>NW_024100511.1:1562500-2213764 GCF_016545835.1 Crotalus tigris
AAAGTTTTAATAAGTTAAAATACCAAGCTTTCGCCGGCAACTGCCAGCATTGTCAGGGTAGCTTCCAGTCGATGGGGGAGGCTATTTATGGATATGGCGTTCTTTGCGCATGGCTCCTGGACCTAGTAATAGTAGTAAAGTTGGAAGGGACCTTGGAGGTCATCTAGTCCAACTCCCTGCACTCTGATCATAGTTTCCATGTTGCTGATCGTTATTTTCTTGCTTTCCTTGTCTGTATCTATGTCCCCACCCCCTCCTCATGTGGCTGTGGATTGGGGGAGCCTGTACGTTTTTGCTGTTTGTTTTCCTCATCCTCCTTCCTGATGCTCCCCCTCCTCGCTCTCCTCCCACCTTCCCTCTTTCCATAGTCGTTTTTCACAGTTGCCACCTCATTACTTTCTCCTACGTCACAAGATTTCATTGCAGTTATCTTATCGTAACTCCCGTTCTCCAATGTTGCCCCACTAACTTTCATTTTCTTATCAATGGGAGCATTTCCAACGGCATCGCTAGGGCTCCTAACATCTTTAGGTTGACTGCCACTCTCCCTCCACATAGAGTCCTCAGTATGGGGGTCGTCCCCTCTCCATGATTCATACCCCTCTCCATTCCCTGGGGGTGCATGATCCTCTTCAGGGGGAGGGAAGGGGGCGGGTTTTCCAGTTCTTGGTTACCCACTCCTTGCATGTTTCCAGGGTGGGTCACCCCTCTTAGATGTTTCCTGGATCATGCGGAGGCTATAGCGTTGTGAACGATCACCTCATCGCCCTCCCATGGCTCACTCACATCATCAAAGTGAAAGCACGCTGTTGAAATAATATCGTGGGTGGGATTAATCGTGGAATCGCTGATGGGGGTGGGGGTGATGTTACGGTCCTTCCATTCACGACCACTCCACATCTGGGTGTTGGTACGGGACCGCGTCATTACCCAATTGCTCATATGACATGGAGAGACCTCAGACCCATCGGCAGTAGGCTCACAGATGTTGATACGTTTTTCCACTCGTTGGGGATCAGCACCTGCCTCCACACTCGGAGGATTGCTAAATTGCAGGCTATTCCCTATCTGGGCACTTTCGGGGCTCTTTTTCTCCACCAACCCTCCTCCCAGAAGGCATGTTGTGGTATTAAATCATTTCTTTCTGGGGGACTGATTACCCCTGGCCCATGCTCTTAACGCTATGTGCGCAGGACATAAGTCTATATGCCGGTTGATGGACTCATCGTTAGAAAGCCAAGCTTCCTTAAGGAGCCGTCCCCCCTTCGTGTTGTCATTAGCCATCACCTGGACGTTGTCGAAGTCGAACCTATGTCCTGACTCTAGCATATGTGTCCCAATCTGGGAGTATTGTTCACCTCTCTTTACAGCCAGGTTGTGCTCGTGGATCCTGGTTCTAACCCATTTGGATGTCTCTCCCACGTAATTCGCAGAGCAATCTTTACAATTAATCTTATAAATGATGCCTGACCTCTCTGTGATGGGAAGTGGATCCTTTGGTCTCATCACCTTAGATCGTAATGTCTGGTTCGGGTTATGTGCCACCCTCACGTTGTAGGGTGCCAATAACCTAGCTGTGGCTTCTGAGACGTTACTAATATAAGGGAGAGTAACCGGGCAATCTGTGGTGTTGGCTCCTCCATTTGAGACCTAACAGGGGGTCTAAGTGGTAGGCTATGGTGCCTGATGAATTTCATAGGATATCCATTGTGTCTGCACACCTTAAAGAGGTGTTTTCTCTCATCCATCCTAGCCTTGGCCGTGCTGCAGTGGGAGTCTACCCTCTTGAAGAGGGTCCTAATACAGCTGACTTTGTGGGACACCGGATGATTACTATCATAATGCAGAATTCTATCAGTGTGCGTGAGTTTGCGATAAACTTGAGTCCTCAGGGTTCCGTCTGGTTGACGGTGAACCAGAACATCAAGAAATGCTAGTTTACCCTGGTGTTCTTCTTCTTCCGTAAATTGCAAATCCACGCACACTGAGTTAAGTGTGTCCACAAAGTCAGCTTTCTGGCTCCTCTTAATGATGACAAAGGTATCATCCACATAGCGGGCCCAAAATTTGGGACAACATTGGGCCATTGCTACGTGTTCCAACTGCTGCAACACGGCTTCTGCTATGATGCTAGAGATTGGTGACCCCATGGGGGTGCCCTTAACCTGCTCAAACACAGTACCCTGGAATGTAAAGTATGTTTTTAAACATACCTCCAATAGGTTCACAAGGTCCTGGGGCCGAAGGGAGTCCTGCTGCTGTCCTGAACCCCTTTGTTCAAGGAGCTCTCTTACTGTTTTGACAACGAGGTCCTGTGGGATAGAGGTGAAGAGAGAGACGATGTCAAAAGACACCATCACCTCATCATCCTCTATCCTCAAGGATCTGATCTTGTCAAAGAACTCTTCAGCCGATTTGACAGTAGTAGAACTGCCATCGACCAAATGGCTGATATGATCGCTCAGCCATTTGGCCAGGCCTGAGGTTGGGGTGTTCTTAAACGACATGATGGGATGAAGGGGAACACCCTCCTTGTGAACCTTGGGAAGCCCATAAAATCTGGGCATTGCAGTGTCTCTAGGGTGTAACTTTCTAAGGGTGGTGTCATCTAGCCTCTTACTACGTTTGAGGGTGTTGAGTATCTTATTAGTATGGTTTTTAAGGGCCGTCATGGGGTCACCGTCTACAACTCTATAGGCTGTGGTATCCCTAAGCAGGCACAATGCTTTACTAACTTACTGCGCCTTGTCCATAATGACCGTAGCTCTCCCTTTATCAGCCGGCACTATGAGGATGGTGTCATCTTTTTTAAGCTGGTTTAAAGCCTCCACTTCATTACTAGATAAAGTTCGGTAGCCCCTATGGTTCATAAGCATATCATTTCCTCCATATAGACCAATAATGAATCTGGAGGAAAATCCAAGAGGCAAACATAAATGATAATTTTGAATTATTGTCTTTTGCCTTCATCTCAGATAAGAGTTAGTTTTTACAAATTTCAAGTTTCTGGAATTAGAGAATACACTAAAGTTTTTTTCTGGGGAAGGTATCTGGAAGATAAGGTAGTAGAAACAGAGAAACTGATAAGCATTAAAGGAAGTGAAAATAATTTGAGTGAGATCAGTATTTTTCTGTACTTGCAGTTTATGGATAACATATTAAGTTGTCTTTGGGCTAAAGACCATTGACCATTTCCTTTCTGCAGGAATGGTATGGAAGATGTTGTTCTCCTCTCACTCCAGCCCATTGCAAATGCATTTTGCACTCATGATCTGCAGCTTCAGTTCTAAACAGCTGTTATTGTTTTGTTTTGTTTTGTTTTTCAACTCAAGCCATTGTAAGGCCTTAAAGGTGAATTTTCTCCAGGGTTTTGATTCTTTTCAGTAGTAACTGCAGTCCTGGGCCACTTCAACAAAGGGATAGAATCGGCTTCCGGTTCCGGATCGCAGCACCTTCAGACATACGAGGACAGTTCCCTCCCCAATGTCTGGTTTCCTTCCATCGAAAGACACTGGAAAGGGTCAAACGTCATCCTGGAGGGGTGACCACCACTAAGGAGGACCCTCACCTGAGTGTAGAAGGGCAGCAGCCCTCCCGCTTGAGCTGAGGCAGCTCCTTTGGATCAATAGAAGAAAGATCGGCCATCAACATGGCCGACCACCTAGTTGCACCAGCTGAAAGCCAAAAGCACTTTTAAGCTCAACAAAGCACTGTGGAAGATCTGGGTGAGACCTCTCCTTATCTCTCTCTTTAACCTAACTACCTTCCTGTGAAAGCTCCTTGAAACTCTCTCCCCGCTCTCAATTCAGCAGCGTTTGCATATTTGGGAATTTAAGCTTTGGAAAGAAAAGAAAAAAATAAATAATTTTAACAACCAGATAACTGGATTTTTGTTCTGCAGATACCTTGGGGTCCCAAAACTTCTTATTATAGAGACTTATCATTTACTTAAACTACTTAAACTATCATTTACCTAAACTATTAATTTTGGAAAATACCTTTTTTTCTGCTTTTTTAACCAAAAAATAAAAAAGCTAATTGGTGTTTGGGAAAAGATTTTGTGGTCTGCTGGGGACATCTTGTGGCAAAACTTGGCATAACAACTAAATTTCTTTTCTTTTTTTTCAATTGTGCTTGTTGATTCCCTTGATTTGCCCTTCATATTATCCAAAAGATAAAAACTGGAAACAACTGGCTGGTGAAATTTTTTTTAAGAAAGTATGAAGGTGAACATTGGTTGACTCTTACTAAACATAGCCTCCATTAAAGGACTATCTCTAATCACCAAGGAAATGGAGGAACTCTACCCACAACTCAACTAAAAACTTATTCTTGAAAAAATTCTTGAAGCTACTGAGCTAATCAAGTCAAAAGTGAAAGCCGAGGATATTTTCATAAAATTACAAATCAAACTCCAGACTCCAGTTTATCAACTTACAAGCCAAAAAACAACAGAAGAGGAACAACAACATTCACAACCTATTAAAAATTTTGCTAATCCAACACTGACTTTAACTACAGTATCTATAACTCCAAAAACAACAGAAACTGATCAACAAACATACTGTATCGAGAACATAGACAATTTAGCTAACCAAACAATAACTACAACACCGGATATGACTCTCTACTTTACCCAGATGAAATTGGAAGAAGAACAAGAGGACCAGACTGAACTGATGACAAATATTTCAAACCAAACATGGAGATTTGAATTATTAGGGCAACAACCTAACTATTACAAAGGGTCCAATTCCTTTGAAAAATTGATAACACGATGTTCTCCCTTGATTCAAACAACATGTGTGGGAATGATGGGAGTCACATCAGTGGATTCAAAGGCACTGGTATGGAAACCTGCTTGGCACAAAAAGAAAGCCAGAGTTAGATTTAAAAATGGGACTTAAAAATCCACTTAACGGGCTAAGTAGCTTTTTGGAGTGATTGGTTTAATATCTAGGATTAAGATTCATAAGCGAAATTAAAATTAATTGTTAGATTATAGTTTTGATTGTTAGATGGAAATACATTTGTGATAGAAGATATTTTGTTAGTAAATGAAATAGAATATATTTGTGAACAAAGTAAGAAGGTAAATTTTGGAACAACAGGTCTATTTTAGTTATGTTAAGTATTTTATAATGAAATGAGGGAAATTAAGGTTATCCGAAACTTAAATATTGGTTATAAAAGGCTAAATTGGAACATGGCAAATGGAATTAAGTAAAACCTAAAAACAGGACCTGGATATATATAAGTAAAATGTCATTGATAAATGTATTGATTGATTGAGCATTAGTTAGAAATGTACTAATATGAACATGATACAATATTTAAGGGAACTAGAGAGGGAATTTCTATTGATGTAACCTGAGATACACACAAATGATTTTGCTATTGGACTATTGATTACCCTATCACCACGCTGCTTCCTAAGCACCTGTGTAAAAATTTGAAAAATTAATAAAACTTGTTTTTTTTAAAAAAAAAACAAAAACAAAGGGATAGAATCAACTGTCAACAGTTTGCCTCCCAAAGAGCTGTGTTGCTCCATTGCTGGAGGTTTGATTAGACAATCATTTGTCCAAGATGGTCTGAATCCTTGGGCAGGAGGCTTGAATTAGAACACATCTAAAGTTCCTTCCAATCCTATGATTCTATGATGATTCAGAATGTCTCTTGCAGATTTCTAATTATAACATGTTTCTAATCATTTTGAGAACTGGAAGTACTCTACTAATGTCTTTGGAATTCGAGAGGACATTTAGTAAGGGTAATAAGTAAAGAAGATTTCTATTGCAGCATATTTGTAGTTGCCTCATAGGATCTACAGTTTTGCTGTATTGCTACATTTATTCTTTAATGGCAAAGAGCTTCCTAGAATAAAATTGATGCTGCCCCCAAAAAGTGGCTTTAAAACTTCCCAGTGGAAGAATATTTTATTTACAGGCAAATAGCTATCTGCAATTGATTTTGTTGTTGTTTGATTTCTGTTTACTGTAAAATGCTATGCATGTCTTGTTAGAGCAGAGGTCCCCAGTCTGTGGGCCGCAGCCCACTAGTTGGCCATGGCCTAATCACCATCAGGCTGAATGAGTGGCTGGCCACTTCGTGTACATCTGCATGTGCCTGCACGGTCTCATTATGGGCACGGCCCCACTTGTGCAAGCAGTGTGGCAAGCATCAGGGGCATTCGTGGCCCCACTTGCATGAATGTTGTTGGGAGTGTTCATGGCCCCACTTGCATGAGCATCTCCACACATGTGCACATGTGTCTTCCCCACCCACAAAATCACCCCATTTTCCCCCTCTCCCCCGCCCTGGGCCACCAACCTGGAAAGGTTGGGGAACTCTGTGTTAGAACATTTTCTTCCTATTTTTGTAATAATTTTATTAGAAGTCTTGTATCTTGTATTACAAGATAATACAAACTAAAAAAATAAAGAAAATTTTCATAACCACTTTGCCTCCTCTTAATTAATATAAAACTTTTCATCCTATAACTCATCTCTTAACAAAAGGAAGATCCAATAAGTAAGGTATTCTCCAGCTCAGTTGTCAGCAAAAAGTCTAATCAGACTTTTAAAATAATAATATCAATTAACATATATAAAACACAACATTCCATATATCAACTCTTAACTGTAAGCAGAACTCCATTTAAAGGACATAAAATGTTCCGGTGGCTGCGTTGGTGTTGATAGCAGCTGTTTTACAGCTGCCTCTCCTGGGAGATCGTAAAAGCCAGTTAAACAGCGACGACCAGCTGTTTTATGGCTTGAAACCTTCTTCCCGAGTGAAGGGAAGAAGTTGAGCTTTCTCCTGGATAGGAGTTGAACCTCACCAACCTCCCAGGGATTTTTTCTCGGGAGGTGAAGTGTGAGAGATTCTCCAAAGTCCGGTGTTGCTCCGTTTCCTGGGATGCCTTTGTTCTCCGAGAACGAAGCCAGACACCGCCTCCACCGCTGCTCTCCTAATGAAAACTGTAAGTGACTTTTAAAGCAGACAGAGCTCTCAGGAGAACAATGATTGGATTTTACTTCTAACTTAACTCGGGGAGAACTAACATCTTCTCTTGTTATTATCTGAACAAATTGCTGGAGCAAGAAATATGGCGGAGGAATATTGTTTCTTTGTTATCCTTCTTGTTTGAACACTTTCATTTTCTACTTTTTATTGATTGAGCTTTATCAACGTATTGGACTTGATTTGTTTAAGAGAATTCTTTTTTTTAAGGAGTAAATTTCTTTCTTTTTTTGCTGTTCTTGCTCTTTTTACTTTTACTAGTTTTTAATTCTTTTTTTAAAAAAAAACAAAAATTTTTTTTTCTTTGTTAAAATGGCCTCAAAACATCCTGGACCTGCTTCTCTTCCTAAAGTTGCAACTCCTTCTTCAATAACTCAGACTGTACAACAACAACCCAGACCTAAACTTTCTCCACCCTCACCACCACCACAGTCAATAACACTTAAAGATTTGCAAGATGCTTTGGAAAACATTTATGAGAAAACTATACAAAAGACAGCAGAACTTATTGAGGAAAAAAATGATCAGATGAGAGTAGATATTATTTCTGCACTGAAGGGGCTTGTTGGACTTGTAGAAAAAATTGATGACAGGGTGGATGAAGTGGTGGGGAAGGTTGAAATACTACAAGATAGAGTGGATAAGATAGAATATAATGCAGATAATGTTCAGGATGAGATTTTAATGTCACAATATAGAGAGATGGAGTTCGCCTTGAGAATAAGAGGCTTGAAGGAGAATGTTCAGGAAAATTTGAAGGAAGAAATTGCAATTGAATTGGCTTCTATTTTGGAATGCGACCCTGAAGCAATGTTGAGAGATATAGAAAATATTTTTAGAGTTAATTCATGGGTCGCAAGACAGAGGAAACTACCAAGAGATGTGGTGGTTTATTTTGCTAGAAGATCTTTGCGGAATGAAATCATTCAGGCTTTTTATAAGCACAGATTTCAGATTGCAACTCAAGATGTGATAATCTTAAAAGAAATACCTTCAAAAATCCTTAGGAGAAGGAGAGATTTTGCTTTTTTGGCTGATGAACTTAAGAAACAACAAATTCAATTCAGATGGTATATTCCTGTGGGGATAGTGGTGACTTATCTGGGTTTACGTTATCGCCTTAATACAATTTCTAAAGCAAAAGATTTTTATATGACTGTGTTAAAAGCAGAGTCACCACCATCTCCAAGATCAAAAAAAGATGAGAGCCAGGCAGAAACACAATCTGATGTAGGCTTAAAGCCACTCCCAGGAGAAGAGTTATTGGCTGAATCTATTCAATTAATTGATGACCCAAAACAACAGAGAACTACACGTGCTGCCTATAAACGTAGAGAAAGAGAACAACAGCAGCAACAGCAACCACAACAAAAGGTTGATGATGGATTACACTTTACTTCGGAGCCAGTGGGAGCAGCAAGGCCAAAGAAGTCATCGACTGCAAGTCTAGAGGTTTTGTTTCAAAGGCTTCAACCTGCCAAGAATGGCAAAGCTTCTAACCTGGAATGTTAATAGGCTAAACACTCCAAAGAAAAGAAAGAAAGTTTTTTACTATTTGAAACAACATAAAAATGATATTATTTGTTTGCAAGAGACTCATATTATTTCCAAAGATCAAAAATACTTGTTTAACCCTCGGCTTGGGGTACATTTTATAGCTCCTGCATTGCGGAAAAAAGGAGGTGTAGTTATATATGTAAGAAAAGAGCTTTCACCAAAATTAATTGACTTGGACTTACAAGGCAGATATGTTATTATTGATCTTTTAATAAATGATAATAGAACTCTTCTTGTTGGATTATATGCTCCCAATCAACAACAAAAACATTTTTACAAGATGATTCATCAGAAACTAATTTCTTTGGATTATAAATCGGTTATTATGATGGGAGATTGGAATGGTGTTTTGGATCCAAGTAAAGATAAGAAGGGTTATTTTAAAGTGTGTAACTAGGCTAGACTTCCTAAAGCTTTTTTTGATTTAAAGGATGATTTGGAACTCAGAGATATTTGGAGAGAACGTAATCCTCAGGAAAAAGATTTCACCTTTTTTTCAGACAAGCATCAATCTTATTCTAGAATTGATTTTTTTCTAGTTACTAATGACTTTTCTTTTAGAGTGAAGAATACTAAGATATTTTCTAGAATTCTTTCAGATCATAGTCCTGTATGGTTGCAAATTTCTTTGGATAAAGGGTCTAGAAGGTCTTGGAGGTTAAATGAGAATTTATTTAGATATGAAGAGAATATACAGAAATGTAGAGGTTATTTAAAAGAATTTTTTTCTTGGAATATGAATAAGGGCACCTCGATGCCAATGGTTTGAGATTCCAGTAAAGCATACATGCGAGGGATTTTGATCTCTATGAATAATGCTCATAGACGTAAACAAACTGAGAAGCGTAAAGAGTTGGAAGATGACATTAAATGTAAGGAAAAGATTTTATTATCAAATCCAATGGATAATAATCTGAAAGCTTCTATAACTCTGCTTAAGGAACAATTTAATATGTTATTAGCGGATCAGATGGCAATTAATTTGAGGTACATGAAGTATAATACATTTTGTAATGCAAATAAACCTGGTAGATGGTGGCTTATCAATTACGTAAGAAGCAGAAAACAAGGATTATAAACAAAATATGTTATAAAGGCAAAGAGGTGTATCAACAAAATTTGATTAAAAAGGCTTTTTTAGATTTTTATTCTAAGTTATATACTAGTGAAGCTATACAAATCTCAGAGGTAGAAAATTATTTACAACAAGCCAATTTTCCCAGACTTACGACTGATCAGCGTGATGGAATTAATGCTGCAATTACTGCTGAAGAGATTACCTCTGCAATTAAACAATTAAAGGCTGGTAAGACGCCAGGTACTGGTGGATTAACTGCAATTTATTACAAGATGCTACTGGAAGAAATGATAGAACCATTGAAGGAACTTTTTAATGACATTTTGCTGGGAGCAGAGTTACTTCCATCTTGGAAAAGGGCTTTCATATCATTGATTCCAAAGGATGATCAGGACTTGTCCCAGCCTAGAAATTATAGGCCTATATCTTTGTTAAATACGGACTATAAGATTTTTGCAAAGATTTTGGCAAATAGATTAATGCAGGTTTTGAAACAACTGATTCATACTGATCAATCGGGATTTATAACGGGAAGATACATGAAAAATAATGTAAGACAATTTGTTAATATAATAGAATATTTGGATAAGAATAATCAAATTCCTGCTGCCTTAATATTTATACATGCGGAGAAAGCTTTTGATCAATTAGATTGGAAATTTTTATTGAAAGTGGTAGAGGAAATGAATTTTGGAGATAAATTCTTGTGTGCTCTTAAAGCTGTATATCAGGAACAATCAGCACAAATTATAATTAATGGGGGATTAACAGAGCAATTTAAAATAGAAAAAGGTACTAGGCAAGGTTGTCCTTTATCCCCTTTGTTATTTGTATTAACTATTTACTTATTAAAATTCGAGAATCCTCTAGATTAAAAGGAATAAAAATAAATAAGATTGATTATAGGTTGAAAGCTTTTGCTGATGATTTGGTGGTGACATTATCTTATCCAATAGATTCGGTTAATGAATTGGTTGAAATTTTAGCGCAGTATGGACAGGTCTCTGGTTTCAAGGTGAATAAGAATAAAACTAAAATTTTACTTAAAAATGTGTCTATGAAGGGAAAAGATACTATAGCTGAAGCAACAGGTTATGATGTAGTTAATAAGGTTAAGTATTTAGAAGTATATATCACAACATCTAATGGGAAATTGTATAAGAATAATTATGAACAATTGTGGATAAAGGTACAAAAAGACCTAAATGACTGGCAAAAACTACAATTATCTTTGTTGGGGAGAATTTCAGTAGTAAAGATGAATGTTCTACCAAAGTTTCTTTTTTTATTTCAGATGTTACCCATTTTGAAAAAGGATGCAAATTTGGAAGAGTGGCAGAAGGGTATCAATAAATTTATATGGGGTGGCAAGAAATCAAGGGTTAAGTTTAAGATTTTACAAGATGCTAGAGAAAGGGGTGGACTTAAAGCACCTAAACTGAAATTATATTATGATGCGGTCATTTTAACTTTAGTAAGTGATTGGCTCAATTTAACAAACAAGAATATTTTGGTTCTTGAAGGCTGGGATTTATTATTTGGCTGGCACGCATATTTAGTTTTTGATAAGAAAGTAGATTGGGTGTTTAAGTCACATATTTTAAGAAATGCCATACTCCGTGTCTGGAGGAAGTATTATTATAAATTGAACTATAAAATACCCATTTGGGGGATTCCTGGACAGGCAATTCAAGGGGTTTCTAAAGGGGTGAATTTTGACAGTATTTCCTATGCTCATTTGGTCAGCTACATATTGGCAATTAAAGTCTTTTCATTTGTTAAGGCAAGAAAATATTTTACAATCATGGTTTCAATATTTACAAATAATGGAGAGATGGAGGGTAGATAAGAAGGTGGGAATTACTTTAACAGATGAAAACTTGGTAATTCAGATTAAAGATCAGAAATTTGCTCATATCAAAAGAATTTATAATGAGTTGATAAAATTGGATTCAGAAACAGAGTTAGTAAAAGATTGTATGATCAAATGGGCCCAGAATATACAGGAACCAATCTTAATGGATTCTTGGGAGATAATCTGGAAATGTTAGAAATGTTAAATTTACTCAAGCACAAAATTTGAGGGAAAACTTTTGTAAAATGTTTTATAGATGGCATTTGGATCCTAAAAAGTTATCTTGTATGTATCCGAATTTGCAACCCAAATGTTGGAGATGTGGTTCCTTGGATGCAACTTATTTTCATGTTTGGTGGACTTGTAAAAATATTAAAGCTTTTTGGATTATGATTTGGTGGAACATTCAAAAGGTTTTTAAAAGGAAAATTAAATTTACTCCCCAATTATTTCTTTTGGGTATTTTTGTGGATTTTGATGTTAAAGAAACTATTTTAATGCTGAACTTAATAACAGCAGCAAGACTATTGGTGGGTCAGTATTGGAAAAAAGATTCTCTGCCTTCTTTGGAAGAATGGGTGTTCAAGGTTTCTAATTTAGCAGAAATGGCTAAAATTTCTGCTTACTTAAAGGACCATTCACAAAAGAGATATGTTTCTGTATGGAGAAGATGGATAGAATATATTCAGAAGAAGTATGGAACAACAAAGTTTCATTTATTTTATGAATAATGGATTTTTATTAAATTATGAATTCAAGTTTGCAGAGAGTTAAGGGTTATTAGGATTCCGGTTATTGTATAAGTAGTAAATTTAAGTTGACTATGTTTAGTTTTCTTTTTTTTCTTCTTCTTCTTTTTTGTAACTCTATACGGAGCTCTGGGAAGTCGGGGGGAAAGGGGGTGGGGGGGGAGAGGAGAGTATGGGTAGTATGTTCAATAGTTCAGATTTTGGTGATAGAGGATTACTCGGGCATTTTCCCGCAGACCGCATCCGATTGAGAAGAAGAGGAGAGGGACAAGTAAGTAGAAAGATGGAGGAGAGAGAGAAGAGAGGAGAGGAGGAGGTAGAAGGAAGGGGGAAGTGAAGAGATGAGAGGGGATGCGGTCTGGGGGGAAATGGGTGAGCAATGTCGGAATTTGTGTGTTGTATTTTAACTTCTTATGTATCTGAATTTTTTTTCTTGTGATTGTAATGAAAATAAAATAATAAAAATTGAAAAAAAATAAAAAAAATAAAGGACATAAAATGGTTCCACTATTCTAATGTAAACAAAAAAAAAAAACCAAACTTAACGTAACAAAGAGGGAATATCTCAGTTTCAAAAAGACAGAATATTTTTCCATTGCAAATGCTAACAATTAAAAAAAAACAACCTCTACCACAAATAACAACATATCCCCCATAGTTCAACTATAAATTATAAACAAATCCACATTTAGCAGATATAAATTAATCCCAGTAACCTATTATAAACAGAAGACTAAAAGTTTTGTGAATAAGTTCACAAAACTTCCTTATTTTAAGTAGAAAGATAGATACAGAGCCAGGTTAAAGTCTACAAACTAGGATACATAAGTAACTGCAAAGGGAAAAGCTTAAACACCATATTAAATGTAAGCAAATCCAATATGCCACATTTATCCAGTCCAGATATCACCATCCAAAAAACTTTAATACCCACATTTGGAATATTGCGGCCAGTTTTGGTCACTACAATACAAAAAAGATGTTGAGACTGTAGAAAGAGTATAGAGAAGAGCAACAAAGATGATCAGGAGGCTAGAAGCTAAAATACACAATAAAGAGTTGCAGTAACTGGCTACTTCTAGTCTAACAAAGATAAGGACTGGGGATGACATAATAGCACTCTTTCAGTATGTGAGTGGCTGCCAAAGAGAGGAAGGGGCTCGACATATTCTCCAAAACACCTGAGGGCCAGACAAGAAGTAACAGTTGGAAATTTATCAAGAAAAGACCTAACTTAGAGATTTCCAGTTTGTGTCACAGCAAGACAGATGCAGGAAGGCAGGGCTCTGCCTTCCACTCCCAATTTCGCCCTGCTGGGGGCCTAAAAGGACCTAAAGTCACCCTGAAGAGACGATGAAGAAGGAGGGGTGCCTCATCGATTCACAAAGAGATGGTGGTCTTTTCATTCGATCTGAGGAAAGCCCTCCAAACTGGCAGGGGAAAGACTGGCTACGTTCTTGTGGCCAGCCATTAGCCACTGACAGCCAAAGAAGAAAAGCACCAATTATCAGATCGTAAACGACATGTTTGGAACTGGGTGAGAATATTGATCCTTCTTTACTATTCTACAACTGAATTTCCTGGGAAAGGCTCCCAAGAAGCTAATAACCTCCAAACATGAGAAGGAAGGGGACAGTAATCCCAGCCTTCCAGAGTACTGGAAGCAGCATTTTAATTTATTTTATGGGGGACAGAAATATATAATACTGAAGTGGAAGTAACATAAAGCTACAGTTTGGATAAATTTGAGAACTGAGATAACTGTTAGGATTTTCTCTTTGAAAAAAAACATTGAGGTGAAATATAAGAAATCAACCTTTTGTCTTAAGAATGGAAAATGAATTTTGAATAACATCTAGTGGTGAATTTGAGTATAGCACTACAACTAGATTCCTGGCTGCTTGGTGACTCCTAGCTTAACAGAGAAAAGCTGGCAATAAAGGAAAACATTTTGGCATACATATCACCCTGACCTTCTTGGACTATAAACACCTACTGAGATTGGACTTTTAATCTCAAGACTATTGGGAAAGAAATAAATTTTGACTTTTGATTATGTCTGGTGGGGAGAGACTTTTGAACTGTTTTCAGGGTGGTTGAACATTTTGAACACTTTGAACATTGTGGATTACAACCTTGCCTGACTGAAAATTCTTGGACACCTGAGACAAAGGATCACTACAAAATATTGCTTTTAGGACTGGACTCATATTCTGGAACCTATTGAATTATAAAGGTTACACATAAAGACCAGAAAACTTGATGAAACTTCTACTCTTATTAAGATTGGTGTTATGAGACAAGACTTGTATTTGGAGAACATAAAATTTTGACAGATTATCTGGAGGGACGAAATAAAATGGATGTTTTACACCCAGCTAAAAGTGGTAAGAAAATTTACCTTGCACCTCCATTTGAAGCCCCTACCCAGGCTAACCAAAGATCTCCAGGAATGAAATCTTTTCAGAAGGAAATATACTCTGTGCTACAACTAATTCACCAAACAATTGTTGTACACAAAGAGGACACACAAAGAAACCATAATGAGACTAAAAACAATTTAGCTAATATAAATGAGCAAATCTTCAAATCAAATCTACAATTAGAAAATTCCCAGACAACAACTACAAAGTATGAACAAATAAACCAGAAATCAGAAGATGAAGCAGAGGAAATTGACCCAGAGACAGAAGAGATAAAAGAAGGGAAATATAAACTACCATGTACAGATAAAATACTGCAAGACTTAGCCATAACAATGAAAATGGAAAAGATGCTTTACCCCTTAGGTCTGCAAAATATACCTAATGATAAGGAAAAGGATTTTTAAAAATGGAATATTGTTAGAGAATTTTAATTTCTCTATTGGTAAAAAAATAAATCAGAAGCTCTCACAGTTGACTGCATTTAGCTGATTCAAATAACTTTATATTTATATAAAAATATTTACAATACTATTCTTCTTTATAGCAACATAGCTTAATGAAGACTTCTTACAGAGACAGACCAGAGACAAAACCTGAGACTGGAAATCCAGCTCCTAACTCAATACTAATTTTTGCACAGACTCAGTAGCCCTTTCTTCTCATTGGCTGACTGAGTTACCACATGACTCTTCCTGTTCATGAATATTCCAACCCTCCTCCCTTCATGACAGGAAGAGACATCAGATCTATTAACTTAATACGTTCTTTAATCGTGAAAAACCTTGTGCCACTAACCTGGCCTTATACTGTACATCATTATTTGGCAATACCTTTTCCTTATATACCCACTTACAACCCACAGCTTTGGTTCCCTGTGGCAAAGTCACTGATTTAAATACTTCATGGTCTCCCATGGATTTCATCTCTTTATCCATGGCCTCCTTCCATCTTTCTTGTTCAGCCTTTGGTAATGCCAACACCTCTTTATAACTTCTTGGTTCATACCACACATTGCAAACCTTTACCTTGCTGGCAGAATATCTGTCAGGCGGAATTCCTTTATTACATCGCTCTGACCTACATGGTATTAACTGATCCTGTGTCTCAATTCTTTCTGGTTTCATGTCTTGTTCAGCCTCTCCTCCCTGAACATTGACATCTTCAATAAACATTTTTTCATCATTAGATGAGTTATTGTCATTAAATAGATCACCGTCATTAAGTGAGATATACCCAGAGTTCGCATTAATTCTGTCCCAATTTTGTTCTTCAAAATTAGCAAACCTTGAAATTATAATTCTTTTACTTCCATCGCTAAAGCGATATCCTTTTGACCCTGGCTCATAGCCCACAAACCTGAGCTTTCTTGCCTTTTGCTGTCCCTTTCTTCTGATTGCTTTTGGAATATGTACCCATGCAGTACTTCCAAAAATTCTCAAATGTGCCAGTGATAGCTTTCTCCCATATAGAATGGCATATGGAGTATTATTAATGGAGGAACTCCACAGCCTGTTAACTATATAATTGGCAGTCAATATGGCTTCTCCCCAATATGACCTGCTCAGACCAGAATCTTCTAATAATGAATCCTTCATTGTTTGCAAAACACCATTCCTTCTTTCAGCTACACCGTTCTCTGCTGCTGTGTAAGGATTTGTACGTCTGTGTCTTATCCCCAACTGCCCCAACCGTTGTTGGAATTTAGTTGACATAAATTCAGTACCTCTGTCAGTTTGCAACTGACACACTTGTTGTCTGTACCTTCTCTCTACAAAACTTAACCACTGTTTGAATTGTTGTAGCACCTCTGTCTTTGCTCTAAGCAAATAGCAAAACGAATACCTGCTATAATCATCAACAATTACCAGTGCATATTTTGCTCCTCCCAAACTGGCTTGCATAGGTCCCACCAAATCTGCATGGACCAGCTCTAGAGCTCTTTTTGTTTGTCTTGTGCTAAATTTACTAACTGGGAATGCCTTTGACTTTGATGCTTTGCATACTGCACAGTCCAAATATGTTTTGCATTCCTTCAAATTTAGCCCTTTTGCAAAATCTTGCATTTGCTGCAAAACTTTAAAGCTTGCATGGCCAAGTCTTCTATGCAGAAGATGAACACATGAATCATGCTCTGCAACATTCTTAAATATATGGGAACATTGAACCTTTTGTCCCTGCAATACCTATAGATTATCTTCCTTTATGCCTTCTGCACAAATATTCCCATTCCTTTTGATGAGACATTTCCCATTTACAAAAATGACCTCAAAACCTTGTTTGTCTAAATGAGACACACTTAACAAATTATGTTCAATCTCAGGTACACAAAGCACATTGGTAAACTTTGATTCCAAATATGGAATTTTTACATCGCCTCTTCCAATGACTTTTGCTTTCTGGCCATTTGCCAAAGCCACAGCTTCTTGTGCTACTGGAACAAACCTGCAAAATAATTCAGAGTCATTAGTGTTAGCCACTTGTCTCTTTTGTTGCTATAGCAAACTTTTGCAACACCAAAATGTTCCTTTTGCAAAGCAGTCCTTTTTGGTTGCACAAATGTCCTTTGCTGCAAACAGTTTCTCTGCAAACAGTTCCTTTGCAAATGTGTGCTTGCTCCACAAATGTAGCAAGTCTTTTCCCGCCGAGCAGCTCTCTGCTTGCAAAATCTCTCCTTTGTTGCAATTTGGTCCGGGTCTGATCTACTTGTTTCTTCTCTTCTGGAGACTTGCAGTCTGGACCCCCTCCTCAGGAATTTCTCCTCCTCATGGCTGCTTCTAAAATGGCATTTTTCCTCTTCATTAAGCAAACATGCCTTTAAAGCCTCAAACTTTAAGTCTTGCTCTTCTTTGCATTCAGATATTGCAGAAACTGTGTCCCAGCTTTTATCTAAACTGTTCAACACCAATAAAACCTTCTGGGACTCAGGGAATTTAATCCCACGTTGTCCTAAGTCCAAAAATAAACTTTGCATTTTATTTAAATGCTGTTCCACAGATTCACCTGGTTGCAAACAGGCCCTGTAAAGTTTTCTTGACAATTGCACTATGTTGCAAGCAGAAACATTCATGTGCACAGCTCTCAACTTCAACCAAATCTCCTTTGCAGTCTTTAAATTTGCAACATTTAGAAATTGTGCATCATCTAAATTCAAGATGAGATAAGCCATTGCTTGATCATGACTTTTCTGATCTGCAGCTGCAAATACTTGTGGTGGATTTTCAACAATATACCACAGCTCTTTTGCTTTGAGCAAACATTCCATTTTTGCAGCCCACACAATGTAATTCTTCTGGCCCAAAGGAGGCACAGAGTTTTCCTCAAATTCCATTGCAGCCATTCTGCTAATTCTGCCTTGTTCTTATACTTTCTAAACACAGGCAATTTCTTCCAGCTTTAAATTACAATGCAGTCCTTAGTAAGCTCTGGGCCCATAACCTGTTAGAGAATTTTAATTTCTCTATTGGTAAAAAAATAAATCAGAAGCTCTCACAGTTGACTGCATTTAGCTGATTCAAATAACTTTATATTTATATAAAAATATTTACAATACCATTCTTCTTTACAGCAACATAGCTTAATGAACACTTCTTACAGAGACAGACCAGAGACAAAACCTGAGACTGGAAATCCAGCTCCTAACTCAATACTAATTTTTGCACAGACTCAGTAGCCCTTTCTTCTCATTGGCTGACTGAGTTACCACATGAGTCTTCCTGTTCATGAATATTCCAACAAATATAGAGCTGTCAGGGGAAATGTTATAACTTGGGAGACAAACAATGAAAAGAGAAATTGAGGCAGAAGGAAAGTGGGAGTTGCTTAGGGAATATAAATGAGCACAATTCCCCTCCAAAAAATACTCCACAGAGAGCAGATCCCCTTCATCCCCAGTCCAGCAGGGGCCTTCCTGCCACACCATTGTAGACAAAGGGGGGTTCTGGTGAGGAGGAGGAGGAGGAGGAGGAGGAGGAGGAGGAGGAGGAGGAGGAGGAAGGTTTAAGCAAGCTTAGCAACTGGAGTGGGGATCCCCCTCAAAACAAATGTGCTTCGTGGGTAACCTCTCAGCATGACAGAAGTGACCCAAACCTGCTGCATCCACCCAGCAGACAGGGGGGAAATAAAAACCAAACAGCCCCCCCACTGCTGCCAATCCTCAACAGAAATGCTCATGACAATGAAAACCTCAGACAGGGGAAAGAGCGCAGCTGGATGGGCAGGCTGTGGCTTGGGGCTTCCTCCTCGGACAGGAGGAAGAGCACAGGCACGCGGGCATCTTGCTCGGCTGTGGCTTGGGGAAGAGAAAGGGAGCAGTTTCACCACCCCCAAACACTGCGATCTCACAAAAGCAGGATGAAAACTGAAAAATAACAAGGAAAAAAGGTTAAAACAGAAGAATATCTTGCGATAGTTTTCTTCCCCACTTCCTTCTAGCAGTTTAAATATGTAAAGACCACAAAAGAGAAAACTTGGCTTTCTTTTGTTTTAATTCAGAAGTGAGGAATGGGAGGATTCGGGGGGGGGGTTGTTTGTTTCAAAGGAAGGGAAAGAGGGGCTTTGGGTCTGTGGGAGGCGCAGCAGGTAACAGTGATGTGCATGGCTTTTGGCGTTGGGGGGGGAGTGCGGTCTTTTTAAAAGAGCAAATTGAGGCAAAAAATAAAAATCCACCACTCCACCCCCAAGAGCTGGAGGTAGATGTGATCTTTTTTTTTTCTTGTTCAGAAGAGACACTCTTTTGTTTTAACCTTTTTTGTTGCTGTTTTTTGGAGTTTTCATCCTGCTTTCATGAGAGGGCAACATTTTGGGGGGTGAAGCTGCCCTCTCCCCCCCTTCAAGCCATCAGCCGAGCAAGATGCCCGCCTGCCTGTGCTCTTTCCCCTGTCCGAGATTTTCACTGTCGTGAGCATTTCTGTTGAGGATTGGCAATGAGCTGTTTGGTTTTTATTCCCCCCCATCTGCTGGGGGGTTGCAGCAGGGTTGGGTCACTGGATGGATGTCATGCTGGATGGTTACCCACGAAGCACATTTGTTTTGGGGGAGGATCCCCACTCCAGTTGCTAAGCTTGTTTAAACCCTCTTCCTCTTCCTCCTCCTCCTCACTGGAGCACCCCTTTGTCTGCAATGGTGGGGCAGAAAGACCTCTGCTGGGCCGGGGATGATGGGGATCTGTCCTCTACAGAGTAGGGCAGGGTTACTATGCTCCCTCTCAATCAGGTTTGATTTCCTTTCTTTACCCCCCCCCCCCACATCCCCTGCTTGTAGCTGCCTCTGAGCCCCTCATGCTGGGTAACTGTTGCCACCCAAGAGCTGTTTTAAAGTTAGGGAATCTTTGGGGGATAGCCAACTAGCACCCCAACACTCCCCATGCCCCCACTTCAACGGCAGAAGCTGCACCCCTCCCAAAGCCCCTGCAATCACCTATCGGCTTCTTTGACTCAACCAGTGCAAGAAGGGGATAGAACAGTGCAAAGATTAATGTCAGAAAAACAGACACAAGTTTCCCATTAAAAGTTTGGTAAATGGGTGTACAGATAGTCCTTAGCCCATGACCACAATGGAGTCCCAAATTTATGTTGCTAAGTGAGAAATTTGTTAAATGAGTTTTATGACTTTTCTTGCCACGTTTATTAAGTGAATCACTGCAGTTGTTAAATTAGTAACAGAGTTCTTAAATGAATCTGGTTTCCCCATGGACTTTGCTTGTCAGAAGGTCACAAAAGGTCACAAAAGGGAATCACATGACCCTGGGACACTGCGACCATCATAAATATGAATCAGTTGCCAAGCATCTGAATGTAAATCATAAGACCCTGGGGATGCCGCAAAAGTCATAAATGTGAAAAATGGTCATAAGTCACTTTTTTCAGTGCCGTTGTAACTTCAAACAGTCACTAAGTAAACTGTTGTAAGTCAATTTGTTCCTTTCTTTTTTGGTCATCGCGTTTTTGACACCTTGCTAGGTGACTGGTGGTACTCGAATATTGCCATATCCTAAAAGTGATACAATCTGTGAAAAGGTTGAAAAGCCCTGGACTATGTATATATCTATCATCTATCTATCTACCTCAGTTTAGAATTAGAGATCTGATGAAATGGATTAGATCACAAAAGGAAGGCATTAAGCTATTACACATTTATGGCTGTGGCGCTCTCATCTGTGCATTCTGGGATGTGCTTTGGTTGTCCACATAGGCCTATACATGGCTGTGAGAACTTTCCCTTCCTAGACTTTCCAACTTGGGCATTGACATGGCATCTTCTAACTCTCTCTGCAGGATCGCTTCTATTGCAGCTGCCTCTTTTGCTTTCTGTTGTCACTGGAAAATCTCAAAGTTGGCCTGAGCTTTGGCCAAGTCTTCTCTATGTAGCTTGTCGTCTACTGATACTTGTGCAGCAACGTTAGCCAGTGCGGTATTGATCCGTGCTTCCCTGAGACGGGTGGCGATGCTCTCTGCTCCTGAGGCTCGAAATGCATGGCTCTGGCGAGAAGATGCCTTTGAATGGTGTGAGGGTCCTGTGATATGTGATTGTTGGGACACGCTGGAGTGTGCCTTAGACATATGGCGAAAAGATGAGGCCTTTCCAGACACATGGGATGGATCTGTGTGCAACCATTGGGATGGTGCATGTGAATAGCGGGAGACTTTGGACTCTGCTCTGTCGACCAGTCTGCCTTTCTGGTGAGGTTCGGGCTGTGGGGAACCATGTGAGCTTACTAGAAGCTTCTTACATTCCTCGTTTATTAGCTTGAGGCTTTGCATCTCACTGTCGACTCTTAGGTCTCTTAATTGTTCTTGAATGTCCTTGAGTTGCTGTTCAGAATCCATCCATTGCACATAGGCGTCTTCCTTATTTCCTTCCACTGCATGTGTCCGTTTTGGGGAGAGTTCCTCCTTCTGTTCGTGGTAGAGTTTGTATAATCTCTCCCAGCCTCTTTCATGGTGCCTGTGGATGGTGTGCCATTTCTCCATCAGATGTGAGTGCATGGCTTCTGTGAGCTTTCTGCATTGTCTAAGATCGTATTGACCTTGAGACATTTTTGGCTTTGTTGAGGCTTGAGTTTCAGCTTCTATGTGCAGGTCAAAGTTGGCTGTTTGCAGCGTCTCTTCTTGACTGGCTGGTTGGGGTGTCTCAACTAGGCTGGTTAATTGAACCCCTTCATCCAAATCACTAAGACACTCCTTCATGGTTAGGGTAGGTTGAGTGTCCTTCTCAGCTATATTGAAGAGAATTTGAAGAACTTTTCTCTTTGACCACTAGGGGTCGCTACTTGTAGATCAGCTTCTGAAGTGCTGTCTGTGGGTGGAGATGCCACTGGGTGCATTCTCCTGCGTTTCTGGGTACTTCAGTGCAGTTCACCCCTTCACCACTAGGGGTCACTTGCTGTGGGTCAGCTACCAGGGTGCTCTGGCTTTGAGGTTAACCCTTTGTCCACTAGAGGGGCTTCTCTGGGTGCGGTTAAAGGCTTGCGTGTAGAGCCTCCTTTAACCACTAGGGGGCATCTGGAGAAAGGCTAGCCAAATTCTTCCTATTGCCATGTTACTGCTAGTGAGCCACTGAGAGAATGTAGACGTACAAACTCCCACCTGGCGAGTTGCAGGCTGGAACTCTGGGTCATCAGCTGTGATAATAAGCAAAGAGACTTGGCTTTGATTTCTTCTGCCTAAGTTCCCTCAAGCTGCAACAGCTTAGTGCTCAGCTTGAGTGAGTGAGTGAATGCTTCTGGTAAGCTCACTCTGTGCCCTCTAGGGGGTGTTGGTAGCTTGGGATAACTTTAAGTAGCTTGCACTTTAACTAACAGATTTGCTCTGTTGTGTGCTGAATTAATTGTGGCTGTTGTGACTCAGCTAGAAAAAAAAATTGCATGACCACCAGGTGGTGCTTCTGCGATGATTCCTCCTTATAACATTGGCTGAAATTCCGAGCATACCTAGGGGCTGTGTCACTATGGCAATGGATGGGTTTATTGAAAGGCAATCAGCCTTCCTTGCTTTTGTCTGAACTTTAGAGGCAGTCATTAAACAGTTCTTTGTTTCAGGCTGCGTAATTCACTGGCAAAGAGGGGAGGGGAATAAAGCCAAGCTCCTTTTGGTGTTAAAATTCAAACTTTTCATGCAAAGAACAAAGTGTAGATTTTTTCCTTTTTCCTTTCTCCTCACTATAAACATTAACTTGAGAACAGGTCCAAGGTAATTTTGAATCAGATACAAGGCACTTTACTTTGAAGGTTAGCTAGCAAGCGAATTAGTATAACAAAACCTCTGAATCACTCCTTGAAAGCTGTCTTTTACACAGACACGCTGGCTTTGCTTTGCAGGCTTTTAAAGGCATCAAGAGAATCTTTACTTCCTTGAAGGTTAATGTAGAGAAAAGGCTAACCGATCTGATTCTCTTTCTTCAAACTGTTGCAGCTTTGAGAGGAGAATTAATCTTTGCCAATTTACAATTTGCTTTCAAAAGATGGCACAAATTACGAAAACACTTTCTTACTATTCTGACACAAACTTAAGTGTTCTCTTTTAAATCCAGTCAGATAGTTAACTCAAAAGAAACGATCTTATAATAAACAAAATATATTTTAATGAGAAAGATTACTTGCGTTCACGTTGTGATTGGTGCTGCTGGAAATACATCTTTGTTCATCTTTTAGATCATCCCTTTAGGTAAGAAAGTGTTATTGCTCTTCACACCATCTTTATGCTTTTAGTGCAGTGGTTCTCAACCTTTTCAATGCCACGACTCCCAACTGGTCGTAAGTCGAGGACTACTCAACCGGTCGTAAGTCGAGGACTACTCAACTGGTGCAGCACCGTTTGCAGAATGGGACTTTTGGCGGGCTCAGCAGGGCAGAGACAGCCTGGACAATTCCTATTGGCTTTTGAAAGCCAATAGAATTAGACTCTATTCAAGAGAGTCTATTCTATTGGCTTTCAAAAGCCAATAGAATAAAAGGGAGTAGCACAGCTAAGGAAAAGGGGGGAAAATGGCGGACTGCGTTGTTTGGCGACCCCCGTGAAATGGTCATTCGACCCCAAATGGGGTCCCGACCCACAGGTTGAGAACCGCTGTTTTAGTGTGACGTTTCATGGCCCATGCTTCTTACAGACAAAGAGATTCCCATGAGGCTTGTGTTCAGGAAGTCTCCCAATGACCTTTGGAACTCCTCCTACTGACCCATCCACATACCTAGCATTTAACCCAATAACTGCCAGACATTCCAACATAGAGCTGGTCCATAGAGCTATATGGCCCATAGAGCTATATGGGCCAGAATACTAGGCGACTGGTGGTACTCGAATATTGCCATATCCTAAAAGAGATACAATCTGTGAAAAGGTTGAAAAGCCCTGGACTATGTATATATCTATCATCTATCTATCTACCTCAGTTTAGAATTAGAGATCTGATGAAATGGATTAGATCACAAAGGGAAGGCATTAAGCTATTACACATTTGTGATTTTGTGAAGTGAGGTGAAATTTGGAAGGGAAGATTATATCCATCTCATTCTCCCATCTTCTTAGCATCATTTTAGTTTTTTTATTTATTTTAAGCCAAGCAAATGGCATTTTGTTTTTCATTAACACTACTTTCTTTTTTGTAAGCTTTTCTTCAAATGATAATAAAACAGGTATGCTGCAAACAAACATCTAAATTTCATAAGTTAATTTTTGGTGAATTCACGTTAATGACAAAATATGGCAGTGACGACAAATGGCAGAGTGAAATGTGCTAACTCATCTCCATTCAATGCAAGAGTCAATGTGAATTTTTCTAAATCTAAGGATACCATATGCAGTGTAGGTGGTTGAAACTGAAAGGGGTGTAAAAATTGGCCTCTATGTAAGATAAACAAAACTTCATGTTCAAAGGTGGTCCCTAAAATTGCTATTGTAAGACCCCTGGAACCAGAACTGCACTACTGCTTCACTTTTGCTTGACATCTGTTCTCCTGTGATGTGACAAAAGTTGATAAATGGCACGGAAATGGTATTTGCCATACTGTTTATTTTAGACAGAGCTAGTCATGATCACTGATTGCCTACCTTCCCTTCTCTTAAAAACATCACCATAGAACTTGGTTAAGATGTCAATAACTGCTACCCACTCCCCACTTAATTATTTGCTTACTTCTTTATTTACAATATTTGAGGCCAGCTTTGTCACACATGGAACCATCCAGACTAATAAAGGAAATACAAAATGAAGCCACCAAAAATCTTCTAAAGACCCTGATTCCAACTTCAGATGGTTTCCTCATACATTTCCCCTAAGACAGAAGTCCCCAACCTTTTGGGCACCAAGGACCAGTTCCTTGGAAAGAGGTTTTTCCGCAGGGTGCATGGTTTTGTGTGCTGCCTGCATCCCGTGGATGGGGCTTTGCTTGTTTGTGCGGACCGGTTGCTGGCATGCCACGGCCTGATACTGGTCCATGGACCGAGGGTTGGGGACCCGTGCCCTAAGAGACCTTCAACAAGAGGCCAGCATGTGCCCTGGTGAAGTAAAGTCAGTTGTCTCTCTATGCTCTTCCACTTATAAATTCTTCATAGGCAAACACCATAACATACTAGGATTCAAGCATTTGTGGGATTTCTTTGGGGGATAGCAAAATTAGAAAGACTTATGCAAATTTCAATCGTTCTGAGTGTGGAAATTAGTAAGTCAATTCAAAACACACACCAAGGAGTAAAACACAGACTATTGACTGCAACATCAAACTTTTAAATAGGATTGGTTTAACTGGCAGATATGAATGATGTTTCAAAGATTATACCCTTCATCTATTGCAACTGCTGGACCCATCCCCTAAGGGGACAAGATTTATCTGGGAAAATTGACTTTAGGCCAATTGGGGTGTGGAGAATTCCCAAAGAACTGTTGGATGAAGAAAAGAATTTTGGAGATTTCTGTTGCCAGGCAGCACTGTGAATGTGTGCTGGGGGTGGGGAGGGAGAGGGGAGGAACAATGCCATAGCAACAGAAAGGAGAAGATGGAAGAGTGAAAGGAGGAGATCCCTGGAAGCTGTGTCCAGCTGTCTCAGAAGAATAAAATATTCAGAGATTGTGAAATAGCATTAAATTCTAGATCTTGGCTCCACCTATACACTGTAAAATATGCAACAATTGCACACATGCATACATACCTACATACACACATACAGGGCTCAGCTCGTGTCATCTATTGGGGCACATTTGATTGCGTTTGTCTGAACAAAACAAAGAACATCTTGAAAATATATCTCAGTGTGGGGAGAACTGGAAAATAAAATTATTACAGTATTCTATAATATGAGACTTTTGTCTTGATCAACCATTTAATTTAGAAACTCTGGGTTGATTGGATTAGCCTATGACTAGGTAATACTACTGTTGTGTCCTGAGCCTGCTGAAGTATTCAGCAGACTCAGAAATGTTGCAAATGGTCCAGGGCAAACCAAAAGCTGCCTGGGACCAGACTAGCTGGCGCCAGCCTTGTGCGCATGCGCAAGGCACGAAATAGCCAGATTCCTATTGGTTGTTGTTGTCCGGGTTCAGGACGCTATAAAAGGCCTGCGTGCCTTTTGCTGCTTGCTTGGTTGTAAGGAGAAGATCAATAAAGAAGTTTGCTTGTTCATCATGTGTCTTCGTCTAATACCTGAGAACCAAATACATAAAAACTACTATGGCCAATCAGATTGTTTTAGACTTCGTATTATATAAAAAAACACACAGATCCAATCAAGATTTGCTTTCTCCCTCTCAGTAAGAAAGAACATTTTAACATTGCTATAAGTATCAGGAGAGCAGAGTTAGACTTTTTAAAGAATGCATAAGAAAAAACAGTATCAACAGCCTCTTAAATTTTTGTTTTTTGCCTTCCAGAGTCAAATGAATGGAAAATGACTATTCAGATGGACTCTTCACACATTGATGAAGCCAGGTGTCAATGCTGTAAACATTGGATGTTCCTGCTCTGACAACTGATGAAAATTGCAGCCATTTTCTCTTTGCTTTTAACATGCTTTTTCTGATATTTAGAAATCAGGTGTAGAAGTGGGGGTTTGGGATAAATGCTCAAACTCAGCTAGCCATAATAATAACGCTGCTTTGTGGGAACCCAAGGACAAACTGATAACGTTTTGGCAGGCTGAAGAGCTGGGGAGAAAGCCCACGTTTTAGGCTAATTGGAGAATGTGATTTATGACAGCTTATTGGGGGTGGGAATTGCGCTTTGTTACTTTGTATCTGGGGAAGGGAATTTAGTTTTTGGGTTCAACTATACTTTGTTTCCTGAATAAAATGTTCTTTGAGGAAGAATTCTTGCCTTGAAGTTCTTTTGATGGGTTTCATCTATCGGAACCATGACACCAGGTATTTCTGCATACATGGAATACATCTCTTCTGCATACACATGTCATTTCTGCATACATAGAATACATCTTAAAATGGGGGTAGGGTGTGGAGGGAGAAATGTTATCTCTCACAGAAGAGACACAATTTTTCAGAGCCAAAAGATTTTTTTTATTATAAATTTTTACAATTTTACAATAAAAAACCCCTTCCCCAATCCCTCCCAATCCTCCCCAAAACCCTCCCCCCTCTTCCCAGAGCTGAATACAGGGTTAACTAGAACTTAAAAGGAAAAACTTTTAAACTCAAATAAACCTCAAACAAATATAATTACATTCAATAAACGAATTATTAAGTACTTTAACTCCATTATGTATGAAAAACAGAAAGAGAAAAAGAAGAAAGAAAAGAAAAAAAAGAAAAAACCTTCTTCCAATACTATCCTATTAACAACCATACCACTATAATTAAATTTAACATTAAAATAATTTCTTTGTCATTACAATCCTACCAATTTACCATTATTTTATTTTATCTATAATTCACAACTTCTGTTTCTTTCACAATTAATAAACCAATCATCTCCCTAACTTAATAACATTACAAAATATCATATTTCATATAAAGTAAATTAATTGGAATCTAGTCCGCCATTAAAATATTATAAACTTTAAGTATAAATTTAAGTATAAATTATTCAGAAAGCTAAACAATATTTTCTAATATCATACTTGTATTATATAAAGTTTATCCATCTTTCTTTGTCATCACAATCAACACACATATAAGCGTTACTTATACCATTGAAATTCCCTTATACATATTTAAAACAAAATATTCCTTTAAATACTCCTTAAGTTTCTAAGCATACATGAGCCAAAAGATATTTGAGATAGCAGAGAGTAGACTTCAACTGCAGAAAATGTGCTCTTCCCATGTTTATCATCTTGTTTGGCAAACCTTCTGGAGAACTTGAAAGTCTGTCATTTTGTGATGTTGAAAGAAAAATCTTCATCAGGGTCCAATCCAAGCCAGGAATAAACAAAACGGAGACTGCTTTAGAAAAAAGGTTCTTGTTTATCTAGTTGCCAGAAAATTCAGTGATAGCAGCATGTTTCTGGAGTGGCTGACCACATGGAACTGGGAGTAGTGGGTTTTTATACCTTCTTGGGTTTTGTGTTTGGAGTTGTTCCTGTGGCATGAACTTTGACCTGAGGTGTAGTGTGGCCTTTTAGTAATCTGGTGGTGGTGGGTTAATTCTATTATATCCTAAAGGGCATACCCTGCTTCCCTGGGGTTGTTGCTGATGGCCATGTCCTGTATTGGATGGGTGAGGGGTTATTGGTTCTAGGGATCTTTGTCTTTCTAAACCCATCAGCTCTAAGCTTCCTGACTCCAGTCTTTCTGAAAGGATTATCAAATCTGCATTTCTACAGAGCTGGTTTCTGCTTGGGAAAGAGAGACTTGGGGGGGGGGGGTACTGTCTTCTTACAGTCCCCCCTTTGTGCTATATAAGTGTAGGTGACACACTTTTACTGGCACAAGATTAAAATTTGATCTGGTCAGGGAGACTTGATGGGTGCTTCTATGGGGCTCCAGGATGTGGGAAAACAAGCTTTTAAACTGTTAATGTGAAAAGGGGAAGACACTAATAGAGGCAGCAGAAAAATATCCCTGCAGTGGCTCCCAAAAGGGGAGCTTTCAACCATGAAGGTCTAAAGCCAGGGCAAAAGTTCTGTTAGATGGAAAAGAAATTTATAGTGTCCAATATTCTGTGCCAATTCCTTTCAGATATTGGATGCTACTTTCTGTGAGCTTCCAGTCAGGTTTTGAAACACATGCCTCCAAAATTCTTCACAGCCATGTTTTTGCTTAGTACATAACTACTGGCTGCCCATTTTCAAGGATTGCTTCCTACCTTAGCTCTTAGTTTAGTGCATTCAGGTTTTGTGATATCCAGCTGAGGTTAACCAATGTGCAAGCCAGGCTATTAATATTACTTAAATTGCACACAGTGAGCCCTAGGACTCCCACTAGGAGTCCATCAATACAACATATTCAAGGCTTGGGTTTGGAGATCTCTTTTCTGCTACTTCCTCAGTGAAGGCATATGAATTGTAAATTGCCTGAGGGTCTATGGTTCCCTTTCCCATGGAATTTGCAGGAAGGCATGCATGCAAAGGCTTTAGTGCCACAGAGCAAGAACTAGCCTGGGGAACTTTACTGAAGGTAGGTGAAGGGGATAGCCTTAGTGTGATTCTGAATGGTGTGTGTGCGCGCATGCAGCTACTTCTACATGATATGCAATACAAACAGCCTAGATAAATTTTCCTCCCACCAGACAGAAGTCCAAGGTGTTCAGGACTTGCTGTGCCAACCATTCCCAAATGCCATCCCTCCATGAATCCATGTGACTACTTAATTACAATGTAAATGAGGCAAGAAAGAAAACCTTACAATGAGTTTCTGCCCTCCTCCCTTAGTCTTTCCAGTTGTCTTCTGAGGCTTTACGTGAGAGGCCAATGGTTCCAGGAGTCCTTCCTTTTTCTGCAGCTTTCACAGGCCTCTGAGTGATGGTAGGGCTTGGGAAGATCTGTGCATGGTGACTTTCTAGTGAATGGCTGGATTCAAACCCAATTCCATGGCTCAAATGAATAGAGGGTCTTCTCTTGAAGCAGCGTCTGGGTCAGTGTGCTCTGTTTCCAAAGATTGTGGGGGTCATCTGTGCAGGGCTGAAAGATATGAGAACAAGGTCCCCTCCCCTCCTTTGTGGATGACTCTCCCAGGAGAGGCATTGCTAGTCAGATATGAGGAATGGAGAACAGAGGGTAAGAATTAGAATAGAATAGAGCTGAAGGGACCTTGGAGGTCTTCTAGTCCAGCCCTCTGCTCAAGCAGGAGGACCTATACCATCTCAGACAAGTGACTATCCAGTCTCTTCATAAAAATCTCCAGTGATGGAGCACCCACAATTTCTGAAGGCAAGCTGTTCCACTGGTTAATTGTCCTCACTGTTAGGAATTTTCCAGGTTGCTTTTCTCTTTGATCAGTTTCCAACCATTGTTTCTTGTCCTGCCCTCTGATGCTTTGGTGAATAAGGTAACCATCTATTCTTTGTGGCAGCCCCTCAAATACTGGAATACTGCTATCATGTCTCCCCTATTTCTTCTTTTCTTTAGACTAGACAAACCCAAGTCCTGCAGCTGTTCTTCATATATTTTAGTCTCCAGGCATTTAATCATCTTAGTTGCTCTTCTCTGATTTTTTTCCAAACTCTCAACATCTTTTTTGTGATATGGTGACCAAAATTGGCTGCAGTATTCCAGGTATGGTCTCACTAGGGTTTTATAAAGCGGTACTATCACTTTATATCACTATCACTACTTTGTGTGATCTTGATTCTATGCCTCTGTTTATACAACCCAGGATTGTATTAGCTTTTTTGGCTGCTGCTGCACACTGCTGGCTCATAGTCAAGTGATTGTCCACTAGGATTCCAGGGTCCCTCTCACAGCTACTGTTTTTAAGCCAGGTCTTACCCAATCTGTACTTGTACCTTTGATTTTTCCTGCCTAAATGTAAAACTTTTCTTTTCTCCACATTGAAACTCATTTTGTTGGATAGGACCAGTGTCTTTTTTTGTCATAGAATGCATCGGAACAGAGTTCCGGCACCTTTTTTCAATGGATTTTCCAAGTTTTAAAAGTAACTTTTGAAAATTTGATGTTTGGTCCATGTGGACTTGAATCATCCTGTCAAGCGAAGCAGGTCAGGGGCAAAATTATTAAAACAGTGCATGTGGGCTGCTTGTGTGTCAAGTCCGATGCACTGGTTGTGATGCTACTGCTTGGCTTGTGGCACTGCTTGGCTTGTGATTGGTTGTGGGGTCACATGCTAAGTGCTTACTGCGGGCTGCAAGTTTTATGTTTTGTTACACAACTGACGTGTGTGTGTACAGTGATTGACTATGTGTGAAAGGTAAATAATTTCTTTAATTTAAAAAATCAGTGAATTGAAAATCTTTTTTTAATTTTTAGTGTAAAATTTACTATGAACATTTGCCTTAAATACAATAAAATCAATTTATGTTAAGAACTGAATATATAATTTTTTAAATAAAAGATTAACAAGATGTGAGTTCCGGCACCTTTTTTCTTACAAAAAAAAGCACTGGATAGGGCCCATTGTGTAAGGAACCACTTCAATCCACATCTTAAGAAAGCAAAACTCTTGGAAATGATCTCTTCCAACAGGAACTTTTATTAAGAGAAATTGATAGCAGGCATGATAGACAGGATCTGAGGGATTCCCTCACAAATTGATATTTTAAAGTGTCCCTAAGCAACCCCCACCCAGCAGTTCTTCCAGGCGATTCAGACCGCAGATTTCTAGGTATTAAATCCAGGAAAGATAACATCAATCCAGCTCCGTTGTACACAATCATTCAACAGCTCCTCACCCCTTATTTTGATGATGGATAAATAAACCAGATCCCGGGGCTGTATCTTTTCAAACCCCCCCCCCCCCATTTTCTAGCTGCCCGGTAAGAAGAAGTTCAGATGGGCATAGGATAAGAGGAAAATGGTTACATTGTAATCATTAGCAGAGGTGAATAAACAAAAGGTTGTTTTGTAGTGAAAGAGGAAGTGAAATTAGTAAAAAAAAAACCTGCATATCCCCCCTCCCCCTTGGAAGTATGGCAGGACCCAGGAAAGGGTAAGAATTGGTTTTAGATCAGAGGAAATAGATAGAAAGGAAATATAACTGGATCCTAACATCCTGCCCCCCTTAAAAATAAGAGAGATCCACCTGTAGAGAAAAAAAACAGGTATAAAAGTTAGTCTGGTTTGTTAGGATACTCTGTATGAAACTTGTTTAACAGTTTCGGGGCTCTTACATGACATTTATGGACCCATTCATTTTGTGAGGAGGGGAGGTGTTTCCATGCTATTGGGTATTGAGTTGCCCCATGCTATCTCCTAGAGTCTAAGATTTCCTTCCACCATGATTGGAGGTGGTGGTGGTGGTGGGAAATTTTGGCCGTAAGGGTGACTGTTGTTCTCTTTTCAGTAAACTGCAGTGAAAGATTGGGTATATTTGCCTGAGATTTTTGGGTAATTCTAATTCTACTGTTTGTTTGTTTTTTAATTTTTATTTATTCTTTTTTCACTATACAACAAAAAAAATAAAAATGAAAAAAATACATTTTTTTCTTTAACAGAACTGTGTTATACATCTCCTATATATTATTTACAGTTTATTTACATCAGTAATCATATCTTTCTCTTTCTCTGTTCTAGCCAATTATAATATTTGTTCCATATTTCATAAAATTCTGTTGCCTCCTTGTCTTTTAATTCTAGCGTAAGTTTATTCATTTCCGCACATTCTAGAATTTTGTGTATGATCATATCGTTTGTAGGTATGTTTTCACCCTTCCAACACTGGGCATATACTATGCGAGCTACTGTTAATATATGTATAATAATGTATTGGAGTTGTTTTTCCATCTTTAAATTTATTATACCCAAAAGAAATAGTTCCAGTTTGAGTTCAATTTGCACCTTAGTTATCTCCTGTATCCAGTTCCTAATCCGTTCCCAATAGGTCTTTGCTTTAGGGCACAGCCACCACATGTGATAAAATGTTCCTTCCTTATTTTTACATTTCCAACATTCCGGATTCATAATTTTGTACATTTTGGCTAATCTCACCGATGCTAAATGCAATCTATAGAACATTTTGTATTGATTTTCCCTATATGCAGTTGACAGTGTCAGTTTGCAATTTATGTTCCATAATCTTTCCCATTCTTCCAGTTTTATATTTCAGCCCACATTTCGTGCCCACGCTATCATTGGCCCTTTCACTATTTCTTCCTCTAAATCTACCTCTAATAAATATTTATAAGTTTTTGTTAAAAATTTTCCTTCCTTACCTGTTAAAATTTTATCCAATTGATGTGGGGTCTGGTTTATTCCGTGCTCTTCCATATTCTTATTATATTTAGATTGGATCTGTAAATATGGCCACCAGTCTATGGTTATTCCTTGTTCTTCTAATTCTTCTCTTAATTTGATGTTTCCTTGATTATCTAATAGTTCTTTGTATCTGATCATCTTTTTTTATCCAGAGTGTTAGGGTGGATCATTGCCTCCATTGCTGAAATCCAATTTGGGATTTTTCTATAGTGTCTTTTTTTAACATTTTCCCACATCCAAATCAGTGCATCTCTTATCTGATGTTGATAAAAATATGTGTGTGTTTTCTTATGTTTTCCCCATAGAAAGGCATGCCAACCAGCCTGTAAGTCATGCCCTTCTATTATTAACACGCTTTTATTATCTAGGTTTATCCAATCCTTGATCCAGAGTAGTCCAGCTGCTTGATAGTAGATTTCCCATTTTGGGAGCCCAAGTCCACCTCTACTTCTAATATCTTGTAATATTTTCATGTCTATCTGTGCTTTTTTGCCTGACCAAATAAATTTGTTTATTATTTTGTCCAATTCCTCGAAAAAAAATTTCTCTAGTTTTATCAGGACTGCTTGGAATAAGTATAATAATCTTGGTAATACATTCATTTTAATCAACGCAATCCTACCTAATAACAATAATTGTAATTTCCCCCAGGTCTCAAAATCTTTTTTCATTTGTAATATCAATTTTTTATGGTTATCCGCCTTTATTGAGGAACACCTTATAGTTAGCCAAATTCCTAAATATTTAATCTTTTTTACAATTTGCAATTCCAGATTTTCTTCTAATTTCTTTTTCTGTTTTTCAGTTAGGCTTTTAACTAACATTTTGGTCTTTTCTCTGTTAATTTTTAATCCTGCAACTATTCCATATTTTTCTATTTCATTCATCAAAATATTTCCTCTCTCTATTGGTTCCTCAATAAAAGACCAAATCGTCTGCAAATGCCTGTATCTTATATTCTTCAGTTTTAACTTGTACCCCTTTTATCTCTTTATTGGCTCTAATTTGAATTAATAGTACTTCTAAAGTCAATATAAAAAGTAGAGGTGACATTGGGCATCCCTGTCTTACCCCCTTATTTATTTCAAAACTTTTTGTATTATCTCCATTAATTATCACACTGGCTCTTTGTGTTTTGTATATTGCCTTTATCGTATTCTCGAATTTCCCCCCAAATTTCCCCCCAAATGTCCTCAATCTGTTGGAACATAAATTGCCAACTGAGATTATCAAATGCTTTCTGAGCATCTAAAAAAATTAGTGCTACCTGTTTTCCCGGATGTGCTTCTTAATATTCTAAGACATTTAACACTGTTCTCGTATTATTTCTAATTTGTCTTGTAGGTAAAAAAACATTTTGATCTGGGTGTATTATATCCTGTAATATTAGTTTCAATCTTTCTGCAATTATGGTAGTAAAAATTTTATAATCAGTGTTCAACATCGAGATTGGCCTATAATTTTTAATCTATTTGGGGTCTGTGCCTTCTTTTGGGATAAGGGATATGGTGGCTTCTATCCAGGAGTCTGGTAATTTGGCTGTCTCCAACACATCATTATACACCTCCAATAATATCTTTTCAAAGTCCTCGTAAAGCATCTTCTATACTTCCCCTGGAAGGCCGTCTGGCCCTGGGGTTTTACTATTTTTTTGTTTTTGCACCGCAGTTTTTAATTCCAGGGCTGTTATTTTCCCATTCAGTATTTCTCTCTGTCCTTCTTTTAATTCTGGCAAACCATTAACCTTTAAATATTGTTTAATACTCTCCACAGCTATTTCCTCTTTTTTATATAGTGACTCAAAATAGTTTTGAATTCTTTCTTTCTTTTTATCCATTTTATAGTGTGGCTCTCCATTTTTGTCGTGAAGTTCCTGAATATTTTTTTTTTCTCTTTCTCTTTTTTTACTTTATAAGAGATCCACCTCCCAGGTTTATTTGTGTGTTCAAAAAAGTTTTGTTTTGCTATTTTCAATTCTTTCACTCTTTCTTCTTGATCTATCACATTTAATTTGTGTTTAGCCAAAGCCATATCCATTTTAATTGATTCATCCTGGAGCTCTTTTTGTAATTTAGATTCCAATTTTTTAATCTCTTCCTGGAGTATATTTTGCGTTTGCCTTTTCACCTTGTTTTTTCTTCCTATATAAGCTATTGCTAAGCCCCTTAGATACGCTTTTGCAGTGTCCCAAATAATTTGTATTGATGATTGTTGTTTTGTATTCTCTTTGAAAAAAAATTCCATTTCCCGTCTAATCTTTACTATAAAATCTTTTTCTTTCAAAATGTGAGAGTTCATTATCCATCTTCTTCTTACTTTTTTTCTGCCCTTTCCAAATTATTTCCAGAGGATTGTGATCGGCCCATATATTTGGCATTATTTCTATTGTCTCTATGTCTTGCCCTACTTCTTCATTCATCCATACCATGTCTATTCGAGACCAAGATTTATGCGGGTTCAAAAAGAATGTATATTCTTTTTTTATTATTATTTCTCTTCCTCCACTGATCTGATAAGTTAAATTCATATGCCAAATCGAAAAATGTCTTTGGTAGTGTTTTTCTTTTCTTTTTATTTTTCATATCACTAATATAGTCTTTTTTTACATCCACTACCGCATTATAATCGTCTACCATACAAATATTTCCCTGTCCAATTTCTATAAGTTTCTCATAAAATTCTTTTTGATTCTATTTTGGTGCATATATTACCACTAACAGCCATGATTTCTGTTCGGTTTGTACTTCTATTGCTAATATTCTTCCATCTGTATCTTGGTACTTCAGTTTAGCATTAATTTCTTTTCTAATATAAACCTCTAATCCTCTCTGTTTTTGTTCAGCTAATGCTATGTATAAAACTCCTAATTTGGGGGAACTCTAAGTATTTCCTGTGTTGTTCTTTGATGTGTACCTCTTGTAAACAAACTGTATCTAAATGTTGTTTGGCTAATTTTGTTAATATTTGTTTTCTCTTTGCTGGTGCATTTAATCTATTGATATTAATCGATAACAACCTAATCTCCTTTTCCATTTTCTACTTGTGTGTTCTATTTGTGTGTTTGTCTTGTTCTTGTGCCTACTCCTCTTTCTTTCCTCTGTCCTTTTTCTTCCTTGCTTTCTGCCCCTCGTTCTGCTTCCCTTACTTCCTGCTGTTGGTCTTCCTGGCTTTTAGATTCCAATTCTTCCTTGCTGCTATTCTCTTCCTCCACTCCTTCCAATTGGTCATAGAATTCCCGTGCTTTCTCTAGACTATCTATCCTAATCCTCCTCTCCCTCCATGATATTAACATCCCTTCTGGGATTAACCATCTGAATGGTATACTTCTTTTAATTAAGTAAGCACTAAGGAATCTATAATCCCTTCTCTGTTCTCTAATATTCTTTGGTACCTGTTTTAGAGTTTGTATTTCCACACCCTTGTAAATCATTGGATCCTCTCTTGTGGTTTTATAGATTATGTCTCTCACCTTTTTCCTAGCAAATCTAATATGTACTTCTCATGGAAGTCTGTTGCATCTGGCATAGTTTGTATGAATTCTGTACGCCTCATCAATCTCTATCAAAATTTCTTTTATCCCTTTGTAGGGCCTTGGCAATCAAATCCTCCATGATAGCACCCAAATCCTCTTCCTTCTCCTCTACCACATTTTGAAAACATAGGTAAAATGCCGCCCTATCCATTTCTAGATGGATGATCGATTCCTCCATTTTTTATTAGTTGCCATCATTTCTGAATCTAATATATCAACTTTTTTCACTACTTTCTCCAACCCCACTTCTACTGTCTGGATTCTTTCTTCATTTTTCTCGATCGTTTGTTGAATCATCTCAATTCTATTATCCAATTTATTCATATCCCCTCTCATTTCTACATGATTTTTGGATATTGTCTCCTGCATTTTTAGCATTGTTTCTTGAATAGTAAGAAGTGTTGTCTGCATGGTTTGCATATTAGCTATTACACTCTGTTTTTCTGTGCCCAATATTCCTTCTAGTGTTCTTTGACTAGGTGGAGATGAGGGTGTCTTACTGTTACTGGGTTTATGATTCTTTTAATTGGAAAATGTCCTATATATTTTGGTCCAGGTTTTTTACAGGGTTGTAGGGATTTTAGGTATTTTGTAGACAAATATACCATTTCTCCTACAATGAATGGTGTGGATTCAACTCTTTTTTTATCTGCTTGTGCTTTGTATGCTTGCCTAGCTTCGTCTAGGGCTTTTCTAACTATTGGCCAGGTATTTTGTAATTGTTCTATCCACTCTTTCAGTGATGGGATTGCCAGTACATTTGGGATTAATTCTGGCATGGGGTTGAACCTTTGACCATTGGCTATTTGAAAAGGGGTGTAACCTGTGCTGGAGTGGACTGCAGTATTGTAGGCAACTTCTGCAAAGGGGAGTAGGTCTGTCCAATTCGATTGCTGGAAATGAATGAAGCATCTTAAGTATTGCTCAAGTACTGAGTTCGCTTTTTCTGATTGGCCGTTCCCCTGAGGATGATGACTAGATGTCATTCCCTGAGTGGTCCCTGAAAGGGATAAAAATTCCTTCCAAAATGCAGACATAAATTGCACTCCCCTATCAGATATGATGTGTTAGAGTGCCCCGTGCAATCTGTAAATATGCTGCACGAAAAGTTTTGCTAAGGGTTTTGTGGTGGGAATCTTTTGGCAAGGGATAAAGTGAGCCTGTTTGGAAAACAAGTCCGTGACCATCCAGATGACAGTATTCCCATTGCTTTCTGATAATTCCACTATAAAATCCATGGCTAATTCCCTCCAGAGGACTGAGGAAGTCACCACTCGTTGTAACAGTCCAGGCGATTTCCCTTGCAACCTCTTAGCAGTCGTGCATGCTGGGCAGCTCACCACGTAACTTTCTATGTCCTTTTTCATGAATGGCCACCAAAATTGCTTTTTAATTAAGTGTAATGTTTTTACAAATCCAAAATGCCCTGCTGATTTTGTGTCATGGCACAGCTGCATGAATGTGCCCCTCTGGGTGGTTGGTATATATAATTTTTCCTCCACCCAAGGCAGTCTGTCCTTGATTGTGCACACGTGTCTATTTTTCTGGAACCATTCATCTGTTTCCATAATTTTCAGGAATTCGATTCCAGTTCAATTACCCAGCTGCAGTTTTAATTTAGCTTGGGCTCTGGTGGTTACTGGTGCTGCCAGTTGTGATTCCACCATAAGCGGTTTAGAATCGGTGGCTTGCATGCTGTTATATTGGTGCATGTGAGACAGTGCATCTGCCAAGAAGTTCTCCCCCCCCCCCCCGGCAAGTGCTTGAGCATAATGTGGAATTGGTGAAAATACTGGGACCAGCGGGCTTGCTTGGGGTTGAGCTTCCTGGGTGTTCTCAAGGCTTCCAGGTTTTTGTGGTCTGTCCACACCTGAAAAGAGATTTTATTCTCTGCAAGGTAAGTAATGACCAATGTATCCCGTATGCCTCTTTCTCCCACACAGGCCAGTGCTGTTCCATTTCGGTGAGTTTCTTGGATGTATACACACAGGGTTGCAATACCCCTTCATCGTTTTCTTGTAAAGCCCCCACTGCCACATCACTTGCATCTGCCTATATTATGAAGGGCTTATGCATGTCTGGATGCCTCAGCACAGGTTCTGCAGAAAAGAGTCTCTTTAATCTCTCAATCTCTCTTGCTTGGCATTCCATTGTCCATTTTAGTGGCTGGCTAGGTTTCACTGAGAATGCTCTCTTCATTTTTAGTAAGTTCATGAGGGGTGGGGTTATCTGGGCAAATGAGGGAATGAATTGGCGGTAAAAGTTTGTGAAGCCCAGGAAACTTGGCAGCTGCTTCCTTGTGCGAGGTGGTGCACATTCTAATACTGCTCTGACCTTCTCTGGGTCCATTTCAATGCCCTGTGGGGATATGCGATAACCCAGGTAGTCTATTCTTTCCTGGTGGAATTCGCATTTCGATAATTTGGCATATAGGTGGACAGTTTCTTTAAAACCACTCTGTCTAGGTTGATATGTTCCTCTTTGGATTTGGTGAAGATGAGGATGTCATCTAAATAATCCAGGACCCACTTAAATAGGTGCTCCTTTAGTACCTCATTGATTAATTGCATAAATACTGTGGGACCCCCTTGTAGTCCAAACAGCAAAACTTTGAATTGGTAGCACCCCATTGGGCAATGAAATGTGGTTTTCCATTCATCCCCTTCCTTAATTCTAACACGGTAATACGCTTCCCTTAGATCTAGTTTAGTGAAAATTCTTCCTTTCGAGAGGTGGGATAACATGTCCTTCATGAGGCGTAGGAGGTATAGGTTGCTTTCACTGATTGCATTCAATAGGCGGTAGTCCACGAACAAGCATGAAGGGCCCTTCTTCTTCTCTCTAAAGAGGACTGGGGCAGCTACTTTAGGCTTGGCAGGTTCAATGAACCCCCTTTCTATGTTTTTATTTATGAATCTCTCCGTTTCCTCCTTCTCCTTAGGGATCATGGAGTATAATCTGGGCTTTGGGAGTTTTGCCCCTGGCTTGAATTCTATGGCTAATGAGGCAGCGGGTGCAGCCAGAGTCTATTAAGGCTTTCACTTTGATAGCTTCAGGCATGGAGGGAGCTAATATAGTCACTGTCTTGAGGATGGGTGCGATGGGTCCACTTACCAGGGGTTCACCCTCTGAGCTGTCATCTGAGGCATCCACCGCCCCTGTGGTGTAGACTGGAGTTCCCTCCCCATGTTGGGCAGAGGTTGGTGACTCCACCGCCTCTATTGCTCTCATGGCAGGTTCTTTTGGCTTGGCTGGGGACTTCCCGGATTTCCTGGTCGGTGATCGGTCTGGGTTGTGCTGAGTGGCTTTTGAGTGGCATTCTATGGCCCGATGCCCCTCTCTCCCACATTTGAAACAGCCTGGTGGCTTCGCTGGCTCTTGTGTTGGCTCAGGCGGCAAGAGGCCCTATGGTTTTCCTCGGAGGTGCCTCTTTAGTAGGTCAATCTCTGCTTCCTCTGCCAGGACGTACCATTTGTCGAGTTGGTGAGCAGACATTAAGGTTAATTTTACAAATGTTAAATGACAGATAAAACCCACTTAAACACATACAGGAAAGGAAAAATGAAAATTTTTCTGTAAATGAACTTTAAACATTCCCTCCTAACAACTTTGAGCTGAGAGAGAGAGAGAGAGAGAGAGAGAGAGAGAAACAGACAGACAGACAGACAGACAGAGACAGACAGAGAGAGACAGACACAGACACAAACACAGACAAAGAGAGAGTTATGTTCTTTATTTAGATTTAATGAAAAGGGTTGTGTTGAAGAAAGGATGTATGTTGTGTTGGTTTGAGGTCTGGCATGTGGGTGAGGTGGTGCATTTGTGTTATTGTTGGCTGAATTAAAGTGTTTAGGTATTTTGTGTTGTTGTAAATGTCTTTTTAGAGTTTGGTAAGGGGGTATTAGGTCGATGTGTCTGTTAATAGAATGACAGTCAGAAAACCAAGCTTCTTTTAAAAGACGCTCAAGACTCCACCAAAGATGGCCTTTCTTCAACACAACCCTTTTCATTAAATCTAAATAAAGAACATAACTCTAACACAACTGTGACAACTTATACAACCAACACACCACCTTCTGATATTCTCACACAAAGAAATAACAATACCTCTGACCATAACATCCATGACACAAACATCCAAAATACAAATCCAACAACTTCACAAGACACCTACACATAACAAAACAAACACACACAATACCTGAATAGCAACAGAATATTAAGACAAAGACTAAAACTGACCCCTGCAATGAAACATAACTTATCACATTCAATGGAACAAGATGTTACAGCCCAGTTCTCAAGCCCCACAAAACCACCCACAACTGACAAGCATAATAAACGACCACACACAAACATGCCAAACAACCATACCCAATAACAGCAATCCTGCACTAAAAAACTATACAATCCAAAAGACTGATTCCTACAGTGGGGACAATTTCACAGCATCCAAAAAAAGGGGAGCAAGGGTGGGCAAACCATTTACATGCCCCACGAGGGCTTCTGCTTTCTCTCCCTGCAGATCAGATCCCACAGCACCTGCACACAATGGAGTGAGATGAACCTCCCAGCTGCACTTTGCACAAAGAATCCAGCCATCACACGACTGTGTGTAGCACCCTGAGAACCTCACACCAAACAGCTGATAGGCGCGATGGAGCTTACGCGCCAAACAGCTGATAGACGCAACTTTTGAATTTCGTCTGGAGACTGACTTCTGTGTATTTGCTGTTACCAATGTGATTTTTTGTGAGCGAGCTTTTTATGAGCACGCTATATGCACATGCCATACTGTAACCGTTTTAACAGTTATGTAAATGTATGCACATGCTCCCTTGTCATTTAGCCCTTTGCTCTGATGATGTCAACAGCTTGTTGGTGAAAGCATAGCAATAAAGAAGCCTTTTTTCTTACATCCCAGAGCTCATCATTTTATTTTACTGACTTTAAATGTCCATACCTGGGATTCCAATATTTAAACTTATTGGTCTTTCCTGCTTCCCTGCCCCAGGCATCCATTAGCCTCCCTAAAGGAGACTCCAGTAGGATCCTTCCCACCATCCATGATGAGACTCCAAGGCTTTCTCTTGGGTCCCTCACAACCTGCAGAACTATACCACCCGTGGAACTACACTGTCCACAGAACTACACTGCCCCCAACAGGTGGAGGTACCTTCCAACTTGTGGTAACCCCTCAGTTTTTCAGGCAAATGGCCTGGGAGGACTCTGTCTGCCAAGATTAGTTCAGAGTACAGATACCTCCTTTTCAGAATAGGGCTCTGCTCAGTGATTCTCTCACTCACTTTTCCATTCCATTTTCACATAGCCTCTCCCTTTTCCCTAACAAAAGGTCCTGCACTCTGGCCAAACCCCCATGCTTTCCAGGGTCTGTCACTTGAACAGATCCTTTCTAAGGTTAGGAAAGGCCAGAGGAAGCAAGATCCATCTGCGATTGAGAAGATTGATTGTATGCCACTTACAAACACAGACATACACACATTTCCCTCACTGCCCTGAGCTTTAAAATTAAATTTTAGAGGCACTCAGCTTCTTTCCAAAGCAGCCCTTGAGCTCAAAGTCAAAACTCCCTTTACTACTCTCGCTCCAAATGGACAGGGTTTGGAGCGAGAGTAGTAAAGGGAGACACAAGGGGTCTGCTGCTAGCAAGACGGGGGCTTACCCAGTCACAGTCCATTGGGGAGGTTAGCTTGAAGTCCCATCTGGGGTGCCAAATTGTTGAAAGAAAAATCTTCATCAGGGTCCAGTCCAAGCTGGGAATAAACAAAATGGAGATTGCTTTAGAAAGAATGTTATTGTTTATTTAATTGCCAGAAACTTCAGTGATAGCAGCATGTTTCTGGGATGGTTGACCACATGGAGCTGAGAGTGATTTTTTTTTTTTTACCTTATTGGGTTTTTGTGTTTGGAGTTGTTCCTGTTGCATGAACTTTGACTTGAGGCTCAGTGTGCCCTTTTAGTATTCTGATGGTGGTGGGTTAATCCTATTATGTCCTAAAGGTCATGCTCTGCTGCGCTGGGGCTGTGGCTGATGGCCATGTCCTGTGTTGGATGGGTGAGGGGTTGTTGGTTCTAGGGATCTTTGTCATTCTAATCCCATCAGCTCTAAGCTTTCTGGCTCCAGTCTTTCTGAAAGGATTATCAAATCTGCAGGTCTACAGAGCTGGTTTCTGCTTGGGGCAGAGAGACCTGGAGGGAGGTGCTGTCTTCCTACAATGATCTTGATATAACCTAAGATCTTGATTTAGTATTGATTTCAAAATACAATTAAGATTGTTAATTAAAATGTGGTATTATACAAAATATACACCACTCTCATTCCATAGGAAGAATTTTCTTTAATAACTAGGACAAAGCAAAACCATTTACTATGCATTACTATGCATGTTTATATAAAAGTTTTATATTTTGTGTACTTCCCAGCAAGAATGTTTAGGACTGCAGTCTTAATTTTATTTTAGAAATCATTGTGCAAATTTAGAGCACATTAGCTACCAAAAAGAGAAAAGAAAAAGAAAAGAAAGAAAAGAAAAGAAAAGCTAAAGCTCTTGGATTGTTTTGTTATACAAAATAGATTACAATAAATACAAACAAACGAACATTATGATGGTGCATTGGGTGCAGAGAAAGGGGATTAAAAATAGGGATTAAAATCTGCCTCAAATCAAGCTTGATTTAACTACATGCATCTGTAGACATTGATAAAAATGAAGAAGTGCTTTGTTCTTTTCTTGTGTGTTGTTTTTCAATCTCTCCAATTTTATATATATTGCCATTGCCTGTCATGGGCATCCAAAAGAAAACTGTTGCAATTTGTAACTTTCTCCTAAGATGGTATGATGATGTTAGTACAGGAAGAACATAACTCCTGGAGCACATTTGATTAAAGACAAGGATTATATTGAAAAATCTCATTATGGAAAGAAGATCAATTGAAAAGAAAATTAGTATTGTATGAGACCTTTTGTTTAATTAGATACTGAGCTTGGAACCAGTACTAGTTTCCATTCTTCCTGGAACCTGCCAGATTGCCTAATATCCCACTCCTCCTATGTTTATTTTGCAAGCTCCAAGTTTATTCAGATGGAATTTTTCCATTCAGCTATAGAGTTAAAATGTTATCCATCATCTTGAGTACATATGCTGGTAGCTGGAGTGACTCCAGTCTTGTTTGTACTACTCAACCTCTCAGTTCCTTTGTGCAGTTACCTGGACTGATGTATTTGTGTAAACCTTTGAGAGATGTCTATAGCATTTGGGGCAGCTTTATTTTGCAGACAGATCTCTGAATGGAGGCTGGGAATATCTTTCTACATGTACAGGTAGTCCTCGACTTAATAACCACAACTGAGCCCAAAATTTGCATTGCTAAGGAAGGCAATTGTTAAGTGAGTTGAACACCATTTTACAACCTTCTTTGCCACAGTTGTTAAGTGAATCATGTGATCATTAAGTAAATCTGGCTTCTCCCATTGACTTTGCTTGTCAGAAGCCACCTGGGAAGGTTACAAATGGTGATCACAGGATCCCAAGATAGTGCAACTTCATAAATACACGATAGTTGCCAAGCATCCAAACTTTGATCACATGACCATGGGGATGCTGCAACAGTTAGAAAAATGAAAATGGTTATAAGTTACTTTTTTCAATGCTGTTGTAACTTGGAGCATTCACTAAACAAATGGTTGTGAGTCGAGGACAATGGGGATTTAACCCTTATATAAGGGTAGCAGAGATTTCCTCAGGGGAAAGAATTTTAAAAAGACAAGATGGTGGCCACAACCATGTGCTCAAAACAATGCATATAAAAAAGGAGGTGGCTTTTAATCAGATACTTCTATTTTTATTCTAAGATTGTAGCACTATTAGTCCTCACTTAATGACCAGTTGCTTAGAGGCAATTGCCCCAGAGTTATTTACAATCTGCTTTTAAAGTTAAGACAGCTGTTTGCTGTCACACAGTCCCATGACTACAATTTATTATGTTTTTGCCAGAAATCATCATTTAACTTTGAGTTTCTGGCAAAAAGCAAAAAAACAAACTTTGGGGTATAATGGGTTTATTTACTGACAGCCTTCACTTAACAATCAGGTGTGTTAAAAAGATTGTAACATCAGGCACAGTGATATCTTAACAACTGGAATGATTTACAACTGTAATTCTGGGCTCATTTATGGTCCTAAGTTGAGGATTACCTGTAACTGAATCTTCCAAGTTTAAATGTGCTTCTCCCTCCCTGCATTCATCTTTATGAGAACTAGAGAGGGCCATGCTTGATTACAAATTACACTTCTGCCCTGAACTCAGATTTATCTAACCTTTGTCTTGGTTGGGGCTCTTACTTTTGTACCTCAGCAGACCAACAGAGAGATATCCTGGTTGTCCCACATGCTTATAGGAAACTGTTGTCTTTGTATGGGAGTCTTTAAATTTTTCTAAAAGATGTTTTGTGTTATGTAGTCTATGCAGTTTGATGGAGTCTCAATCCCAACACCTGTCTCCCTTGATTGAATGCTTTACGTTTGTAATGAGAAAAAATATCATGGCAGCCATTGAGTTTAGAACAGTGGTTCTCAACCTGTGGGTTGGGACCCCATTTGGGGTCGAACGACCATTTCACAGGAGTCGCCAAACAACGCAGTCCGCCATTTTTTTTCCCTTTTCCTTAGCTGTGCTACTCCCTTTTATTCTATTGGCTTTTGAAAGCCAATAGAATAGACTCTCTTGAATAGAGTCTAATTCTATTGGCTTTCAAAAGCCAATAGGAATTGTCCAGGCTGTCTCTGCCCTGCTGAGCCGCCAAAAGTCCCATTCTGCAAACGGTGCTGCACCAGTTGAGTAGTCCTCGACTTACGACCGGTTGAGTAGTCCTCAACTTACGACCAGTTGGGGGTCGCAGCATTAAAAAGGTTGAGAACCACTGGTTTAGAACCTATGGAAGCATCTTTATTTGGGGTCAGAAACTAGGAAAGGTTGGGCATAATTAGCCCATGGATAGGAAACCAGAACTGTTGAAGTTGAAGAAGCATCCTGGATGAAGACAATGCAATGGAAAGTCACTTCTGTATTGTTGCTAAGATGAGAATCCAGATTTGTCCGTAAAGTTGCTAAGTATTCATAACATGAAGGAGATTGTCACTTTTCATGACTTTATTATATGAAGTGCAGCATTTGAACAACCTTCGGTGATCTCATTGAGCTAAGCAGACTTTGACTTTGCTTAATATAGAAGATCATTATGGAACTGCAGCCTACACTGGGAATTTTTTTTAAAAAAAATGGTTAGAAGGAAGTGATGGTAAGCAACTTCTATATTAAAGTCTCTTGAAATTTGAGCACAACTGACAACAGACTTTATTTCTTATGATGCTTAATATAATCATAAATCCCCTGGGAAATGTTGGTTTCTAAGTATCGACTTATATGCTTGCCAGTGGATTTTAGAAGTTAATTGGGACCTATGATGAAAGCTTTATCTTCAGAGGAAGCTCAATAATGCTATCTTCAGTATGTGAGAATTTTGAATATTGTCATATAGCCTGAAAAAAATCCTTCTCTGAATAAATATTCTGAACTTAAGCTCCTTTTCTAAATACTGTTTTCAGTTGGAACGGACCAGTTCTTTATACAATATAAATAATATGAACAATGGGTTGTGGGGGTTGCATAGGCTAGCTGGATCTCTGATATCAGATACTGAGTTTTTTTCTTTACTGGTAGAATTGTGGCCTTTCTTCGTTAAGATTAAGAAGGATGATTTTACTGACCTCTGGTCCCCAGAAATATTGCAGAAGTTACCCTCAGATTTTGTCTTCATGAGAACATCAGGCATCTCAAAATGAGCTCTCACAAGGAACTTTATCCAGGCAAATTTTGTGTTGAGCAAATAAAACATACTTGATTATTTCATTGATTTTTCTACTTAGAATTGTCAGTGTGCAATTGTCTGTTGGTGCACATTCTTCTCTAATTTCTAGGATTATTCTTTAAAATCCACTGGCAACCACATAAGTCTATACTTAAATACCCGCCCCCCAATCAGCTTTATTTATATATTTGGCCTTCTGGCTGTTCTATTCAAAAGGGAATTTCATATAAGAATTTTCCTACCTGCTAGAAAGCCCCGTTGCCAAGCTACCATAGGAATTCTTAGGAGTTAATCAAGTGGAGGGCTCAGAGGGAAGGAAAATGGGATCTATTTTGGATATTAGAAATGCATCTTGCCTGCTTGAAAGGGAGTTTTAGCGCTTTTTAAAAAACATACTTCATTATTAGGAAGCTAAATTCCATAACTTGTGTGCTTTTAACTTTGTAAGCCACTCCTAGTCTCATTTGTGAGATGGATGGCTATATAACTTGAGCAAAGAAGCTAATAAATAATGCTTTTGCTAAAATGTATATTTTCTTTTAGGTGATTACCAAATGCAAAAAAAAAAAGCATTGTGCAATGCATATGCATTACAAACATCATTATGCTTTGAGTTTTAAAAGTCATGAATGAAGCACTTGGTTCCTTTGCATAATCTTGAAGATAGCAAGCTAACAATTATGTATTTATTGTACATAGCTATGTTGAAATGAATCTTTTTTGTTGTTGTTATTTGCCTCTTGCTGGGCTGGTTCTGTGACTGTTCAGCAAGCCAGTCAGACTAAAAGTCCAGCTTTTTACTCTAGGATTTCTTCCTAATATTCTACATTTTTAAAAGTAATTCCAATGGCCAAGTTAGGAGCTGCTAGCTGACACTCAGCATGAAGTTCCATTCATTTACTATTGTAACTAAGGATAAAAAAGTAGTAGGAAGAATCTTGTTTAAAGGGATTTGTTACAAGCTCATATTGTGTTTTGTGATGGAACTTTTGAAACCTTTCCAGGTTTTTATTAATCAATACAAAATGTTTCTAATTTTGTTCTGTCTACCTTTAAGGCACTGAAAACATTCTGACAAAAACAAAACATACTGGTGGAACCTACTGATGGAACCTGCTGATGGAACCAATTTTTTTTTCCCATTTTCCATGCAGCCCCCAAATAGTCCCATATTCAAATTCATAACTGTCGGGCCCATAAAATCTTAAAGACAGATTCCCACTTTCCCATCCAGCTCTCTCTCGATCTGCTGTCCAGAGTTTCCTGTTCTGGAATTCTGTGCCCATCCCTCTCCCAACAAGGTCAGGTGGTTAGGCACATGAAGGTTCTGGGTTGTCCCTAGAGCCTATAACACGTGAGTAATCAATCACATGTCACACAAAGTGTTCCCCTCAGTCCATGTCTAGGATGCTGAGTACCCTGAACCTCAGTATTATGTCCTTTAATAAGTGCCGGGCTGTTTCAAGTGTGGTCACATGATGACAGGGGAAAACCTGTACCCAGTGGGTAAGCTGCTCCCTACATACTAAAGTGTATTGGAAACCGTTAGCCCTAGGTAGTTATATAAAGTCCAGCTGTAGTTTTTCAAAAGGGTGCTGTGCTCATGGTCTCCCTCCCTCATGAATCACCTTTTGTGATTGTAAGGACCCACCCCACTTTGCATCTTAAGAAGACAGAACTCTTGGAATAATTCTTCCAACAGGAATCCTTTATTAAGAGAAAATGGTTGCAGGTGTTCTAGACAGGACTTGGGGTCCAAGCTCTCCAATTCAAGGTTTTAAGGGTTTCCCCAGTAGCCCCACCCAATCAACCCCCTCTTTCAGCGACAGTCTCAGGCATTACACTTCCACCCCCTTTTCATTACTGCCCGGCTGGATGGAGACTTCAAAGAAACTACATGAAAGGAAAACGGCCCCATTCTTATGGTTAGTTCTTTTGCAATACACACATTCAGTTCCTTAGAAGTATACTGAAGGAAGTGAGGGCCATAAAGCCCCTTTGTTCTCCCCCTTCTCTCCCTCTTATGGCAGAATCCAGAGAAGGCAGAATTGGGGTTTTCTATATTTGATAACTAAAGATGAAATATAATTGGATTCTGACATCCGGCCCCCTCAAAAATAAGAGAGATCCACCTGGAAGAAAACAAAACAGGTATAAAAGTTAGTCAGGCTTGTTAGGATACTCTGTGTGAAACTTCTTTAATAGCTTCGGGGCTCTGACATGACGTTTATGGACCCACTCGTTTTGTGAGGCAGGGAGGTGTTTCCAGGCAACTAGGTACTGAGTTGCTCCATGATATCTCCTAGAATCAAGGATTTCCTTTATTTTGAAGTGTTGTTCGCCCTCTACCATGATTGGAGGTGGTGGGGGGGGATTTTTGGCCGTAACGCTGACTGATGCTCTCTTTTCAGCAAGCTGCAATGAAAAATTGGGTGTATTTGCCTGAGATTTTTGGGTAATTCTAATTCTACTGTTACTGGGTTTATGATTCTTTTAATTGGAAAAGGCCCTATATATTTTGGTCCAAGTTTTTTACAGGGTTGTAGAGACTTTAGGTATTTTGTAGATAGGTACACCATTTCACCTATAATGAATGGTGTAGGCTCAATCCTTTTTTTATCGGCTTGTGCTTTGTATGCCTGCCTAGCTTCATCTAGTGCTTTTCTAACTATTGGCCAGGTGTTTTGTAGTTTTTCCATCCATTCTTTCAGTGATGGGATCATTGGTTCGTTTGGGGTTAATTCTGGCATGGGGCTGAAACTTTGACCGTTGGCTATTTGAAAAGGAGTGTAGCCTGTGCTGGAGTGGACTGCATTATTGTAGGCAACTTCTGCAAAAGGGAGTAAGTCCGTCCAATCACTCTGTTGGAAATTTAAAAAACATCTCAAATATTGCTCAAGTACTGAATGACAACGTTCTGTTTGTCCATCCCCTTGTGGATGATGGCTAGATGTCAGTCCCTGAGTGGTCCCTAAGAGGGATAAAAATTCCTTCCAAAATGCAGACGTAAATTGCACTCCCCTATCAGAGATGATGCGTTGGGGTGCCCCGTGCAATCTGTAAATGTGCTGGATGAAAAGTTTTGCTAAGGCCTTTGCAGTGGGAATATTTTGGCAAGGGATAAAGTGCACCTGTTTGGAAAACAAGTCCGTGACTGTCCAGATAACAGTATTCCCATTGCTTTCTGGCAATTCCACTATAAAATCCATGGCTATTTCCCTCCAGGGGGCTGAGGGATTTGCCACTGGTTATAATAGCCCTGGCGATTTCCCTTGCAACCTCTTTGCCGATGCACATGTTGGGCAGCTGGCAATATAACTTTCTATGTCCTTTTTCATGGATGGCCACCAAAATTGCCGTTTAATTAAATGTAAAATTTTTACAAATCCAAAATGCCCTGCTGATTTTGTGTCATGGCAAAGGTGCATGAAAGTGACTCTTTGAATTGTTGGTATATATAACTTTTCCCCTACCCAAGGCAACCCGTCTCTCATTGTGTACACATTTTTGTTTTTCTGGAACCATTCATCTGTTTCCAAACTTTTTCTGAATTCAATTCCAGTTTGGCTGTCCAGTTGTGGTTTTAATTTGGCTCGGGTTCTTGTGGTTACTGGTGCTGCCAGTTGTGACTCTGCCATTATTGGTTTAGAGTCTGTGGTTCGTGCGCTGTTATATTGAGGCATGCGAGATAGAGCATCTGCCAGGAAGTTCTTTCTTCCTGGTAAATGTTTGAGCTTAAATTGGAACTGGTGAAAATGTTGGGACCAGCGGGCTTGTTTGGGATTGAGTTTCCTGGACGTTTTCAGGGCTTCCAAATTTTTGTGATCAATCCACACCTGGAAGGGGATTTTGTTGCCTTCCAGGAACTGTTGCCATGTGAGTAATGCCCAACATATCCCATAAGCCTCCTTCTCCCATATGGGCCAGCACTGTTCTGTTTCCGTGAGTTTCTTGGATGTATATGCACAGGGTTGCAATACCCCTTCATTGTTTTCTTGTAATAGAACAACCCCCACTGCCACATCACTTGCATCTGCCTGTATTACGAAGGCCTTGTCCATGTCTGGGTGTCTTAGTACTGGTTCGGCAGAAAAAAGTCTCTTTAGTCTCTCAAACGCTACTTGGCACTCCATTGTCCATGTTAGTGGCTGGCTAGGTTTTACTGAGGATGCTCCCTTCGTTTTTAGTAAGTTAGTGAGGGGCAAGGCTATCTGGGCAAATGAGGGGATGAATTGGTGGTAAAAGTTTGCAAAGCCCAGGAAACTTTGTAGTTGCTTTCTTGTGCGAGGTGGTGCCCAATCTAATACTGCTTTGACCTTCTCTGGGTCCATTTCAATGCCCTGGGGGGGATATGCGATAACCTAGGTAGTCTATCCTTTCCTGGTGGAATTCGCATTTTGAGAGTTTGGCATATAGGTGGGCGGCTCGCAGCTTCTTTAAAACCGCTCTGACAAGGTTGACGTGTTCCTCTTTTGTTTCAGTGAAGATAAGAATGTCGTCCAAGTAAACAAGGACCCCCTTAAACAGGTGCTCCCTTAGAACGTCATTGATTAATTGCATAAAGACTGCAGGGCCCCCTTGTAATCCAAATGGCAAGACTTTGAATTGATAGCACCCCATGGGGCAGTTAAATGCGGTCTTCCATTCGTCCCCTTCCTTAATTCTCACACGATAGTAAGCTTCCCTTAGGTCTAGTTTAGAAAAAATTTTCCCTTTCGAGAGGTGTGACAGCATGTCTTTCATGAGGGGCAGAGGGTATAGGTTGCTTTCACTGATTGTATTCAGGGCCCTATAATCCACGCATAAACGTAAAGAGCCATCCTTCTTCTCTCTAAAAAGGACCGGGGCAGCCACTTTAGGCTTGGCTGGCTCAATGAAACCTCTCTCTAGGTTTTTTTTTAATGAATCTTTCCATTTCCTCCTTCTCCTTTGGGCTCATGGAGTATAATCTGGGCTTCGGGAGTTTTGCCCCAGGCTTGAATTCAATGGTACAGTCTGTGGGTCGGTGGGGGGGAGCTCATTCGCCCTCTCCTCACTGAAGACTTCAGCAAGGTCTCTATATTCCTCTGGTATTTCTGTTAATCTTTTTTCCTCTCCTATGGATGCTTTTTCTATTCTTGATTCTGGTAGCCTCCCTTGGGGTTTTAAGTCCATAGGGTCCCCCTTCGGGAATTTGATTTCTGTCGTCCTCCAATTTACCCAGGGGTTCCATTTTTTCAACCATTCCATCCCTAGAATCATTGGGCATTCCATGCCTGGGGTCACCACAAACGTTATGTCCTCTTCATGTTTGCCCAGGGAGAGGTGTATTGGTAGAGTGGCTAGGGTAGCTGGCACACCCCTGCTATGGATCCATCTAACTGGCCAAATGAGATTGGTTGTTCCAGTCTCCTGGATGGGATGCCCAGATTCCCCACTAGTGTTGGGCTAATGAGGCAGCGGGTGCAGCCAGAGTCTATTAAGGCTTTCACCTTCACAGCTTCGGGCATGGGGGGGATTAATATAGTCACTGTCTTGAGGATGGGTGTGATGTGTCCACTTACCAGGGGTTCGCCCTCCGAGCTGTCATCTAAGGCATCCACCGGCCCTGTGGTGTAGGCTGGAGTTCTTTCCCCTTGGTGAGCAGAAGTGGGGGGTTCCACAATTTCCATCATTCTCATGGCAGTTTCTTTTGGCTTAGCTGAAGACTTTCCGGATTTGTTGATTGGGGATCTGTCTGGGTTGTGCTGGGGGGGCTTTCAGTGGCATTCTACAGCTCGATGCCCTTCTCTTCCGCACTTGAAACACCCCATTTGCTTCTTGGCTATAGCCGATGATTTCACCGGTTCGTGTGTCAGCTCAGGCGGGGGGCGGCTCCATTGTTTTCCTCGGCGATGTCTCTTCAATATGTCGATCTCTGCTTCCTCTGCCAAGACGTATCATTCCTCAAGTTGGTGTGGGTCCCCTCGGGGCAGGCAAGCGTCATATAGATCATAATTTAGTCTGTCTTTGAAATGGCTAAGGAGGATGTCTTCTGGCCAATTCAGTTTGCTGGCAATGGCCCGGAATTCTTGTATATATTCAGCCACCGGGCATTTGCCTTGCCTCATCATTTTTATCCTTTCACGGGCTTTGCGATCAGCCAGGGGGTCTTCAAATCGTCTTCTCAGAGAGGACATGAAACGGTTGAAGTTACTGAGTTCTGGGGCATTGGAGTCATGCAAGTTCACCACCCAATCTGCAGCCGGTCCATCCAGGGCAGATTGCACGATCCGGATGCGGGCTTTGTCAGTGGGAATGTCCTGCCCGTATTCCTCCATGTGGCTGAGGACTTGGGTTAGGAAAAATCCCAAGCGTGTTGGCTCCCCTTTGAATTTCACCTCCAACGGTGGACGTCTTGGAATGGATCAGTGCCTCCGTTGTTGGTGGTAGTGTCTTCCGTCCAGATTGCCATCTGTGGTCCGATAGGGGGTGGGGACTACTGGATCAGCAGATGTCCCCGGGGCTGCAGGTTCCACTTCCCGCTCGGTGTCTCTCCCTTTGTGGCTCCAGGAGCTGGGGCGGCCATAGGGCTCAGGATTCTCCTCTCCTATGGAGCTGAGAGTTCTCTTCATCAGGTCAATAGCTTTCTCTAGGATCCAGTCTGAGTACGGTGCCCGGCTTTCTCCCTCTTCACTTGCGTGCAGGGATTTCTCCATCTCCTGCTTCCATTCTGGTTGCTTGGCCCCCCGTCTCAGGGTCACCTTTCTTGATTCCTTTCCCCACTCACTTTTCTTTCCAACGTCCATTGACCAGCGAGGCTTGTGTCTCCACCACTTCTTCTCCTGAGGAATCTGACCTCTTGGATCCCAACATCTGGCAAGGTTCCAATTTGGTCAGCGGCTCTCTTTCCAGGGAGTTTCCCCCCTCTCTTGCTCCATTGTCTGACATGGTAAATTTTTGCAAAATCCCCCGGCAAGGGACTCCCTTCCAGGTGGATTAATTTTGCAAGTCCTGTCTAATGTAAGGACCCACCCCACTTTGCATCTTGAGAAGACAGAACTCTTGGAATAATTCTTCCAACAGGAATCCTTTATTAAGAGAAAATGGTTGCAGGCGTTCTAGACAGGACTTGGGGTCCAAGCTCTCCAATTCAAGGTTTTAAGGGTTTCCCCAATAGCCCCACCCAATCAACCTCCTCTTTTAGCGACAGTCTCAGGCATTACACTTCCACCCCCTTTTCATTACTGTCCGGCTGGATGGAGACTTCAAAGAAACTACATGAAAGGAAAACGGCCCCATTCTTATGGTTAGTTCTTTTGCAATACACACATTCAGTTCCTTAGAAGTATACTGAAGGAAGTGAGGGCCATAAAGCCCCTTTGTTCTCCCCCTTCTCTCCCTCTTATGACAGAATCCAGAGAAGGCAGAATTGGGGTTTTCTATATTTGATAACTAAAGATGAAATATAATTGGATTCTGACAGTGATGAAGCATTATTGGCCTGGCATGTTTGACAGCTTTTTGCTACTTGCACAGTTTCACTATAAATTCCAGGTGCATACCAGACTTGTCTGGTAGCATCTATTATAGCTTGAATCCCACAATGACCCTTTGAGTGTAACTGTTGGCATATGAGTTGCAGAAGTGGTGGGGAGCAATAGGCCTTCCATCTGGGACTTGCCAAACCCTTCCTAAAAAAATTGTTCCATATTTTTCAACCCATAACTCTACCTCCTAATAGAGGACTTTTGAGTAAAACTTGATTGAGGGGGTGACAATAGGTGTGGGGAGAGCATGTGTGGCAACCCACTTGGCTGTGTAGTCCTGTATATTGGTTACCTTTGGTGACCTGGATGCCATCCCTTTGATGGGCACAGCAATATTTGATGGCTATTGCTGAAGGCAATTGGATGGCTTGTAATAATTTAGAGACCAAGACTGCATGGCAATCGGGTGTCTACCAAGGTTAGAAATCCCCATTGTTTTCAAAAAGCATGTCAAACCAGGTGCTATGGACAACGGTAGACCAGGGCCTACAGACAGCAGCAGACCAGGTGCTATGGCTAGCAGTAAACCAAGGCCTCCAGATGGCAACAGACCAGGTGCTATGGATGGTGGTAGACCAGGACCTATAGACAGCAGCAGACCAAGTGCTATGGCTAGCAGTAGACCAAGGCCTACAGATGGCAGCAGACCAGGTGCTATGAATGGTGGTAGACCAGGACCTACAGACAGCAGCAGACCAAGTGCTATGGCTAGCAGTAGACCAAGCCCTACAGATGGCAGCAGACCAGGTGCTATGGACAGCAGTAGACCAGGGCCTACAGATGGCAGCAGACTAGGTTCTACCAGGACTTGACTGGGAGGCCTGCAGGTGGCAATGAGGCAGCATGACAGAGGCGGCAGAGAAGCAGAGGATCCGACCAGCAGGTCAAGAGAACCTGGCTGAATATTGGAAATGGAGCAATGGTCGGAGATGGAGCGGCAGATGGAGGCAGTTGGTAGGAAGGCCCAGCGGGGAAAAACCAGTTATTAAACCTGTTCAGCAGAGTAAAACCAACTAGCAAACATGCCCAGCTCAGAAAGACTGGCTATTAGACCAGCTCAGCATAGAAAAACTAGCTGAACATAGAAGAGACCTCAGCAGTGATGGGATTCAAATATGTGAACAACCAGTTCTCTGTGTGGATACTGCTTCCGGAAGTCCATTCTGGGCCTGGGCAACAAAACATTAGCTACCAGTTCTACTGAACTGGTGGGAACCAGCTGAATCCCACCACTGGACCTCAGAGGAGCAACAGCTGGAGGCAACTGTGGGCAATTAGAAAGACCGGCTGAGCATAGGAAGGCAGTAAAAAAGCAAGGCAGAGAGGATAGAGATAAATAAGGAATAAATTAAGAAAAGGAAGGATAGAGATGACTTTTTAGGCAGAGAGCAGAAAACAAAAAGCAAATCCCTTGTTGCGGAAAAAGCAGCCCATACCTTCGTTAAATAGCCCTATCCTAACATTAACTTTTAACTTCAACATAAACTGCAGGTTTTTTTCCATTAAAACCAAAGGGCATACTGCCACATACTTTTATAATAACAAGGCAAAAAAAAAAAAAACAAGCACAAACAGGCAGAAAAAAAGGATAGAAAAAATAGGCAAAATTACCCAGAACAGAGAAGCTAGAAACAAGGCTAACAGCAAAGCACATCCACCAACCAAAAAGAGGGATTTTCAAACAAGAAACTCATGGAACAGGTAACTGATACTATTGTAGTATGCAATACGTGTTCCATGTATGTGCTTATGCCCAAAGAACACCCAAACTATACATGCATTAGATGTAAACTATGTAAACTACTGGAGGAAAAAGTAAGGAACTTAGAGGCAATTCTAGCCAAATCCCAATGTACAAAAGAAAGCTCTACCCAAACTGAACCAATTAATGAACAAATAACTCCCAGAGGATTTGACCCTACTGATAAACCCTTGGAGGAAGACAAATGGAGGTATGTCACACCTAGAAAGAAACACAATACTCAAAGAAAGAAGCAGCATACAACTAACAAACCCGTTCTGCCCAATCTAACCCAACCAGAAACAGCCCCATTAAAACTGAGCAATCAACTTCTCCCCTTAGATGGAAACATGGAGACCCACAACATCCCCCTCAAAGAAAACATGCTGATGCCTAGCAAAGAAACAACTTCAAATATCCCTAAAAAAGTCAAATCAGCAAACATACCAGAGATAAACAGAAAAGCACCCCAGAGTGCAGTCCCCCAAAAAGGAAGGAGAGTGTTGGTAATAGGAGATTCTATCCTCAAAGGAACGGAATCATCCATCTGCAGACCAGACATACAATCCAGGGAGGTATGTCATCTCCCTAGAGCAAAAACCAAAGATGTGGCTGAGAACCTAACCAAAATAATTAGGCCTACTGATTACTACCCTTTCCTCCTCTCCACATTGGGACGAATGACACAACAAAGAAGCTAGGAGCACAAGTAGTGCTCTCATCCATACTCCCAATGAAAGGCCAACACCCATTGAGGGAAAAAAGAATTCTAGAAATAAACCATTGGCTAAAGGGTTGGTGTTGCCAACAAAACTTTGGTTTCCTGGATCATGGACTGCATTTCCTATGTGAAAGACTCTTAGCAAGGGATGGGCTGCACCTCACAAGAACAGGGAAAAATGTACTCAGAAAAAGACTGGCCCAACTCATCAGGAGGGCTTGGGGGAGGGTGACCAATCTTTAGAATCTCTAGAACCGAAAACCAATCATAATTCCCAAGAAAACAAATCAAACAATGAGGCAGGCAGAGATGAGGAAAAAAACCCAAACAACAATCAGGAAATGCAGGAAACATACCCACAAACAGGCATAAAAGTCTTAAATGCTTATATACAAATGCTCAAAGCTTGGGGAACAAACAGGGCGAACTAGAAGTAATAGTACACAAGGGAGGGTATGACATAGTTGGCATTACAGAAACCTGATGAGACGAAACCCATGACTGGAATAGACTGATGGATGGATAAAAATTGTTCAAAAGAAACAGAACTACAAAAAGAGGAGGGGAGTTGCACTATATGTAAGAGAACACTACATATCTACAGAAATGCACATGATCCAAGGGAAAATCTTTCCAGAATGTACATGGGTCAATATAAAAGAGAAAAAAAGTGACATTGCAATAGGTGTATATTACAGGCCACCCAGCCAATCAGAAGAAATAGATGAACTCTTTGCCAACCAGTTAACAAATGTATGTAGGAAGCATATCACAGTAATAATAGCAGACTTCAACTATCCAGATATCAACTGGGAGACAAACGCTGCAGTGAGCGAGAGATCAAACAGATTCCTAACCAACCTAGCTGACAACTTTGTCATCCAAAAGGTGGAGGAGGGAACTAGATGTAAAGCCATACTGGACTTAATTCTAACTAATAGAGAAGAAGTCTTAGAGGGAGTTGAAGTTGCCGGAAGTGACCACGTCATACTGGAATTTAATATAACACAAACACTAGTAATAGAAAACAATCCAACCAGTGTCTTAAACTTCAAAAGAACTGACTTTAACAAACTCAAAGAGAATCTAGGAAATATCCCATGGATGAAAATCCTAAAAAGGGAAAACAACCCAAGAAGCATGGGAAACTCTGAAAAATGTGATCATAAAAGCCCAGACCAGCACAATACCACTGAAAAATAAAAACAAGAAATTCAAGAAGAAACCAGCATGGCTGCACAAAAATCTCTCTGAAAGACAAAAAGGACAAATACAAAAAATGGAAAGAGGGGCACATAACTAAGGCCGATTGTCAGCAGACAGTCAGAACATGCAAAGATGAAATCTGTGCATTAGTAAGGCATTGAGACGAGACAGGAGTAACAACAGTTGCTTCTTTATTTAACTCCAACAGAACAAAATGGCGTGGATCCCTTTGATACCTTTTGCAGGGAACAGCGTCAACCAATAAATGCAACGTATTTTCCTGCTTTGCGCGTGTGCAATAGGCTGGAGACAGCCTGTCTGGTCCGGGCAGCCACGAGGTCTGCCCGGGTCTCTCTGAAGCTTCCTGCACCTGGTCTGTCAATCATAGGCTCAGGACATAAAACCCGTCTCCTTTTAGTTCAAAAAAACATACACTACTATTTTTTAACTACTCCAAAGTTATTCTTTTGTGTGTGTTCTTATTTCTAGAGAAATACTAGGCCTACCCGCTTACAGACAGGAATCTTACATAATCTTGTAAGAATTTTGGAGGGCCTCTGGCCCGCTCCGACCATCTCGGAGCTGCTGCAAGTGCCTGATCTGCAAGGTCGCCTGCCAGGCTTGGCAGACCAGGACTTTGAGACCCATTTGATGCGGGCGAACCCAGATCCTGTTTGCCGGCCTGGTCCAGTAGGCCCAATCCTTTGTCCAATTGACTTCGGCTGGCTCTTTCCAGAAAACCCAAACCAGAGTTCCTTGGTGGGGTGGAATTCCCCAGGTCAGTGAGAGACCCCTGTTGGGAGCATTGTCCCATAGGCACAAGGCTTGAGGTAGGAGTGGTATGAAAAGCCGGTTGCGTGCCATGTCCCATAAACCCAGTGCCCGAGTCAGGAGCCACCATTGGCAAAACCCCTATTGTCAGAATGCAAACTCCCACTTTTGCAGAGAGACTGAGATCCACGATTGTGATTGTGGTCCTCCCCCCCTGAGAGCAGAATCAGGAGCGGAAGAGTGACTAGGTAGCCTCCATTGCAGCTGTTCAATGTGCTGACACAGCACATCCAAGACCACTTCGTATGACAATGGCCCTGTCACCTTGAGGACCACTGCGGTCACCCAGAGATGTCCAGGTCCATAGTTCCTTGCCCAAACCAGATCGCCCACCTGTAGTCTTCTCGGTGCCCATGGCTGTGACACCTGTGATGCCACCTGGTCTGGGTGTAACCTGTCCAGTTTGGTAATGAGACGGCGACCCCAGCAGAGTTCAGCTGGGCTCTTGCCTGTAGCTGTGCAAGGTGTAGTGCGGTGGCAAAGGAGAAAATCAGCTAACCTGTGGTGCCAGCTCCCGTGAGTGAGCTTCTTCAAGGCATCTTTGGTTGTGTGCACCATGTGCTCAGTTTGGCTGTTGGAAGCCGGATGAAAGGGTGCTGAAGTATCATGACGAATCATGTTGGCTTGAAGGAAAGCCTGGAACTCCGAAGAGATGAATTGAGGCCCATTGTCAGAGACAAGGATATCTAGCAGCCCATGAGAGGCGAAGATCCCTCTCAGCACCTGGATGGTCCTGGCAGTAGTCGTAGTTGACACTGGAATGACCTCTAGCCATTTAGAGTGACTGTCCACAACAATGAGGAAGAATTGTCCCTGAAAGGGGCCAGCATAGTCGATATGAACCCTCGACCAAGGAGCATGTGTTTCCTCCCACCTGTGTACAGGAGCCTGTGGCATTTCAGGCCTAAACTGTTGGCAAACGTGGCACCCCTGGACCTGGGTCTCAATCTCAAGCCCAGGCCACCAGAGATAGCTGTGCGCAAGAGCTTTCATCCGGACTATGCCCGGATATTCCTCATGCAAAGATTACAAGACTCTAGTCCTCAATGAGGTTGGGATCACTACCTTGCTACCCCACAGGACACAACTCTTAAAGGTGGATAGCTCATGCTTCCTTTTCCAGAAATTCTGGAAATTAGTGCCAGGACACGTGTCAGGCCATCCTGACAGCACCCAGTTCAACACGCGTGTTAGCGTGTGATCAGTGGCTGTTTCTGCAGCCACATCCCCTGCATTGAGGGGAGACTCAAGCAAATCCTGGATAGCCAGGATGTGGTTAACTGGAGCAGGATCTGATTCTACAAGCTGTAGAGGCAACCTACTAAGGCCATCTGCATGGCCCATTTCTTTGCTTGGTTTGTGAACCAGGGAGTAGTCATACGCAGAAAGAAAAATTGACCACCTCAACATTCTAGGAGAAATTATGTGTGGGGTTTGCTTGTTCATTGTGAACAACCCCAACAGTAGCTTGTGGTCTGTAAAGACCGTGAAGTGGCGACCATACAAAAAGTCATGGAACTTTTTTATGCCAGCCACTATGGCCAAGGCTTCTCTGTCTATCTGTGCATAATTATGCTCCTTGAATAGTATGCTACAGGAACTTGTGTTCCATCAGTCTTGAGGTGACTTAAGACAGCCCCGATCCCATAAGGCAGTGGTTCTCAACCTTTTTAATACCGCGACCCCCAACCGGTCGTAAGTCGAGGACTACTCAACCGGTCGTAAGTCGAGGACTACTCAACTGGTGCAGCACCGTTTGCAGAATGGGACTTTTGGCAGGCTCAGCAGGGCAGAGACAGCCTGGACAATTCCTATTGGCTTTTGAAAGCCAATAGAATTAGACTCTATTCAAGAGAGTCTATTCTATTGGGTTTCAAAAGCCAATAGAATAAAAGGGAGTAGCACAGCTAAGGAAAAGAGGGAAAAAAATGGTGGACTGCGTTGTTTGGCGACCCCCGTGAAATGGTCGTTTGACCCCAAATGGGGTCCCGACCCACAGGTTGAGAATCACTGCCATAAGGGGATGCATCGCAGGCTATACACACCGGCAGCTGCTCATTGAAATGAGCGAGAACAGCATTTGAAGACAACAATGCCTTGACCTCAGCAAAACTCTTTTCATGAACTTGTGTCCACTTCCATGGAACCTGTTTGTCCAAGAGACAGTGTAACGGCTCTGCCACTGCAGCCTTGTGAGGGAGGAAGGAATGGTAAAAATTTAGAAGCCCAAGGAAGGCTTGAAGCTCACTCTTCGACTTGGGACCTGGGGCCTGCTGAATCACTTTGAGCTTAGATTCAGCAGGATGGATGCCTTTGGCATCTATGCAAAACCCCAGGAATTCAATGGAAGTTACTCCAATTTTGCATTTCTCCTGCTTTAAGCTTCAGCCCCGCTTCACGGAAATGCAGCAAAATGGACCGAAGCCTTTTAGCCAGGTTTTTGAGTGATTCCCCTGTGATGAGGACATCATCGAAATATGGGCAAACTCCCTGAATGTTACAGAGTATTCGCTCCATCATGCTTTGGAAAATATCAGGGGCTACATTAACCCCGAACTGCAGTCTTCTGACTTTGAAAGTTCCCTGGTGCGTTACGATTGTCTGGGCCTCTGCCATTGCATCATCAACTGGTAGCTGTTGATAGGCCTGAGCCAAATCGAGTTTGGCAAAAACTCGGCCTTTTTTAAATGAGGCAAAAATGTGGCTCACCACAGGCACCAGATAACAGTGCTGCTGTAACGCTTTGTTTAGTGTGCATTTATAGTCAGCACAAATGCGGACTTCCCTGTTGGCCTTGAGTGGTGTGACTATCGGTGTTTCCCATGGACTGTTGTCCACAGGTTCCAAAATACATTGCTGTAGTAGTTTATCCAGCTTGGCATTAATCTTTTGCTTAAGTGCAAAAGACAACCGATGAGGCTTAATCCTAATTGGTGCAATGGAGGGATCTAACCGCAAAGCAATGGGAGGCCCTTTGTATGACCCTAGCTCTGGACTGAACACATCAGCAAACTCCTTGCAATCTTCCACAAGACCTGCCATTTGCAAGCTGTGTAGCTAGTCAGTCGAATCCCAAGTGCTTCGAACCAATTGAGTGCGATTAGGCTAGTGCGGTCACCCTCAACCACAACAATGTCTAGGACCCCTTCCCTCTGAGCATGGCCTCTCCTTTCACACTGACTCGGGAATTCTAGAAGTCTGTTAGGATAAGATTAGACGCCCTGAGTTTAACTCTCTGGCCGCTTCTACAGCAGATCTGTTTGACGGTGTTCTGGGAAATGATTGACAGAGGTGAACCCTTGTCCAGCTCCATCGTTAAGGGGACCCCCTGCAATTTGACATCAATACGCAGCTTTTTCTTCAATGGCCGGTGGACCCCTGTTCTCAAAACACTCCTGCGGGACACACAGAAACCCACCCTATTCTGACTGGGGACTCTGATACCTTTCCAAGGCAATTCTTCCAATGGATGGTCTTTCTTGCAACCCAACAGACAGCAGCTATGTGGCCTTGCCAGCCACATGCCTGGCAAGTAGCAGAGCAAAAATGGCAGTGGGAGCGCTTGTGGAGTCCTCCACATCCGAAACACTGAGGGAATAGAACTGCCTTGTCAGATCCCTTGTCAGCTCACTCTTGGGGCCTTCTCTCTGCTGGCTGTTGCAGACAGTAGACCTCATTTTCAGAATCCAGTTCAGATACCTCTCGAGCAACTTCCTGATGGATTGAGCCCGAACTTGTAGGGTTCTTGGAAAGCCGCAAGGCCTTAACAGCTCCTCCCACTGCTTCATTGGCCGTGATCTCCCTTAGCACATCCTGGAAAGAAACATCTTCCCTAGCAAAGATCTTTTGTTGCAGCTCTTGGCTCCTCAAGCCACAAACTAACTGATCACGCAGCCGTTCTTCTAAGTCTTTGAATTCACAGGGTCTTGCAGCTTGCCACAGAGCAGCAATAAAGTTGGCAGTGGACTCTCCTGGACATTGGTCCCACTGCTCAAATGCATGACGCCATGCAATCACCGATAGCTTCAGTTCAAAATGTTCCTTTAACATTTTCTTAATTTCAGTATAAGCGATGGATTCCAGAGGTGCTGGGGCAAGCAGATTTCCAGCAATATTGAATGTCTCTTGCCCACAAACACAAAGTAACGTTGCGGCTTTGAGTCCGTCCTCCCAAACTTGGTTTACCCAAAAGTAATTTTCTACTCTGGCAACGTATGAACTCCAATGTTCGGGGTGCTTTGTATCGAATTTGGACAAATGCCCTATCTTAGCCATCATTCCTCCTTGGCGGCCTCATCAACGCCTCATGCTGCTCAAACTTGTGAAGGGGTTCCAGGGCGAATCTTGCCAAGCTCTCCTCCAATGTTTTCATACTGGCAGGCAGAGTCGTACAAGTCGGAATGCCGAACTTTCAAGCACTTCGGCCTCCTGTAGTGAGTCAGCCTAGTATTCTTTTGTTGTTGATTTTTTGAAGCACGATCCCACCTTCGTCACCAATGTCCTGTTCTGTGCATTGGTAAGGCATTGAGACGAGACAGGAGTAACAATAGTTGCTTCTTTATTTAACTCCAACAGAACCAACACAAAATGGCGCAGATCCCTTTTATACTCTTTGCAGGGAACAGCGTCAGCCAATAAATGCAATGTATTTTCCCGCTTTGCGCATGCGCAATAGGCTGGAGACAGCCTGACTGGCCTGGGCAGCCACGAGGTCTGCCCAGGTCTCTCTGCAGCTTCCTGCACCTGCTCTATCAATCACAGGCTCAGGACATAACAACAGGGGCCCTACATATTACATCCCAGAGTTCTGAAGGAGCTGGCAGATATTATCTCAGAACCACCACATCTTTCAAAAATCCTGGAGTACCAGGGAAGTACCTGAGGATTGGAAAAGGGCTGATGTGGTTCCCATCTTCAAGAAAGGGGGAAAAATGGCCCAGGAAACTATAGACCAATCAGTCTAACATCAATACCTGGGAAGATCCTAGAAAAGATAATCCAAGAACAGATCTGTGAACAACTAGAAGCAAACAAAGTTATAACTAGTAGCCAGCATGGGTTTGTTAAAAACAGATCATGCCAAACCAATCTTATTTCATTCTTCGACAAAGTGACTAAACTAATAGACCAGCGAAATACTGTGGATGTAGTATACTTTGAAATACAAAAGAAAAGAAATTGTAGTCCTCAAACAAATTCCTAGGAGAATCAGAGAGTCCCGAAGAGAATATAGAAATTAAAGGACTGGAGATAAAAGATAAAAATACAAACTACAAGCATTTGCAGACGACTTGGTCTTTATACTAGAAGAACTGCTTGAAACAAGTGTCAAGCTTACGGAGAAAATAGAAGAATTTGGAGAAATGACAGGGTTGAAAATAAATAGAGGAAAGATTAAAGTGTTAACTAAAAATCTTACAGAAAAACAAAAAAATCAACTAGCAAAAAAACAAACCTCCAAATAGTTGAAAAAGTTAAATATTTGGGAAGTCATCTAACAGCAAGATGTGCAACAATTAAAGAAGACAACTACGTAAGATTATTAAAACAAATAAAATTAGATCTGGAATAATGGAAGAATCTGCAACTTTTGATGCTGGGGAGAATAGTAACAGTGAAAATGAATATCTTACCAAAAATTTTTTTTATTTCAAACAATACCTATAAGATTGGGGAAAACTTGAGACTTCCTGTGGGGATGCTGCACTGATGGCAGCTTTCTTTGGGCTGCCAGTCCTGTGATTGTGTAAAAGAGCGCTGAGACAGTGAAAATCAACTGTCCCGCAGCTTGGAAACCTCCTCTTCGGGAGAAGGGGGGGTGAGTTTACCTCAGGTAGAGGTAGAGCTCCCCTAGACCTCCTTAATTATTTGGAGGTCGAAGGGTGTGAGTTCCCTCGAAGCCAGAGGCTCTTTCTCCGCACTCCAGGATGCCTTTGTTCTGAGTTTTAGGAGCAAAGCAAGATGCCGCACCCACATCTGAGTAATTTAAAAGCAGACGGAGCTGACCAGGAGAAGTTAAAATTGTGAATGCTTGAAACTTTAACTCGGGAAGAAATAATCTTCTCCATACTTTAATTTGACTTAAAGGAAAAAATGGCGGAATGTTGTTTCTTTGTTTGAAAGGACAGTGTTAAGAAAGAGCTACATTTGGAAACAAAATTTAAATAGTGTATTAGACTTTGGCTATTTACTTAAAAAGCAAGTATTTTTACAGAATATTTTTTTTCTTTTTTCTTCTTTTTTCTGGGATTTCGCTTTTTACTTCTTATTTTGTAATTGTTGATTTCACAAGAAGTGGACTGATTCAGGCAGGAAAATGGCTTCAAAGTGTTTGGGAATCTCTGTTATTCCTAAAAGTTCAATTTCTTCTCCTGTAACACAGCCTGCACAGCAAACTAAACCTAAATCTCCTCCACCTTCTCCCCCATCACCGGCATTTATGCTTAAAGATATACAAGATGCTTTGAAAAAAGCAACACAAGAGATAAAGGAGGAGGTGGCCGATCTCCTCGACAGTAAAATGAAGGAAGAGATGGCAGAGCTTCTTGAGAACAAGAACAGGGAGATGAGGGAAGACATATTGTTTGCACTTCAAGGGCTAGCCACTCATATTGAATGCTTGGATGATCGTGTGGGTGAAGTTGTGGAAAATACTAAAAAATTAGAAAGTAGAATTGTCAAAGTTGAAAATAAGATTGATATAACAGAGGATGAAGTCACCATCTCACAATATAGAGATATGGAATTTGCACTGTGAATAAGTGGATTAAAAGAGAATTCACAAGAAGATCTGAAAGAGGAGGTGGCAAGAGCTATAGCTCCCATCCTGGGATGTGAACCTGAGGAATTATCAAGAGAGATGGATAAAATATTTAGGGTCAATTCATGGATTGCGAGGCAGAAAAATTTACCCAGAGATGTGGTTATTTATTTTTCTAGAAGATCACTTCGAAATGAAATTATTCAGGCTTTTTGTAAGCAGAGATTTCAAATTGCAGATCAAAATATTATAATTTTAAAAGAAATACCTCCAAAAATTCTTAGAAAAAGAAAAGATTTTGCCTTTTTGTCTGAGGAGCTTAAAAATCGACAGGTTCAGTTTAGATGGGAGATACCTGTTGGAATAGTGGTGAATTGTGCAGGGATACAATATAGACTAAATACAATTTCAAAGGCAAAAGATTTTTATACTTATGTCCTGAAAGCAGGTTCACCACCATCTCCATGACCTAAGAGAACAGAAGAAAAGCTGGAAGATAAACAGCCAGTTGAAGGTGTAATGTCATTGATTGTAGGAGGTTTATCACAGGCTGAACCTACTGAACAGAGCTTGGAGGTAAAGGATGATTCAAATGAACACAGGATGACTTGTGCTGTGTATAGACGTAAAGAAAAGGAGCAGAAGGCTAATTCTGGATCAATAATACAAGGTCTGATTACTACAGAGCCTGTGGGAGGGACACGACCAAAGAGATCAACGGCTGATCTTCAAGCAGTGTTCCAGAGGCTCCAGGCCACTAAGGATGGCAAAGTTTCTGACATGGAATGTTAATGGCTTGAATTCACCACAGAAAAGAAAGAAAGTATTTCACTACTTGAAACAACATAAGAATGACATTGTTTGTTTTTAGGAGACTCATATTGCTGCAAAAGATCAAAAGCACTTGATTAATTTTCAGTTGGGATCACATTTTATAGCTTCTGTCCCAGATGAAAAGGGGGGAGTAGTTATTTATGTAAGAAGAGATTTATCGGCTAGATTAACTGAATCTGACACACAAGGAAGATATGTTATTATTGATTTAGTGTTACAAGGCAAGAAATTTCTTATTATTGGATTATATGCTCCTAATCAACAACAAAATCAGTTCTATAAGTTGTTACATCATAAACTAATTCAATTGGATTATAAATCTGTTATTATGATGGGTGATTGGAATGGTGTTTTGGATTCAAGTAAAGACAAGAAGGGATCTTTCAAAACCTCCAATCATTCTAAATTAACTAAGGCTTTTTTTGATCTGAAAGAAGATTTGGAATTTAGAGACATTTGGCGAGAATGGAATATGGAGGAGATTTTACCTTTTTTTGGATAGGCATCAATCGTTCTCCAGAATTGTTTTTTTTTTAATTACTACTGATTTTTTCTCCAGGGTCAAGAATGTTAAGATTTTTCCTAGAACATTGTCGGATCATAGTCCTGTATGGTTGGAGTTATCTGCTGAAGATGGGAATAGAAGATCTTGGAGATTGAGTGAAAATTTATTTAGATATGAGGGGCTTTCGCAGAAATGTAGAGAACATTTGAAGGAATTTTTTGTTTTGAATATGCATAAAGGTACTTCGATGGCAATGGTTTGGGATGCTAGCAAAGCTTATATGAGAGGGGTTTTGATTCATATGAATAATGGACATAGGCGTAAGCAGATGCAAAAACGTAAAGAGTTGGAAGAAGAGATTAAATTGAAGGAGAAGGCCTTTATTTTGAATCCATCGGATAATAGAATATTATGAATATGTTGAAAGAGCAATTTAATATGTTAATGGGTGATCAGATTGCAACTAATTTGCGCTATGTGAAACATAACACGTTTTGTAATGCAAACAAGCCTGGTAGGTGGTTGGCTTATCAACTACGGAAGAAACAGAAATCACATATTATAGAGAAAATAGAATATAAAGGTAAAGAGGTATACCAACAAAAGTTGATTAAAAAGAGTTTTTTAGATTTTTATACAAAATTATATTCTAGTGAAAATATACAAGCTTTACATATAGATAAGTACCTACAGGCAGCACATTTTCCTAGACTTTCAAATGAACAACGAAAGGAGATGAATTGTTTAATTACTTCAGAGGAAATTATTTTGGCAATTAAACAGTTAAAAGTGGGTAAGGCTCCTGGTACAGATGGATTATTATATAATATTTATTACAAAATATTATCTGAAGAGATGATAGAACCATTAAAGGAACTTTTTAATAGTACTCAGATTGGAGGAGAAGTGCCTCCATCTTGGAGAAGGGCTTTTATATCGCTGATTCCAAAAGAGGATCAAGACCTTACCCAGCCTAAGAATTATAGACCTATATTGCTTTTGAATACAGATTATAAGATTTTTTCAAAAATTTTGGCAAATAGATTAATGCAACTTTTGAAGCAAATGATTCATAGTGATCAGTCTGGATTTATACCTGGAAGATATATGAAATATAATGTAAGAGAAATTGTTAACTTAATTGAGTATTTGGATAAGAACAATCAAGTCCCTGCAGCATTGATAGTTTTGGATGCTGAAAAAGCTTTTGATCAGTTGAATTGGCAATTTTTATTGAAAGTTGTTGATAAAATGAATTTTGGGGATAAATTTTTATACTCTCTTAGGGCTATATATCAACAACAATCGGCACAAATCATAATTAATGGGGGATTAACAGAGACATTTAAAATTGAAAAAGGTACAAGACAGGGATGTCCGTTGTCGCCATTGTTTTTTGTTTTAACATTGGAGATTTTACTGATTAAAATTCATGAATCAACTATAATAAAGGGAATAAAAATAAAAAAGAATGATTACAGGTTGAGAGCTTTTGCGGATGACTTGGTGGTGACATTATCTCAACCGATTCAATCGGTTATAGATTTGATGGAAATTAAAATTCAGTATGGGAAAGTTACTGGTTTTAAGGTAAATAATAATAAGACTAAAACATTATCTAAAAATATGACTATGAAGGGAAAGGAAACCTTAGTTAAATTGACAGGTTTTGAAATAGTGAAAAAGGTTAAATATCTGGGAGTATATATTACAGCTTCTAATGTAAAATTGTATAAAAATAATTATGAGATATTATGGTTAAAAGTTCAAAAGGACTTAAACAATTGGAAAAAAATGCAATTATCTTTGTTGGGGAGAATTGCAGCTGTTAAAATGAATGTTTTACCAAAATTTCTTTTCTTGTTTCAAATGATACCAATTTTTTAAAAAAGATGCCAATTTGGATGAATGGCAGAAGGATACTAATAAATTTATTTGGGCAGGGAAAAAACCAAGAATTAAACTTAAGATCTTACAAGACGTACGGGAAAGAGGAGGACTTAAGGCACCTAATTTGAAATTATACTATGATGCGGTGGTTTTAACACTGGTTAGTGATTGGCTTAATTTAACAAATAAAAGTATACTTTATCTTGAGGGATGGGATTTATTATATGGGTGGCATGCATACTTAATTTATAACAAAAAAGTTGACCAAGCTTTTAAATCTCATATTTTAAGAAGTGCTTTATTGCGTGTCTGGAAGAAGTATTATTATAAGTTAAATTATAAAATACTGATTTGGGGGATTCCTGGACACGCGATAGAGGGGGTATCTATGGGTGTGAATTTGGATAGGATTTGTTATAAGGAACTACTTAGATTGGTAGGGAATGATTGGCAATTAAAACTGTTAGTTGAGTTAAAGCAAGAAAATATTGTACAATCTTGGTTTCAGTATAATCAATTGTTGGCTAGATCAAAAGGTTGGTATTACTTCAATGGATGAGAATTTGGTAAAACAGATTAAAGATCAAAACCGAGCACATATAGAGAGAATTTATAATGCTTTAATAGGATTGGATTCAGAAATGGATTTAGTTAAAGATTGTATGGTAAAATGGGCCCAAAATATTCAAGAACCGATTCCATTGGATATATGGGAGGTAATTTGGGTTAGAAATGTAAAATTTACTCAGGCCCAAAATTTAAGAGAAAATTTTTATAAAATGTTTTATAGATGGCATCTGAATCCTAAAAAGTTGTCTTGTATATATCCTAATTTACAGCCCAAATGTTGAAGATGTGGTAGTTTGGATGCTACTTATTTTCATATCTGGTGGACTTGCAGAAATATAAAAGCTTTTTGGATTAAGATTTGGTGGAACATTCAAAAGATTTTTAGGAGAAAGATAAAGTTTACTCCTCAATTATTTTTGTTGGGTATTATTGTAGATTTTGATGTTAAAGAAACTAATTTGATGTTGAACTTAATAACAGCAGCAAGGTTATTGGTAGGGCAATATTGGAAGAAAGAGTCCTTGCCTACTATAGAAGAATGGACGTTTAAGGTGTCAAATTTAGCAGAAATGGCAAACATTTCTGCCTATTTGAAGGATCATTCACAAGAAAGATACATTTCGGACTTCCGGTGGCGATCGCCACGCCGATGGCGGCTTTTTTTAGCCGTCCGTCTCGGGAATGCGTAAAAACTGACAAAGACAGTGATCATCAGCCGTTTTGAGGCTTGGAACCTTTCTTCCCGGGAGAAGGGAAGAAGGTGAGTTTTTCCAGATAGAGGTCGAGTTCCTCTAGCCTCCCAAAATTTTTCTTTTGGGAGACGAAGGGTGAGAACTCCCTCAGAGTCTGGATCATCTCCGCATCCCAGGATGCCTTTGTTCTTTGGAACAAAGCTAGACGCTGCTTCCACATCTCCTGCTTAAAGAGAATCGTGAGTAAAATCAAAAGCAGACAGAGCTGTTCAGGAGCATCAGAATTGTGATACTTTGGAACTTTAACTCAAAAAAGAATTAATATCTTCTCCATTTATAATTTTAATAAAAGGAGAGGGGGGGGAAGAAAAATGGCGGAGGAATCCCATTTCTTTGTCTGAAAAGACACTGTTAAGAAAGACTTTCACTTTCAATTGGCAACAAAGTTTAAACAATGTAATGGACTTTGCTTATTTAAAGAGTCAGCTTCTTTTTTCTTATGTATGGGGGATTTGTTTTTATTATCCCCTTATTTCATTGTGTTATAAGAAGTGACTTTTTAGTAAAAGGCGAAAGATTTATATGATCTGAAGAGAAACCAGAGTGAAGGATTTGCAAGATATGATGGGAAATGTTATATCTCAAATTAGGGCAGAAATGAAAGAGATTTTAGAGGAAAATAATAAGATTTTGAGGCAAGAGATAGTTTTGGCTCTAAAAGGAGCTGCCTCTGTTCTTGAAAAGCTGAACTCTCGTGTAGAGGAGGTAGAAGAAAAAGTGGAATTGATGGAGGGAAAATTTGAAAGCATGGAAAAAGAAATGGAAAATGAGATTCTTATGCTTCAATATAGACAAATGGAATATGCCTTAAGAATCAGAGGTTTGGGAGAGTCTGTGCAAGGAGATCTGAGAGAGATGGTTGCAAAGGACTTTGCTGTGATTTTGAATAAAGAAAAAGAGGAAATACTTAGTGAAATTGAAAAATTATTTAGAGTTAACTCTGTGGTGGCAGTGCAAAAGAATTTGCCAAGAGATGTGGTAATTTACTTTGGGAAAAGATCCCTGCGCAACGAAATTATACAAGCTTTTTATAAGAAGAGATTTCAAATTGCTTCACAAGATGTTATAATTCTAAAGGAGATCCCATCTAAAATTTTAAGAAGAAGAAAGGAGTTTGCTTTTTTAGCAGATGAACTTAAAAAGAGACGAATCTTGTTCAGATGGGATGTTCCGATTGGAATGGTGGTGAATTACCTGGGGATATGTTATAGACTTAATACTGTTTCTCAAGCAAAAGACTTTTATACTTCGGTCCTGGGGGTATGTTCATCGCCATCTATTAAGTTTAAAGTTTTGGAAGAAAAGAAGGTAGAATTGCAGTCTGAAGAGCCTATACTTATGAAAATTGGGAAACCTCAGTTTGAGAGGCCTCAACAAGTTGAGATGGAGGAGCAGAGGATAACCTGTGCAACATATAACTGTAAAGAAAAGGAGCAACAGAAGAAGGTTAAGGAAGCCTCACAACTATTGGTTTCTGAATCTGCGGGAGAAGTAGGATTTATAAATTTTTTGGAGCAACCTTTAAGGGTAGAATTGCAGTCTGAAGAGCCTATATTAATGAAAAATGGGAAATCTCAGTTTGAGGGGCCTCAACAAGTCGAGATGAAGGAGCAGAGGACAACTCGTGCAACATATAATCGTAAAGAAAAAGAGCAACAGAAGAAGGAGTTTAAGGAAGCCTCACAAGTATTGGCTCCTGAGTCTGTGGGAGAAGCAGGATTTATAAACTTTTTGGAGCTACCTTTAAGGGCAGATTTCAAAGCACTTCTTTCGAGATTTATGGATAAGAGAGACTGACAAGGATGGAGATCGAATGAAAATTCTAGATAAGATGTTTAAGTTTAAGTACTTAGTTTAAGTATTCAAAAGAGTACTGAGTCTGTGGGAGAAGCAAGATTTACAAACTTTTTGGAGTTAGCTTTAAGGGCAGTTTTCAAAGCACTTCTTTTGAGGTTTATGGACAAGAGAGACTGATAAGGAATGTGTTTATTGTGGATGGAATTTGTTATTGGTAAAGATTTAAATGTGTATAAGGGAATTTTAATGGTTTATGGACAAGAGAGACTGATAAGGAATGTGTTTATTGTGGATGGAATTTGTTATTGGTAAAGATTTAAATGTGTATAAGGGAATTCTAATGTTTTAAGTAATGTTCAAATTTGTGTTTTGGAGGGAGTTTATAAAGAATGATGGATAATAATATAAGTATGATATGAAAATGTTCAGAGTATATTATAATGTGTTTAATGATTGGGTTTTTTTATTATTATCATTATTATTATTTTTAAGAGAAGATAACTTGTTAAATTAAATGTACCTAGATTTGTTTAGGATTTATATGTCTTTTAAGTTTTTTTTTTAATATAGGAGAGAAGATTATGGAGATTGAATGAAAATCTTAGATAAGAAGTTTAAGTTTAAGTATTTAGTTTAAGTATTCAAAGAGTATTTAGTTTTAATGGTATAATGAAGGTTTATATGTTTATTTTTGTGTTCTAGGATAAAGAAAGAGGGAGAGATTAGATTTTATATTGTAGGTATAGATATTCAAAGAAAGTAATGTTTAAATTTGTGTTTTGGAGGGAGTTTATACAGAATGATGGATAATAATATAAGTATGATACTAGAAAATGTTTAGAGTATATTATAATGTGTTTAATGATTGCAATTATTATTTTTTTAGAGAAGATAACCTATTTAATTTAATGTATTTAGATTTGTTTAGGATTTATATGTGTTTTAAGTTTTTCTTTTCTTTTTCTGAAAATTTTTAATTAAGCCTGTACTCAGCTCTGGGAAGGTTGGGGGAGGGTTTGGGAGGTTTGGGGAGGTAGGGGAGGGTATGGGAGGGTGGGGGGGTTGGGGAGGGGATTTGTTTTGTAAAATTTAAAAAAACTTTCAATAAAAAAAGTGGCTTTTTTATAAAAAATTTTTTGAAAATGGCTTCAAAACGCCCTGGAATTTCTTCTCTTCCTAAAGGTTCAATTTCTTCTCTGGTAATTCAGACTGTACAGCAATCTAAGCCTAAGTCTCCTCCGCCCCGCCCCCCCACCTCAGGCACTCACACTTAAAGATTTACAGGAGGCTTTACAGGAGGCTTTGGAGAAAACTGCACAACAGATAAAACAAGAGACAGCAGAGCTTTTGGAGCAGAAAAATAAGGAGATGAGAGAAGATATAGTCCTGGCTCTCCAGGGACTTGCAGCTCATGTACAACATCTTGATGAGCGTGTGGATGAGGTGATGGAAAGTGTTGAAAGATTAGAGGATAGAGTTGAAAAAGTTGAAAATAACGTTGATGCAGCACAGAATGAAATTATTATGTCACAATACAGAGATATGGAACATGTTTTGCGAATAAGAGGATTGAAGGAGAATTTGCAAGAGAATCTGAAAGAAGAAATTGCAGCAGAATTAGCCTCCATTTTGGGATGTGAACCTGAAGAAATGTTGAAAGAGATAGAAAATTTTTTTAGAGTTAACTCATGGATTGCGAGGCAGAGAAATTTACCAAGAGATGTGGTTATTTATTTTTCCAGAAGATCACTTCATAATGAAATTATACAGGCTTTTTATAAGCAGAGATTTCAAATTGCAGCTCAAGATGTTATAATTTTAAAAGAAATATCTCCAAAAATTCTTAGAAAAAGAAAGGACTTTGCTTTTCTGGCTGAGGAGCTTAAGAAACAACAGATTCAGTTCAGATGGGATGTACCTGTTGGAATAGTGGTGAATTATGTTGGGACACGTTACAGACTTAACACTATTTTAGAGGCAAGAGATTTTTATGTTTTTGTTCTGAAGGCAGGTGCACCACCATCTCCACAATCTAAAAGAAATGAAGGCAAGTCTGAAGGACAGTTGGCTGTAGGAGCAATGTCATTAGTAGGAGAAGAATTGTTGGTTGAATCTATGCAGCAGTCTTTGGAGATAAAAGCAGACCCAAAGGAACAGAGAATGACTCGTGCAGCCTAAAAAACATAAAGAAAAAAACAACAAAAGGTAGATGTTGGAGCTTCACTACAAGTAGATACCTCAGAGCCAGTGGGAGGAACAAGACCAAAGAGGTCATCGACTGCAGATTTACATGCAGTGTTCCGAAGGCTTCAGGCCACTAAAAATGGCAAAGTTCCTGACATGGAATGTTAATGATTTGAATTCACCACAGAAAAGAAAGAAAGTATTTCATTATTTGAAACAACATGAGAATGATGTTATATGTTTGCAAGAGACTCATATTGCTTTAAAGGATCAAAAGTATTTGATTAATTCTCGGCTGGGAGTACAGTTTTCAGCCTCTGCTCCGCAGAAAAAAGGAGGAGTAGTTATTTATGTGAGGAAAGATTTATCGCCGAAGTTAATTGATTCTGACCCACAAGGAAGATATGTTATTATTGATTTATTATTAAATGGTATTGTATGATTAAATGGGCTCAAAATATTCAAGAGCCGATTTTATTGGATACATGGGAGACAATTTGGGTTAGAAATGTAAAATTTACCCAAGCGCAAAATTTAATAGAAAATTTTTATAAAATGTTTTACAGATGGCATTTGGATCCCCAAAAGTTGTCCCTCGTGTATCCTAATTTACAGCCCAAATGTTTGAGATGTGGAAGTTTAGATGCAACCTATTTTCATATTTGGTGGACTTGTAGAGATATAAAAGCTTTTGGGATTAAGATTTGGTGGAATATTCAAAAGATTTTTAAGAGAAAAATAAAGTTTACTCTGCAATTATTTTTGTTGGGTATTATGGTTGATTTTGATGTTAAAGAAATTAATTTGATGCTGAATCTTTTTTTTTTATTGAAAGTTTTATAAATTTTACAAAAAGAGAAAAACAATACAAAACAAAAAGCAACATATACAAAAAAGAAACTAAACATTACATATATATATATATATATAAAAAAAAAAACCATCCCCCACCCCTCACAAAAACTCTCCCTTCCCCCCCCCCGAGCTTCCCAGAGCAGAATATAGGCTTAATTAAAAATTAAGAAATAAAAATAAAAAATTAAATTAAAAAATTTATATTTATATATATATAGAAAAAATATCTATCTATATATATATATATAAATAAAACTTATAAAAAAGCTATGTGATATTTTTGTATACCCAATCTAAATTGTATAAATTTTATCCATTTGTCCCAAACAGCAAGGAACTTCTCTTGCGTTTGTTGCTTTAAGAAAGCCGAAATCTTTGCCATTTCCGCCAGATAAGCTACTTTAAGAAACCATTCCTGCAATGTAGGCAAAGATTCCTTCTTCCAATATTGTCCTACTAACAGCCTAGCGGCTGTAATCAAATTTAACATCAATACAACCTCCTTTGTATCACAATCTGTAACAATGCCTAACAAAAATAATTGCGGAGTAAATTTTACCCTCCTTCTAAAAATTCTCTGGATATTCCACCATATTTTGATCCAAAATGCTTTTATCTCTCTGCATGACCACCAAATATGATAATAGGAAGCATCCTTATAACCACATCTCCAACATTTGGGTTGCACGTCAGGGTACATAAGAGACATTTTTTGTGGATCAAGGTGCCATCTATAAAACATTTTATAAAAATTCTCCCTAAGGTTCTGTGCTTGTGTAAATTTGACATTTCTCACCCAAATGGTTTCCCCAATGTCCAATGAGACTGGGACACCAAAATTCTGCGCCCATCTAATCATACAATCTTTAATTAATTCCGTTTCTGAGTCCATTTCAACTAATACCCCATAAATTCTCTTGATATGGGTTTGTCTTTGATCCTTGACTTGCTTAATAAGATTTCCATCTTCTCTAAGAAAACCCAATTTACAATCCACCTTCCATTTATCTACTAGTTGCCTATATTGAAACCAAGAATAAATAATATTTTCTTGCGCTAAATCTTCCCGTAATCTTAACTGCCAGTTTTGCCCATCCCATCTAAATAACTGACTATAAGACACCATGTCTATTTTTACTCCTCTTTTTATTCCTTCTATCGCATGCCAAGGTATAGCCCACAATGGAACTTTAAAATCACTTTTATAATATTTTCTCCAAATCCTAAGTAAAGAAATTCTTAAAATATGAGATTTAAAAACCCAGTCCATTTTTTTATTAAATATTAAATAGGCATGCCACCCATAAAGTAAATCCCATCCCTCTAAATAAAGTATCTCAGGATTTGTCAAATTTACCCAATCACTGATTAGTGTTAAGACCACCGCATCGTAATATAATTTCAAATTTGGTACCTTAAGTCCACCCCTCTCACGGAAGTCTTGCATAATTTTAAACTTAACCCTTGGCTTTTTCCCTGCCCAAATAAATTTATTAAGACCCTTCTGCCACTCACTTAAATTAATCTCATTTTTCAAAATCGGTAACATTTGAAACAAAAAAAGAAACTTGGGTAGAATATTCATTTTTATCACTGCAATTCTTCCCATGAGGGATAATTGCAACTTCTCCCAATTCTTCAAGTCCTTCTGTACCCTGACCCACAACCTTTCATAATTATTTTTAAATAATTTTACATTAGAAACAGACAACATCACCCCCAAATATTTTACCTTATTAACAATCTCAAAACCCGTCAAGTTAGCCAAAATCTGCTTCTCCTGACTAGACATATTTTTAGGTAAGATTTTAGTCTTATTTACATTAATCTTGAAACCCGAAACCAAACCATAATGATGAATCAACTGTAATAAGTTTACTGCAGAATAATCAGGTTGCGACAAAGTAACAACCAAGTCATCCGCAAAAGCTCTCAACTTATATTCTTTTTTATTAACATATATTCCTTTAATTTCCTGAGACTCTCGAATTTTGATCAATAATATTTCCAGTGTTAAAACAAACAACAATGGCGATAAAGGACACCCCTGTCTAGTACCTTTCTCTATTGTAAAAACCTCCGACAAACCTCCATTAACAATAAGTTGTGCCATTTGTTTTTGATATATTACCGTAAGAGCTTGTAATATCTTTTCGCCAAAATTCATTTCTTCCATTACTCTTAGCATAAAATGCCAATTCAATTGATCAAATGCTTTTTCAGCATCTAAAAATATGAGCCCTGCAGGAACTTGGTTGTTCTTGTCTAAATATTCTAATAGATTAATAATTTGTCTAACATTATTTTTCATATACCTTCCTGTTATAAACCCTGATTGATCTTTATGCACAAGATGATGCGCCACCCTCATAAGCCTATTTACCAAGATTTTTACAAATATCTTATAATCCACATTTAAAAGAGATATAGGCCTATAATTTTTTGGTAAAGTAAGATCTTGATCCTCCTTTGGAATCAATGATATAAAAGCACTACGCCATGAAGGAGGAATCTCTAAACCCTGTAAGATACCATTAAAAAGATCATTTAATGGTTGGATCATCTCCTCCATTAAAGCTTTATAATAAACAGCTGTTAACCCATCCGTACCCGGTGCTTTCCCTAGTTTCAATTGTTGAATTGCTGAGGCAATTTCCTCCTTAGTAATTAAGCCATTAATTTCATGTTTCTGATCCTCAGTCAGTTTAGGAAAACTTGCCTCAGCTAGATATTTATTTATATCTAGCAGTTGCACATTAGTAGATTTGTATAACTTTTGATAATAATCCAAAAAAGATTTTTTAATCAATTCCTTCTGAGAAACTAATTTACCCTTGTAATTTATTTTCTCTATTATTCTCTGTCTCTGTTTCTTTCTTAATTGATAAGCCAACCATCTCCCAGGCTTATTAGCATTACAAAATGTATTTTGTTTCATAAACAATAAATTGGTTGCCGCTTGATCTGCTATCAACATATTAAATTGTGACCTTAGTAACTTTACAGATTCTTTAATACTTTCATCAGAAGGATTTAGAATCAAGGCCCTTTCTTTTGATTTAATTTCATCTTCAAGTTCTCTACGTTTCTGAATCTGCTTCCGCTTATGACAATTATTCATTTTTATCAAAACACCACGCATAAATGCTTTACCTGCATCCCATACCATTGACATTGAAGTCCCCTTATACATGTTCAAAGCAAAATAGTCCTTTAAACACTCCTTTAACTTTTGAACATTCTTCTCTTGTCTGAACAAATTTTCATTAACTCTCCAGGATCTCCTTTCCTCTTTCTCTTGAGTCAGCTCCATCCAAACTGGGCTATGATCCGTCAGTGATCTAGGAAAAATCTTTACATTCTTTACTTTATTATACAAATCCGTAGTAATAAAAAAAAAGTCAATTCTTGAAAAAGATTGGTGTCTATCAGAAAAAAAAGTGAAATCTCTCTCCTCTTGATTACATTCCCGCCAATAATCCCTTAATTCCCAGTCTTCCTTCATATCAAAAAAAGCTTTAGGTAACCTTGCTTGTTTAAGAAAAGGAGAGGAACCTTTCTTGTCCCTTTGTATATCTAAGACACCATTCCAATCACCCATTAATACCACTGATCTATAATCAAGCAATGTTATTTTTTGATGTAACTGCTTATAAAATTGTTCCTGTTGTTGATTTGGAGCATAAAGTCCAACTATAAGTACTTTCTTACCATATATACCAAGTTCAATCATCACATATCTCCCCTGGGGATCTGATTCTACCAGACAAGCTGGTAGGTTTTGTTTAACATATATAACAACTCCCCCTTTCTTCCCAGGAGCAGAAGATATAAAATGAGATCCCAAACGAGCATTGACTAAATATTTCTGATCTTTAAGTAAATATGAGTTTCCTGTAAGCAAATAACATCATTGGTATGTTGCTTCAAATAATAAAAGATTTTTTTCCGTTTCTGAGGAGAATTCAATCCATTAACATTCCAGGTCAAAAACTTTGCCATCTCCCTTGGCACGCAGCCTGGAGAAGACACCATCAAGATCTGAAAGAGCTGCATGTGTTGCATAACTCTTGGTCTTGCTCCTCCCACCGGCGGTGATGCACTTCCAGAAGAATTCTCTTTAGGCTCTTTTTTACGTTGCTCCTTCTCTTTACGCTTATAAGCTGCACGAGTCATCCTCTGCTCTTTAACCTCCATCTGGCGTTGCCTTTCAGCTTGTATCATCCCAGCGGAAACCAAACCTAATGCCTCAGATTGCTGCTCGACTTCCTTGCCACTCGGAGATTTCTGACCAGATGGAGTTGAGCCTGCACCTAGGACCGAAGTATAAAACTCTCTAGCTTTGTCAACTGTATTCAATCTGTAATGTGTCCCCGCATGGCTCAAAACAATACCCATCGGAATTTCCCATCTAAATGGCATCAATCTAGCTTTGAGCTCATTGGTTAAAAAAGCGAAGTCTTTCCTGCTTCTTAAAATTTTGGATGGGATTTCCTTTAGAATGATAACATCTTGGGCAGCAATCTGAAATCTTTTATTGTAAAAGGCTTGTATAATCTCATTCCGCAGGGACTTCTTTGTAAAATAAATCACCACATCTCTAGGCAAATTCTTCTGCTTAGCAATCCAGGAGTTAAGTCTATAAATTTTTTCCACTTCTCTATGTAATTCTCCTTTATCCATATCCAAGGCCACTGCCAGATCAGTAAGGACCACCTCCACCAAATCTTGATTCATATCTTCCTTGAGGCCTCTAATCCTCAGGGCATACTCCATCTGTCTGTACTGAAACATCAAAATATCTTCTTGTGAGGACTCCACCTTCCTTTCCACATCTTGAATTTTATCATCAAGGGAATCAACTTTGTTTTCCACTTCCTCAAGCCTTGCATCGAGCTTAACCACCACAGTAGCCAAGCCTGAAACTGCTGCAAGTATATCTTGTCGTAAATCATTATTATTTTCTTGCAATTTAGTCTTTATCCCCGTTATCTCTTCTTTAAGATCAGATTTAATTTCTGATTTAATCTGTGAGGCAAATTGCTTCATTTCCTCTCTCATTTGAACTACAATCTCTCCCATTATGCCTCTGACCTCTTGTGCTGAAAGTCCAGGCAGAGGTGGGGAGGGTGGTGGCTGAGCCGGTTTGATGCTGAATCTTATAACAGCTGCAAGATTATTGGTGGGGCAATATTGGAAGAAAGATTCTTCGCCTACTATGGAAGAATGGATACTCAAGGTGTCTAATTTAGCAGAAATGGCGAAAATCTCCGCCTATTTGAAGGACCATTCACAAGAAAATATATTTTGGTCTGGAGAAGATGGATTGATTATATTCAAAAGAAAGATACATTTCGGTTTGGAGAAGATGGATAGATTATATTCAGAATAAATATGGGACTAAAAAGTTCCATTTACTTTATGAGTAAATTTTAGAGTATTATGATTATTAATAGTTTACTATAGTGGAATTTTTATTAGTTTTATTATTATTTTTAGTATTAATATTGTTTAACAATTTGGATATTGTATTGTTCAAGAATTAGGATATTAACTTGTTTATATTATTATGTTTATTTTTAATTTGTTTATTTTTATGTTAAAGGGGAGTTAAAGCACATTACGGACTTGGTTATTTACATAGTTGGTTAATGTTAGTTAGAGTATGATTATTATATTTGTTACCCTGTACTCAGCTCTGGGAAGTGGGGGAGGGAGAGGGGGGTTAAGGGTGGGTGGGTTTTGGGGTGTATATTGTAACTTTTATAAAACTTTTCAATAAAAAAAAGATTGGGGAAAACTTTTTTTGATGAACTAAACACAATAATATTGAAATTTATTTGGCAAGGAAAAAAAGCCAGAATTAGACTGAAAATGTTACAAGAAGCAAAAGAAAATGGAGGGACTGCCAGACTGGATGTTATATTACCAAGCAACTATATTAACATGGATAAAAGAGTAGATAATGCTTAGAGACAAAATATTACTATACCTAAAGGGGCATGACCTACAATTGGGATGGCATGCCTTTCTGTGGTATGGGAAGAATAAAATACATAGATATTTTCAAAATCATTATATAAAAAATGCACTTTTCTTAGAATGGGAAAAAATAAAAGCGAAAATTTATATTAAAATACCTGGATGGCTTTCAACAATGGAAGCATTTGCTTACCTAAACTTGATTAACTACGAGATAGTTGTGACCTATAAAGATATTTTGGACAATGAAGGGAAATTGAAGTATAGACAATATTTAGAAGAGCAGAATATTGATTTATCATGGTGGCCATATTTGCAAATTCAAATGAGATATGAAAAAGATGTTAAAACAACGGGATTTTACAAAGAACACACAGAATTTGACCAGATATTGCTGAAAACAGATGAAAAACTGATTTAAAAACTTTACAAATATTTGCTAAGCTTAAAGATGGAAGAGGAACAAGTAAAAGAAACAATGATAATATGGGCAAAGAACTTTGGATATAATATAGAATTAGAAAAGTGGCAAAGCTTATGAGAAAGAAATTCTAAAATAATGAAAGCAGCAAGATATAAAGAAAACTTATACAAAATGTTTTATAGATGCCATTTAACACCGGTGAGATTAGCAAAAATGTTTAAAATATGTCTAATAACTGCTAGAAATGTAAACAAAAACTATCATATCTCTTGGACATGCCCTAAAGCTAAAATATTTTGGTCAAGTATGCACATATGGTTAGAGAAAATGATTTAAAAACATATAGACATTAAGCCAGAATTGTTTTTCTTAGGCATAATAGTAGGAAACTATGAGAAAGAATGTATATACTTAATTTTACATGTATTAACTGCAGCAAGAATAGAATTTGCTCAATATTGGAAAAATGAAAATCTTCCAACGGAGGAAGAATTAATTAAGAAAACCTTAGATTGTGCAGAAATGGATAGATTTGACATTGAAGATAAAAGAGAAAGAAGATTCAGTATACTTTAGAACATGGGACAATTTTTATCAATGACTAGAAAAATGAGTTAGAGAGAAAGGAATGTGATATGAATAGTAAGAAGAAGACTATCGGGTGAAGTGAAGATGTAAGAAACATATTATTAACTAACATATTGATTATGAAAACATAGAAACTAATTATTACTTGATGCTGTAGGGAGGGCACCTAGGACCAAGCATCAGGTTAGAGTCTTCCTGGGGTCTTGAGATTCTGCAGACCTTGGATCCCTTTCTTTGGAGAGCTAGCTAGACCTTTTGTTCAGTTAATAACAAAGGAAATGACAGATTCCATTTATGGACTAAGTCACTGGCTAAAGCGTTCAAGAAAATAAAACAAACCCTAACTTAGCCCCAGCCTTAGGTTTGCCTAAGAAATTTGGACCCCTCTATGATCAGTAGCATATTATTCTGTACAACTGGACCCAATAGCCCAGGGAGCCTTCCCCTGCCTGCAGGCAGTGGCCACAATAGTAGAAATAGTAAAACATTCAAAGGATCTCATCCTTGACCGCCCACGCACACTAAGAGTCCTCCAAAATGTGTTCTCCATACTCCTCAAATCCCAACCCAAGCCTTTAGTGAGCAGCAATTGTCACAGTATGAAGCTGAGCTTTTCATCAGTGACCCACCACCTTTAAGCAATATTCTATACTGAATTCACCCACCCTGCTACCAGCAGAATATGCAGATAATGTGCTACATAACTGCCTTCACCTTGTCAATGACACTGAGCTGTCATGACTTGACCTGACTGACATGCCTATATAAAACCCAGACCTGGAGCTCTTCACCGACAAATTATCCTATCTGCATGAAGGGACCCAAGTCACCAGTGCTGTAGTCATCTCCTTTCATGAGATCATCTGGGCTTCCCTGCTTCATTTTCTCAGAGCACATAAGCTGCTAAATTGGTAGCATTGGCCTGAGCATGTGAAGCTATGAGGGACTGATCTACAATATCTATACAGACTTGATACACGTTTGGTGTTTGCCATGCCACAGGGGCTCTTTGAAAACATCAGGGATTTTTAACTTCAGCAGGACACCAAATTGCCCATGCAGCTTCTAAATTCCTGCAAGCCATCCAATTGCCCTCAGCCATAGCCATCATACATTGCCATAGTGTGGGTCCAAATTTCCACCAAAGGGATGACAACCAGGTAACAAAAGGTAACCAGTATGTGGACTACATAGCCAAGTGGTTTGCCACACAACCTATCCATGTACCCATTGTTAATAAAGGTTTACCCCTAAATCCCCTATCAGGACGTCTTAGAACAAGGGTTGAGAAATATGGATCAACTTTTCAGGAAGGGTTTTGGCAAATCCCAGATGGGAAGCCAATTGCCCCCCATTGCCTTCCTGTGACTCATATGCTAAAGGAACATTGCGGGGTTCAAGCTATGGTAGATGCTACCAGAGGGATTTGGTATGCACCTGGAGTTTATAGTCAAACTATGCAGATAGCAAAAAGCTGTCAAACGTGCTAGGGCAATAATGCTACATCACAAAAGGCAATTCATGAGGGAGGGATACCACAGCAACCTTTCAAAAAGCTACATCTGGACTTTAAATAGTTACCTAGAGCTAATGGTTTCCAATACACTTTAGTATGTAGGAATCAGCTTACCCAGTGGGTAGAGGCTTTCCCTTGTCATCATGCCACCACACTTGAAACAGCTCAGCACTTACTAAAGGACATAGTGCCGAGGTTTGGGGTACCTAGCATTTTAAACATGGACTGAGGGAAACATTTTGTATCAAGGTAATTACCCCTTTATGGATTACTGCCTCCCCTTTATGGATTACTGCCTTGTCGTGGCGAAGGGCTTGCATAACTCAATGAAGCTATAAGCTATGCCGTGCAGGGCCACCCAAGACGGACAGGTTATAGCAGAGAGTTCTGACAAAATGTGATCCACTGGAGAAAGAAATGGCAAACCACTCCAGTATCTTTGCCATGAAAACCCCATGGACAGTACTAAAAGGCAAAAAGATATGACGCTGGAAGATGAGCCCCTCAGGTCGGAAGGTGTCCAATATGCTACTGGGGAAGAGCAGAGGGCTAGTACTAGTAGCGCCAGAAAGAATGAAGCGACTGGGCCAAAGCCGAAAGGACGCTCAGCTGTGGATATATCTGGTGGTGAAAGGAAAGTCCGTGCTGTTGATTTTTTCTCCATAGGAACCTGGAATGTAAGATCCATGAATCAAGGCAAGCTAGACGTAGTCAAAAAAGAGATGACAAGACTGAACATCGACATCTTAGGAATCAGCAACTAAAATGGACAGGAATGGGTGAATTTAACTCAGATGACCATCAGGTATACTACTGTGGGCAAGAATCCCTCAGAAGAAATGGAGTAGCCTTCATAGTCAATAAAAGAATAGGAAAAGCAATACTGGGATACAATCCCCAAAATGACAGAATGATCTCAATTCGAATCCAAGGCAAACCATTCAATATCACAGTAGTCCAAATCTATGCCCCAACCACTGGTGCTGAAGAGGATGAAATTGACCGGTTCTATGAAGCCCTACAGCACCTTATAGAATTAACACCAAAAATGATGTCCTTATCATCATGGGGGATTGGAATGCTAAGGTAGGAAGCCAAAAGATAACCGGAATAACAGGCAAGTTTGGCCTTGGAGAACAAAATGAAGCAGGGCACAGGCTAATAGAATTTTGTCAAGAGAATACGATGGTCATAACAAACACTCTTTTCCAACAACCCAAGAGACGGCTCTACACATGGACATCACCAGACGGTCAACATAGAAATCAGATTGACTATGTACTCTGCAGCCAAAGATGGAGAAGCTCTATACAGTCAGTAAAAACAAGACCAGGAGCTGACTGTGGCTCAGATCATGAGCTTCTCGTTGCAAAATTTAGGCTTAAATTGAAAAAAGTAGGGAAAAGCACTAGGCCACTCAGGTATGAACTAAATCATATTCCTGATGAATATACAGTAGAGGTGACAAATAGATTTAAGGAATTAGATCTGATAGACAGAGTGCCTGAAGAACTATGGATGGAAGTTCGCAACATTGTACAAGAGGTAGCAACTAAAACCATCCCAAAGAAAAAGAAATGCAAGAAAGCAAAATGGCTGTCTGAGGAAGCTTTGCAAATAGCTGAGGAAAGAAGGGAAGCGAAAGGCAAAGGAGAAAGAGAAAGATACACCCAATTGAATGCAGAATTCCAGAGAGTAGCTAGAAGAGATAAGAATGCCTTCTTAAATGAACAGTGCAAAGAAATAGAAGAAAACAACAGAATAGGGAGGACCAGAGATCTCTTCAAGAAAATTGGAGATATGAAGGGAACGTTTCATGCAAAGATGGGCATGATAAAGGACCAAAATGGCAGGGACCTAACAGAGGAAGAAGAGATTAAGAAGAGATGGCAAAACTACACAGAAGAACTATACAAGAATGAGCTTAACATCCCAGATAACCACAATGAGATGGTCATTGACCTCGAACCAGACATCCTAGAATGTGAAGTGAAATGGGCCTTAGAAAATCTGAGCAACAACAAAGCTAGTGGAGGTGACAGTATTCCAGCTGAGCTATTCAAAATCTTAAAAGAAGATGCAGTAAAAGTGCTACACTCAATTTGCCAGCAAATTTGAAAAACTCAACAGTGGCCACAGGATTGGAAAAGGTCAGTTTACATTCCAATTCCAAAGAAAGGCAATGCCAAAGAATGTTCAAACTATCGCACCATTGCACTCATTTCACATGCTAGTAAAGTTATGCTTAAAATCCTACAAGCTAGACTCCAGCAGTATGTAGATCGAGAACTACCAGAAGTACAGGCAGGATTTCGAAGAGGCAGAGGAACTAGAGATCAAATTGCCAACATACGCTGGATCATGGAGAAAGCTAGGGAGTTCCAGAAAAACATCTACTTCTGCTTCATTGACTATGCTAAAGCCTTTGATTGTGTGGATCACAACAAATTGTGGCAAGTTCTTAAAGAGATGGGAGTACCAGACCATCTCATTTGTCTCTTGAGAAACCTATATGCGGGTCAAGAAGCAACAGTGAGAACCGAACACGGAACCACTGATTGGTTCAAAATTGGAAAAGGAGTCCGGCAAGGCTGTATACTGTCGCCCTGCCTATTTAACTTATATGCAGAGCACATCATGAGAAAGGCAGGGCTAGATGAATCAAAAGTTGGAATTAAGATTGCCGGGAGAAATATCAACAACCTAAGATATGCAGATGATACCACTCTAATGGCAGAAAGTGAAGAGGAACTAAAGAGCCTCTTGATGCGGGTGAAGAAGGAGAGTGCAAAAGTTGGCTTGAAACTCAACATTAAGAAAACCAAAATCATGGCATCCGGCCCTCTCAATTCCTGGCAAATAGATGGGGAAGAAATGGAGGTAGTGACAGATTTTATTTTTCTGGGCTCCAAGATCACCTCAGATGGGGACTGCAGCCAAGAAATTAAAAGACGCTTGCTCCTGGGGAGGAAAGCTATGGCAAATCTAGACAGCATTCTAAAAAGCAGAGACATCACCCTGCCAACAAAAGTATGCATAGTCCAGGCCATGGTTTTCCCAGTTGCAATGTATGGCTGTGAAAGTTGGACCATAAGAAAGGCTGAGCGCAAAAGAATTGAGGCCTTTGAACTGTGGTGCTGGAGAAGACTCCTGCGAGTCCCTTGGACTGCAAGGCGTTCAAACCAGTCGGTCCTAGAAGAGATCAACCCCGACTGCTCTTTAGAAGGCCAGATCCTGAAGCTGAAACTCAAGTACTTTGGCCACCTAATGAGAACGAAGGATTCACTGGAGAAGAGCCTAATGCTGGGAAAGATTGAGGGCAATAGAAGAAGGGGACGACAGAGAATGACATGGCTGGATGGAGTCACTGAAGCAGTAGGTGTGAATTTAAATGGACTCCAGAAGATGGTAGAGGACAGGAAGACCTGGAGGAATGTTGTCCATGGGGTCGCGATGGGTCGGACACGACTTCGCAATTAACAACAACAACAACAATTACCCGTGTGTTGCAAGCTCTAGGGACAACCCAGAACTTTCATGTGTCTTACCACCCAGCCTTGTCGAGGGGTGTGGGGATGTAGAACATCAGAACAGGGAGCTTAAGACCCTCCTAGATAAACTTTGTCAGGAGACACACCTCTGATGGCCTCAAGTGCTACCATAGCCCTATCCATCTTAGATCCAAATCTACGCAAGACCTGGGCATCTCCTCTTTCAAATTACTCTTTGGCCACCTTCCTGACATCTTAAAGGTTTATATCCCCACTCCCTTAGTCTAGAAAAGGGGGAGGTGGTCTTATCACCCTATCTTTCAACCCTGTAACAGCAGCTGCAGAGATTGTGTAAGCACAGCACCTTGACACAGACACTGGTGCTCAAACAGAATCTCCACCCAAGAGACCGGGTCTGGATCAAGTCATTCTCCCAGAAATCTTCACTGTAACTCAGGTGGAAAGGACCCTTCCAGATCCTCCTAACAACTCAAACAGCCATAAAGGTAGCTGAGAAGGATGGCTGGATCCATTGGACCCACATAAAGCCAGCAGTTTTTGATTACAGCATTGAACCAGTCCTGAGGGTGAAGGTCCGACCTCTGAGACTACATAAGAACCCAGAGACAGATGAGTGGGCATTAAGGATTCTATTTTGTGACTTCCGGTTCCGGTAAGCGGCGATGCTGGTTTTATCTGGGGACTTGTCTCCAGCCCGGCCAGGTTTTCTGCGTCGGTAGACCCCCTAGTGGGTTGAAAGTTGCCCTGGAGGGGCAACCACTGAGAAGGAGGCTTGCTGGTAGCTGCGGGAGAGCAGCAACTTCTCCCGTGGCTCCAGCTATTTCCTTAGGGCCGACAGAGCAACGATCATCCTGCAAGATGGCCAATTATCCTGCTGCACCAGCCGAAGTCACAATTACAACTAAGTGATATTAGACCCACTGTTGAGGATCCGGGTGAGACCTTTTAGCCTCTCTCTTTCCCTTACTTGGTTTTTTTTTTTTGCCTGAAAAAACTTGGGTTGGAATTATTTCCCCGTTTGGAAAGGGCGGCTTCTGTATGTGTGGGAAGAAAGGCGTTGAGAATAAAAACTTTTAAAAGACTACACTCTATTTTTACTCACTTTGGGATACAGAAAAAAAACACACTTTTTTGAATTTTATTAAGAGTTAATATTGGAAGAATACTTCTTTCTCCACTCTTTAAAAGAGAGAAAAAAGGGGGAAAAATGGTGTCTGGAAAAGTTTTTTTATTTACTGATGACATCTAGTGGCGAAAAGTCAATGTTGCAACTATTCTTTGGATAGAAACCTGACCTTCAAAATATTCCTGGAAGAGATAAGCTGGTGCAGCTGTGGGAACTGAGGGGGTGGACACTGTTTAATTACAGCCTTTATTAAATAATAATAATAATAATAATAATAATAATAATAATAATAATAATAATAATAATAATAATAATGTCCGTATATATAGCCAAGATATTGTAATGGAGTTTGGCTTGGACAAATGTGCCACACTTACTATCAAACAAGGAAAAATAATGAAAACTGAAGGAATCAAGATGCCCCACGAAAATAACATTAAGAGTCTGGATGAGGAAGAGTACTACAAATACTTATATATGTTTTGTTTTTGGATTTTTGATTACCCCAGTGCCACGGTGTGTCTCGAGCACTTTGTATTAATTAAAAAACCAATAAAATTTGTTTTTTTAAAAAAAGGATTCTATTTTGTAATAAGGACCTTGGGGAAGGTTGTGGAGAGGGAAAGGAAATGTGTTCTAGCATTGTATCTGATATACTTTGTGACACAGTTGACTGACAGGTTTATGGAAATGAATTTTTTCCCTGACAAGGGAAATAGTTGGGAATATTTGGCAAGGGAAGTATTAACCACTATGGAATTTTGCTTAAAGGGGGGGAGGTCAGTTAAGGATATTCTGTCAACTTGCCTCATACAGGTAGCCATAAACCCACAGACCATCCAAAATTTTACTAGACTCAGGGATTTCCATTTAACAGCTTCATATTCTACCATTTTTGACTGGGGACTCAGCACAGATTTTAAAGACAAAAGTATGTTCACACTATTATGTAACTAGTGCAGATGCATGCTTTAAAATGAAAGGTTGTGTAACTCCCAGGGTACCAGATTACCAAAACCTGAATAATATTTCCCTCCCTGCAACTATACTGAGAAAATTCCCTTTATATATAGTCATATCAAACTTCCTTTGAGTGGTTCATGGTCTATGGCCGTGGTGGCGAACCTATGGCATGCATGCCACAGGCGGCATGTCGAGCCATCCCTGTGGGCACATGCACCATCACCCCAGAGGGAGGCAGGGCCAGGCTACTCTCTTCCACCTCTCCACGTGAGCCTGTGCTTTCTCTCTCTTTCTCTCTCTGCACTGTGAGTCGGAGCAGCTGCAAGAACTGGGCGGATATGGGCTGGATGGTGGAGGCAGCTGCCAGCATGAGTCCAGATAAGCCTGCAGAGTGATTTTGCAAAAAAAAAAAAACCCACGGCCAATCCGGGCGGCAGATGCCTTTTCCAGGCCTCTGGAGCCCTGATCGGCAGCTGGGGCACTATAAAATCGCCCCAGGGCCATGGATGCAAGCTTGAGAGTCTTGGAAAAGGCCTCTGCCATCAGATTGGCCATGGTGGGAGGAGCGAAATCACTCTGCAGGCATAGATCTGGGTGGCACAAGCATTTTCCAGGCCTCCGGAGCCTAGATCCCGGATCGGCCATGGGGAGGAGCAAAATCTCTCTGGAGGCATAGATCCAGGTGGCAGAGGACTTTTTCAAGTGGTGGCGGCAGCGTGATCCGTATGGTGGGGGGAAATGGCGGTGGCAGCGTGATCCATGTGGCGAGTGAGGGGAAGTGGTGGCGGCAGCAGCACGATCCATGCAGCATGTGGGGGGAGGAAACGGCGGCAGCAGTGCAATCCGTGCAGTGGAAGGGAAAGCTGCCCTACTTGTTCTATGGCTGCTTTTTTAAAAAATATATTTTAATAGATTTTATAAGGGTAGGGAAAAGGTGGGGTCGGTGAGGGTACAGGGAAATTGGGATAAGGGGATAGGGTGTGGATAACTACAGTAAATACGTAATTCAACAAACAAGCTGTCGTCCGGGTCTTCATATTGAGTATTATTGTTTATATAATACTAGACATTTATAAGAATAAATCGGTATAGTTACAACTGATATTTAGTAAAACAGTAATATTCCTTTAAATAATTAACATAGTTGATAGCATAACAACTATTTCCAATCATCAAGCTTAATACTTAATATAATAAAGCTCTAAAATCTCTTCTTATTCTAACATGTTTCAACCCACTGATAAAAGTTTTCCCCAGGTTTTATAGAAGATTGAATCTTCTTTCTCCTTCATCTCTAACGTTAATCTGTCCATTTCTGCACAATCTAGGTTTTTCAAAATTATAATCTGGTCTGATGGTAGGTTTTCGTTTTTCCAAAATTGGGCGAATACTATTCTTGCAGCTGTTAATACATGTAATATTAAATAATCATTTTCTTTGCCATAATTAGGTCTTAATATACCTAACAGGAACAGTTCTGGTTTAAATTCTATCTGGATTTTCATCATCTTTTTTAACCATCTATGAATCTTAGACCAATATTTTTTTGCAATAGAACATGTCCACCAGGCATGATAATAAGTTCCCAGTTTTTGCTTACATTTCCAACATGTATCCGATAAATTTTTAAACATTTTCGCTAAGCGAACTGGTGTCATATGCCATCTATAAAACATTTTATATAAGTTTTCTTTGTATGTTACTGCTTTAGAAAGTTTGATGTTTTTATCCTACAGTTTTTGCCAGTCTTCTAATTCTATAGAATATTCAAAGTTCTTTGCCCATGTTATCATTGTCTCTTTTACTTGTTCTTCCATTTTCCAATTTAATAAGTATTTATAAAGCTTCTTAATCAAATGTTCATCTGTTTTTAAAAGTATTTTATCAAGTGGAATCAGCTCTTTGTAAAATCCCATTATTTTTATGTCTTTTTCATATCTTGTTTGAATTTGCAAATAGGACCACCATGTTAAGTCAATACCTTGTTGTTGAAGGGCTTGCTTGTCTTTGAGTTTTCTGTCCTTATCCAAAATGTCTTTATTTTTTTTTATTTTTTTTTAACCAACAAAACAAAACAAAGCAAAACATAACAAACATATACACACATATACTCCTCTCCCTTTTTTTTAACAGTGATTACGTAATGGTAATCTTCTATTATTTACATTTCCCCCCTTATTTTTCTTTAGAATATTTGTCCTTATTGCCCCGTTGTTTCTTATTTACATTTTTCTTCCTTCATATTCTACTTCTTACTAAGAATAATTCATACTATTATTATTATACATTATTATACACATATTTTCACTTTTGTCTTTTCCATATTTATTCTCCTCTATTATATCTAGTCTCTAACCAGTCATACCACTTGTTCCATGTTGTATAGTATTCTGTGTCTTCCTTTTCTTTTATCTCTTTTGTTAATTTGTCCATCTCAACATAGTCCAGGATTTTTCTTATCACTTCTTCCTCTGATGGTATATTCTCACTTTTCCAGCACTGTGCATGTGCTATTCTTGCTGCCATTATTATATGTAAAATTAAGTACCATATTTCTTTACTATATTTCCTGTTTAAAATACCCAACAAAAAGATCTCTGGTTTCCAGTCTATGAGTTGGTCTATTATTTCTTCGATCCATTTTCTTATTGTAATCCAGTATTTTTTTGCAACTGGACATGTCCACCATAAATGATAATATGTTCCATGTACTTTTTTACATTTCCAGCAGGTTGGAGAATTGTTCTGTAACATCTTGGCAAGCTTTGCTGGTGGAAGATGCCATCTGTAAAACATCTTCAACTGGTTTTCCTTGAATGCCGCCGACATAGTCAATTTTACATTTATTTCCCATATTTTTTCCCATTTCTCCAATTCTATATTATATCCAAAAAATTTTCCCCATCTAATCATTGTGTCTTTGACAACCTCATCTTCCATTTTATATCTCAATAGGTATTTATATAAATTGCTAATTAATTTTATTTCTGTTCCATGTATAATTTTATCCAATTCTTGCGGCTCTTTTTGGATTTCATATAATTTTTTTGTCCTCTGTATATTTAGATTGAATTTGTGTAAATGTCCACCAGTCAATCTTTCTGCCAATATCTTGTTCCAATTCTTGTTTTGTTTTCAGGTTTCCCTGTTCATTTACTAATTCCTTATATCTAATTATCTTATTTATATCCAATAGGTTTGGGTATTTCAGAGCTTCTGTTGGGGATAACCACATTGGAATTCTTATATAATGTTTTTGTTTTATTTTTTCCCATGTCTGTAGCAATGCATTCCTAACTATGTGTCTTTGAAAGTATCTGTGTATGTTATGTTTTTCATCCCATAGGAATGCATGCCACCCTGCTTGCAAGTCATGTCCTTCTATTGTTAAAACTCTAGTATTTTTCAAATCCATCCAATCTTTTCGCCAAGTTAAGCTCGATGCTTGGTAGTATATTTCCCACTCCGGTAATGCCAATCCCCCTTTATCTTTCATATCTTGCAAGAGTTTTAATTTAATCCTAGGTTTTTTCCTTTGCCATATAAATTTAGTGATCAATTTATTTAATTCTTGAAAGAATGTTTTCCCTAATTTTATTGGAATAATCTGGAACAGAAATAATATTTTTGGCAATATATTCATTTTGACCATAGCGGTCCTCCCTAAAAATGAAATTTGCAAATTTTCCCAATTTTCTAAATCTTTTTTATCTGGTGTAATATTTGATTATAATTGTCCTCCTTAATCAAGGAACATTTCGCTGTAAGCCAGATCCCTAAATATTTTAATTTCTTGGTTATACTTATCTTTGTTTTATCTTCCAGTTCCCTTTCCTGTGCCTTTGTAAGATTTTTTGTTATTAATTTGGATTTATTCTTAAGTTTATTCAATTCAGATTATCAAATGCCTTCTGGGCATCAAGAAAAACCAGGATGGACTTCGTAAAATTCTAAAGTGTTCAATATTATCCTCATGTTATTTTTTATTTGTCATCCTGGCAAAAATCCATTTTGATCTGGGTGGATGTAGTTATTCAAAAAATTTTTTATCCTTTCTGCTATTATTGTTGTAAATGTCTTATAATCTGTATTCAGTAAAGAAATCAGTCTATAATTTTGAATTTGTTGTAGGTCTGAGTCTTCCTTAGGAATGAGGGTGATGATTGCTTCAGTCCAAGTTGTCGGTATCTTCGCCTCCTCCAGCACCTCATTGTAAATCTCCAATATTATCCATTGTAGTGACTCTTGTGTATTTTTATAAAACTCGACCGGAATTCCATCTGGGCCTGGTGATTTGTTGTTTTTTTGTTTTTTCAATGCTGTTTCTAATTCTATTACAGTTATTGGTCTATTCAACATTTCCTTTTGTTCTTCAGTGATTTTGCTCATTTTTGCTGCCTCTATATATTGTTTGACTTTATCATCTGGTATATCTTCCTGATGGTATAGCTTTGAAAAGAAATTTTGTATTATTTTCTTTTTTTCTTCCCGTCTATATTGTACTGTTCCACTTTCATCTTGTAGTTGGTGTATTGTTCTTTTGCCTTTTTCTTTTTTTAATTTAATTTAAGACTTCCGGCTGTGACGTCATCGTGGAGCGTGTGAAGGAACAGAGCTCTGTTTCTAAATCCTGAAAAATCTTCGCTAAGAGCCCAGCAAGGGCTTTGCCGATCCTGGAGAGATTGGTAAATTAAAGAGGAAGCTTCAGAGAAGCCGGGTGGAAAGCAAACACCCAAGCAGAAAGGAGCAGCACTTTTAAAATTGGCGGAGAAGAAGTCAGTCTTTAAGGCTGGCCTGTAGCGATGGCGGCAGTCTGAGAGGTAGTGAAAAGTAGAACTGACAGCTTTATAACGGGAGACAAGGAAAACCCCTGAAGGGGGTGAGGAACATTTGGCTGAGAGAAGATGCAGAAAAAGCAAAGCTATAAGGAGAGAGACACAGCGGCAACTGAATTGGAATAGAGCGGAGAAGGGAGCAATAGAGAGAGTAGCGTGAAGAAGCAGAGAGCCCACAGTAAAGTTTATAAAATGTGAGAGACTGGAATTTAAGAACTGCAAGTAGTAGAGACTGAAACCAGAGAAAAGACTGGAGAAAGGATGGTTGGAGGCAATAAAGTGTGATTAAGAAGGACTTTGAAAAATTAATATAAGGATTAAAAGGTGAAGTGAGACAACAGAGAAATTTAATATTACTTAGTGGAACTTATTTTTGAAGAACAAATAGCATTGAAACTTGGACTTTAACTGACATATATCTGGGTAAAGTGACGAGTGGACGTTTTGGAAATATTGGATATATAGAAGAAGTAAGAGGTGACATTTGATGGATCAGTGGATACATTAAATTGAGACAGTGAGAAAGAAGGCTGATGCAATATTGTAGCACTCATATACAAGCAGTGACTAAGCTACAAGTAGAAAAGGGGTGTCAGGCAATGTATTAAAAGTAATGAAGTAAATGAATTGTATTAATGAAATAGAAATAAGCATAATTGAGTAATTGAACTAAATAGAAGTGAGAAAGTAATTATAGTATAGTAAAGAAATATAGATAGGTGATTATTCAAATAAGAGCGATAGTGAATGAAATTAAGAGTGGTGATAATACTTAGAGAATAGTATATGTATATGCATTGTGTGTAGTGCTATAGAAATATATATAAGAGGTGTTAAGAGTATTTTAAATTGTACTAGATCAGTGGTTCTCAACCTGTGGGTCGGGACCCCATTTGGGGTCGAACGACCATTTCACGGGGGTCGCCAAACAAGGCTGTCTGCCATTTTTCTCCCCTTTTCTTTGGCCACGCCCTGGCACCCAGTGATGTATAAGTGGTTAGGGGGTCACCACAACATGGGGAACTGTATTATGGGGTCGCGGCATTAGAAAGGTTGAGAACCACTGTACTAGATAATAGTGGGATAAGGAAAGATACAACTCTACTTGTAATTTTACTTTTTAACGTTAACCCTAAGAATAACGTTCTACAAAGGTATTTATAGTCATATATATTAATACAAAATTAGAAATATTATATATATATATATATATATATATATATATATATATATATATTCTTTACTATCTATGTTATATATATATTTGCATATTTAAGCTTAGACTATATAGATTGAAAACCAACTTGATCAACAAAAACAACTTGCCATAAATTGGTATATGCAAAAGTGGAGAAATATTATTCAAGTAATAAAAATGACAAGTACCGCAACAACAACTAAAGTTGGCAAAAAAAACAGTTACAAATCCCACACCTATAATGGCCTCTCCTACTGGTCAAAGAATGATAGTGACCATGTTGGGGAAAGAAAAAGAAAAAACAGAATCGGCAATGAACCCACAGAGCATGCAGATAACACTACAAACGATTCAAGAAACAATGATGATGACCCAAGAGGCAATAGCAAACAATCATGAAGAAATGAAAATATATCACAAAGAAATCAAGAATGATATAGGAGAAATGAGAGATGAAATTAAAAACATGAATGATAAGATAGGCAATATGTAAGAACGTCCTAGTTGTGGTCAAGAGAACCAAAGCACCAGGCACGTTGCAGTATTCAACCAAGGTTTTATTTCGCTATGTTGAAAATAAAGTCAGCCCTGGGAGGACCCCCATCCCAGTAACCTAAATACATCCCATCACCACACCCACAAAACACACCCCAATTACCCGATTACCCAATTACATGAGTACCCAATTACATGATTACTCTGATCGCCATATATAACTCCACCCACACCACACCCCATTCTTCCCAGCGTCCCCCATTCCCGAAACTCTGTCAGACCCAGCGCGCGGCTTCCCGGTTAAAGCGTCCTTCAATGCCTTTAATTATCATTCCCTAGTCCGATACAGTTCTCTCCGTGCTACCCCCCCCCCCCGCTCTCCACGCTAGCTGGTCATGTGGTTTGAAGCCCGTCATTGTAGGGGCGTCGGCAGCTCTCCGAGGATGGCGCGGGCGGTTCCATTTGCAGCGTCGCCGAGGCTGCCTGGCGGTGCATGCATTTGTCATCTTAAGCAGCGTGGTACCACAAACAGGTAGGTTGCACGCTGGGTCTGACACAATATACAACAAACAACAAACAATGATGGAAAATAAACAAAGAATCGAAAAGTTGAAAATGGAGCATGTTGATAGCAAAATAGAAAGGATGATACAGAAATCCGAGCAGGTAAATAGGGAGTTGACTCAATCTATTGCCTTTTTGGAAATGAATAAAGCTTCGTTCTTTCTAAGATTCCAAAATATTATAGAGAAAAAGGAAGAAGATTTGGGAGAGAAGATGGCGGAGATGTTGGCGGAGATATTAGGCAAGGAAAAACAGGAAGCAAGAAGAGACATAGATGAAATATATAGAGTATATACAAATTATGCACGAAGGCATAGATTTGCAAGAGAGGTCCATATAAGGTTTACTAGAAGATCAATAAGGGATGAAATATATAAAAAAACAAGAGACGAATCAATAGCTTAAAACCAGGAGGAGAGGACCCTCCTCCCTCTATATTGGTGGAAGGTGAAAAGCATTATGAGATTAAGAAAATACTAGATTCAAGAATTTTTATGGGGAAGTTACAGTATTTAGTCCTGTGGAAAGGTTACCCCTTAGCTGATGCTGAATGGGTAAGAGATCATGATGTTAAGGCTGACAGATAAATAAGAAAGTTTCATGATAAATGCCCTCAATATCCAATGGGATGATGCTTGAATGTTTGGTTAATTGTGCTTAATGTTTTCCTATATTTACCCCTCTTTCAAGGGGCTGACATATCAAGGTTGAATTGCTAAAATACCTGCTAATTTTTATTGCTAGTCAACTTGCCATAGAAATGGGGGGAAGGTAGGAAGTGTGGGAAGGAAATAGGATTCTAAGAAGCTGTCCATGGACTGTGAAAGCCAAGGCCACAAAAGCAGGTGTCTGACGGAGAAGTGGACTGTTCTCATAACAAACCAAAGAACTATAATTGGACAACGTGAACACTTGGTGGGCAGGGGTATGGAAAGCTATTGTTAACTAACCAGATTTTCACACAGGAAAACCAGAGCTGGTTTTGCTTCTTCAGTTCCAAGATGTATATTCTATAAAGTTTATAGAATAGAATAACAGAGTTGGAAGGGACCTTGTAGGTCATCTAGTTCAGGGCTTTTCAACCAGTGGTACGGGTACCACCTGTGGTACATTGGCACCTGGCAGGTGGTACATGACCATCCTAGAAAACTGATAGCGGGGGAGGGAAATGAGCTGAACCGGTGGCAGCACTGCACAAGCCTGAGAGAGAGATGGCTGGAGCTGCAGGGCTGTCAGGGCTCAGCGGAAGTGCCAGGATCAGTGCCGCTTTCTAGCTGATCGGCGCTTCTTCGGGACTGTCAGGGCTCAGTGGAAGCACCAGGATCAACGCCAGGCTCCAGCTGGAGCTCAGCGCTGATCCTGGTGCTTCTGCTGAGCCCTGAAGAAGCACCAATCAGCTGGAAAGCAGCACTGATCTTGGTACTTCTGCTGAGCCCAGAAGAAGCACCGATCAGCTGGAATGTTGCAGCATCTCCAGGGTCTTGTGATTTACATTCAGATGCTTGGCAACTGATTCATATTTATGACAGTCACAGTGTCCCAGGGTCATGTGAAGTGACCAAAACCTGCTGCAACCACCCGCAGATGGGGGGAATAAACACCAAACACCCCCCACCCCACCCCTGCTGCCAATCCTCAATAGAAATGCTCACAACAATGAACACCTCGGACAGGAGGAAGAGCGCGGCCGAGTGGGCAGGCAGGTGTCTTGCTCGGCTGTAGCTTGGGGGGCACTTTTTTCAATGCCATTGTAACTTCGAACAGTCAGTAAGCGAACTGTTGTAAGTCGAGAACTACCTGTACTTTATCACTTTTTTCCTTTTTTTGGGGGGGGTCAAGTTTTTGACACCTTGCTAGGTGACTGGTGGTACTCGGATATTGCCATATCCTAAAAGTGGTACAATGGGTGAAAAGGTTGAAAAACCCTGATCTAGTCCAACCCCCTACCCAAGCAGGAATCCCTACACCATTTCTGACAGATGGCAGTCCAGTCTCTTCTTGACAGCCTCCAGTAATGAAGCATCAACAACATCTGAAGGCAGTCTGGTCCATTGGTTGATTGTTCTCACTGTCAGGAAATTTCTTCTTATTTCCAGGTTGAATCTTTCCTTGATCAGTTTCCATCCATTATTCCTTGTCTGGTCTTCAAGTGCTTTGGAAAATAGGTTGACCCCCTTCTCTATGTGGCAGCACCTCAATATTGGAACACTGCTATCATGTCTCCCCTGGTCCTTCTCTTCACTAGACTAACCATTCCCAGTTCTTGTAACCGTTCTTCCTATGTTTTAGCCTCCAGTACCCTAATCATCCTTGTTTCTCTTCTCTGCACTCTCTCCAGAGTCTCAACATTTTTTTATAGTGTTATATTTTATAGTACTTCAAATCCTTGAAGATTCCTTGATTTTGAATTCACTATTCAGATGGTTGATACCTATGAGATTATCCTATTAGGAGCTGTAGCTGTTCACCATGAAAGGAATTAGTTGAAGAGAAGGCAAACAAGGCCATTCCTGAAAGAAAGAGAAAACTGGATGACCTGAAGGTTTAGGCAGAATTCATGCTTACTTTAGAAGAGGACCCTCTGAGTCACAACTTACATCACAAGTGCACTTTCTTTCATCAGGTATAGTTTGAACTTCTGAGAAGGAATAACAGAATTGGAAGGGACCTTGGAGCTCTTTTAGTCCAAGCCCCTGCTCAAACAGGAGGCCCTGTACCATTTCAGATAAATTGCTATGTCATGTCTTGAGCATAAAGTTCATGTATGTAATTTGTGTATTTTTATTGCTATTGTTGTTCTTTATTGTATCTTGAACTCCATCTAGTAGACAAACACAAATCTTTTATTGTTTGATAACTGATTTGACCCTTCAAGGCATCCATACTTCGATTAACCCTCATTCTAAAAACAAGTGCATCCTGGGAAGCCAGACTCCATTTTTTAATATTCTGAGGAAACAAAAGCATCAGGAAGAATCCAGCCTGATCCATGACACATATTCATCTGGGGACAAAAATCCATGTCCCATACACACAGCATCATTAGTGAGGTTTTGATTTATCTGTATTTGTTAATTGTTATGCTCACCAGCAACTCAACACTGTTTATTTTGTAGTTGGGTTCTTACTATATGTATTTCTATTTTTTCCAGGTTCACCATCATGTTCCATCTATGCACATAGTCTGGTTTATTGAAAGATAGATGGGTCTAGCTGCATGTCAAGCTGCACATATGTAACAAGGACAGAACAGATTGTCCAATCTCTTCTTAAAAACCTCAGTGATGAAGCACCCACAACCTCTGGAGGGAAGCTGTTCCACTGATTAATTGGAAATTTCTCCTCAATTCTAGTTTGAATCTCTCTTTAATGATTTTCCAATCATTAGTTCTTGTCCTGTTGTCAGGTGCTCTGGAGAATAAGTCAACCCCTCATCTCTGTGACAGCTCCTCAAATATTGGAAGACTGCTATCATGTCACCCTTAGTCTTCTTCATTAGAATAGACATACCTATTTCCTGCAACCATTCATCACATGTTTTAGCCTCCAGCCTGGATTATTTAAGAATTCTGAGACCTGGCCTGCAGGCTAACCAACTGACTGCAAGACATGCCAATAGAGTGCTTTTAGGATGGCCTGAATGATGATGTCTACAACACCAGTATTTCCAGACCCATCCTTCATGGTTGGTGTTATGTATTAATACTGATATTATGGTACTGTAAAGCTAGGCTACCTCCAACAGTTTTGGAAGGAAACATCAAAAGATTCAAGTTTGAGCGGGAGCAAGCTAACGTTGTGATTAGTTGACGCCCTAGAGGCAAAACATATAAATAGCACGCATGTTGCCAGTGTTTAACAGTTCTGTTCTTGGTTGAATAAACACTTTTGTATAATACTGGTCCGGTTATTGCCTTCAAACCCACTACACAATAGTGGCGACAAAGGTGGGATTCTGCAGATGAGAGAGCTGTTGCTAGCTGAAGTCACTGGGTGATAGGCTAGGTAAAAAGCCCCGGCAAGCCTAGTTCTCAACCCTCGCTTACCAGTAAGTCACACTGGAGGCACACTGAAGTCACTGAGTGTCAGACTAGGCACAGAGCCCTGGTGGGACCATGTTCCCGCCCTGCCTGCCAGTAAGACACACTGGAAGCACAGAAATCCTGAGGGATCCATCCCCAGGATCAAAAGGCAACATAGCTCTTTCCGTAGCAGAGAAGGTGGTAACCATAACCTCAAAGAACTCCCGGAATGGCTAAACTCGGATGGCTCAATGAGTTCGATAACACCCATCCAAAGCACTGGAGCTCTTACGTCTCCCATGTTGACAATTACCTATGGGCAAACCAGGTCAGAGACGATGGCCTGAAGGCGGCAACTCTACGTTCAACATCGCAGAAAACCTGGTGGCACCGGCAAGCATAGAGTCAGTGACATACGCAGACCTCAAGAGGAGGTTAAAAGAACATTTTGAGCTAAAACTCTCCATAATTGCGTGGCGCCGTGCTTTTGAGCAACGTGAGCAGAGGTCTGGAGAATCAGCACCTGAGTTCATGGTTGCATTTTGCCAAGCTTCACACAACTGTGAGTTTCCAGATTTAGAAGACTGCCTCAGAGACAGACTTGTTTGCAGTTTGCAGTTTGTTAAATAGAGAGCTACAGCAGCGCCTATTTGCCATGGAAAAACTGACATTTCAAGATGCATTGAAGGAAGTCATGGTGGATGAGGCTGCCAGAGGAGAAATGAAGGCTCTCCGGCCACCAAAAGCACACACCAGCCCTGCAGCGATCCACCACGAAACTGCTGAGGGACATAGGGAGACTGATGAAGATGATGAGATCGACCAGTTGCAGAGGGAGCCACCCAGATGGCAACGCTCAACAGAGCAAACAATGGCCCCACTGAACTGCGCCAGCTGTGGGGGACAGCATAAAAGGGCAGAGTGCAGATTTCACACAGCTGTGTGCCACACCTGTGGAAAGCAAGGGCACATCGCCAAAGTCTGTAGAGGCCACCAGAGAGAAACGTGAACTGCACTCCCACAGCAGAAAGGTAACTGGGGCCAGGGGAAGAACAGGGTTGGATATTGCTCAGGTAGGCGAAGTATCCAATGAATGGGAGCCCAATGCCCCCTCAAGGAGAAGCTAAGACTTCAAATTAGATTGCAGGGGATCCCATGCTTTATGGAGCTAGACACTGGGTCAGTCCTATCCATCATTTCATACCAGACTTTTAATTATATTTGCAGACAAGGCAAAAGGCAAGTACCGCTGAAGCTATCAAGCCTCATACGAATGGACTTCCAAAATTGCTATGTTTCCGTAAGGTGAGAAGCCACCGATAGAGTTAAGTTCAAGGATTTTGAGGGTCCCCTTGGCATTGTGGTCGTAGATGGACAGCACATCAGCCTCATTGGAATGGATTGTTTTAAAGCCTTGGGCATCCATGTGACGGGCATCCATCGCACACAAACAGCTGACCTGGCAGCAGTTTACCAACAATACGCTGATGTTTTCAGCACAGAGTTGGGACAATACAGAGGGGTGCCCATTTCACTCAACCTTGATCCAACAATCACTCCAATCCGAGAGAAACCGCGCAGAGTGCCTTCCGCACTAAAACCAAAGATCGATGCGGAACTCGACAAACTAGTGCAGCATGGAGTGCTCCAACCTGTGGACAGTAGCCTGTGGGAGACTCCCATAGTGACCCCAGTAAAGCCAAACGGGAAAGTTTGCATCTGTGCGGACTACAAGTGCACAATCAATAAAGCACTACAGCAACATGCTTACCCAGTCCCGGTGGTAAGCCACATACTCGCCTCACTTCAGGGAGGTTGAAGTTTTGCCAAATTAGACCTCGCACAAGCATACCATCAGCTGCCAGTTGACAACACCACTGCCGAGGCACAGACCATCGTCACACACAGAGGGGCATTCAGAGCATGCCGCCTGAAGTTTGGGGTAAGCATAGCCCCCAGGTTGTTCCAAAGCATCATGGAATGGTCCCTTAAAAATATACCAGGAGGTTCTCTCCTCCCCTTTTTTGGTCGTTCGTATCTCTTTTGGTCGTTATGTATCTCCCCAAAAAAGGGGAGGAGAGAACCTCCCTAATCTAAGACAGTGGGAGGTAGAGGGGAACAATGACACACCCACAAGCAGTAAAAGCAAGAAAAAAAAAGGAGTCATCAGCATGGAAGCCATAATTAAAAAGCAGTTAAATCAATTAGGACCTATGACAAGATCTAGGAGCCGTGTGCAAATGACGGCTCACCTATAAAGGCACTCTCCCATAGACCAGCATTAACCTTGACGATGTCAGAAATATCTGACGAAAGCTTGGTGATCGGTGATGGTATTAAACTTTTATAGTTTATTATATTCCTGGTGTTCACGTTTTATTGGTAATTGACTATGGATTCACCCAGGAATCACATTTTTATTTTCACTATTCTTATTAATATATATATATATATATATATATATATATATATATATATATATATATATATATATATATATATATATATATATATTTAACAACTGCCTAACATGCAGATAAGCCCAGGTTCGAATCTCAGAAGAGTAAGTCTGGCTGAAGAGAGTTAACGGAACTCGAAATAGCTATACCAGTTCTCTCTTTATTCTTTGTTAGCAACATTATATATATATATATATGTATATATATATATATACATACATACATACATACATATATTGTTTACTATATATATATATATATACATACATATATTGTTTACTATATATATATATATATATATATATATATATATATATATATATATATATATATATATATATATATATATAGTAAAAAAGGATATAGGCAGTGTTATCTTCATTTTAGATGTCAAAAGGATCTCTCTCTGTGTGTCTCTCTCTGTCTCTGTTTCTCTCTGTCTGTTTCTGTCTCCCTCTCTCCCTCTGTCTCCCTCGCTCCCTCTCCCTCTCTCTCTTTCTGCCCTTGGTCTGCCAGTTCTCTTCCCCTACTCAGTGTGTGTGTGTGCGCGTGTGTGTGCGTGTGTGTGCGTGTGTGTGCGTGTGTGTGCGTGTGTGTGAGAGAGAGAGAGAGAGAGAGGCACTTGTGCTCACCCCTCTCTCTTTCTCACTCTTTCCTCTCTCTCTCCCTCCCTCCCTCTCTCTCCCTCTCTCTTTCTCTCTCTCCTCTCCCTCTCTCTCTTTCTCCCTTTTTCTTTTTTCTCTTTCTCTCTCTCCCTCTCTCTCTCTCCTCCCCTCTCTCTCCCTCTCTCCAATCTTCTGCTCACCTGGCAAGCTGGCTTCAAGCTGTTCTGCAACAGGCTGGCTCTCTCCTCCCCTTCCTGCTTCCTGCTTCCTGCTCCAGAGCCGCAGGTTGCCAATCTGTGGGTTAGGTTATGTACAGTATTTCAGAGCATACGCATTAGAATTCCTAACAAGTAAAAGCTGCATCTGTATCTGCTGCCATATATCTCTAAAAAGCTATAAAATCTGTTAGTAAAATAATTGGAAATGTAGCAAAGTCAACCATCACAATCTCTTCAGATCTAATCTGCTCTCTAAGAACATATAGCTTTTACTTAATGGATTGTCATGCAGCTCTCTATATAAAATCCAGAGCCTTTACCATAAACCAGAACTGCCAAATGCTCATTTTAATTCCTGTATTTTTCTATGTCACATCACTGGCACATGCATCAGACCATTAACAAAGGTAGGCACCCTCTCTTGAAACAGTTCCAAATTGTCCTGTGAAGTAAGAAAGAAAATATTGTGGCACTGGCTGTCCTCTGAAAATTTATTTGCTTTCATAAATACTTTCTTGGGGTTGTCAGGTTTATATGGCCAAGATGCCAAGCAAAGGCTCTGGAGATTATTGGGCAGTCTAAATTATATATATTTGTTAAAACGTTTATTTTAAAGAGGGATTGTAATTTTAATAAATCCCAACAATCTCGACACCAGATCAGAGTGATTAACCTGGAAAAATATCTCCCTTCTAAGCTTTGGTGCTTTGAAAAAAGAAGAGGTCAAAAATACTAAAGATGTTTGTTTCACCTCTTTATATGTAATAATAATTCTGTAGGTTCTTGCCTAGCCCAGAAAAACCTGTGTTATGAACCTCTGATACATCTAGCCTGAGTGTGATTCATAGCATTAAACCATCACAATTACAAATGCGTGCAATGTTGAAATGCAAATAAAAGTCCTTACCATGACATGCAAATACACACAAACAGATATATCTGCCTATCTTATCTTTCCACCCAGTCTCATCTTCAGAGTATGCCCAGATGCTTCTGGATGTAGATGTCATTCCTTTGGATAAATTCTTATTTCTTATTCAGAAATAAGTCTTATTTCTAAAGCTTAAAAGCAGGTTCTGGATGCGGCCCCACCAATTTCTAACTGCATTTTTATCACAGCAAGTCCTTACTTAAGCCGGAATCCAAGAATTGAGCCAGGTTTCACCTAATCTGTACTTGTACCTTTAGTTTTTCCTGCCTAGGTGTAAAACCTTGCTTTTCTCCAAATTAAATTTCATTTTGTTGGATAGGGCCCATTGTTCAAGTCTGTAAGATCCTTTTGGATCCTGAGCTTGTCTTCTTGGGTGTTGGCTATTTCATTTGAAAATTTGATGAATTTCCCTTCTATTCCCTCATCTAAGTCATTTATGAAGATATTGAAGAGTACTGGGTCTAAGACAGAACTTTGTGGTAACCCATTGCTTCCTTTCTTCCATGTAGCTATAGTACCCTTAAGAACTACTCATTGAGTACAGTTTGTCAGCCAGTTACATATCCATCTGGTGGTGATGCTGTCTATTCCACCTTTTTCTAGCTTACCAAAGAAGTAGGTTGTGGTCTACTTTGTCAAATGCCTTACTGAAATCTAAATATATTATGTTCACAGTATTTCTCTGGTCTACTAGTTTAGTCATTTTATCAAAGAATGAAATAAGATTGGTTTGGCATGATCTATTTTTAACAAACCTGTGCTGGCTACTAGTTTTGTCTTTGTTTGCTTCCAATTGTTCGCAGATCTGTTTTTTGATTATCTTTTCCAGGATCTTCCCAAGTATTGATGTTAGCCTGATTGATCTGTAGTTTCCTGGGTCTGTTTCCCCCCCCCCTTTTTTTTTTTGAAGATGGGAATGACATCAGCTCTTTTCCAATCCTTAGGTACTTCCCTGGTGCTCCAGGACTTTTGAAAGATATGGCACAATGGTTCTGAGATAACATCTGCCAGCTTCTTCAGAAGTCTGATGTAATCTGTCAGGTCCCAGTGATTTATATTCATCAAGGTCAGATAGGTGTTCTCTTACCATTTTCTTGCTTATTTTAATTTTTATTTCTAGTTTATCTTTTATAGTAATTTTTTGGGGCTATATGTACCATCAAAGAATGAAATAAGATTGGTTTGACATGATCTGTTTTTAAGAAACCCATGCTTTATTTGTTTCTAGATGTTTGCAGATCTATTTTTTATTATCTTTTCCAGTTTCTTCTCAGGTATTGATGTTAGGCTGATTGGTCTGTAGCTTCCTGGGTCTGTGGGTTTTTCCCCCCTTTTTTTGAAGATGGGAATCACATCAGCTCTTTACCAATCCTAAGGTAGTTCCCCAGTGCTCCAGTTTTTTTGAAAGATATGATACAATGGTTTTGACATAACATTTGCTAGCTTCTTCAGAATTCTGGGGTGTAATTCATCTGGTCCCAGTTATTTATATTCAACAAGATCAAACGGGTGTTCTCTAATCATTTTCTTATTTATTTTAATTTTTAATTCTAGTCTGTCTTTTATAGTTATGTTTTTGTTAGGTTGGCCTTGTAAGGATCTACCCCTGCTGTCCCACTCAGGAAAACACAATTCTTGATGCCATGTGGTTAATCAAAAGAACTTTTACTAAGAAGTAGTGGTTGCAGTAAAGCCAAGTGGAAACTAATATTCCCACACAAAGTAACAAGCTAATTTTCTCACTTTGAAGCCCAACCCCCTTGACCAGCCAATACAGTGCCGCAAGGTTGTATTGAGAACATTGAAGCACAGGATAGATAACAGTTCATCTTTGGGGCATAGCAACCTTGGTATCGGGCTGGAACCCTCTGGGAAGGAGTTCATTCCATATCCAAAGACAAGCCCCCTCCCTAATTCCCAAGCATCTATAGTGTTACAGCAAAAGTGAAAATATGCAAAGACTGCTTCCCCAGAGAGGCTTCCATCCCCTTCCACTACAATGGCAGGGCACCTGAAAAAGGAGACCTGACATGCTGCCTCTCCAAAAGAGAGGGATTAAACCTGCAGAAAAGAGAGTAAAAGAAAAAACAAAAATTAGAACAATCACTTAGGTTTATCAGGATATTGATTATGAAAATGTTTCATTAATTTAGGGACTCTAACATGTTTGCAATCCACCCACTTATTTTGACCAGAGGGAAGTCCTTCCAAGCTACCAAATACTGACAGTTTCCCCTATGCTTGCAAGAATCCAAAATTTCCTTCACTTCAAAATGTTGTTCACCCTCTATCATTACAGGTTCAGGGATAGGAGGAGGGACTGGTCTGAGGGGTGAAGAAACTTCAGGCTTTAGTAAACTACAATGAAGAATGGGATGAACCCATCAAAGGGATTTTGGCAAATCTAACTCCACCGTTACAAGATTAATCAGGCATTTAATGGGAAAAGGCCCCACAAATTTAGGCTCCAGCTTTTTAGAGGATTGCAGTGATTGCAAATAACGGGTTGATAAATAAACATGGTCTCTCACTTTAAAAGGTTTTGGCTCAGTTGTTTTTTTTTATCAGCTTGTGCTTCATAAGCATCACAAGCCTCTGTGAGCACTTTTTGCACAATGGGCCAGGTGGTTTGTAGTTGGGACACCCATTCCTTCAAGGATGGCACTCCTAGGTCATCAGCAGGAAGCTCAGGCATAGGCTTGAAGTCATGACCAGTAGCCACTCAAAAAGGGGTGAAACCTGTGTTGCTGTTTACAGAGTTGTTGTATGCCACTTCTGTAAATGGTAAAAGGTCAGTTCAATTGTCTTGTTGATAATTGATGAAGCATTGAAGGTACTGCTCCAATACTGAGTTTTTTCACTAGTTCACACACACACACCCATTCATCTCGGGGTGATGACTAGATGACCCCTTGGTCAGTCCCCAACAAGTCCAAAAAGGCAAATAGACTGCTACAACCACATGGAATCAGCATAGCACACAAGCCAACTAAAGCCCTTTAAAACATCCTAAGCAAACCAAAAGCCACAGCAACCCCAGAAGAAAAAACAGGAGTCATCTACAACATACAATGTAAGAACTGTAACAACAACTATGTGGGACAAACAGAAGACTGGCAAAATGCAGCCATGAACACCAACTGGCAGTCAAAAGGCATGACAAAAATTCTTTAATTTCACAACATATAGACAGATTTAACCATAGTTTCAATTGGAAAAATGTGACAATCCTAGACAAGGCCAAATCCAAAAATGCAAGGGAATTTCTAGAAGCCTGGCACACTGAGAAACCAGCCATCAATAGACACATAGATATTAACAACATCTATAGACTATGCAAAATAGACAATCATCTAGCCCAAAAGAAAAAAAGACCCCAGCACCTCTCCATCAGTAATCAACACTCAGATCAGCATAGATTAATTCCAAGGTCAACTTCAGACCAACAATCAAGTAAGCAATACCCCAATCAAGAAACTGCAAAAGAGCCATTAGTAAACAGCCCATCCAAAGAATCCCAAAGACTGCTCCCACCCACCCAGACAGGCAAGACACCAGAATATAAACTGACAGTAAACAGCACTCCTTACTAGCATTCATGATGTTACCTAGTTAAGGTGATGAAACTAAAGTGGTACCTGGAAAAATACTGATGGTCCGACAAAAATGTGGGTAAAAGGGAGGTTTGTTTTACTTACTAGACAACTCTTAAATTTAAGATGGCCAGACATCCTGTTCCCAGTTCTGCACATGATATATTACTAACTGCCTGTCACATGGTGTAACTAAACTGCTTAACACTTGATATATTATTAAAAGCATTCCAATGTAAATGAGGAGCTATCGATTATGGATCTATCTAGTAGTTTTTCTATGTTAGAATAAGGACCTATAGAATGTAACCATGTGAGGAATGTGACCTGCTCAGGAAATAACTCTGCTTGAAGGGTTATAAAAATGGTCATCAATGATCAGGCTTTCGTTCAGATTCTTTAGCCATGATGGCTCTCTGAACCTGCGCAATAAACTTCCCTTTCCTGGAAAGAGCTGACTCAAGTCTTTCAATTCTACAACAAAACATCTGCAAGAAAACAAGCAAGCTCAGAGAGCACCAAGGACCCCTCATTTCAACCCTGAGCTACAAATATTCTCCTTCATTGGTCGAAAAAGGGTCTCCAGAATTTAGAGGTGAACTGTACCCCCTATCTGAGATAATACATGGGGTGCTCCATATAGTCAATAAATGTGGTGCAGGAACAGTTTTGCAAGGCTCCGAGCAGAAGGGATCTTTTTGCAAGGGATAAAATGTACTTGCTTGGAAAATAAATTAGTCACCACCAAATTACAGTATTTCCTGAGCTTTTGGGAAGTTCAACAATAAAGTATATAGAAATCTCTCTCCAAGGTGCTGACGGCTCAGCTACAGTTTGAAGGCGTCCTGGAGTTTTCCCTTGCCTTCACTTTGCCAACACACACATTGGACAGCTGGTAACATAACTCTCAATGTCTTTTTTTAAGGGATGGCCACTAAAATTGCCTCTTGACTAGATGCAGTGTTTTTACAAATCCAAAATGACCCACCGTCATTGAGTCGTGGCAGGTTCTTAACACCATAAGTTTCTGGCTTTCTGGAATGTAAAGTTGCACCCCCGCCCAGGTTAGTCTATCCTGGATTAAGCAAACATTACTGTGTTGTTTGAAACTATTTATCATCCTTCAGGGCTGCTTTTAAGGTAGATGTTATATCTTTCAGTATTGGGAGTTTGCCTCTTCCTCAAGCCTGGGTAGTCACTTGGACAGCCAGTTGATAGGATGGGAGCACTGGCTAAATTATTTCAGGTTTGGAGCAATTATATTGTAGCATCTGTGACAGTGCACCTGCCAGGAAATTCTTCCCCCAGGAAGATAGCACAGGATGAAGTCAAAATGGTTAAAATATTGTGCCCTTCATGCTTGTTTAGGAGAGAGTTATGAGGGGTTTTAAGTCCTTCTAAATTCTTGTGGTCAGTCCATACATCAAAAGGTATTTTACTCCCCTCTAAGAAATGCCTCCATGCCAGGAGCACCCATCTTACAGCATAAGTTTCTTTCTCCCACAATGCCCATCTTTGCTCCATCTCAGAAAGCTTTTTTGGAGATGTAGGCACAGGGGTATAGTTGCCTGCTTTCATTCTCCTGCAATAATACAGTTCCCACCACATCACTAGCATCAGTTTGTATAACAAAGGCCTCGCTGGGTCAAGGTGCTTTAACACCAGTTCAGCTGCAAACAAGTGCTTAGGTTTCTCAAAAGCGGCTTGGCACTCCATGGACCATTTAAGTGGCTGACTAGGTTTAAGTTTATCCCCTCCTTTTGTTTTTAATAAGTTTGTAATGGGGAGGGATATTTGGGCAAACGAGGGAATGAATTGCCGGTAAAAGTTAGTAAACCGTAGGAAACTTTGCAGTTACTTCCTAGTGTGGGGTGGCACCCAATTCAACCCCACTTTGACTTTCTCTGGGTCCATTTCAATCTCCCCATGTGAAATACGGTAGCCTAGGTAATCTATTTTACTCTAGTGGAATTCACATTTAGAGAGTTTGGCATCCAGTTTGGCAGCTTGTAGCTTTTGGAGGACCACCCTCATGAGCTTCACGTACTCCATTTTACTTTCAGTGTAGATTGAAACATCATCCAAATACACAAGCAACCCCTTGTACAGATGCTCACGCAGGACCTCATTAATTAATTGCATAAACATGGCTGGAGCCCCTTGCAGTCCAAATGGGAGCACCTTAAATTGGAAAGAGCCCAGCAGGCAATTAAAAGCAGTCTCCCACTTGTTCCCCTCTCTAATTTTCACTCAGTAATAAGTAAGTCCAACTTAGTAAAAAAAAATTGCATTTAGCAAGGTGGGCCAGCATGTCTTTCACCAGAGGAAGGGGTAGACCTTCTCCATATATGCAGCATTTAATCCTCCATAATCCGTGCATAGATGGGGTCCCATCTTTCTTTTCTTGGAATAGGACTGGGGCCATGACCCTAGATCTGGCTGGCTGGATGAAACCTTGAGTCAATTTTTTATCGATGAACAGTCAGAGTTCTTCCAGCTCTCTAGGAGTGATTGAGTACAGTTTCGGTTTTGCAACTTGGTGCTGGGCAGGATATTTGTAGCACAATCTGTTGGTCTGTGAAGGGGAAGTTCATCCAAACCTCTCTCATTAAATACATCTTGGATATCTCGATATTGTTTGGGAATGGCAGGGAGGTCCTTTCCTTACATCACCACCCCTAATTCATTTTTGGGGTGATCACCTTAATTAGGTTCTGTTGGGGTTGGAAAGAGCAGCTTTTCCAGAACTTTAACAGTCCAGTCTCCAGTTCACATAAGGATTCCACTTTTTTCAGCCAGGATAGCCCTAGGACTAAAGGTCTTTCCATCCCGGGTGCCACTATGAAACTCATTACTTCTGAGTGCACCCTCATCTGCATGCCTATAGGCTCAGTGGCAAAAGTTGCTGAGATGCCCCCCACGATGGAACCATCTAACTGACAAAATGCCACTGGGACTTTTAACCATCTCAGCTGTATTCCCATTAGTAAACCATTGCTGGGTTTACTAAGCATCTGATGCAACCCAAGTCTAACAATGCTCTGAGGCTAGCTTTCAGCCTGGACCCAGGAAAGTTCATAGGGATAGTCACTGGTGTGACTGGGTTGGTGTGCGTGAATCCCTGGCCATTGTCCGGTGGGGTCGGAGTTCCCTCAGCCCCTTATGGCATTGGGGTGAACTCCACAAGCGCCACCCCTTTCAGCACTGTCTCTTTGGCTTGTAGTGGCATCTTCATGGCCTTGGGTTTGGGTTGGTCATTTTTTCTGGATGCCCAGTTTTGCATTTGCTGGCTCAATGCCCCTCTTGGCCACACTTAAAGCAGGTGGTGGATCTGGCTTGTGAAGGTTGGGATTTAGTGGTTTCTCTTTTCTCCAGGAATTCTTCTTCCAGGAATTTGCTGCTCAATACATGTTTCAGGCTTGATCGATTTCCATTTCCTTGGCAAGCACTCACCAGTTGTGCAGGATCACTGGGGCTTCACGGGCCATGCACATATTGTAAAGCTCATCATTTAGGCCATCTTTTTTTTTTTAATTGAAAATTTTTAAAATTTTTACAAATAGGGAAAAGAAAAAACAAAAAACAACCCTACCCAACCACCCCAACCCTCCCACTCCGTCCCCCCCCCAACCTTCCCAGAGCTGAATATAGGCTTAATTAAAATTTCTAAAAATCTTAAAAGGAAATTAAAAAAGTATAAACCATAAATATATCTAAATACATTACATAAACTTATAAGATAATTAACAATAATATATATGTAGAAAAGAAAAGCATAAATATTAAAAAAGAAAAATGCTTAAAAAGAAAAAGAATAAAAGAGAAAAGAAAGAAGAAAAGATGTATATATATAAAAAAAGAAATAAAATAAGATAAAATAAAAATAAGAAATATAAGAAAAGAGAAGAAAAAAAATACAATCTATAAAATATTAAGATTTATATATAAGTTATTGAAAAACTAAGTAATATTTTTTTATATCCAACTTATGTTGTATAAAATCTATCCATTTTTCCCATACCGCAAAAAACTTCTCTTGCGATTGATTCTTTAAAAAAGCCGAAATCTTTGCCATTTCCGCATTTAGGCCATCTTTAAAACAACTGTCAACGCTGCTAATATTGAATATTCTTGATTTGACAAAATATGCAGAACTGTCTGGTACTTTTAGAGTTAATTCAGATGAGAATGAGAAAGGAGAGAAAAGGGTGCAGAAGGGAATGGAAGTGAATCTTTGCCCTACAGGCTAATTGGAAGATGTGAATCATGACCCCAAAATAGGGAAGGGGAAATGCCTGGAATGTTATGTGCGAAGGAAGGGAAATTCAGATCTTGGCATTCTCCATGCCGTGCTGACACTCCTTTAAACAATGCCTGAAAGTTCTTTGAAGTGTTTCATTAGTCAGACACATGACATCATGCCAAGATCCACAAATTTTTTAAACCAATTAAGGGGTCCCGAGCCCCAGTCACTATTCCTAAACTAAAGGGATTGACTGACAAAGATTCAGGGAAGATCTCATTATGAAAGGGGAAAGATGGCTTGAGGCCAGCACCTCAGCAGCAGCAGCTTCCCCAGGGAGGGGAACGACAGCAGCAGCAGCTTCCCCAGGGAGTGGAGTGGCAGCCAGCCAGCCGGGGGAGAAAGAATGCTGGCAGATCTCCCAGCTGGGAGCAAAGACTTCAAAAGCACAATGGAGAGATAACAAAGTTTTGGGTGAATCACTGGAAAGATTTAAAAACCCAGAGGTGAAAAGCAGAAATCAATTCCTGCAGAGAGGAGCCTATACCCCTCCCATTGCACATCAGAAAGCCTTTCAGATCCTGTCTTCCCCTGCAAGGGACTCCAACCCTGAAGAGAGTGGGAAATCCAGTCTGAGGCATCTGCAGCAATGGGGAGATTGGGTTCCCTAGCAGATAGATGGCCAGTGATCTCTGAGCTTGCCACACCTAATAGAGGCCTTGCAACAGCTTGGGGTGGTGCAGAAGCCAGAAGATCAGCAGCTGGTGGGAGACCGATCACAGCAGAGAGATTGGCCACAGCCCCCGAACATGCAACCCCTGGGCATAAATCTGCAGCCAGGATGGGGCCAGCAGCAACAGCCACAGTGGGGACCCCAACAGCCTATAATTGCATCACTTTTCAGAGCAATCTTTGATGGGGACCCAGAGAAGCTGGTTTTTTTCCTCAACCAAGTGTGTTCTCATTTGAATTGCTGGGCCTATCTCTACCCAGACCTGGGGGCCGTGGTCAATGTGATTGCATCCAGCCTAGAGGGAGAAGCATCTGAATGGCTGAACAATTTATATAATGAGCAAGCCCCCAAATTGGAGGACCCCCAACTTTTCCTCCTAGGGCTGAGAGAAAGATTTGAAAACCCATCTATTGGTCTTAAAGCAAGAGAACAAATCCACAAAATAAAACAAGCCGGCAGGCCTCCCCTGGAGTACGTGCGGGAATTTTGCAAGATAGCAGGTCGAATAGAGGGGTGGCCAGAACAATCCCTAATCCATTACTTCATTGAGGGATTAGATGATCATCTCTCTCAGGCCTGCATCTATTGAGCCATACCTGATCAGCTGCAAGAATGGTACCAGGCAGCAGTGAAGCTAGATGTTCAACTCACCTGCTATACGAAGCCATCCCCACCTGAATCCGAGCAGCCGCCAGAGCATCCTGGACAGTAATCACCCCCAAGAAAACTTCCAACTACTGCAATGGCTGAGACACCCAGACCACCTGAAGGCCTAAATAAGTGTTTTCGGTGTGGACAAGAGGGACATCGAGCAGCAACCTGTCCAGTCCCCTACCCCCAACTGCAGAGCAGACCAGAACCAGCGATGAAAAGGAAACCTGCCCAGCAGCTAACGAGAGAAAAATCCAACCAGGTCACGCAAGAACCTGTTGCCCAGATTATACCCCCCACACAGGAGGATGCTGGGACTCCGAGTGGACCCGCCCCTGCTCTACCCTCCTTTGACAGCAACGATGGAGAGAACGACCCGATGGTGAGTCAACAAATCCCACCTTTTTCACTGGCCGCCAAATTTATAATCCCTAAGTCTGGGCACAAATGGACTTAAACGTACTAATTGATTCTGGATGCACCCGCTGCATTATTAGTCTGCCGTTTGCCATGAAAATGGGCCTACGGGCAAAACAGCTTTCCAAACCTGTGAGGTTTGAGCAAGCTGATGGCTTCCTGATGGAAGGGACTCTTATCACACAATTAACTGAGCCCTTATGCCTAGAAATAGATGTGCACTGGGAGTTTATTTGCTTCCTAGTGGCTCCAAAAATGACTGAGACTGTGATCCTAGGGCTAGCCTGGTTGGACAAATGGAAGCCATTTATCTGATGGGAGAAAGGAATGAGAACTGTGAGACTACATATAGGGCCTAAACCTCTCGCTGATTCAACCAATGTTGCAGGACACCTTAGGCCACCCAATGAGTGAGCGCACATGGCTGCCTCACTGCCGCTGATGAACCAGTCATCCCCAATGAATACCAGGACCTGGCGGAGGCATTTAGTGAAAAAGAATGTGATACCCTGCCCCCTCACAGACCCAATGACTGCTCCATTGAACTGGTGCCAGGAGCCAAACTTCCACGCCTGAGAATGTATGCTATGTCCCCCCTCGAAATGGAGGAGATGCAGTGATACATGAACAAAAACCTAGCAAGGGGGTTCATTGAACGGGCCAAATCTACTGTGGGAGCCCCTGTGTTGTTCAAAGAGAAAAAAGATGGATCTCTTCATCTCTGCATAGACTATAAGGGTCTCAACACTGTGAGTGTGGAAAATAAATATCCCCTCCCCCTCCTAAAGGACTTATTAACCCATCTGGCTAAGGGGAGTGTCTTCACTAAATTAGACCTGAGAGAGGCATATTACTGGGTGAGAATAAAAAAGGCAGACAAGTGGAAAACTGCCTTCAACTATCCTATGGGGAGCTATCAGTTCAAAGTCATGCCATTTAGACTACAGGGGCCCCAGCCGTATTTATGCAGTTGATTAAAGAGGTCCTACATGATCACTTGTACAAAGGGGTTTTGGTGTATCTTGACAATATCCTGATATACAGCACAAATACGACTGATCACATAAAGCTGGTGAGAAAAGTGTTAAAGAAACTATTGAATGCCAAGCTTTATGTCAAATTGTTGAAATGTGAATTTCACCAGACTCGATTAGATTATCTTGGCTACAGAATCTCCAATGAGGGTATTGAAATGGATCCAGCCAAGGTGAAAGCTATAATCGAATGGCAGCCCCCAAAGACTCACAAACAGCTCCAGAGCTTTCTGGGTTTTGCCAACTTTTATCATCAATTCATCCCCTCTTTTACCCCTTACAGAACTACTCAAAACAGGCAAAGAAGGAGGGAAGTCACAACCGGGCCAACCACTAGCATGGACGATGGGCTGTCAAACAGCTTTTGAGAATTTAAATAGACTATTTGCTGCTGAACCGGTCCTAAAGCACCCCTGCCCAGGGGAGCCCTTTGTGATTCAAGCCGATGCCAGCGATGTGGCAGTTGGAGCTGTATTACTGCAAAAGAACAAAAGTGGGGTCCTGCAACCCTGCACCTACATCTCTAAGAAATTTACTGAAAGTGAGTGGAGATGGGCAATCTGGGAGAAAGAGGCCTTCGGGATTAGGTCAGCGCTATTAAACTGGCGATACAATCTAGAAGGGAGCAAGGTGCCATTTGAAGTATGGACAGATCACAAAACTCTAGAAGCACTGAAAACTCCCTGCAAATTGTCCCCAAAGCAAGTGTGATGGGCACAGTACTTTAACCACTTCAACTTCACTCTAAAGTACATACCAGGAGGAAAAAACTTCCTAGCTGATGCACTATCCCAATTACCCCAATACAAAAGCGAACGGGAGGAGGTTAACAAGGTAATTATCCCCAATCCACAAACTGCCGCTCAACTTACGCCTCGCAGGGTCCCCAATCCTGATGACCCTGAGGTAAAGAAAATAAAATGAGAGCTCCGCACCGATCAATGGTTCAAAGATAATCAAACCTCCCTAATGTGCAGGGATGGCTTGGCTTACAAAGGGGGGAAACTATATTTTCCAGAAGCCCTCCATCTTAATGCTCTCAAACACAGCCATGATGTAAAACAGGCTGGACACTTTGGATATTTGAAAACCCTACACCTCACCCGCCGGCAATTTTGGTGGCTGGGGCTGAAAAGGGATGTGGAAAATTAGGTAATCTGTCCTTTTTGTAAGGGGGGGCCAGATGACAATTCTGCTAATATTTAATATTCTTGATTTGACAAAATATGCAGAACTGTCTGGTACTTTTAGAGTTAATTCAGTTGAGAATGAGAGGAGAGAAAAGCGCACAGAAGGGAACTGAAGTGAATCTTTGCCCTCCTGGCTAATTGGAAGATGTGAATCATGACCCCAAAATAGGGGAGGAGAAATGCCTGGGATGTTATGTGCGAAGGAAGGAAAATTCAGATCTTGGCATTCTCCATGCCATGCTGACACTCCTTTTCACTAATAAAGCCTTTTTAGGTTAAACAATGCCTGAAAGTTCTTTGAAGTGTTTCATTAGTCAGACACATGACAACAACTGATGAAGATGTACTCTGGCCAGTTGAGTTGGCATGCCAGATCCCAGAATTCCTTGATGTACTCCTCTATGGCTCTGTGCTGGCAGAGGGGGGTTCCCTCTTCATGGCGGGTTCTTCCTTCCCTGCTCCCGTATCTGACATGGATAATGTTTAAAGTCCCCTGTTAAGGGTCTTCCTTCCGGCCTGACTGTTACTGCAGATCCTGTCTAATGTCAGGGCCCGCTTCATTACCTCATCCCAAGAAAGCAGAACTCTTGAAACGGTTTCTTCCATAAGGAACTTTTATTAGGAGAAGCTGATTGCAGGCATACTAGACAGGATCTGAGGATTTCCCACGGGGAACAATAGGTAAAGTGTCCCAAGCATAACCCCACACCATAGTTCATCCAGTCAATTCAAATGGCCCAATCCCCAGATGTTAGGTTCCTCGTGGGAACAGGGAGATAGCATCGGGCCATCTCTGATTGTAGGTGAAATGTTTAGGCAGCTCTTTGCACCTTCTCTGGGGCCATGGAGATAAAGCAGTCTCTGGAGGTTGCATTCCATTCTTACCCTCCCTTTGCTAGCTGACAGTAAGGGATGGGAAAGTTCACAAGAAATAATGCAGAAAAGCAAAGTGTTACATTGTAGCAATAGAGGAAGTCAAGGCAATAATCCTCAAACAGTCCCCCCTCCCCTCTAGGAGTATGGCAGAACCCAGGATGGAAGAGAGTAAGATTTGGGTCAGGATGAAAGAGGAAAGAATAGCGACAGGAGGAAGGGGGAGAGGAAAGGATTGGGGAATCTATTGATATGGGTTCTGGCATCCTGCCTCCCTTAAAAAAAGAGATCCACCTGTGGAGAGATAAAGATAAATGCATATAGGTTAGTCAGGTTTGTTTGGGTGTTCTGTGTGAAATTTTTTCAGCAACTTTGGAGCGTTAATACGGCATTTGTAGACTCACTCATTTTGGGAAGAGGGAAGATGTTTCCAGGCTACTACGTATTGGGTCGCACCTTGATATTTTCTGGAGTCTAGAATATCTTTTATTTCAAAATGTTGTTCCCCCTCTACCATAATGGGGGGAGGAGGCGGAGCAACAGCTGGTCTTAAGGGTGACTGTTGCTCTTGTTTGAGGAGGCTGCAATGGAAAATGGGGTGAATTTGCCTGAGTGATTTTGGGAGTTTCAGTTCTACCATTACTGGGTTTATGATTCTAATGATTGGGAATGATCCTATGTATTTCGGTCCCAGTTTCTTTGATGGCTGCAGGGATTTTAGGTAATTTGGTTGAAAGATAAACCATTTCTCCTATTTTGAATGGTTTGGGCTCAATTCTTTTTTTGTCTGCTTGTGCTTTGTAAGCTTGTCTGGCATTGTCTAGTGCTTTTCTAATTACCAGCCAGGTATTTTTAAATTGATCTATCCACTCCTTTAGGGAGGGGGATAGCTGGTTCATTGGGTGATAGTTCTGGCATTGAATTAAAGCTTTGGCCGGTGGCTACTTGGAAAGGGGTGTAGCCCATGCTGGAGTGAACTGCACTGTTGTAGGCAACTTCTGCGAATGGAAGTAAATCAGTCCAGTTTGTCTGCTGGTAATTAATGAAGCATCTTAAATATTGTTCCAGTATTGAGTTTGAACGTTTTGTCCCACCATTCGTCTGTGGATGGTGACTAGATGATAGTCCTTGGGTGGTCCCTAGAAGGTTCAGGAACTCCTTCCAGAACTCAGAGGTGAATTGCACCCCCCCTATCTGATATGATGTGTTGGGGTGCTCTGTGCAACCTGTAGATATGTTGAACGAACAATTTTGCTAGGGTTTTGGCGGTTGGGATTTTTGAGCAGGGAATGAAATGCACTTGCTTGGAAACTAGGTCTGTCACCACCAAAATAACTGTATTTCTACTGCTTTCTGGTAGTTCTACTATAAAATCCATGGAGATTTCCTTCCATGATGCTGATGGGCTTGCTACCGGTTGCAACAACCCGGGTGATTTCCCTTGCAGTCTCTTTACAGCTGCACAAGTTGGGCAGCTGGCTACATAGCTTTCAAATATCTTTTTTGAGAGAGGGCCACCAGAACTGTCTTTTGATTAGGTATAGTGTTTTCACGAACCCAAAGTGGCCCGCTGACTTTGTGTCATGGCATAATTGCATAAATGTGAGCCTTTGGTTTTTTTGGTATGTATAGCTTCTCTCCCACCCAAGGCAGACCATGCATAATTGTGCAAAGGTTTTTGTGGCTTAGGAACCATTCATCGGTTTCTAAAACTTTTCTAAATTTGATCCCTGCTTGGCTGGCCAATGGTTTCCTCAGTTTTGCTTGTGCTCGGGTAATTACCTGTGCTACCAGTTGCATTTCTGATAGGAGAGGTTTTGTAACACTAGGTTTGGCACTGTTGTATTGGGGCATGTGGGAAAGTGCATCGGCTAGGAAATTCTTCCCCCCTGGGAGGTGTTTGATTGTGAAATTGAACTGGTGAAAATGTGGTGACCACCGGGCTTGCTTTGGTGTGAATTTCCTGGGTGTTTTTAAAGCTTCCAGGTTCTTATGGTCAGTCCAGACCTGGGAGGGGATTTTATTCCCTTCAAGGAAATGATGCCAGGTGAGGAGCCCCCACCTCACCGTGTATGCCTCCTTTTCCCATACTGCCCAATGCTGATCTGTCTCCATGAGCTTTCAACAGGTGTAAGCACAGGGTTGCAAGGCCCCTTGCTCTTTTTCTTGCAATAATACAGCTCCTACTGCTACATCGCTAGCATCTACTTGTATTACAAAAGGCTTATCTGGGTCAGGGTGCCTCAGGGTGGGTTCAGCCAAAAAAAAGTCTTTTTAGCTTTTCAAAAGCAGCTTGGCATTCTACTGTCTACTTTAGCGCTTGGCTGAGTTTTGTCTGCTCCTTAGTTTTTAATAAGTTGGTGATCGGTAAAACTATCTGGGCAAACGAGGGGATGAATTGGCAGTAAAAATTAGTGAACCCCAGGAAGCTTTGTAATTGCTTTCTTGTGCGGGGTGGCGCCCATTTCAGCACTGCCCGAACCTTTTCGGGATCCATTTCTATCCCCTCTGGAGAGATTCGGTATCCTAGGTAGTCTATCTTTTCTTTATGGAATTCTTTGATAGTTTAACATAAAGGTGAACTGCTAGTAATTTCTTTAGGATGGCTCTGATTAAGTTCACTTGCTCCTCCATGGGCTATGTGAATATAAGGATGTCACCAAGTAAACCAGGACCCCCTTGTATAGGTGCTCCCACAATACGTCATTTATCAATTGCATGAGGACTGCTGGGGCTCCTTGTAATCCAAAGGGTAGGACCCTGAATTGGTAGCAACCCATGAGGCAATTAAAAACGGTTTTCCATTCATCTCCCTCCTTGATTCTAATGCAATAGTACACCTCTTGCAAGTTCAATTTTGTAAAGATTTTCCCCTTTGAGAAGTGGGATATCATATCTTTCATCAGTGGCAAGGGGTACAAATTACTTTCACTTATAGTGTTCAGGGCCCTATAGTCCACAAGCAGATGAAGAGTTCTGTACTTCTTTTCTCTAAACAAAACCGGAGCAGCCACCTTGGGTGAGGCGGGCTGGATGAAACCTCTCTCTAGGGTTTTGTCTATGAATTTCTGCATCTCCCGCAGTTCTGCAGGGCTCATGGAGTACAGTCTAGGTTTTGGGAGCTTCACTCCAGGCTTAATTTCAATTGCACAGTCTGTGGGTTGATGTGGGGGCAGTTTGTCTGATCTTTCCTCACTGAACACTTCAGCGAGGTCCCTATATTCTTCCGGTATCTCGGGCACTTCCTTTTCCTCTCCCATAGCTGGTTTCTCCATCAGGGGGTCATGTGGGGCTCTCTCGGTTGGTGGATTTTTCTGTTCTCCCTTTGGGAAACTGAGCTCTGCTGTTCACCAGTCACCCTGGGATTCCACTTTGCAAGCCATGCCATGCTCCAAATTATGGGGCATTCCATGCCTGGGGTGACCATGAAAATTATAGTCTCTAGAGTCTCTATATGGTCTCTCAGCGTGAGTTGAACTGGCAATGTGGCTAGAGTAGCTGGCATCCCCCCTGCTATGGGCCCATCTAATTTACTGAAAGAAATCATTTTTCTCAGCCTCCTCACCGGAATGCCCAGGTTTCCTACCAGTATGGGGCTGATGAGGCAACGTGTGCACCCAGAGTAAATTAGTGCCCTTACTGCTACAGCTTTGGGCATAGAGGGGGCAAGTATAGTTACTGTCTGGGTGAGGGGAACGATGGGTCCACTTACCAGGGGTTCGTCTTCGGAGTTTCGTCTGACAAGTTAATGTAGGCCAGAATTCCTTTCCCCTTCTGGGTGGTCAGGGGGAACTTGACAGCTTCGGTGCCCTTCATGGCCAGCTTTTGGGGCTTGGCTGGTGACCTCCCAGACTTTCCAGCTGACCTCTGTTCTGGTTTCTCGAGTGAGGTGCATGAGCGGCAGTCCGCAGCGCAGTGCCCTTCTTCTCTGCATCAGAAACAGCTGGTGGTCTTCTTTGCGGGGGGTTGTTGCTTCCCGGTTTTGGGTGACAGCTTCTCCCAGGACTTCCCTCTGCAGTGTCTCTTTGCCAAGTCGATCTCCGCTTCTTCAGCCAGGATATACCAGTCATGCAGTCGGTGTGGGTCCCCTCGGGGAAGGCAGGAATTGTAGAGATCGTAGTTCAGGCTGTCCTTGAAGTGGCTGAGCAAGATGTCTTCGGGCCAGTTCAGTTTGCTGGCAGTGGTTTGAAACTCCTGGATATACTCAGCTACCGGGCGTCTGCCTCACTTTATGGACTTCATTCTCTCCTGGGATTTCTGGTCTGCCAATGGGTCTTCGAACCTGTGCCTGAGGGAGAACATGAACTGATTGAAGTTTAGCAGCTCTGGTGCATCCAAATCGTACAAGTCCACCACCCAGTCGGCAGCAATGCCATCTAGAGCCACCTGCACAATGCGGATTCTGGCGCTGTCAGAGGAATATGTCTTGGCCACATTCCTCCATATAGTTGAGGACCTGGGTTAGGAAAAATCCCAGGCGTCGCAGGTGTCCATGAAATTTCACATCACTTCTGGATGGATTGCTGCCTTTTCTTCCTCCTGTGGCATCTCCCCTCTCGATTGCCAGCTGCAGCATGACGGGGCATGGGGGCTCCCGTGGTGATCGCTGAGGGTCTGGTTGTCTCGCTGGATGTGCCTGGAGCCTCTGCCTCAGATTCGCCCTCAGCCTCTTTTTTGCTGCAACCCAACCATATGGTTCGGATGCACGGGTTGGGTCTCTCCTCTTTGAGGTAGTTGAAAGCTGTTTTCATCATATCACTCACCTGCTCCAACATCCAGCCTGGATGCCTGGGACGATCTCCTTCATCTTCGCTGAGGTGAAGGGACTTCACATCTCCAGTTTCCACCATGGTTGTTGGCTGCCTTGGCGGAGAGTCACCTTCCTGGACTTCTTTTCCCAGTCATCCTTTTCCCCCCACACCCATTGACCACCGAGGCTTGTGGCTGCAAACTTCCACTACCTCTTCTTCCAATGTGTAGGAAGTCTCAGAGCTGGATAGTTTGTAGGTCTCCGACCGGCAGGGGAGGTTCCCTCTTCACAGCGGGTTCTTCCTTCCCTGCTCCCGTATCCAACATGGATAATGTTGTAAAGTCCCCTGTTAAGGGTCTTCCTTCCGGCCTGACGGTTACTGCAGATCCTGTCTAATGTCAGGGCCCGCTTCAATACCTCATCCCAAGAAAGCAGAACTCTTGAAACGTTTTCTTTCAAAAGGAACTTTTATTAGGAGAAGCTGATAGCAGACATACTAGACAGGATCTGAGGATTTTCCGGCATAGAACGATAGGTAAAAGTGTCCCAAGCATAATCCCACCCCATAGTTCACCCAGTCAGTTCAAATGGCCCAATCCCCAGATGTTAGGTTCCTCATGGGAACAGGGAGATAACATCGGGCCATGTCCGGTTGTAGCTACAATGTTTAGGCGGCTCTTCACACCTTCTCTGGGGCTGCAGAGATAAAGCAGTCACCGGAGGTTGCATTCCATTGTTACCCTCCCTTTGCTAGCTGACAGTAAGGGAGGGGAAAGTTCACAAGAAATAATGCAGGAAAGCAGAGTGTTACATTGTAGCAATAGAGGAAGTCAAGGCAATAACTCTCAAGCACTTCCCCTCCCCCCTAGGAGTATGGCAGAACCCAGGATGAGAAGAGAGTAAGATTTGGGTCAGGATGAAAGAGGAAAGAATAGCGACAGGAGGAAGGGGGTGAGGAAAGCATTGGGGAACCTATTGATATGGATTCTGACAGCGCCTTTGCCTTATGGTCTTAATGCAATCTCTGGCTTTGTGAGCAGCAAGAGAGTTCTTGAATTTGTGGCAGAGCATGGTTACCCCCTAGTGCAAGGGTGAGGTCCCTCTGCATTGTCCTCGCTGAAGCCACTGCTCTGGCAGGGGTTGCTAATACTCCCACTATGGTGTCTAATGAAGAAGCTCTTCCACTGTCATCCTCCTCTCAGGTTTGATGAGCTCCCCAGATGTCGCCCCAGCCCATGTGCCTTGAGGCTTTGAAATGCTTCCATCATGGTGCACATGGCTTGTCTTATGAGAAAGTCAGTGTGGTCCAACTCACCACTCTCTTTCTTTTCATATTTGAGCTCATCCAGCTAAACTTGCCATTCACGTTGTTGGCTGCCTTGGCTGCCTTGGATGAAAGTCACCTTCTTGGTTCTTCTTTCCTAATCATCCTTCTTTCTGATGCCAATGGACCACCTGGGTTTTGATGAAGCTGGTGGCTGGTGGCTTCTTCTGTCCATTTGGAGAGGTCTGTTGTAGGGTTCACTTTGGTGGAGGCTTCCCCCTCAGCACTCAGTTTTCTCTTGGTCACTGCCTTGTGCTGACATACCTTGCATAATCCCCACAGTAGAGGTGGGTACCTCTCCGAGTTGACCACTGTTGCAGGTTCCACTTAATGTAAGGACCTGCCCCAGCTGTCCCTCTCAGGAAAGCACAGTTCTTGACACCATGTGGTTAATCAAAAGAATTTTTACTAAGAAGTCGTGCTTGCAGTAAAGCCAAGTGGAATCTAATATCCCCACACAAAGCAACAAGCTAATTTTCCCACTTTGAAGCCCAACCCACTTGACCAGTCCACTGGCAGCCAATACAATGCCACAAGGTTGTTTTGAGAATAACAAAGCACAGGACAGATAATAGTTTATCTTTGGGGCCAGTGACTTTGGTATCAGGCTGGAACTGGCTTGGAAGGAGTTTCTTTCATTTCCAAAGATGATCCCTAATTTCCAAGCATCTACAGCAGTGATGGCGAACCTTTTAGAGACCGAGTGCCCAAAAACTGGCCCCGGCCCTGCTCCACCCTCATGCCCCACCCCCGCTCCACCCCCATCCCCTGCCCCACCTGCCCAAAGGACCACTCACCGCCTCCAGGGCCCACCACAGATCGCCCATGCAGCCCAGCATGATGGGGTGTGAGGGCAGAGTCTTGTCTAAGCTGCCTGGCTGCCATGTCCTTGGCTTGCTGCTCTGTGTGGGCCGCACTCAGGGTGAATCTCCTTCGGGGGGCTGCTGGAGAGGAGGGGGTCGCAGGGGGGAGGCAAGGCTGGGGCAATGGCACATGTGCCCACAGAGAGGGCTCCGAGTGTGCCGCCTCTGGCACCCGTGCCATAGGTTCGCCACTACTGATCTACAGCATTACAGCAAAAGTGAAAGCATGCAAAGAATGCTTCCCTGGAAAGGCCTCCTCCTCCCTCCCCCAGAATGGCAGGGCATCTGAAAAAGGGGACCTAACAGGCCTATAGTTTCTTTTTGCATGAAGACTGATACAAAGAATGAGTTAAGTAGCTCTGCTTTCTCTCTACTGCCTGTTATTTTCTTGCTATCTTCTCTCTTTAAATGAACTGACTCTTTCCTTGACTTTTTTCTTGTTATTTATATGTTGAAAAAAACTTTGTAAAAAAATTATCTTTTACTTTTGTTGTAAGTCTTTGTTCATTCTGAATCTTTGTTTTCCTGACTTCATCTTTGCAGATTCAGGCTATCCACTGATATTCTGCCTTAGTTATGTATTCCTATTTCCATTTTTTGTACTTGTCCTTTTTGTCTATCAGAGAGATCTTTGTGCATCCATGCTGGTTTCTTCTTGGATTTTTCTTTTTCAGCGGTGCTGGATTGGGCTTTTATTATCATATTTTTTAGATTTTCCCATGCTTTTTGAGTTGTTTTCCCTTTAGAATTTTCATCCATGGAATGGATGTTTTCTAACGTTCTCTCTGAGTTTGTTAAAATCAGCTCTTTTAAAGTTTAAGATACTGATTGGATTATGTTCTATTGCTTGTGTTTGCATTATATTGAATTCCAATATTATGTGATCACTCTCATCCAAAGTTCAGCAACTTCAACTCCCTCTATCATTTCTTCTCTATTGGTAAGAATTAGGTTCAGTATAGCTTTTCCTCTAGTTCCTTCCTCTATCTTTTGGATGACAAAATTGTCAGCTAGGTTGGTTGAATCTGTTCGATCTCCCAGTTGCTGCAGAGATTGTCTTCTAGTTGATATTAGGGTAGTTAAAGTCTCCCATTACTACTATGGTATGTTTCCTACATACCTTTGTTAATTGATTAGCAAAAGGTTCATCTAGTTCTTCTGCATGGTTAGGTGGCCTATATAGTATATGCCTGTAGTAATGTCATTCTTTTTTCATTTTATATTGATCCATGTGCATTCTAGGAGGTTTTCATCCTTGGTTTTGTGCATTCTATCCTTTGCCAGGAGCCTTTCATGTAGATAATACAAATGACACCAGTTTTTAAGCCAGTGATTCATTACTAAAATCCTTTGCTCCCTCACTGAATGTTGGCCTTTTGTTGGAAATATAAATGAAAACACTACTTATGCTCCTAATTCTTTAAATTTTTCCCTAGCTGTATGTAATCTCGTGTTATTGTTTTCAGATTCATTGTTGTGTCATTGGTCCTTGTGTAGAGAATAGGGGTAATAATCTGTGGGGTTGATTATTTTAGTAAGCTTTTCAGTTACATCTTTGATTTTTGCTCCAGGAAGATAACATAACTGCCTATATTGACTATTTGGTCTGCAGACTATAGTTTCTGTTCCCCTAAGAATTGAATCTCCTATCACCAATACTCGCCTTTTTTCCCTAGGGAAGTTTGGGATACTTTTCTTTCTGTCACAGGAATGCTGGGTTATGCCTATTTTTTTAGAAACTATTGATGAAACCTAATTCCAAACAAAAACCACTAGATGACTGCTCTTTTATAGGTGTCTACATATTTTCTTCTGGGGGAAGCTATGAAAGTAATGCATGTGGTATATCTTTTGCTGAGAGGGACTTAATACTTTTGTAGGACTGCCTAAGGCAGAATGGCTCCACTTCCATGGAAAAGAAGGAAAGGAATGCTGGAGAAATCTAATGAAGTTCTATTAATGAAAGAAGGGACAAAATTCTCTCAGAAGTTCAAAGATATAGATTACAATCCCTCTCTCTTCATCTCTCTGGATTATAGAGCAGCACTAAAATCTTCCTTAGTGACTTGTCCAAGAAAAATAGTTCCCTTCTTTATACAACCTTGACCCAGCCGTCACATCCCTCCTCATTCCCCACTGGCTGAGATACTATGAGATTACTACTATGTATTTCCTGCTATGTACTAAATCATACATCACATGTACATTAAAATTAGGAGATAATTTATGTAAGGTGTGTCATTTGTTATTCATCAACTAATTACACATCCTCAGTTGTCTGTTTTGAGTTCTGGCCCCCCTTTTTTATGACGTCTTAGAAAAATAGGTTATTTCCTGTTTTTCAGTTTAATCTGCCTTTCCTGTTATCTCATTCAGCCAGTTTCCCCTGGCTAGCCCTTTCCTCTTGCAATGGTTTTTATCTTACATCCTCCTTTTATGCTACCCTTTCCTAGTTCCCATCCATTATAGTTTCTTTGGTGAGCTTGTTTCTCCACTCAGTAAGTTTCCACTGCAGCAAATTCAATTTTAAATTTTTCTTTCAACATTAAATTTTGAAGACCTTTCATTTACTTCTATCCCCCCCTTTAATTTTTATTACTCTGAAAAGTCTTGTAACCATTAACTGTATAATTTCTTCCTTTCCTAAGGTTTTGCTAAAGCTTTTCCTACAACTTTGGTTAGAGCAAATGCATATAGAGGAATACATTGCAGACATGCACAACACATAAATCCTATAACCACTAAAAATTTTAGGCCAAGAAACATTTGTCTTAACCATCGCTCCACATATTTTCATACTTTTGTTCAGGAGCTTTAGCCACTTTCCTGATTCCTTTTGCAATATCCATTACTACTTTATGATTGTCATCTATCTCTAAATCCCACAAACACATTTTTAACCTTTATTTCCCAGGCTGGTCTGGTGTATTGTCTTCAGGAATATTAGAATTAGAATCCACCCCATCATGATTATTACATGGTGTTTCACACCCACAAATTGGTCCACAATCAAAACAATAATAGCAGCAGCAAAAACACATATCTACCACTTAATTCTTAATTTAATTTATTTTAAAAAATATTGCCATATTTTGATTTCCAATTGTGTTGAAGGAGCTGTGAAAAAAATCAGAATGTTTTCAAAAGCAATGGAGCATTTTTAATTGAAGAAAAATGGGATTCTCTCTCTCTCTCTCTCTCTCTCTCTCTCTCTCAAAGAGAAAGAAACTTTTTTTTATTGAAAATTTTTAAAATTTTACAAAATAAGAAAAAACAACCCTCTCCAACCCACCCCAACCCTCCCACTCCCTCCCTCAACTTTCCCAGAGCTAAATATAGGCTTAATTAAATTTTCTTGAATTCTTAAAGGAAAAAAAATATAAACCATAGATAAGTCTAAATACGTTACTTAAACTACTAATAGAATAATTAACAATTATATATATATATATATATATAAAAGACATAAATATTAAAAAAATACTTAAAAAAAGAAGAATAAAAAGAAAGAAAGAAAGAAAGAAATATAAGAAAGTAAAATAATAATAAAACATATAAAGAAAAAAAATAATACAATCTATAAAATATTAAAATTTGTATATAAATTATTGATAAACTAAGTAATATTTTTTTATATCCAACTTATGTTGTATAAAATCTATCCATTTTTCCCATACCACAAAAAACTTCTCTTGTGATTGATCCTTTAAAAAAGCCGAAATCTTTGCCATTTCCACCAGATAGGATACTTTAAAAAACCACTCTTGCAAAGTAGGCAAAGATTCCTTCTTCCAGTATTGCCCTACTAACAACCTTGCAGCTGTAATTAAATTTAACATCAATATAACCTCCTTAGTATCACAATCGGTAACAATACCTAGCAAAAACAATTGTGGGGTAAATTTTACCCTCCTTCTAAAAATTCTTTGAATATTCCACCATATGGTTGGAGTCGGGCCTAGTGAGAACAAGCCATAAACCGCTTCTGGGTCCATGGTTATGGTTTTGTTCAGAATTGTTCAGTGGTCTTCTTTTTATATCCTTGTCTATTTAAGTAAGAAATCTAGATCGAGCTTTCAGAACAACTGATCAGAGGGACTTAGATGTCCATTCATAAAGTATTTGTCCCTTGGATCTGCCATTACTAAAAAAAGCAAAGCCATTCGGGATTTTATATTTAACGTTTCAACTGCTCCTGCAATGTGTGGTGAAAGTCAGAAGAACAGGAAAATAACTCTGAAGCCCAGAAAGCCCTCACTGCATGGATACTGCTCCAGCATGCCACCTTGGAATAGCACTTACAGAATTAAAAAAAAAAACTGTCTTATTTTTACAGAGGCATCAAGTGTTCAGTTTTTAACGTGTGCTGCTGATTATTATAAAGTTCTTAAAATGGTTGATCAAATAGTTACACTCCCTTTATTGTAGTGCTTTGTTAGGAGATGCTCCCTTGTTCCTTCATTGCAAATGGAGATGCTCCCTTGTTCATTCATCTCTGTTTTAAAGATGAAAGAGATAAGCTAATGATGATTAACTATTTTTTTTTTTCTCCAATGCCTTTGGGAAAAGACAGAGAAGGTACTGCAGTTCCACACCTGACCCTACTGTGCAGAGCATAGAGCTTGAAAAAAAGACATGCTAAGTTAATAAATAGCAGAGACATGTTTTGGTTGTGCAAGATCTAGATCTCGTTTTCCATATCACTATTGTAATACGCACAACCAATTCATTATGTAACAATTGTTTCATAATTTTAGGAGGCAGTTTTTATGTGAAACTTGATAAATGATATGCAGAGGAGATTCACTGTAACACTCGTGAAGCTGCATATCTGCAATGTAGGTTTACTGCAAGTAAAGTTCCTTATTTTTTCAATTACCGTATAGTTTCTTACTATAGCATTGTTTTATTTTCAAAGTCCAAGTAAAATTTGAGTAATTGGTAAAAAAATTAGGATACAAAGAGACTTGAAAAATTGGGAGAAGTTGCAATTATCTCTTTTGGGAAGAATTGCGGCGATTAAAATGAATGTCCTGCCTAAATTCCTTTTCTTATTTCAAATGATACCTATCTTAAAGAATGAGGTCAATTTAAATGAATGGCAGAAAGGTATCAATAAATGTATCTGGGCGGGGAAAAAACCAAGAGTAAAGTTTAAAATTATACAAGATATTCGTGAGAGAGGTGGACTCAAGGTACCGAATTTGAAATTGTATTATGATGCTGTGGCCTTAACATTAATTAGTGATTGGGTTAATTTAACAAATGTAGAAATACTCCTCTTGGAGGGTTGGGATTTACTTTTTGGATGGCATGCCTATTTAATTTTTAATAAAAAAGTTGACCGGGTTTTTAAATCCCATATTATAAGGATTTCTCTACTTCGGGTTTGGAGGAAATATTACAGAAGTGATTCTAAAATACCATTATGGGCTATACCTTGGCATGCGATAGAGGGGATAAGGAGAGGAGTTAAGATGGATAGTGTTTCTTATGCACAATTGCTTAGATGGGATGGTAAAATTTGGCAGTTAAAATCTTTGGAAGATTTAGCACAAGAAAATATTATATATTCATGGTTTCAGTACAGACAAATAGCGGACAGATGGAAGATAGATCGTAATGTGGGCTTGCTTAGAGAAGATGAAAATTTTGTTAAACAAGTAAAAGATCAAAGACGAACTCATATTAAGAGAATTTATGGGTTGCTAGTAGAATTGGACTCAGAACCAGAATTAATTAAAGAATGTATGATTAAATGGGCACAAAATTTTGGTGAACCAGTTCTACTAGACACCTGGGAAATCATCTGGGTGAGAAATGTTAAATTTACACAAGCCCAGAACTTAAGGGAGAATTTTTATAAAATGTTTTATAGATGGCACCTTGATCCACAAAAAATGTCTCGTATGTATCCCGACTTACAGCCCAAATGTTGGAGATGTGGTTGTTTGGATGCTACTTATTACCATATTTGATGTCGTGTAAAAATATAAAAGCCTTTTGGATAAAGAGAAAGAAACTTGTGTCTTTTTTCTCCTCCTAGAAACAGCCCATATTCTTAGATGTGATGTTGCCTTGACAACCATACTTGGTGACATCATTATTTCAACCTAATCCTGCCTTGAATTTAGAATTGCTCCTCCCTTTTTGCTTGGCTGGGCTGATAACATAATCATTGTAAATGAAGATTGGGAAGGGGGAATTAGCCAGATGCCATATCCTCTAGTGCCACGGGACTGGCCTCAATCCCACCAAGGAAATAGACCAACCATTAAAGGACATAAATCTCAATGTCCCAGAAAAAGGTAGCATTGCAGGACTGATGCTTATTGTGAAGTTTGTTATTTCACTTTGCAAACTGCAACTGTAGCAGAAGGTTTCATTTGGAAATAAAGATTTTTTTCAGGTTTAATTTCATATTATCTTACTTTAATTGCTGTGACTAAAATGCAGAAATTCTTAGCTCCACATCTGGGTGGACTGGAAGTAGAGTTAGAAATTATAGATGTCATGCAAGTGCCTGAATTTCTGAGATTCCTATTTACAACAACCACCAAACAAATGGGTCATTTCTCTATGAAAAAAATACAGATAGTCCTTGACTTATGACCACAACTGAGCCCAAAATTTCTGTTATTAAGTGTAAGATCCTGCCCAAGAAAGCAGAATTCTTGAAACTGGCATCATTTCAAAAGGAACTTTTATTGAGATACAGTGAAAGCAGAGAAAGTAGGCAGGATCTGAAGTTTCTCACACAAAAACGTTAAGTTAAATTCCGTTTTTCAAAATCCCTCACAACTGGTCCATAGGTGTAAAGGTGTTGTGAGACTCTGGATGGAGGATGTGATAAGGAGATGTTACCGGGCGTCTTCCCAGGTGTTGCGTTCTTGGTGAGGCAAAGCAGATGGGCCCAGGCTCTTCCCTCCCCTTCCCATTCCCCAGGAAGGTACATCAAAGCAAAGAGAAACAAAGTAAACAAACCAAAGCTAAGCACATCACAAGAGAGCTTCAAGACTCCCCCCCCTCATCAGAATGGCAACATTTCAACAGGGATCTATAGGGGCCTGACATTAAGTGAGACATTTGTTAAGTGAATTTTGCCCCATTTTTGCACCAGTTGTTAAGTGAATCGTTGCAATTGTTAAGTTAGTAACACAGTTGTTAAATGAATTTGATTTCCCATTGACTTTGGTTATGAAAAGGTTGCAAGAGTGATCATATGACCCCAGGACTTCAAAATCTCAACAGCAGTTGGGGACTGGATATAATCATTACTCAGAAGATGTCCAAGCTTCTGCCCTATCTCATAAGGACTCAGCTACCAATCCAATATGGACAGTCAAAGCCTGCAGCTATAGAATTTTTTCTCCTGCCTGCCTAAAACATGGAATACAGTAAAGCCATCTGGCAGTATGGGGCATGATGTAGTAGGGCATGGAAATTTTGGGAATGGAGAGAGGACTCAGGAATTGCAGTATTCATTGATTGGATTCTTCTCATACCTAACAACTGATTATTTGTTAGGGTAGGTCATTGGTGCTCCCTGTGAACTCAGCCACTGCAGAATTGGAATCATATCCAAGAATGATGAAGTCCAAACACAAAAGAGCATGTTGCAGTTTTGGTGCTTTCTGGATGCAAACCTGAAGTTGGTGCAAGAGTTCAATCATTTCTAATTTATTCAGATTTTTTTTTAACTTACAGTGTTGTAGATGGTGGTAGGAAGAAGCCATTTACTACAGGTAATCTTCAACTTACAATCACAATCAACCCCCAAATTTCCATTGCTAAGCAAGGAATATGTTAAATGAGTTGCGCTTCATTTTTGACCTTTTTGCCACAGATGTTAAATAAATCACTGCAGTTGACTGTTGGAAGCTGGCTGGGAAGGTTACAAATGGTGATCACATGACCCCAGGACACTGCAACCATCGCAAACACATTTCAGTTGCCAGGCACCCAAGTTTGATCATATGCCCATGAGGATGCTGCAATGGTTGTAAATGTTAAAAATGGTTGTAAGTCACTTTTTTCAGAGCTGTTGTAACTTCAAACACTCACTAAACAAATGGTTGTAAATCAATGACTACCTGTGCAGAAATATATTCTGTAATTCATACCTGAAAATATTTGCTTCCACTGACCAAAATCTGTAACTATTACAATTTAACATGAGGCATGTTTAGTAGAAGCCAAGAGCAAATTAACAAAAAAAGTCTTGTTCAAGTGCCCCAAAGTTTCGTAAGACTATTACAAAGAAAAAGGTAATCAAAATTTTAATGAAATCCTATTTTTGTTCTGCGTACCTATATGCATTTGCAACTGAGAAAAGACAACTGATCAAAATGCGGTTGATTTGGATTCTGAGGGGTTCATAGGCTGGTTGTAGGTCAATGTGTCTGTTGATGGAATTGCTTGTGGAGTTCCAGGCTTCAATGAACTCATGAGCATGAGATATGTAGAAAATATATAGAAATATATTTTCTGCATGGATCATTGTTCTAGTAAAACAAACACTTGTTTCAAAGTGCTAGAGAAATATGGCAGTATCCATGGTTCTTTCCATCAGATTAAGGGCATTTCTGTTGGGAATCAGTGAGGTTGCATGAAAAGCTGATTTATCTGAACAAGCCCCACTCATTAGAGTCTTGAATAGGGAGAAAAGTAATGCAACTCATTTTTGTGTGTTGTTGGGAGACCGCAAAAATGGCCTAATCCCCTTCTTCTACACCAAGAAGTTTTAGGGCCTTTTGAGGGCCATCTTGAATAAACACAACAGAAACCATAAAATATGAGTTAAATATGTGTATTGTACTTTACAGATTTGCAACTGAATATAGTATTTCTTAAAGAATATCATCATTGCCCCTTAATAATAAAAAGGATGAGCCAATTTTATCTAAATATATCTGATCTATCTCAATATCTTCACATTACCATTGTATTCACTCAAATGGTGTTGATATCTAAAATTACTATTTCAACAGATATTTATACAGGTAGTCCTTAATTTACAACATTCGTTTAGTGGCCATTCAAAGTTATAACAGCACTGAAAAAGTGACTTGTGACCAGTTTTTACACTTACGACTGTTGTAGTGTTCCTATAGTCATGTGATCAACATTTGGATTCATGGCAACTGGTTCATATTTATAATGGTTGCAGTGTCCCAGTATCATGTGATCATCTTTTGTGATCTTCTGACAAGCAAAGTCAGTGGGAAAGCCATATTCATTTAACAACTGTATTACTAACTTAACAACTGTCAAAATTCACTTAACAAGTGTCTTGCTTTGCAATGAAAATTTTGGGCTCAGTTGTGATCATAGGTTGAAGACTACTTATATTTTATTTGGTCTTTTACTATAGCATTCCATTTGGGACTGAGATCATTTCATAGTCCATATCTCCCTCTATAGGAGCTCATCCAATACTAGCCTACCTGTGGTCAGGTAAATGTTCAATGTGTCCTGAACTTTATTTATCATGTTTAACGCAATTATTCTGACTTCTTTGTAGTTAATTTCTGGTCAAATTTCTTCATTTCTGATTCAGTCTCTGGGCAAGAAAGTTAACATTTGTTTTTCTATGACACATTGAGTGCTTTGAAGCTTTTCTGCATCTGTTTTCCAGGGTTTCATACTTATTTCTGTATATCGTTGCTGGTATAACAATGATATTGAAAATTCTTTCTCTAGTCTTGATGTTGTCCATCTTTGGAGAATTATTTTTATGCAATTAAAGTAGAACTATGCTGCTATTCTTCTGTGTGCTATTTCTCGGGCAGCTTTATATATCTTATTGATTTCTTGGTCAAGATAGATGCAAGAATTTACCTGTTCTAACTTCTCTGAATGATACTGCTGTAGGAATATTCCTGAATAACAGAAAGGTATTGGCAATTAGTATTTGTTTTTGATGGACAACATATTTAAATTTGGACAAATGTAAATTTAAACTATTGAGCCTTTCTTTAGGGTGCATACAGGCTTATTTTAGAAACCAATAGCTTATTCTGATCACATATTAGTGATTTTATAAACCTACTTCTTCTAAGCAATGTATTGTTTCTAACATTGCCTTGTGGTAAAAATTTACACTGAAATGTAAAATATGTTGAACAAGGTTTGTTATGAAGAACTTTAAATCTGATCTAAAGCTGTATGACAAGCTATTCTGGAATGAAAAATTTGTCAATAAACCAATATTTCTATTATTATTTGAATAATTTATCTGTAGCCAAGAAAACAATAACTGGATTGTCAAACAAATCAGCACAAACGAGCAGGTGTAAATTATCCTACTTTGGACATATTATCCCAAACTTAGCTCCTTGGAAAAGTGCTGGGTATAATGGAAGAAAAAAAAAAGGATGAGCAGAAGGTAGATGATCTCAGTTATAGTGGTAAAAGGTTGGAAGATCTGAAGGATTAATTTAGGTACAGATAATCGTGAAGAAAATCTACCTATGTGGTAATTAAGAGTCATCACTGAATTTATGGCACATAATCAACCAATTAGTCAACTATTTCCCTATAAATTGCAATGATGGATGATTCTGATTATGCACTGAGAGCCATACTTACTCAGGTCTATGACAATAATCTGTTGTAGAATCATCTCTTTTGCTGCAAAATTCTGCCTAAAAATCTAAGGATGACCATATTGATCTTCTTAAACAAGTAAAACAGAAAAAGGCTATATACCGGTATATATTCTTACAAATGTTTTGCTTTATTCTCTTTTCTCTCCAAACAGAGAAAGAGAAAAGAATTACCCAAATTATATCAAATGCTGATAGCATTTGGTACACAGCAGTCACTGGAATTCTTTTATAATAAATTAATTAATTTTGCTACAATAAATGTAATATCAAAACTTTGGTTTCCTTTCTTGTTTACCCAACTGAGAAATATCTAGCACATATCTAGCACATATCTAGCCTCTGAGCCATGGGTATATGGCTTCTATATATAGCCTCTAATGTTCTAAAACAGTGGTTCTCAACTTTTTTAATGCCGTGACCCCCAACCGGTCGTAAGTCAAGGACTAAACCGGTCGTAAGTCAAGGACTAAACCGGTCGTAAGTCAAGGACTATCCAACCGGTCATAAGTCGAGGACTTTCCCTGCCCGGGAGCGCCACACATGCATGGTGCCGCCCCCTCTGCCGGCCAAGGCGTAGCTAGCAAGCGGCAGAGACGGAGCAGGCCAACCACCGGCTGGGCCACCAGCTGGCCCAGCCCAAGGGAGGTAAGGCACCCACCGGAAAAGGGGAAAAAATGGCAGACAGCCTTGCTTGGCAACCCCCATGAAATGGTCAATCGACCCCAAATGGGGTCGCGACCCATAGGTTGAGAACCGCTATTCTAAAACTTTAGAAATTGTTTTAAATAAAAAAATTTCAATCACATTGACCCTGACACATAGAAGAGCCTTTGTTTAAGAAGTAATTTTAAATTAACATTATTTGTCTGTCTATCCATCCAACTTGCAATATACATTTATTCATCCTTCTATCCATCTATCTATCTTACTCAAATATTTACATTAGATTTAAAAATAAATAACCAGTAAGGGTAAAGTAATGATGACTCAATAAGGAATAATGAACACCAAATCATTAATGAAGATGTTGAAGGGACTAAAACAGAGCCTTGGGATACCCCATTGCATACTTCCCTCCATATAGATGCAGTTCCATTGAGGACTACAAGTTGAGTGTGATTGTTCAGCCAGTTAAATCCATCTGGTGGTAAATCCATCTGGTGGTGATGCTATTTAACCCATATGTTTCTATCTTATCAAGTAGTAGGTTGTGCTCTACTTTATCAAAGGCGTTACTGAAGTCCAAGTAAATTACATCCACAGCATTTATCTGGTCCACTAATTTTGTCACTTTGTCAAAAAATGTGCCTCACCCAAAACTAGGGCTTATTTTAGGGATAGGGCTTATATTAGGTCCACCCCCAAAAATCAAGCTAGGACTTATTTTCAGGATAGGTCTTACTTTTGGGGAAACATAGTATTGCATGATCACACCGCCCCCCCCCCAAGGTTCCTGTTACTTCAACACCTTCTATCATTTCATCTCTGTTAACGAGAATTAAGCCTATATGGCTGATGGCCTAGTTCCCTTCTCTACTTTTTGGGAGACAAAGTTGTCTGCTGGGTTTGTCAGGAACCTATTTGATATTCCACTTGGTGCAGAGTTTTTCTTTCAGTTGATGTTGGGATAGTTAAAGTCCCCCATTACTATTCTGATGTGCTTTCTATATACCTCATGATTTTATCTTCTGCTGTCTTTCTTCAGTGAGATCCTTCCACTGATTTCCACCTACTCCTCCTCAATTTAGATCAGACAGGGGGAGCGAGGCAGCCAGTGGAAAAGGGAAAGAGACCCAATTTTCATTCATCTAACACAGTGGTTCTCAACCTGTGGGTTGGGACCCCATTTGGGGTCGAACGACCATTTCACGGGGGTCGCCAAACAACGCAGTCTGCCATTTTTTTCTCCTTTTCCTTAGCTGTGCTACTCCCTTTTATTCTATTGGCTTTTGAAAGCCAATAGAATAGACTCTCTTGAATAGAGCCTAATTCTATTGGCTTTCAAAAGTCCCATTCTGCAAACGGTGCTGCACCAGTTGAGTAGTCCTCGACTTACGACCGGTTGAGTAGTCCTCGACTTACGACCGGTTGGGGGTCGCGGCATCAAAAAGGTTGAGAACCACTGATCTAACAGCTAAAGCAGAAGCCGGCACTCCATGATCATAAAAGCAGCCATTTTGTTTGCCTCATTGTGGAGGCACAAAAAAATGGCTATTTTCCATTCTTCTCCAGATTCAAGGTGAGGGAAAACCAGTTGCTGGGGATGCATGGAAGAGACGTGGGAGCACTTCCATCTAATGTGCAAATTGTTTTGCAACCTTGCTTTTGACTTAGAATCCAAGTGTGGTTTTCTGTAATTTCTGTGTTTTATTTTTCAAAGGAAAAAAACTAAATACTGCAGAGGAAAAGATGAAGTGGTTGTTCAGTGCCTTTTGACTGGCAGGGGACAATCTAACTGTTTGGAAGCATACCTGCATGAAGGAATGAAGAGTTGGCTGAGCAAGAAAGCAGCAAACAAATAAGAAACAAGAACATGAGTAACAAAGCCAACAACAATTATCCCAAATCAGTGAGGGAAGTAACTCCACTGCAATATTCTTAGCGTTTCTGAAAATGTCCAAACAATTTCTTTTATTTTGATGTTCTACAAGCACACAGACACTGAAGAAACACTCCTACAATGTTCCTTTAAGGGTCACACACCCATGCCAGTGACTTTCCCAGGTTAATAAGAACAATTGAGAACTTGAAAATGCCTCTCAATACTGACAGGGGAAGCAACTGATTTATTGTGGCCAGTTACAATATCAGATGTTTCATTCTGTTACTGAACAGAACAAAAGTTGAAATCTGCAAGGGTGGGTTATCAGTGAATAAATTGTTGCAAATGCCAGTGGAAAATGCCAGAACTGGAGTATATTATAAACTATCACCCAAGAAAAGTTATGTGTGGCTTATTTGAGTTAAATATACTAATTGTGCACTGAACTATGGAGGGAAATTTTAGAAGCACAGATTTCCAGCTGACCCAAATTCTCTTGGCATCTTTTAATGCTGGAGTCTCCAAATTTGGCAACTTTAAGACTTATGGACTTCAGCTCCCAGAATTCCTCAGCCAGCCCTGCTGGCTAAGGAATTCTGGGAGTTGAAGTCCACAAGTCATAAAATTACCAAATTTGGAGACCCCTGCATTAATGTATCTTTTCTATTTAATGTATAGGCTTGCCAATAAATCTATAGTGTAAAAGCTCACCAAAACCACAGTCATGCCTTCTGTTTATATTATATATTAATATAGCCTATATTAAAGTGGTGGCATAATAAAAAGGAAAGGAGACACCCTTTGCAAAGCTTCTTGCTCTTGAGGCAATTCTTAATTCCAGCTGATGGAGTGCTAGTGCTTGGCAAGGAATATTATTTCAGGAATAAAATCTACCTCTGAATTGCTGGTGAGTTTAGAATAAATTTTCACTGCCTGTGGTCAACCCAGGACAGCAGTGATTATGTATGGTTGTCACATAAGGTAACAGATTTACCCCAAAGAAACAGCTAACTGATCAGTCATGCAAGGCAAACACAAGTACCTAAGGAATAATAAGGTAATTTTTTATTTTACTTTATTTTATTATTTTATTTTTATTAAAATTATGTGGGAATTAGGGTTCAGACCTTGCCACAATATTTGCATCCCCTTAAGGACTACAGGCATTCTTGGCCCAAACAACAAATAAAATGTTCTTCTTGAATAGCCTCCTAGCTTGTGGAATCCATCTCCCTATCCATTCTAACAATGTATATTAGTCTCAATATTTAACATTACTTGGCATTACTTGGATTATTTGATGGTGTTATTATATGCCATTCACTAATTTCAACTACCCACCAGATCTAATATAATGGGCATATTATGGTTCCATCACCTTGGGAGCTGCATTTGGTGGGGACTTGGTGGGGCTTTTTCTGCTGTGGCCCCTGCACTGTGGAATCTCCTCAGTCCCCACCCCACCTCAAGGTGAAGATGACATTCTTACCTCTAAGCTTCCAAAGGTACCTCAAGACCTGGTTATGCCAGCAGTTTTGGCGACCCCAGGTGTGCTGTCCCACTCACTCTCTCACACACGTAACTGTGGTTTAGTAAGTTTATTAATATTCCCCAGCAATTCTCTTTATCAAAACCCCAGCACTGTCCCAATTAAGTCCAGCCACAAGCAGACCAATGCTAGTCCACAGAGCAATGGCCAAAAAATCCACAAGACACTTGAAAGTTTCTCAGTCAAAATAAATCCACCGGGCAAATTTAACACAACACAAGAGAGTTCAGGCAAGGAAAATCCAGTTTCCAAGGCACGGTGTCAATTCAAAGTGAGGCAGTAATCACAACAAGCACAAAACACATACTTAGGAAACAAACACATTGTTCCCAGCATCGCCTCCATCTGTCTGCTGTGTTAAATAGCCAGCTTCTGGTGCATCCCATAAGAAGGGTGAGGCTTTCTCCTTGCGAATAATGTCGCTGACCTTCTCTGCTTCTGTCTTTTCTTTGCCCTACTTGTTCTTGGATCAGGTGCAGAAGGCAGTTCCTCTTCCATATCACTGACCAGCTGTATCTGCATGCTTTCCCCACCTGGAGCCTCAGGACTGTTCTGCTGCAGCTGCACTTCAGCCAACTCCTTCATAGATGGCTGCTCAGAAACATCAATCAACTCAACTCTTGATGTGCCAGGAACTGGTTCATCTTCCCCAAAGCTGATATTTAGAGTGATATCTGGGGAAGCATCCAGGGGAGTCATCACACCAGGAAACAATTGAACAAGTGTGGTGGCTCCATTACTATAGATAATCCTCAATTTACAACTATTTGTTTAGTGACCATTCAAAATTACAACAGCACTGAAAATAGTGACTTATGACCATTTTCACATGACCATTGCATCATCCCCATGGTCACATAATCATAATTCAGATACTTTAGACCAAACTCTGATGGGGATCCAATCCAGAGAAGCAAAATAATTAAGCAAAAGATGGACAAAGGCAACAGAGGATTTTGAAAGCACTAAAAACTTTTGAGGATTTAAAATATGGTGTTTCTATTTGCCTAGCAGAGGAAATCACTATTTAGCTCCTGGAACACATATTTTTCTCCCTGGTAGATTTTCTCACAGAAACCTCTGTATATTTATAAGAACTTTAGCAGCAGCAAGTAGGCTCTCTGCTTTTAACCTAGATTAAATCAACTTACGCTTTTAATTTTCTTAATTTTAAATTTCTTACATTTTTGAAACTTTATGCAGTGTGGCCACTAATCCACTTAATCCACTCTCAGCTACATTTCAGCTACAGGTTAGCTATATTTTAACTGTATTTTTGATATCCCGAGCTGGGCCTCAGTTATGGGAATGCCTTGCTGCTGCTTTTTGCTGCTTCTTGTTGCTATATAGGTTTCTCTGCTTTGTCAGGAAACCTAGTATTCTCTAGTTTTGAGTGATTTTTATTTGATCTATTTATTTACCTATTACTTTTTACCATTTTTCTTTTTACTACTTTCTTTTTACTATTTTACTATTTTGTGATTTTTATTCACTCCCTACTCCCTGCTTTGGCAGGATGGTAGGATTCTTGCCTTACTTGTGAGGACCCCTGTTATTGTTTGCATCGGGATCTGCTTTTTCTTGACTCTTGGCCCTTGGCTTCTTTTTTTGAATCCAGTCTCTTGATATATTACACTGCTCCTCCTTTATTGTGTTATTTAACACAATGAAGTCAAAGAAAAGGTGCAGATCCCTTATTGACCTTGTTCCTCAACCTTCTTTGCAGCAATCCAAGATGGAAGACTTTGTTTTGGCTCGGCCTCTTTGTTTGAAAACTCCAGCTCCTTTTTTTTCTGGCTGCTGCCGGTCATGGCGATCCTTTGATGGTTGAGGGTGTCGCCCCTCGAGTTGAGAACAAAGGCTCCCCTAAAGCTACAGTCCCCAATCGATCTTTAAACAAACCCCACCCTTACAGAATGTCTGGCTCAGCAATGTTTCCTGGTTGCAGATACAACAGCGAGCATATAGCTCCAACTTGATAAAATAATAAGTACCGTATATGCCGGCGTATTAGGCGACCCGGCGTATAAGACCACCCCGTCTTTATAGCCAGGCCGCATTCCTAGAACATCGTCTTATACGCCGGAAACTACCAGTATTTCCGGCGTATAAGACGACTCGGCATATAAGAAGACCCCCGTCTTTGGCGCCGATTTCAGCACTTGCGGAAGTCGTCTTATACACCGGCATTTACGGTACCCTAAATTATTTAGTTTCTTGGGTTGCCAGTGGTAGTGCTGGGCTGGCCGCTCAGCATTCCAATGCAGTAGCAGGGCCTCCCTTGTCAAGCCTCAGCAAAGGATCTGCTCAATGTAACCCTATCAACAGTTCGAAATCTATTTCCCTAAATGCAAACAGTCACCTGGTTTTACAGCCAAAACAGGTGGCCCTAAATATCAGTCCTCAGGTTTTATCATCTCCGGAATGTCTCAGCCTTTATAATCAGGTTCTAACAAATAGTGGCTCAGAGAAAATCTTGGCCTTTGAATCACTAATTAATAGTGTTCAAAGGGAGTTAGGAGCTGATTGTAGGCCAAGGGGTCCATATCACTTAAGAAGCAATTCCTGGTTTGATAAAGAATGTCTGATGCTTAGGAACCAGATTAACCGGACTTACTTGCTTTACCATAACCGAGGGGACAAACGCCCACCAGAGGACTTTTACCACCTGAAGTGGGAATATAAAGGGCTAATTGTTAAGAAAAAGAGAGCTAAAGAGAGAGAGAAGTGGGATTTACTTCTGTTCTCTGTCCAGCAGAAGAACACCCGACTATTTTGGCAAATTGTTGCCAGCTCTCTCCCTGGTTACCAAGATCTCCCTCTCTGCTGTATTTCTAACAGAGATTGGGAAAATCATTTTTTGTCAATTTTTCAGGCTTCAATAATTTCGACCGAGCTTGGATCACAACTGCCTCTTGCAATTCCTATATGGCAACCCATGACTCATGCTGAAATCACTGAGCTTATCTCAGAACTTAAGTCAGGCAAAGCAGCTGGCCCCGATGCTATACCCCCCATTTTGCTAAAATCTAATCCCGAGTGGTGGATTCCTCTTTTGGCAACACTCTTCACCCATATTAATTTCTCTGGTAGGATTCCTATCTCTTGGAGTCTAGCAATTATTATTCTAGTTTTTAAACGAGGAAACAGGAACAACCCTGCCATTATCTCCTTATTAGCCTGCTTTTCATCATTGGGAAATTGTATGCTAAATATCTTCAACTTAAACTCCTCACTTGGGTTGAGGAGTCTAACATTATTGGTGCAGAGCAGATTGGGTTTAAAGTGGGCTGTACCACATTGGACCACTGTTTTGTCTTAGCACACCTGACTGACAAATACGCTATTACACCAGGTGGCAAACTCTTTACTGCTTTTATCGATTTAAAGGCAGCGTTTGACTCAGTCCCTAGGGAACTGTTGTGGTCAAAATTGCACAAAAGTTCTATTGCAGATGTCTTTTGTTCCTAATTAGGTCATTGTATAATCAGACCTCTAGCCAGGTTAGGTGCGGCTTGCAGGGAGAACTTTCAAATCCTATCCCGATTGAGAGCGGAGTTAGGCAGGGTTGTGTCCTCGCCCCTCTTCTGTTTAATTTATTCTTATCCGACCTGACCTCTTACATTGTACACATTGAGTCCCATGCCCCAAAGTTGTTAAATATGAAGATTCCGCTTCTTCTTTATGCTGACAATGCGGTCCTTCTATCACAATCAAGGCTCGGTCTAAAAAGATTACTTTCTGCATTTGGGTCCTACTGTGCTGAGAACCATTTGTATATTAATTATGACAAATCCAAAGTATTGGTGTTCTCTAGAGCACGGAAATCATACAACTGGGCTATCAATGGTAATGTTGTTAGGCAGGTTTTCCATTTTAAGTATTTAGGTATTCAATTTCAGAATACTGGTGCTTGGACTAAACATCGAACCCAGGTGCTGAATTCGGCCTCCTGTCACCATCAGCAGATTATAAGATTCTTTTTTACCCGAGGAGGCCAGTTTACTCCTACTGCTCTGTGTATATATAAAGCCAAAACCCTGGCCCAAACTCTTTATGGAATTCTCATATGGATACGAGGCTTCAAGGATTGTATTGAAAGAACCCAGGCTGTTTTTCTTAGGAAACTTCTGGGTCTTCCTCCCTGTGTTGGATTTGCTTCGATGTACCTGGAACTGGGCATTCGTTCAGTCGAATGCATGGCGTGGATTAACACCTTTAAATGGTGGTTTCAGGTGCTCTTTTTGGCAGTCCCTGGTAGCTACCTCTCCCTGGTGTTTGCTGACTCTCATACTTCTTGTTGGGAGAGGGAGCTGATGAAGAAACTCCACTTACTAGGTTTTATGGGGGATGCTCTGGGAGATTATGGTCTCAAGGATGCCCAGTTTAGAGTAGTCCAACGGCTTGTGGACATAGATTTGCAATACTCAAGAGCCAGAGCCAACAAAACCTGCTCCCCTTTGATCTTCAGCCATTCTAATAATTATGGATTGAGGATGGCTTCATATTTCCACACTTTAACCATCTCCAAGTATAGAAGAGTCTTTTCCCTAGCCCATTTCAATGTTTTGCCCTCAGCACTACTCCATGGGCGATTCAAGAGGCTCCTGTTTAGTGAGTGACTATGCCCCTGTGGGCTGAAGTTGAAACTGTGGAGCATGTCTTATCATACTGCCCTATGTATAGCCAGAATTAAATTATTGTCTCTCCTTGGAATTGATCCCTCTGATTCTAATGTTAGTAATTTGGCCTTATATTGTCTAGGGGATGGTTCCTCCTATATTACTTCTCAGATTTCTAAATTTCTTTTAAGAGCTGTAACTATTAGAGGAGAACGTTTTAATTCCCTTTAGCCAAGGCTTCTGGTGTTAATTGTTTGTGATTATATTTTTCTTGTGTTTTCTTTTGTTGCATTTTGGTCTGTGACCGCAAAATAAAAATTATTATTATTATAATTCAGATACTTGGCAACTGATTCATATTTATGACAGCTGCAGTGTCTCAGAGTCATGTGATAATCTTTTGCAACTTTCTAACAAGCAAAGTCAAGATTCACTTCACAACCATGCTACTAACTTAACAACTGCAGTGATTCACTTAATGACTATGGCAAGGAAGATTGTAAAATGGGGCCATACTCACTTAAATGTGTTGCTTAGCAACAGAAATATGGGGCTCAACTGTGGTTGTAAGTTAAGGACTACTTGTATTAACATCCCTTCATTTACCCTTCTTCTTTTTAGCTGTTTTTATAGTTTTTTAATACTTTTAATATTAGTTAATTATAAAGATTTTAGGTACTCATTGTTTTAGTTTTATTTATGCCACCCAGAATTACTTGCTTGTGAGATGGCAGATATATAAATAAGATAAATAAATAAATTAGCTGTGTTGCATAACTGAACACAAAGCCTTTCAAAAAAGTTTCAAGTTATCTGAAAACTGAAAATATACAGACGACAGATTGTTTGGCAAAAAAAATATGCATTGCTTATGAAAATCTCTCTTATGATTGATCCTCTGCTGTGCTTGTTGACTTTACCAAATACAGTTACTAAAGTTGCTTGATTTACCATCACTTGTTTATAGATAATAATACTAAATCTTTTGAAAAATAGATAATGCACTTAGAAGCTGTTTGTCAATGCTGCTAACATTGGATGTTTTTGCTTTGACAACATATGGAGATGCAACCATTTTCCTTCTTATGTTTTATTCTTAGAATTGGAGTTACAATTAGATGATGCTGGGGGGGGAGGAATGTGCATGAGAGTTTAAATAGACATAATAATACTGGACTTTGTGTGAAAACCAAAGTTAATAAAATAAGAAATGATAAGAATTGGCAGGCTAGAGAACTGGAGGGAGAGCCTGCATTTCAAATTAGAGGAGGGAATTGTGCTTTGATACTATGTACTCAGGGGAGGGGAATTCAGATTTTGGCTTTGGCTATGTAAATGTCAATGCTATGCTTCTCAAATAAAGATTCTTTCAGGTAAACAATGCTTCGAAATTCTTTGAAGAGTTTCATCTGTTGGAACCATGATACTGTTGTCTGATGCACAGACATACATTCCAAGAGGAATTACTGTTTTTTCTGCCTGTTTTCTATATGATATTATGAGTCATAAATCTAGCATTTGGTTTACAAGTTGCTTTGCATGTCTGAGAATTAACAGAGTAATCAACATACACGTACATAAAATAAAGCCTCAGAAGACTGCTACAAAATTCCTAAGTATATTGGAACATGATTCTGCCATAATAAACTAGACTTACAATATTAACATTTTGCATTGCAGGAGTAGAATAGGAAATCATTGAAAAGAAATGAAATCAAATAAAAATATGCCATCAAGACAGGGCACGTTGAAAAGATTGCTTACTGTACCTGTTTGTTTGTTTGCTTGCTTGCTTGCTTGCTTGCCTGCTTGCTTGTTTCCTTCCTTCCTTCCTTCCTTCCTTCCTTCCTTCCTTCCTTCCTTCCTTCCTTCCTTCCTTCCTTCCTTCCTTCTGTCAGTCATTCAGTCACCTATTTTGTATGAATTTATATAACCATCCATCTGTCAAGCTTAAAACATGTACACGAGGTTGCCACTCTTACTGCTTCTTAGCTTGCCAATGCACTAGGGGAAAGGGGGGAAATGGAATGCAGACTCCAGACAAGAAATCCAACTGTGTGAACCAAGGACATTTCAGCAGGTTTTTACCAATTCACAGAGACACTTCCTCATAACAAACTTTTGACACTTGATTGGACATGCACTAATAGGGGGAGGGAGTATTGTGTGTTTTAATTATAGCGGTTCATGCGGGAAATAACCAGAGTTAGCTTTTCTTTCAATTGTGCCGAAATGATGTACTCAATAAAGTTTTGAATAAAGAGATTGGATCATCTCATCGGTGCTTACTTGGTCGGGTTCAGAACCTTGACATTAAAGCAGCTTTCCACTAAAAGAATTATACCCCAGGATCTATAGAAGCTCCTACAGTCTGTCTGGTTGCCTCTGGAAGAGCTGTGACGACTCAGAGGAAGATGGCCAGGGTAGAACGTAAGGGAGAGCAGGCGGCTAAGTCTGGGATGGGACTGGTGAAGGAGACCCTGATCAAAGACCAAGTGGACTCCGGTACCCAGACAATGGTGACCCACCTAAAGGAGTAAGTGGAGAAGACCGGGAAATCAGCAGTGCAGAAAAAGACTGGAACAACAGGGGACCTCTGCCAGATGGGACTAGACTGTGGCAGGCCATCATGCCAAAGGCAGCTAAGGTTGAATTCCCTCTGATCTCCCCAGGGATGACATTCAGTCAGGAATTTAGACATACAGGAAAGAGAGCAGTGGAATGGAAAGAACCGGTGGATTTGCAGTATCTGGCAGTTTGCCATAGCCCATTGATCGAACAGCTGCAGGAGAGGTTCAGTGGATTGGAGGTGCAAGGAATGGAGCCAATGTGGAGGAAGAAGCAGCCTTCCAAGACCATGGCCAACCTTCAGTAACCATCCTGGCTCTGTTATTGCAACCCCAACAGAGGACCAGGGTTGCTGCAACTGGAGAAGTGGCCAACTCCCTGTGGACCACCACCACCCCAGCCTGGCCCAGCTCCAGGGCAGGGAGCCATCAGACCCCAATGGGTGGCAGCCCCACTCTGTTGAACTGCTAGCCAATCATTGCTGCAGCCAGTGGCTGCCAGCACCCAGCCATAGCCTTTCCCTCATGGAGTGGGATGGCTGCACAGATATTGGGCTGTCCTGGGGGTCCTGGAGCCCCCACCAATCAAGGCCACATTCAATGGGTGTCCAGAGAAATTAGCATTCTTCCTGAATCAGATGTGGGCACACCCGGATTGATACGATCAGTATACGTCAACAATGCAACCTGTGTGAATGCCATTGTGGCAAATCTCAAGTGAGTGGGTAATGGCCCTCCACAACAAAGAAGCCCCCAAGGAAACTCTGACCATAAAGACCCAGCAATTAACCATCTACGAAAGTGACAGCGAGGGGGAAGATGGTCCAATGGTAAGTGAAACCTTCAACCTTCAACCCCATCCTGGCCCAAATAGAGATCATGGTATCCCATTCAGGGGTGAAAGGGGAAGTAAAGGCACTAATAGACTCTGGATGCACCCAATGCTTAGTCAGCTTACAGACAATATGAAACCTAGGGTTGAGCATGAGGAAGCTGCATCACTCCATGATGGTCGAGCTCTCTAGTGGGCAGGCTGCCTGCTTCCTACCTATCTGAGTCAGTGCATCTAAAGCTGGGGAGCCACAAAGAAGCCATTCTGTTCATGGTGATCCCAGTGGAATAACCTGCCTCCAGAAGCTGTGAATGCTCCAACACTGGAAGTTTTTAAGAAGAGACTGGACAGCCATTTTTCTGCAATGGTATAGGGTTTCCTGCCTGAGCAGGGGATTGGACTAGATGACCTCCAAGGTTCCTTCCAACATTATTGTTGTTGTTATTATTATTATTATTATCGATCATCGCACAGTCAGCCAGATGTTCAGACTGGATTTGGCATTTTGTCTACCTATCGAGTCCTTACCCGGGACCTGGGATAGGCAGATGTGGATGTTTGATGGTATTACAGATATCGTCGCAGGATGGAAGCAGTTCCTAATAAGGCCGCCTTTTGCAATTGACTAATAGCGAATTTGTCAATGCCAATGGTGTTCAAGTGGTGCTTCCAGTTGTTTTGGGATTGCACCCAAGGAGCCTATTACTATTGGTACTACCCTTGCTTGCTTTTGCCACAGTCTTTCTATTTCTATTTGTAGGTCTTTGTATTTTGTTATCTTCTCCAGTTCTTTCTCTTCTATTCTACTATCTCCAGGCACTGCCACGTCCACTATCCAGACTTTTTTGTCTTTCTTATCGACAATTGTTAAGTCTGGGGTGTTATGTTGCAGGTGCTTGTCTGTTTGAATTCTGAAGTCCCAGAGCAGTTTAATTTTATCATTTTCTATGACTTTCTCTATTTTATGATCCCACCAGTTTTTGCTTACAGGCAAATGATATTTTTTGCAGATCTTCCAATGCACCATTGTTGCTACTTTGTCATGCCGCTGCTTGTAATCAGTCTGTGCAATCTTCTTGCAACAGCTTACCAAGTGGTCCACTGTTTCTTCAGCTTCTTTGCATAGGCGGCACTTACTGTCTTTTGCTGTCTTCTCAATTTTGACTTTGTATGCATTTGTCCTTAAGGCTTGGTCTTGTGCAGCCAGAATTAGTCCCTCGGTCTCTTTCTTCAATTTTCCTGCTCTTAGCCATTGCCAGGTTTTATTATTATCTGCTTTCCCAGCTATTTTTTTCATGTATTGGCCATGTAGTGCTTTGTCTTCCCATGCCTCTATTCTGTTCTTCATTTGGTCTTTCTTGTAGGCCAGTTTGGTCTCTCCAGTAGTTAGTAAGCCTTCCTGATATACTAATTTCAGTGCATCTTCATCATTGTTCTTCAGATATTCTTCCAAAGCCATTTTTTCTTCTTCAACCATCTGATGTACTTGTAGCATTCCACGCCCACCTATTTGCCTTGGTAGATAAAGTCTATCAATGTCACTGCGTGGATGAAGGGCATGATTCATTGTCATTATTTTTCTGGTCTGCCTATCCATTGCTTTTAGTTCTGCTTGAGTCCAGTCCACTATTCCAGCTGTGTACCTAATGACTGGGATTGCCCAGGTGTTGATTGCCTTTATGGTATTTCCTCCATTGAGTTTGGATTTTAAGATCTTCTTCACTCTCTTGATGTATTCACCTCTAATCTTTTTCTTGACTTCAGTGTGCTTGATGTTGTCAGCTTGAAGGATACCCAAGTATTTGTAGTATCTTCCTCATCCAGACTCTTAATGTTATTTTCGTGGGGCATCTTGATTCCTTCAGTTTTCAATATTTTTCCTTGTTTGATAGTAAGTGTGGCACATTTGTCCAAGCCAAACTCCATTACAATATCTTGGCTATATATACGGACAGTGTTGAGCAGCGATTCTATTTCAGACAATGTTTTTCCATATAGCTTCAGATCATCCATGTAAAGGAGGTGGGATAGTCTGGCAGATGTTTTTGATGTTTGATAGCCATGTCCTGAGTTATTCAGTATTGTTGACAGAGGAAACAGTGCAATAACAAATAGTAATGGTGATAATGAATCTCCTTGAAATATTCCTCTCTTGATATTAACCTCTCCCAGCTTTATTATTATTATTATTATTATTATTATTATTATTATTACTACTACTACTAATATTATTATATGCAAGGCATGTGGTGATGGAAGGGACAAGCCCTCCCTCCTCCCTAAAGAAAAGTGATGAGCCTAAACATCATAGAGACAAGGGGAAAGGGAGTGAGCACAAGAGAGTGGCATCCAAGAGGTCGCCGAAGACGCAGTCTATCCCTAATGAATACCAGGAGCTGGCGGAGGTGTTCAGCAAAAGGGAATGCAACACCCTACTCCCCCCCCATCACTCCAAGCCTAAGATGTACTTTTTGACACCTAGAAAGATGGGGGAGTTAAGGGAATACATTGACATGAACCTAGCCAGGGGTTTCATCCAAGCCGCTAAGTCTCAGTTGGTAGCCACCATGCTGTTTAAAGAAAAGAAAGATGTGTCTCTAAGATTATGCATGGATTTTCATGGGATAAATGGCATGTGCATGGAAAATATGTATCCCCTCACCTTCATGAAAAGCATGTTGGGCCATCTGGCAAAGGGGAAGATATTCACGAAGTTAGATCTGAGAGAGGCTTATTATCGGGTCAGAATCAAGGAAGGCAATGAATGGAAGACTGCCTTTAACTGCCCACTGGGATGCTACCAGTTCAAAGTAATGCCTTTTGGATTACGGGGGGGGGGAGGGCTGCTGTGTTCATGCAACTAATCAACAAAATACATGAGCACCTATACCAAGGGCTCCTAGTATATCTTGATGACATCTATTCTGAGACAATGGAGAAACATATGAAATTAGTGTAACAAGTGTTGAAAAAGCTCTTGAAGACTAAATTGTATGCCAAGTTGTCAAAATGTGACTTCCATAAGATCAGTTTAGACTACCTTGGTTATAGGATATCTTGCAAAGGGGTAGAAATAGACCTGGGGAAAGTAAAAGCCATTTTGGAGTGGCAAACCCCACTAATCGGCAAACAGCTACAAAGCTTCCTGGGGTTCACAAATTTCTACAGACAATTCCTTTATGAAAATTGCATTGCCAATTATTGAGCTATTAAAAACGGGAGGGGTGGAGAGAAACCTTTGCCCAGCCAGCCACTAAACCAGACAATGGAATGCCAAACAGCATTCGAAAAGCTCAAAAGACAATTTGCAGCTGAACTGGTCCTGAAGCACCCTAACTCCGAGGAACTGTTTGTGATTCAGGTGGATGCCAGTGATGTGGCAATGGGGGCAATACTCCTTTAAAAGAATAAAGATGGGAGACTACAACCATGTGCCTACACATACTGTAAATTAAATGAGACTGAGAAATGTTGGGCAGTATGGGAAAAAGAATCCTTTACTGTACGATGGGCATTACTGACATGGAGGCAGTTCCTAAAGGGAAGTTAAAATCCCTTTGAAGTGTGGACTGACCACAGAAACCTGGACACACTGAGAACCCCTCCCCCCCAAAAAAACCTTTCTCCTAAGCAAGTACGATGGGCCCAAATTTTAATCAATTTTACTTTAACTTAAAGTATATTCTGGGAGAGAAGAATTTCCTAGCTGATGCACTGTCCCGCATGCCCCAATACAAAAGGACTTGAGAGAAAGTGGTGACCTCTATTATCCTCACAAACAGCTGGCTGCATAGGTAACCACTAGGCAACAGGTGAAAAGGAAAACCCCAAATAGTAATGATGCCCTAACACAACAGATGAAGAAGGATGGTTCAGTGCCCACCGAGGAGAATTAACTGAGAGGGAGGAGATGGCCTGGAAAGGGAGCAAGTTATACATCCCTGCTAGCCTGCAATGTCAACTATCAGCAGTCTAATTGGGCGGAGCTCCTGCCGTTCACTGAAGTGGCATAAAACAATGTAGTGCATAGTAGCACAGGACTTACCCCCTTTAAAGTAGCTACAGGAATGGAATTCCTATCAATGCTGGGATACCCATGGGATCCCCCTTCCTCAGTGACACTAAGTGACAGGGTATATTCCCTTCAAAAAGCATGGGGAAATGTAAAAAAGTCTCTCATTAAAGTCACAGAGAGTCAGAAAAAACAGGCAGATAAGAAGCAAACTCCACAAGGAATGTTCCGCCTAGGACAGTGGTGGCGAACCTATGGCACAGGAGTCAGAGGCGGCACTCAGAGTGCTCTCTGTGGGCACCTGCACCATCACTCCAGTCCTAGGCCTTCAGCTGGGTTTTATAAAACCATTTTGCTTTAGGCCTCCACCGCCGTATCCCAAAAAAAAAAGTTCAATCAGTCAATTTCAACTTCTCGCAGGAAGAAAAACGATCTTGCAAAGTTGGAATTGTGTCAGAATTCAATTATATTTCATCTCTAGTTATCAATTATAGAAAACCCCATTTCTGCCTTCTATGGATTCTGTCATACGATGAAGGGAAGGAGGTGAACAAAGAGGCTTTATGGCTCTCACTTCCTTCGGTACACTTCAAAGGAACTGGATGTGTGTATCACCAAAAGGACTAACCATAACAATGGGGCTATTACCTTTCATGTAGTTTTCTCTGATGTCTCCATCCAGCCGGCAGTAAGGAAAAGGGGGTGGGAGTGTAATGCCTGAGACTGTCGCTGGAAGTAGGGGGTGATTGGGTGGGGCTACTGGGGAACCCCTTAAAACCTTGAATGGGAGAGCTTGGACCCCAAGTCCTGTCTAGAACGCCTGCAACCATTTTCTCTTAATAAAGGATGCCTGTTGGAAGAATTATTCCAAGAGTTCTGTCTTCTTGTCCCACCCAGTCTGCTGTTACCACTGAAGCCACACCCACCCAATTGGCCACACCCAGCCAATGGGCCACACCCATCCAGCACCTGACAATACATAAGTGGATTTTGGGTTGCAGTTTGGGCACTCGGTCTCTAAAAGGTTCGCCATCACTGGCCTAGGATATAAAATGTATCTATTCACCAAATATTTAAAACTGAGATTGCCCTGCAGAAAGCTAGATTCTAAATATATACAGCCCATTCCCAATTATGAAAGTCATTAACCCAGTTACAGTAGAGCTGAAGCTGCTTAGAATATTGGGTAAAGTGTACCCTGTATTCCATTGTAGTCTACTAAAACTGGCCCAAGGATCTAGGCTAAGACTAGTAGAGAGAGACGCTCTGGGACCAATAATAGTGTGGGGTGAGACGCATTATGAGATTAAACAGATTTTAGATTCTAGACTCTACAAGGAGAAATTGCAATACCTGGTACAATGGAGGGGTTACCCAATTACTGAAGCGAGATGGGCTAAAGCTCACCATGTCCAAGCAAATCACTTAATAAATAAATTCCATACCAAATACTCTCAAAAGCCAGGGCCTCCAGCAGGGAGGGGATAAAGCAATGAAGAGAAGAAAGAAAAAATGTCATTAATATGTGTTTACTATGTTTCAGGTACCGTACATGTTCTGGGGGGGGTCCACCTGCCAAGCTTGAAGCACGTGCATGAGGTTGCCACCCTTACTGCTTCTTAGCTTACCAACACACTAGTGGGGAGGGGGAAAATGGAATGCAGACTCCAGACAACAAGAAATCCGACCATGTGAACCAAGGACATTTCAACAGGTGTTTACCAACTCACAGAAACACTTTCTCATAACAAACTTTTGACACTTGATTGGACAATGTGACATAAACTAATAAGGAGAGGGAGAATTGTGTGTTTTAATTATAACAGTTCATGCAGGAGATAACCAGATCTGGTTTACTTTCAATTGTGCTGAAATGATGTACTCAATATAGTTTTGCACAAAGAGATTGGATCGTTTCGTTGGTGCTTACTTGGTTGGGTTCATTAGTCGGAACCTTAACACCATCTCACTAACATAACTCTAGGTAGTTTGTAAGATTTAAAATACAATATTAAAATATGATGTTATATGAATTACAATAAATACTTCATTTAAAGATTTTTGCATCCAAAAAAGGGACCTCATATTTAATACAATAAAATCTAATTTACTGACATACAATTGCTGAAGAGTAAGCCAGGTTTAGAGAGGGGAGATGTACTATAGATCAGCGTTAGTTTTTCTTCATTTAATTGAAAATATGTATCAAATAAACCTTAATCATTATATGCTGCCTTTATAGATCTCAAGACAGCTTTTGATACAGTTACAAGGACTAAGCTATGGGAGAAGCTGGAAACTGCTTCAATTGAACACAGGCTTCATTTGTTACATGCCTTCCATACTAAAACATCCCTCAAGGTGAGGTGCAATATCAAGGATCCCTCTCAAAGTCAGTTGAAATTCAAAAGGGGGTTAAACAGGGGTGCATTTTGGCCCCTTTGCTTTTCAATTTTTATATAAATAACATGGTAAAATAGTTAAATTAACCACCCCTCAAAAAATAGGTGACCAAAGCATTGCCCTCCTGCTCTATGCAGATGGTGCTGTGATCCTCTCCAGGACACCAGTAGGCCTTAAAAGAGCTTTGTGAGCCCTCGTCCAGTATTGAAACTATAATAAACTGGACATAAATATCCAGATATCTAACTATCCAGATATCAACTGGGATACAAACTCTGCAGTGAGCAGAAGATCAAACAGATTCCTAACCAACCTAGCTGACAACTTTGTTACTCAAAAGGTGGAGGAGGGAACTAGACGTAAAGCTATACTGGACTTAATCCTTACTAATAGAGAAGAAGTAATAGAGGGAATTGAAATTGCCAGAACCTTGGGTGAAAGTGACCACATCATATTGGAATTTAATATAATGCAAACACTAGCAATATAAAACAATCCAACCACTATCTTAAACTTCAAAATAGCTGACTTTAACAACTCAGAAAGAACCTAGCAATGATCCCATGGATGGAAATCCTAAAGGGGAAAACAACCCCAGAAGCATGGGAAACTCTGAAAAATGCGATCATAAAAGCCAATACAAGCACAATACTGCTGAAAAGGAAAAACAAGAAATTCAAGAAGAAACCAGCATGGCTGCACAAAAATCTGTCTGACAAACTGAAAGACAAAAAAGACAAATACAAAAGAAAAGGAAAGAGGGGCATATAACTAAGGCCGATTATCAGCAGACAGCCAGAACATGCATAGATAAAGTTAGGAAAGCAAAGGGTCAGAACGAAAAAAGACTTTCAGCAGAAATCAAGGATAATAAAAAAGGTTCTTCCAACACATTGACAACAAGAAAAAAGTCATGGAAACTGTAGGTCCACTAAAGAGAGAAGGTGGCAAGGAAATAACAGGTAACAAGGAAAAAACAGAGCTGCTTAACTCATACTTTTCATCAATCTTCACACAAAAAGAAACTATATCCCAACATACCAAAAAAAAAAAAAAACACTGCAAAAGACAAACTAGAAACAGAATTAAAATAAGCAAGAAAATGATAAAAGAACACCTACCCGACCTTGATGAGTATAAATCACCGGGACCCGACAGATTACATCCCAGAGTTCTGAAGGAGCTGGCAGATGTTATCTCAGAATCACTAAACCACATCTTTCATAAATTCTGGAGCATCAGGGAAGTACCTGAGGATTGGAAAAGGGCTGATACGGTTCCCATTTTCAAGAAAGGGAAAAAAATGGACCCAGGAAACTAGAGACCAATCAGTTTAACATCAATACCTAGAAAGATCCTAGAAAAGATAATCAAAAAAGAGATCTGCAAACAACTACAAGCAAACAAAGTTATAACCAGCAGCCAGCACGGGTTTGTTAAAAACAGATCATGCCATACCAATCTTATTTCATTTTTCGATAAAGTGACTAAACTAGTAGGCCAGCAAAATGCTGTGGACATAATATACTTAGATTTCAGTACTTCTTGGTAAGCTAGAAAAAGGTGGAATAGACAGCATCACCACCAGATGGATTTGTATCTGGCTGGCAAACTATACTGAAAGAGTAGTCCTCAATGGCACCACATCCACATGGAGAGAGGTGATCAGTAGGGTACAACAAGGTTCAATATCTTCAATATCTTTGTAGTGGGGCTGACTGAAAGGCTTTGTGGGAGCCTGCCCAAGGAGAGGGAAGCTCGGACAGCTGCTCCGGGTTTTGGGCATGGTGGGCGTGGATCTGGAGGAAGGAAAAAAGGAGGAATGAAAGGGGGTGGGGGTGGTTGCTGTTGTCAGGGAGAGATCAGGTGAAGCCAAAGAAGGATTTGAGGTTTTAGCTGATCCCTTTCTTTGAAGGAGAGGGAAGGAGAGAGTGAAAAAATGGAATTTTATTGCTTTCTTTCGCAGGGAGGATATCCTGAGCGGAGGCAAGAGAGAGAGGAAGGAGAGAGAAAGTTGCTGGAGTTGCTAAATTCAGATTTTAACAATAAAGGAAAGGGGGGAGGGGTTTTGACAGCAATGAGACCTGAGACTGCGAGCGACAATGGAAAAGGAGAGGCTGGTTGATATTGCTTTGGAGACCAGCGGCCATCTAAACTTTGATTATTGTTACTTGTGCAAACTATAGACATTGTGGAGGATTGCCCTCGCAGGACGAGCTGTTACTGCAGAGCGCTGACTACTTTCGTTTGTATATCCATTGTTGCCTGGAGCCAAGGTTCCCCCCCCTTGTTTCAAAACGGTCGCTGTAAAATCCTTGACTATTGCTGCTACAATTCCTGGGGCTGTTAAATACCGCCATGCATTGACTCTCGGGGCTAGGGGCTGGTCATCATTGTTCCTGAAAGGTCCCCCCTTGACAATGAGAATCTGCCACCTCCTCACTTCACGTGAACTCCTGCTGGAAAAGATACTTTATTAACACTTTGAGAGGGTAGCTTCAGAGCACGACGGAGGGGAGTGGAGCTGGGAGGGGCTGGGTTTTGGCGGCTTCTATGGGGGTAATGCTACATGTGGGGGCTCATCTGGGATTCCCTGCCTGCTCCCCCCCTCTTTAGCAAGGGAGGGTTGGTCTCATGTAGGGATATGAGCCTAAAAAGCCTTTATTAGTGTTACGGAGTATCAGCACAGCATGGAGAATGCCAAGATCTGAATTTCCCTTCCTTTACACATAACATTCGAAGTATTTCCCCTCCCCTATTTTGGGATCATGATTCACATCTTCCAATTAACATGGAGGACAAAGATTCACTTCCATTCCCTTCTGTGCGCTTTTCTCTCCTCTCCCCTTCTCCTCTGAATTAACTCTAAAAGTACCAGACAGTTCTGCATATTTTGTCAAAGCAAGAATATTCAATATTAGCAGCATTGACATCTGGCCCCCCTTACAAAAAGGATAGGTTCTGTATGTGAATAAGAGCATATGTCAGGGATTTGTCGACTCACCATCGGGTCGTTTTCTCCTTCATCATCGCTGTCAAAGGAGGGTAGAGCAGGGGCGGGTCCACCCAGAGTTTTGGCGTCCTCCTGTGTGGGGTGTGTAATCTGGGCAACAGGTTCTTGGGTGACCTAGTTGGATTTTTCTCTCGTTAGCCGCTGAGCAGGTTTCCTTCTCGTCGCTGGTTCCAGTCTGCTCTGTAGTCAGGGGTAGGGGACTGGACAGGTTGCCATTTGATGTCCCTCTTGTCCACACCGAAAACACTTATTTGATGGGCCTGCAGGTGGTCTGGGTCTATCAGCCATCGCAATAGTTGGAGGTTTTCGTGGGGGTGATTGCTGTCCGGGTTGCTCTGGCGGCTGCTCAGATTCAGGTGGCGGAGGCTTCTTATAATGGGCGAGCTGAATGTCTAGCTTCACTGCTGCCTGGTACCATTCTTGCAGATGATCAGATACGGCTTGATAGATGCAGGCCTGAGAGTGGTGATCATCTAGTCCCTCAATGAAGTGATGGATTAGGGATTGTTCAGGCCACCCCTCTATTCGATCTGCTATCTTGCGAAATTCCAGCACGTACTCCAGGGCAGGCCTGCTGGCTTGTTTTATTTTGTGGATCTGGGTCCTCAAATCTTTCTCTCAGCCCTAGGAGGAAGAGGTGGGGGTCCTCCAATTCAGGGGCTTGCTCATTATATAAATTGTTCAGCCATTCGGATGCTTCTCCCTCTAGACTGGACACAATCACATTGACCATGGCCCCCGGGTCCGGGTAGAGAAAGGCCCAGCAATTCAAATGAGAACGCACTTGGTTGAGGAAAAAAAACAGCTTCTCTGGGTCCCTATCGAAGGTTGCTCTGAAAAGTGGTGCAATTATAGGCTGTTGGGGCCCCCATGGTGGCTGTTGCTGCTGGCCCCATCCTGGCTGCAGATTTGTGCACAAGGGTTGCATGTTTGGGGGCTGTGGCCAATCTCCTCACTGCTGGCCCCATCCTGGTTGCAGATTAATGCCTAGGGGTTGCATGTTTGGGAGCTGTGGCCAGTCTCCTTGCTATGGTCATTCTCCCACCAGCTGCTGATCTCCTGGCTTCTGTACCACCCCAAGCCGTTGCAAGGCCTCTATTAGGTGTGGCAAGTTCAGAGGTCATGGATCATCCACCTGCTGGGGAACCCAATCTCCCCATTGCTACAGAGGCCTCAGACTGGGATTCCCTCTCTCTTCAGGGCTGGAGTCCCTGGCAGGGACATCTGCAATGGAAGGGCTGTAGGCTTCTCTCTGCAGGAATTGATTTCTGCTTTTCACCTCTGGGTTTTGAAATCTTTCCAGTGACTCACCCAAAACTTCGTTATCTCTCTCCATTCTGCTTTTAAAGCTTGAGTGACAGGCGTTTTGTTAGCTGTCCACCATTGTGCTTTTGAAGTCTCTGCTTCCATCTGGGAGATTGCCAGAGTTCTCTCTCCCCTGGCTTGCCAGCTGTCGTTTCCCCCCCTCCCCCAGGGAAGCTGTTGCAGCCAGGGCGCTGGCCTCAGGCAATCTTTCTTTCTCCATAATGAGATCTTCCCTGAATCTCTGTCAGGGTATTCCCTGTTTGTTTGTTTTAGGAACAGTGACAGGAGCTCAGGACCCCCCATTAGGGTTGAAAGTTTTGAAAATCTTGGCATGATGTCATGTGTCTGATTAATGAAACACTTCAAAGAACTTTCAGGCATTTTTTACCTAAAAAGCCTTTATTAGTGTTATGGAGTGTCAGCACAGCATGGAGAATGCCAAGATCTGAATTTCCCTTCCTTTGCACCTAACATTCCAGGCATTTACCCTCCCCTATTTTGGGGTTATGATTCACATCTTCCAATTAACCTGGAGGGCAAAGATTCACTTCCGTTCCCTTCCACACGCTTTTCTCTCTCTCCCCTTCTCCTCTGAATTAACTCTAAAAGTACCAGACAGTTCTGTATATTTTGTCAAAGCAAGAATATTCAATATTAGCAGTGCAGGATTTGCCATGAGAGAGTCCTTGGGAGCTGCAGGGCTGCTGGAGATCGACACATCCGGAAGAGAAAGGGTGGAGGGCAGAGACAGGAAGGGATATTAAAGGAGGTAGTTTTAGCAGGAGAAGGAGAGAGAGAGAAAAGACACAGCCTTGGGGAAGGAAGAGTCAGTTGGAGCTTCACCAAAGGGAAAAGAAGGAGGAGGAGGGGAGAGAGGAGAAGAGATAAAACAGGCCAGCTGGGAGCTGATCTACAACTTCTGTGGCAGCCATCCATGCCAGGCACTCACACAGGTGGCAGCAATAAACAGACAAGAAATGCAGTGGGGGAGGGGTCACCATCTGCAAGGAATGAAGAAAGGCACCACACGGAGAGGCTTAGCCAAGCAAGGCAAAGCTGGCCAGAAGCCAAACCCAGATGGTGAGGCACACGCAGAGGAGGTGGAGACTACATGGGGCCTGGTGTCCTGGGTAAAAGGGAAGCGCTCAGAATACGGTCAGCCTGCGGGGCAAAACAGTCACCTGGTACTCCAGGCCTTGTGCAATCTCTGCCTCCTCGGGTGCACCCTAGCAGGTTTGGCTTCTGGCCAGCTTCGCCTTGCCTCGCCCAGCCTCGCCACATGGTGAGGAGAGCACAGTGCTAACTGCTGAAACTGGGCATGCTGGGGTCTGGGCGGTGTAGCACAGGTAACGTGGTCTCACTCCACTCACAGTGTCCCCTCCCCCAGAGTCCACAGAGCCAGGTGTGTGAAATGGGCAAGGGTCATTTACTGATCTCCTTCAAGGGATGTGCCTTTCTTCATTCCTCGCAGAGAGTGACTCCTCTCCTGCTGTGTTTCTTGCCTGTTTTTCTCCCTCCCTTATTGCAAATATCTTCCTGCCACTCTTAAGGCTGTGCGGCTCTTGTCCAGGAATTTACAGTGGCCTTTGAAGCCATGGCCAGCAGCAGCACGGCCACCAGCCTTGCTAGCAGCCTCTCCCCCTCTTGTCCCTTCCTGGGTACAGAGGAAGGAAGGAAGGAAGGAAGGAAGGAAGGAAGGAAGGAAGGAAGGAAGGAAGGAAGGAAGGAGGGAGGGAGGGAGGGAGGGAGGGAGGGAGGGAGGGAGGAAGGAAGGAAGGAAGGAAGGAAGGAAGGAAGGAAGGAAGGAAGGAAGGAAGGAAGGAAAGAAAGAAAAAGGGAGATTGGATTGAGAAGGAGGAAGGGTCTGAGGGAAATCCTGCCTTAGCACTTGGCCACCAGCAGCCCTGCTGCCCTTTTGCCACCCCCTTGCCCCTCCTCCTGGCCTATCCTGATGGTCTCCCATCCTATTGCTAAGAATGCTTTGATTACAAAGCTGGGTCTCCTCACATGGAGAGGAAGTGGGCCTCCCTCTAACCCAAGCACTTTGCCCTCCTGCACCCACCATGAGCAACCTGGGCAGGGAGAGTGAGCACAGCAGCAGCAGCAGCCTTGACGAGAGGTAAGTACAGCCAGGCACCCCCTCAGGGAAATGGGGCTGGAGTGGGTTGGGCTGCAGGGTTCTGGTGCCCCAGGAGCTTGAGAGCCAGGCTAGGTGCTTTCCCTCCACTGTCCAGGGCTCCGGGCAGCCTATGCCACTGTCCAGGAGTTCCCTGCGGGCCCCAAGAGGGATGGCAAGGCTCCTCCGGGGGACCATGCCCTGGCGCCTACCCCAGTCCCACCCCCTCCACCAGAGACCCAGATATCCCTCCACAGCCCACCTGCAACCCCCACAGATGCCCTGCGACCTGAGCAATGTTGAGCTGGCCACGCCCCCCCCCGACCATTGACTTTGCTTGTCAAAAGTTTGCAAAATGTGATTACATGACCCTGGGACACTGTGACATCATAAGTATGAATCAGTTGCCAAGCATCCGAATGTAAATCACATGACCCTGGGGATGCTGCAGCAGTCATAAGTGTGGAAAATGGTCATAAGTCACTTTTTCCAATGCCATTGTAACTTCAAACAGTCACTAAGTGAACTGTTGTAAGTCGAGGACTACCTGTATTTTATCACTTTTTCCCATTTTTTTTTTGGTCATCAAGTTTTTGATACCTTGCTAGGTGACTAGTGGTACTCAAATATTGCCATATCCTAAAAGTGGTACAATCTGTGAAAAGGTTGAAAAGCCCTGGACTAGAAGACCTCCAAGGTCCCTTCCAGTTCTATTCTATTCTATTCTAAATTACAAGAAAAGAAAAGTTATGGCTTTTGCAAAAAGGCCAAAACTCTACTAATGGTATCTTAATGGTCTGTAAGGACCCACCCCACTTTGCATCTTAAGAAGACAGAACTCTTGGAATAATTCTTCCAACAGAAATCCTTTATTAAGAAGAAGTGGTTGCAGGCGTGCTAGACAGGACTTGGGGTCCAAGCTCTCCCATTCAAGGTTTTAAGGGGTTCCCCAGTAGTCCCACCCAATCACCCCCCCTTCCAGTGATAGGTTCAGGCATCACAAATCCACCCCTTTACTCCTTTCTTCCGTCTGGATGGAGACTTCAGATAAACTACATGAAAGGTAAATAGCCCCCTTTGTTATGGTAAGGTTCAAACTCTTTGAGGTTGCAATAAACACATTCAGCTCCTTAGAAGTATACTGAAGGAAGTGAGGGCCATAAAGCCCCTTTGTTCTCCCCTTCTCTCCCTCTTATGGCAGAATCCAGAGAAGGCAGAATTGGGATTTTCTATGTTTGATAATTAAAGATGAAATATAATTGGATTCTGACATCCGGCCCCTCTTAAAAATAAGAGAGATCCACCTGAAAGAAAACAAAACAGGTATACAACTTAGTCAGGCTTGTTAGGATACTCTGTGTGAAACTTCTTCAATATCTTCGGGGCTCTGACATGACGTTTATGGACCCACTCGTTTTGTGAGGGAGGGAGGTGTTTCCAGGCAACTAGGTACTGAGTTGCTCCATGATATCTCCTAGAGTCAAGGATCTCTTTTATTTCGAAGTGTTGTTCGCCCTCCACCATGATTGGAGGTGGTGGTGGGGGAATTTTTGGCCATAGAGGTGACTGATGCTCTCTTTTCAGCAAGCTGCAATGAAAAATTGGGTGTATTTGCCTGAGATTTTTGGGTAATTCTAATTCTACTGTTACTGGATTTATGATTCTTTTAATTGGAAAAGGTCCTATATATTTTGGTCCAAGTTTTTTACAGGGCTGTAGGGACTTTAGGTATTTTGTAGATAAGTACACCATTTCTCCTATAATGAATGGTGTAGGCTCAACCCTTTTTTTATCGGCTTGTGCTTTGTATGCCTGCCTAGCTTCATCTAGTGCTTTTCTAATTATTGGCCAGGTGTTTTGTAGATTTTCCATCCATTCTTTCAGTGAAGGGATCGTTGGTTCGTTTGGGGTTAACTCTGGCATAGGGTTGAAACTTTGACCGTTGGCTATTTGAAAAGGAGTGTAGCCTGTGCTGGAGTGGACTGCATTATTGTAGGCAACTTCTGCAAAAGGAAGTAAGTCCGTCCAATCACTCTGTTGGGAATTTAAAAACATCTCAAATATTGCTCAAGTACTGAATGGCACCGTTCCGTTTGTCCATCTGTCTGAGGGTGATGACTAGATGTCAGTCCCTGAGTGGTCCCTAAGAGGGATAAAAATTCCTTCCAAAATGCAGACGTAAATTGCACTCCCCTATCAGAGATGATGCGTTGGGGTGCCCCGTGCAATCTGTAAATGTGCTGGATGAAAAGTTTTGCTAAGGCCTTTGCAGTGGGAATCTTTTGGCAAGGGATAAAGTGCACCTGTTTGGAAAACAAGTCCGTGACTGTCCAGATAACAGTATTCCCATTGCTTTCTGGCAATTCCACTATAAAATCCATGGCTATTTCCCTCCAGGGGGCTGAGGGACTTGCCACTGGTTGTAATAGCCCTGGCGATTTCCCTTGCAACCTCTTTGCTGATGCACAGGTTGGGCAGCTGGCAACATAACTTTCTATGTCCTTTTTTATTGATGGCCACCAAAATTGCCGTTTAATTAAGTGTAAAGTTTTTACAAATCCAAAATGCCCTGCTGATTTTGTGTCATGGCAAAGCTGCATGAACGTGATTCTTTGGGTTGTTGGTATATATAACTTTTCCCCTACCCAAGGCAACCCGTCTCTCATTGTGCACACATTTTTGTTTTTCTGGAACCATTCATCTGTTTCCAAACTTTTTCTGAATTCAATTCCAGTTTGGCTGTCCAGTTGTGGTTTTAATTTGGCTTGGGTTCTTGTGGTTACTGGTGCTGCCAGTTGTGACTCTGCCATTATTGGTCTAGAGTCTGTGGTTCGTGCGCTGTTATATTGAGGCATGCGAGATAGAGCATCTGCCAGGAAGTTCTTTCTCCCTGGTAAATGTTTGAGCTTAAACTGGAACTGTTGAAAATGCTGAGACCAGCGGGCTTGTTTGGGATTGAGTTTCCTGGACGTTTTCAGGGCTTCTAAATTTTTGTGATCGGTCCACACCTGGAAGGGGATTTTGTTGCCTTCCAGGAACTGTCGCCACGTGAGTAATGCCCAACGTATCCCATAAGCCTCCTTCTCCCATACGGGCCAGAGCTGTTCTGTTTCCGTGAGTTTCTTGGATGTATATGCACAGGGTTACAATACTGCATCATCATTTTCTTGTAATAGCACAGCCCCCACTGCCACATCACTTGCATCTGCCTGTATTATGAAGGGCTTGTCCATGTCTGGGTGTCTTAGTACTGGTTCGGCAGAAAAAAGTCTCTTTAGTCTCTCAAACGTTGCTTGGCACTCCATTGTCCATGTTAGTGGCTGGCTAGGTTTTACTGAGGATGCTCCCTTCGTTTTTAGTAAGTTAGTGAGGGGCAAGGCTATCTGGGCAAATGAGGGGATGAATTGGCGGTAAAAGTTTGCAAAGCTCAGGAAACTTTGTAGTTGCTTTCTTGTGCGGGGTGGTGCCCAATCTAATACTGCTTTGACCTTTTCTGGGTCCATTTCAATGCCCTGTGGGGATATGCGATAATCTAGGTAGTCTATCCTTTCCTGGTGGAATTCGCACTTTGAGAGTTTGGCATATAGGTGGGCGGCTCGCAGCTTCTTTAAAACCGCTCTGACAAGGTTGACGTGTTCCTCTTTTGTTTCAGTGAAGATAAGAATGTCATCCAAGTAAACAAGGACCCCCTTAAACAGGTGCTCCCTTAGAATGTCATTGATTAATTGCATAAAGACTGCAGGGCCCCCTTGTAATCCAAATGGCAAGACTTTGAATTGATAGCACCCCATGGGACAGTTAAATGCAGTCTTCCATTCGTCCCCTTCCTTAATTCTCACGCGATAGTAAGCTTCCCTTAGGTCTAGTTTAGAAAAAAATTTTCCCTTTCGATAGGTGTGACAGCATGTCTTTCATGAGGGGCAGAGGGTATAGGTTGCTTTCACTGATTGTTTTCAGGGCCCTATAATCCACGCATAAACGTAAAGAGCCATCCTTCTTCTCTCTAAAAAGGACCGGGGCAGCCACTTTAGGCTTGGCTGGCTCAATGAAACCTCTCTCTAGGTTTTTTTTATAAATCTTTCCATTTCCTCCTTCTCCTTTGGGCTCATGGAGTATAATCTGGGCTTCGGGAGTTTTGCCCCAGGCTTGAATTCAATGGTACAGTCGGTGGGTCGGTGGGGGGAGAGCTCATTCGCCCTCTCCTCACTGAAGACTTTAGCAAGGTCTCTATATTCCTCTGGTATTTCTGTTAATCTTTTTTCCTCTCCTATGGATGCTTTTTCTATTCTTGATTGTGGTAGCCTCCCTTGGGGTTTTAAGTCCATAGGGTCCCCCTTCGGGAATTTGATTTCTGTCATCCTCCAATTTACCCAGGGGTTCCATTTTTTCAACCATTCCATCCCTAGAATCATTGGGCATTCCATACCTGGGGTCACCACAAACGTTATGTCCTCTTCATGTTTGCCCAGGGAGAGGTGTATTGGTAGAGTGGCTAGGGTAGCTGGCACCCCCCCCCCCCGCTATGGATCCATTTAACTGGCCAAATGAGATTGGTTGTTCCAGTCTCCTGGATGGGATGCCCAGATTCCCCACTAGTGTTGGGCTAATGAGGCAGCGGGTGCAGCCAGAGTCTATTAAGGCTTTCACCTTCACAGCTTTGGGCATAGGGGGGATTAATATAGTCACTGTTTTGAAGATGGGTGTGATGCATCCACTTACCAGGGGTTCGCCCTCCGAGCTGTCATCTGAGGCATCCACCGGCCCTGTGGTGTAGGCTGAAGTTCTTTCCCCTTGGTGAGCAGAAGTGGGGGGTTCTGCAATTTCCATCATTCTCATGGCCCTTTCTTTTGGCTTAGCTGAAGACTTTCCGGATTTGTTGATTGGGGATCTGTCTGGGTTGTGCTGGGGGGCCTTTGAGCGGCATTCTACAGCTCGATGCCCTTCTCTTCCGCACTTGAAACACCCATTTGCTTCTTGGCTGTAGCCGATGATTTCACCGGTTCGTGTGTCAGCTCAGGCGGGGGGCGGCTCCATTGTTTTCCTCGGTGGTGCCTCTTCAATATGTCGATCTCTGCTTCCTCTGCCAAGACGTACCATTCCTCAAGTCGATGTGGGTCCCCTCGGGGTAGGCAAGCATCATATAGATCATAGTTTAGTCCGTCTTTGAAATGGCCAAGGAGGATGTCTTATGGCCAATTCAGTTTGCTGGCAATGGCCCGGAATTCTTGTGTATACTCAGCCACCGGGCGTTTGCCTTGCCTCATCGTTTTTATCCTTTCACGGGCTTTGCGATCAGCCAGGGGGTCTTCAAATCATCTTCTCAAAGAGGACATGAAACAGTTGAAGTTACTGAGTTCTGGGGCATTGGAGTCATGCAAGTTCACCACCCAATCTGCAGCCGGTCCATCCAGGGCAGATTGCATGATCCGGATGCGGGCTTTGTCGCTGGGAATGTCCTGCCCGTATTCCTCCATGTAGCTGAGGACTTGGGTTAGGAAAAACCCCAAGCATGTTGGCTCCCCTTTGAATTTCACCTCCAACGGTGGACGTCTTGGAATGGATCGGTGCCTCCGTTGTTGGTGGTAGTGTCTTCCGTCCAGATTGCCATCTGTGGTCTGGCAGGGGGTGGGGGCTACTGGATCAGTAGATGTCCCCGGGGTTGCAGGTTCCACGCCCCCCCTCGGTGTCTTTCCCTTTGCGGCTCCAGGAGCTGGGGCGGCCGTAGGGCTCAGGATTCTCCTCTCCTAGGGAGCTGAGAGTTCTCTTCATCAGGTCAATAGCTTTCTCTAGGATCCAGTCTGAGTACGGTGCCCAGCTTTCTCCCTCTTCACTTGGGTGCAGGGATTTCTCCATCTCCTGCTTCCATTCTGGTTGCTTGGTCCCCCGTCTCAGGGTCACCTTTCTTGATTCCTTTCCCCACTCACTTTTCTTTCCAATGCCCATTGACCAGCGAGGCTTGTGGTCCCATGTCTCCACCACTTCTCCTGAGGAATCTGACCTCTCGGATCCCAACATCTGGCAAGGTTCCAACTGGATCAGCGGCTCTCTTTCCAGGGAGTTTTCCCCCTCTCTTGCTCCATTGTCTGACATGGTAAATTTTTGCAAAATCCCCCAGCAAGGGTCTCCCTTCCAGGTGGATTAATTTTGCAAGTCCTGTCTAATGTAAGGACCCACCCCACTTTGCATCTTAAGAAGACAGAACTCTTAGAATAATTCTTCCAACAGGAATCCTTTATTAAGAAGAAGTGGTTGCAGGCGTGCTAGACAGGACTTGGGGTCCAAGCTCTCCCATTCAAGGTTTTAAGGGGTTCCCCAGTAGTCCCACCCAATCACCCCCCCTTCCAGTGATAGGTTCAGGCATCACAAATCCACCCCTTTACTCCTTTCTTCCGTCTGGATGGAGACTTCAGATAAACTACATGAAAGGTAAATAGCCCCCTTTGTTATGGTAAGGTTCAAACTTTTTGAGGTTGCAATAAACACATTCAGCTCCTTAGAAGTATACTGAAGGAAGTGAGGGCCATAAAGCCCCTTTGTTCTCCCCCTTCTCTCCCTCTTATGGCAGAATCCAGAGAAGGCAGAATTGGGATTTTCTATGTTTGATAATTAAAGATGAAATATAATTGGATTCTGACATGGTCATAATATGGAGCAGGTAACCAGCTTCAATTACCTAGGGGTGATTATCCATGCCACTGGCTCAAGAAAAGCACATGGAGAATATGCGGCTGCCTTTGGCCAAAGATCAGCAAATGCCATCCTCAAATTTTTCCGCACAAAGGGGGGATACTATGTTCCAGCTGCAATTAAGCTTTTTCTGGCCAAGTCACTAGCGCAGCTTCTCTATGGGGCCTTGCTCAGACCCTCAGCTTCGTGTTTCACACTATTAGTAATAGTAATAGTAGTAAAGTTGGAAGGGACCTTGGAGGTCATCTAGTCCAACCCCCTGCTCAGGCAGGAAACCCTACACCATTTCGGACAAATGGCTGTCCAGTCTCTTCTTAAAAACTTCCAGTGTTGGAGCATTTACTGCTTCTGGGGGCAGGCTGTTCCACTGATTAATTGAAAGAATTCAAGTTTATTAGAGCAATTATCCAGATGCCATGTTGTATCTCAAATGCACTTCTGTGCCTGGAGACAGGATTGATAAAAGTCGAAGCAAGAATCTGTATAGCTTCCTTAAATATCTGGCTAAAATTTAGTTTCTTTCTGCAAGGCCTTGCTCTATTAATACTCTAAGACAAATTTTCCTCATCATGGATCAAGGCAGTCAAGTCCAACCTTGCCAAACTAGGCTTCTCTCCAGCCTCAATACTCAAATTGGACTACAACCAAGCAAAACAAACCTTGGACTAAGGGTAAAGGACATCAAGAGGCAAGCAGACTTAGGGAGAGCTCCACTGTTTCTGGCTCTAGACTGTTCGATATGTTGTTACTCCTGCCAGTTATCTTAGCCAGTTGGAGTTGGTAAACCACCAGAAAGCATTTTTGCTTGCACGGTGCCATGCACTTCCATCAGACGTCCTGTATGGCAAGTATAAAAAGATACAATTGATTGAAACACTCTGCTCCTGTGGCTCAGGAGAGGTGGAGACCATTGGACACATACTCCCTAGATGTTCTTTCTATAAAGATATTGAAAAAAACCCATATCCTCCCAATAATCGATAAGTATCCTGGCCATTCTGACACTACTTATCTCCAGTGGCTGCTTAAGGACAAACAGGCTGTGATTACAGTGTAGGTGGCTAGATTCTGCACAGCAACACTGGGAATTTGTCAGAAACATAAATAAGATAAATATTTTTAGATCTTTTTAATAATCCTTTTTAAATTAATTTTATTATATGTGCCCTTACTCATCATTAGATCATACTCAGTGCATTTATATGTATGTATGTAAGTAGCCTACAATTGGATATTTTACTGTTTCTGGCCATATGCCTGTAACAAACTGATTTGATTTTATTTGATTTGACATAGGATAGAATTTTCCTATCCTTTAAAACTCTGGTGCCCCCAAGTGGTGAAACGTAATAACACTGAAACACATACCTGTGTACAGACAGAAAGACTGATTCCGATCAGAGGGAAAGCTTCCCCTTGCTTAATTTTTGTATAAATTCTTAAAAATATGTCAGATAAATTTAACAATCTTTCTGAATTCCTTCTTTTTCTTATAATTCTAGGTGAAAACATCTGGTGTTCTTTGAGACATTTATTTGCAATCTTACATGGGAGAAAATGGCCAACTAACCCAATTGTCAGCCTTTTCTCCATGTGCATTCAAAGATATGGTTAATGGATGGCTTCAAAAAGGGGGATACTTGGTGGGATTCTCCATGCCAAGGATTTTTGAGTTCTGCAGCTTCTAGGATGTCTACTAATAGAAGTGCCTTTTCAAATCCCTGCAAGCTTTGAGAATCTTTTCCTGTCCTCAGGTCTTTCTTTAAGATCCTGCTATAGCTTATATTTTGGCAAGTTTCCTCATACTTCATGAGAGTATCACTGAGGCATTTGAGCATGTTGAGGTAGAAAAAGTCAAGATAAAGATTAGATGCATGACACCAAATATTTGAACACTCTCATATGAGGGATTGCCACAACAGAAGAAATAGGCTGGCAAGGTGTTTAAGATTCACACAATTTAACATTATTTGATGAAATCTGAAAGAGAAACTTTTATTTCCTACTTTCACACCTCCACATTTATTCTAGAATAATTTTAGTCTATAGCAATGTAAGAAATTATGCATAATTAGCACAAAGTTAGGTGAAACTATCTGAGAAATGAAGGATCTTGACTAGACTGTGGCACTCGTGGAGACCATATCAAACTACCTCATGATCCTGCAGAAAAATTGCACGGTCACCTTAAGGACATCTTAATATTCTTCTAGGGAACTGAAATGTCTGGCAAATTCTGCAAGAGCAAATGGGACCCTTGCAAGAGACAACTAGGTCCAAAGGAGGAAGGAAGAATGAAAAACAGACTCAAAACCAGTTAAGACTATCAAGATTCTGCAACAATATCCAACTAGCAGTAAAAATTAAAAAACAGTACTTGTTTCTCAAATTTCCTACATCAAATGGATTCTTCTTTGACTAAGCCTGGAAATAAAACATAGTGCAAAATCTTTTTTTTTTTATAGAAATTTTTATAAACTTTTAAAATAAAATCCCTCCCCCCTCCCTCCCCCCATCCGCCCCCCTTAACCCTCCCCCCCTTCCCAGAACTGAATACAGAGCTAAAAAAAACAGGAAAAAAACATAAAAATTAAATAAACATCAATCAACTATACATAAATCCTAAAAAATTAAGAAAACACTTTAACTCCAATACAATAAAATCAGCAAATCTAACCATAATAACTTTAACTATAAATTATTCAAAAGCTAAATAATACTTTCTAATCCCATATTTGTTCTGAACAAAATTTACCCATCTTTTCCACACAGAATTATATCTCTCTTGTGAATGGTCTTTCAGATAAGCCGAAATTTTAGCCATTTCTGATAAATAAGAAACTTTAAGAAACCATTCCTCTAAGGTAGGCAAGGAATCTTTCTTCCAATATTGCTGTAAGGACACACCCCACTTTGCATCTTAAGAAGACAGAACTCTTGGAATAATTCTTCCAACAGGGATCCTTTATTAAGAGAAAATGGTTGCAGGCGTTCTAGACAGGACTTGGGGTTCAAGCTCTCCCATTCGAGGTTTTAAGGGGTTCCCCAGTAGTCCCACCCAATCACCCCCCTCTTCCAGTGACAGTTTCAGGCATCACAATCCCACCCCTTTTTTCCTTTCTTCCGGCTGGATGGAGACTTCAGATAAACTACATGAAAGGTAAATAGCCTCCTTTGTTATGATAAGGCCTTTTGGTGCTAACCCCATTCAAACTCTTTGAAGTTGCAATACACACATTCAGTTCCTTAGAAGTATACTGAAGGAAGTGAGGGCCATAAAGCCCTTTTGTTCTCCCCCTTCTCTCCCTCTTATGGCAGAATCCAGAGAAGGCAGAATTGGGGTTTTCTATATTTGATAACTAAAGATGAAATATAATTGGATTCTGACAATTGCCCAATCAATAACCTTGCCACCGTAATAAAATTCACCATTAAAATAATCTCTTTACTATCACAATCTTCAATAATACCTAACAAAAATAATTGTGGTATAAATTTTATCATTCTATTAAAAAATTTTTGAATGTTCCACCAAATCTTAATCCTAAAAGCCTTTATGTTTCTACATGACCACCAAATATGATAATACGTTGCATCCAAACTACCACATCTCCAACATTTGGGCTGTAAATTGGGATACATGCAAGACATCTTTTGTGGATCAAGGTGCCATCTATAAAGCATTTTATAAAAATTTTCTGGCAAATTTTAATCTTGGGTAAACTTAACATTCCTCACCCAAATTATCTCCCATGTGTCTAATGGAATCAGCTCTTCAAAGTTTTGAGCCCACTTAACCATACAATCCTTAACTAATTCTGTTTCTGATCCAATTCCACTAAAACATTATAAACTCTTTTTATGTGGGCTCGATTTTGGTCTTTAATTTGTTTCACCAAATTCACATCTTCCGTAATAAAACCCACTTTTTGATCTATACTCCATATTTCTAATAACTGCCTATACTGAAACCAAGAATAGATAATATTTTCTTGCGTTAATTCCTCCATCGATTTTAATTGCCACTTATTCCGTTCCCACTTAAGTAATTGCTTGTAAAAAATCCTATCCATTTTCACTCCTTTCCTTATCCCTTCTATAGCGTGCCCAGGAATTCCCCACAATGGTATTCTAAAATTTAATCTATAATATTTCTTCCAGACATGCAATAAAGCAATTCTTAAGACATGGGATTTAAAAACCCTATCCACCTTTTTATTATAAATTAAATACGCATGCCATCCAAATAATAAATCCCATCCTTCCAAAAGAAGTATATCTGAATTTGTTAAGTTAACCCAATCATTAATCAAAGTTAAAACCACCGCATCATAATACAATTTTAAATTCGGCACCTTGAGTCCACCTCTCTCTAGAACATCTTGAATAATTTTAAGCTTAACTCTTGGTTTTTTCCCAGCCCAAATGAATCTATTAATACCCCTCTGCCATTCTTCTAAATTTACCTCTTTCTTTAAGATAGGTATCATTTGAAACAAGAAAAGAAATTTTGGCAGAACATTCATTTTAACTGCAGCAATTCTCCCTAACAAAGATAATTGCAATTTTTTCCAATCATTCAAATCCTTCTGCATTTTAAGCCATAACATTTCATAATTATTTTTATAAAGTTTTACATTAGAAACAGATATATAAACCCCTAGGTATTTTACCTTTTTTACAATTTCAAAACCTGTCAAATTAACTAACATCTCCTTATCCAAATTAGACATATTTTTTGTTAAAATTTTAGTCTTATTATTATTAACTTTAAAACCAGAAACTTGTCCATACTGATTTATAATATGTAACAACTCTACTACTGAACCAGTTGGTTGATACAAAGTAACAACCAAGTCATCTGCAAAAGCTCTTAATTTATAATCTTTCTTATTAATCATTATTCCCTTTATTTTAGATGATTCACGAATTTTAATCAACAAAATCTCTAATGTTAAAACAAACAACAATGGGGACAATGGACATCCCTGTCTTGTACCCTTTTCAATTTGAAAAACCTCAGATAAACCTCCATTAATTATAAGTTGCGCTGATTGTTTTTGATAAATACCTCTAAAAGCTTGCAAAATTTTATCCCCAAAATTCATTTCTTCAACCAACCTCAACATAAATTGCCAATTTAACTGATCAAAGGCTTTTTCAGCATCTAAGAAAATCAAACCCGCAGGAATCTGATTATTTTTATCCAAATATTCTATTAAATTAATAATTTGTCTAACATTATTCTTCATATACCTCCCAGTTATAAAGCCAGTCTGATCAGTACGTATAATTTGATTCAATATAATCATAAGTCTATTAGCTAAAATTTTTGAAAAATTTTTATAATCTATATTCAAAAGAGATATAGGTCTATAATTTTTAGGTAAAGTAAGATCTTGATCCTCTTTTGGAATCAAAGAAATAAAAGCCCTTCTCCAAGATGGAGGTGTCTCTAAACCCATTAATATACTATTAAAAAGTTCTTTCAAGGGCTCTATCATCTCCTCACTTAAAGTTTTATAATAAATTGATGTCAATCCATCAGTACCAGGTGCTTTACCAACTTTTAGTTGTTTAATTGCCTTAACAATTTCCTGTGAGGTAATAAACCCATTAATCTCATCTCTTTGATCGTTTGTTAATCTAGGAAAATGAGCATCTTGTAAGTATTTATCTATGTCCAAACTCTGAACCTTCTGACCCATATATAATTTTGTATAAAAAATCTAAAAAAGATTTTTTTATCAATTCTTTCTGAAAAAACACCTTGCCATTATAATTTATTTTATCTATAATTCTCGACCTCTGTTTCTTCCTTAATTGATAAGCTAACCACCTGCCCGGTGGTTATTTGCATTACAAAATGTATTATGTCTCATGCAACCTGGTCAGCCGTTAACATATTAAATTGTGATTTAAGCAAATTTATGGAAGCCTTTACATTCTTATCCAAGGGATTCATAATTAATGCTTTTTCTTTTATCTTAATCTCCTCCCCCAAATCTTTACGTTTTTGCATTTGTTTTCGCCTATAAGAATTATTCATTTGAATCAACACCCCCCCCCCGCATATAAGCCTTACTAGCATCCCACACCATTGCCACTGAAGTTCCCTTAAACATATTTAAAGTGAAAAACTCCTTTGAATGTTCTCTAAGTTTCAATACATTCACCTCATGTCTAAATAAATTTTCATTCAACCTCCAAGATCTTCTTTGCTCCTTCTCAGGAGTTAATTCCAACCATACAGGACTATGATCAGTAAGTGTCCTTGGAAAAATTTTAACATTTTTAACACTAAAATATAAATCCATAGTAATCAAAAAAAAAGTCAATCCTTGAAAATGATTGGTGCTTATCAGAAAAAAAAGTAAAGTCCCCCTCATCCATATTACGTTCCCACCAAATATCTCTCAATTCCAAATCTTCCTTCAATTCAAAAAAAGCCTTTGGTAATTTAGCTTGCTTGAAGAAAGTAGAAGATCCTTTCTTATCTTTATATGTATCCAAAACACCATTCCAATCTCCCATCAAAATCACAGATTTATAATCCAATGAATTCAATTTTTGATGTAAAAACTTATAAAACTGTTGTTGTTGATGATTAGGAGCATACAAGCCCACTATAAGCAATTTCTTTCCATATAAAACCACTTCAATCATAACATATCTTCCTTGAGAGTCTATTAATTTAGCTGACAAATTTTTCTTAACATAAATAACAACACCCCCTTTTTTCCCTGGAGCAGAAGATGCAAAATGAGAACCCAATTGGGCATTTATCAAATATTTTTGATCCTTTAAGATAATATGAATTTCCTGCAAACAAACAATATCATTATTATATTGCTTTAAGTAATGAAATATTTTCTTTCTTTTCTGAGGAGAATTTAAGCCATTAACATTCCAGGTCAGGAGCTTTGCCATCTCCTCCAGCTGCAAGCCTGGAGAAGACTGCTTGAAGATCTAACATTGAGGATCGAATCAACGAAGATCTCTTGGGTCTTACTCCTCCCACAGGCTCCGAAACAAATTCTTGTGTAGACTCTTTTATATCCATCTTGTGTTGCTCTTTTTCTCTTCGTCTATGAGCTGTTCGAGTCATTCTCTGCTCTTTCATCTCAACAGACTGCTGCATCAACTCAGCCTGTAATTTTCCAGCTTTCATTGATACAGTGTCTCCAACCAATTGCTCTCCCTCTTTCACATCAGGAACTTTAGAACATAAAGGTGGTGGTGAGTGAACTCCCAGGACAGAAATATAAAACTCTCTTGCCTTTGCAACTGTGTTAAGTCTATAATGTGTCCCCGCATGGCTCACCACAATTCCAATCGGAATATCCCATCTGAATGGCATCTGCCATTTTTTAAGTTCCTCTGATAGAAAAGCAAAGTCCTTCCTTCTTCTTAAAATTTTTGATGGAATCTCCTTTAAGATTATCACATCCTGAGAATCAATCTGAAATCTCTGATTATAAAATGCTTGTATTACTTCATTACGTATGGATCTTTTTCCGAAATAAACCACCACATCTCTTGGTAAGTTTCTCTGCTTTGCAATCCAAGAATTAACTCTAAATATTTTCTCTATTTCCCTCAATATCTCCTCTGGTTCCCTCTCAAGTATCACAGCAATGTCATTTGCCACCACTTCCCTCAAATTTTGTTGCATATTTTCCCTCAAGCCTCTGATTCTTAAAGCAAACTCCATTTCTCTATACTGAGACATGAGAATTTCATCCTGTGAAGTCTCCACCATTTTTTCGACATTTTCAACACGATCGTCTAATAAATCCACTTTATCAACAACATCCTCAATACGATTGTCCAGCTTTTCAACAACAGAGGCGAGTCCTTGCAGAGCCATAACTATATCCTCCCTCATAACTTTATTTCTCTCTACTAAAAGTTCCTTCATTTCTTGTCTAATTTGACATACATTACCCATAACATCTTGAATATCTTTTACCATAAGTGCTGGTACAGGTGGTGAGGGTGGTGGTGATCTAGCTTTAGGTTGTTGAACTGTAAGTATTGCCGGAGAGGAAGCCACTTTAGGCACAGCAGAAGTTGCTTGACGCTTCAAAGCCATTTTAGGAAAAACTTTTCTCCAAAAAATCCAAAAGACCAAAAAGAAACAGAATAAAGAGGGGAAAAAAACCCCTCTTATAATTATATATGTAAAAAAAAAGATAATATATTTACCCTTCTCATGCAACCACTAAAAATCCCAAAAGTTACTGCTTTGTAACAAACAGAAAAATATAAAAATCCTTTAAGACTTCCCTTTCATATGCATGAGAAAGAGAAACCTCTCATCGCCATTTTACTTTTCCCTTATAACAAAAACAAGAAAAAAACTATTCTTTTCAGGAGTTAAAGTTCAAATGACACTTATAAATCCATTCACCTGATCAGCTCTGTCCGCATTCAAAATTAGCTCACAAGTTCACATACATTGTGGAGGTGGAAGCTGCGTCTTGCTCCCAAAACAAAAGGGACAAAGGTGTCTGAGTCGTGGAGAAATGCCTAGGACTCTGTGGGAGCTCACCTTCAATCCCAAAAAAAGATCTTGAGATCTTAGTGGTTCTACCACTATCCACAAGGCAAAAAAACTCACCTCTCTCCCTTTGCCCGGGAGAGAAGCTTCAAACCGCGGGAAAGCTGATGTTCGCTTTCACCGCGGTTTTTACACAATCTCAGACGGACGGCTACAAAGTAGCCGCCATCGGCACAGAGCAACGCCACTGGAAGCCACATAGTGCAAAATCTTAACATCCAGGATGCAGATGTTTAGACAAATGGTTTGGCATGCATTCTGCCAAGGGGAAGGCAAGTGCACAGACTGTGTAAGGTCCTGCCTGAGCTAGTGCTCCCAAGAAAGCAGAACTCTTGAAACTGGCATTGTTTCAAAAGGAACTTTTATTGAGAGATAGTAAAAGCAGAAAAGCAAGGCAAGATCTGAATATTTCCTGTGCGAAACATTACATTAAACCCCTCTTCAGAATCCTGGCCAAGTGCCCAAGTGCCCAGTCCGTTTCCAGCCAATACATAGGTGCAAAGTTGTTATGGGAACTGGAAGTGAAAGAGCGATAAAACACTGTTCCCAGGCATTGCATCTTCCTCCCAGCAGAGGACAGCAAAGGCAGATGGCCCCAGACACATTCCTCCTTCCCTTTCACAACAAAGAAATACATCAAAATGTAGATGAACAAAGCAAAAGAAATGCATCCCAGGGCCCACACATCTCCCCTCCAAACAGAATGGCAGTGTCCCGATAAGGATATGAGGGGTCTGACATGCCAACCCCCTTAAAAGAAGGAGACATCCACCTGGAGAAATAAATAATAATAATGTGGGTAGAGAAAGAGAATTCATAGATTAATCAGGTTTATCAAAGTAATGTGCATGAAAATGTTTGAGTAACCCAGGGGCTCTACTATGTTTCTTGTGAACCCATTCCTTTTGGGAGGCTGGAAGATCTTTCCAGGCCACCAAATACCAAGTGGCTCCATGGTGTATGCATGAGTCTAGGATTTCCTTAATTTCAAAGTGTTGTTCGTCCTCTACCATGATGGGCTGTGGTGCTGGGGGAGTTGCTGGCCATAAAGGTTAGATTATTTCAGCTTTTAACAGACTGCAGTGGAATACAGGGTGGATTTGCCTTAGGGTTTTGGGGAGCTCCAACTCCACTGTGACCGGGTTCATAATGTGTTTGATTGGGAAGGGTCCCAGAAATTTGGCCCCAATTTTTAGAGGGTTGTAGGGACTGAAGGAACCTAGTAGACAGGTATACTCTGTCCCCAATGTGGAATGGTTTAAATTCCATTCTCTTATCTGCCTGAGCCTAGGGTAGCCTAGCCTACCCTACCCTAAGGACTTTCTGACAACTGGCCAAGTATTCTACAGCTGATTCATTCATTCCTTAAGGGAAGGATTGTGGGTTTGTTAGTTGGCAGTTCAGGCATTGGGTGGAACTCTTGTCCTGTGGCCACTTGAAAAGGGGTGAACGTAGTGCTGGAGTGAACAGCGTTATTATAAGCTACTTCAGCGAATGGTAGGTCAGTCCAATTGTCCTGCTGGTAGTTGATAAAGCATCTTAGGTACTATTCTAGAACCAAGTTCATTCATTCTGTACCACCATTCATTTGAGGATGATTACAACTCAGGCCCTGATTTGTTTCCAGGAGGCCCAAAAATGCCATCCAGAACTTGGAAGTAAATAGAACTCCTGTCCAAAATTATGCGACCTGGAGCTCCATGTAGGCAGTAGACATGGTGGAGGAACAGTTTTGCTAGCATCTTTGCTGTCAGGATTTGGCAAGGAATCAAATGGACCTTCTGCAGCTAGTTTGCGACCAGCTGCAGAAGGCCAGGCATTTCCCCCTGCCTCTGTTTTGCTGCTGCACATGTAGGGCAGCTAGCCCCATAACCCTTGATGCCCCTTTTGATAGAAGGCCACCAAAATTGTCTCTTTACAAACCCAAAGTGTCCCACCACCTTTGAGTCATGGCATGTTTGCACAGTCTTTAGTCTCTGGCTGGCTGGAACGTACAGTTTCCTTTCTACCCATGATAGCCCCTCCTGCATGGAGCAGAGGTTTTTATGACGAAGAAACCATTTGTCCTTTTCCAGGGCTTGCTTAAAGGCCATGGTGACAGTATTGTCTAGTGGTGGGGTGCCTTTCGATTGCACCCTCATGATTATTGGGGCTGCCAACTGCTGTGTTCGCAGTAGTAGCTTTAGTATTTCAGCCCTTACACTGTTGTGTTATGGTAGCCTGAATAGGGCGCCTGCCAGGAAGTTTTTTCCTCCTGGTAAATGGTGGAGGGTGAAATTGAAATGCTGGGTGTTGGGCCCACAATGCTTTCTCAAGGTTTTCAATGCTTCTAGGTGTTTGTGGTCAGTGCAAACTTGAAAAAGGATTTTGCTCCCTTCTAGAAAATGCCTCTAAGTGAGGAGGGCCCACCTCACTACATAGGGTTCCTTTCCCCATATCGCCCAGTGTTGTTCTGTCTCTGTCAACTTTTTCAAAGTGTATGCGCAGGGCTGCAGTTGGCCCTTTTTATTTTCCTGGAGCACTACTGCACCTACGGCCACATCGCTAGCCTCAGCTTGAATGACAAACAGCCTCTCTGGGTTTTTTCAACTTTTCTAATACAAATTTTTTATTAGTTTTCCAGTTTTACAATTGAGTATTTGGAAAGCAACATGGTGATTGGGTTAATCAATAATTCAATAACAACATCTTTAATATATATCTCAGGTTGCATCATCTAACATTCCTTCTCTATTTCCCTTAACATTTGTTATATCATAATTAATATTTCATAAACATTTTCTATTTCTCATCCTAGTACATTGCCACAACAATGGAGTATCCTTTATTATCTCAAATCTATAATCTGCATTATCTGGGCTAAACAATAATTCAAAGCTGTTTCCTGATAATTAATTTTCATTTCCCTTATAAATCTAAGTTCTCAATAAGAAGCCAAATAATCCCTTGTTTTTTGTTATTTTCCAACAATATTTAAATCTAATAATCAAAATTCCCTTCATCTGCAAATGGCAGAGGAGACTGGGAGCCGCAGGGGAAGGCTCTTTGAGCCGTCCCCTGCAGCTCCCAATCTCCTCTGCCATTTGCAGAAAGAGACAGAGACAGAGCTTCTCCCTCTCTCTCTCTCTGTATGTGTGTGTTTGTGTGTGTGTAAAAAAGAGAATAGCTTCACTCTGTTCCGATGAGCTAACAAGCTTATTGGGAGGGGTTCCTCCCTTTGCTGCGTCTCTGCAGGAAGCAGGAAGCAGGAAGGGCAGGAGAGAGCTAGCTAGCCCAGCTATGCTGACTCAGGATAATAAAATAAAATTGTTGCAAGGCCATGGATGCAAGCTCCAGAGGCCTGGAAAATGCTTCTGCTACCTGGATCTAGGGCTGCAGAGCAATTTCACATCCCTCCCCCACGGCTGATCCGAGTGGCAGAAGCATTTTCCAAGCCTCCGGAGCTCACATCCATGTCCTCGTGTCAATTTTGCGATGTGCAAGCGGCCCAATCCTTGCTCCAGAGGCCTGGAAAATGCTTCTGCTGCCTGGATCTAGGGCTGCAAAGCAATTTCGCATCCCCCCCATGGCTGATCCGGGCGGCAGAAGCATTTTCCAAGGCTCTGGAGCCCAGATCAAGCTACTGGTGCACCCCAAAATCACCCTGCGGCCATGGATGCAAGTCCAGAGGCTTGGAAAATGCTTCTGCCACCCGGATTGGCATGAGTTGAAATTAAAAGGTAGTTTTAAAGATAAAGTACAGGTACTCCTCACTCCCCTTTAATATATCTCTTCCCCCCACCCCCTTCAATATCATCTATTCCCCCACCAATATCTCTTCCCCCACCCCTTCAATATCATCTATTCCACCAATATCTCTTCCCCCACCCCTTCAATATCATCTATTCTCCTACCAATATCTCTTCCCCCACCACTTCAATATCATCTATTCCCCCACCAATATCTCTTCCCCCACCTTTCAATATCTATTCCCCCAATATCTCTTCCCCCACTCCCTTCAATATAATCTATTCCCCCAGCAATCTCTTCCCCCACCCCCTTCAATATCATATCTTCCCCCACCAATATCTCTTCCCCCACCCCTTCAATATCATCTCTTCTCTCACCCCCTGCAATATCATCTATTCCCCCACCAATATCTCTTCCCCCACCCAATTCAATATCATCTCTTGCTCCATCACTGGAGGCTTTTAAGTAGAGATTGGATATTCCCTTGTCTGGAATGGTATACGTCCCCTGCTTGAGCAGGGACTTGGACTAAAGACCTCAAAGGTCTCTTCCAACACTCTTTGAGAGAAGCGCTGCCAATCTCTCCCCTCCCCTCATCCCTTCCCGGGCACAGAGAGAGGGAAGGAAGGAAGGAAGGAAGGAAGGAAGGAAGGAAGGAAGGAAGGAAGGAAGGAAGGAAGGAAGGAAGGAAGGAGGGGAGGGAAACAGGAAGAAAGGGAAGGAAAGAAGAAGATGGGAATGAAAAGGAGGGAGTCAGGGAAGGAAGGAAGGGAGGGAGGGAGGGAGGGAGGGAGGGAGGGAGGGAGGATGGAAGGAAGGAGATTGGAATAAGAAGAAGGGAGGGTCTGAGGGAAGTCCTGCCTTAGCACTTGGCCACCAGCAACCCTGTTGCCCTTTCGCCATCCCCTGGTGGTTTCCCATCCTATTGCTGAGGATGCTTTGGTTACAAAGCCAGGTCTTCTTTGCATGGAGAGGGAGTGGGCCTCCCTCTGACCCACACATTTGCCCTCCTGCACCCACCATGAGCAACCTGGCCAAGGAGAGCGAGCACAGAAGCAGTAGCCTTGAGGAGGAGGTAAACACAGCTGGGGACCCCTTTGGGGAAGTGCGGCTAGGGTAGACAGGATGGTGCCATGGTCAGGCTGGGCACTTGACCTCCACTGCCCAGGGCTCCAGGCAGTCCGTACCACCATCCAGGGCCCCCCTGCATGGCCTGAGGCACAGTGAGGCTCCTCCAGTGGACCATGCCCCAGCGCTTGCCCTGGTCCCACCCTCCCTCCATCAGAGATCTACCCCAGTCCTGACCAGGCCCACACAAGTGACATGAGTGATGTTGAGGTGGCCACACTCACCCAGTAGGCCACGCCCATGCTGGCCACGCCCACCCAGTGTGCCATACTCATCCGGCACCCGACGATAAATAAGTGGGGTTTGGGTTGCAGTTTGGGCACTTGGTCTTTAAAAGGTTCACCATCACTGCCCTAAGTAGTCAGACACTGCCATTTTATTTATTTTTTTTTTATTTATTAAAAAGTTTTATAAGTTTTACAAAAATAACAAAACCATACAAAGACAAAAAACAACATATACAAAAAAACTAAACATTACATAACAAAACCCCCTTTCCCCACTCCCCACCCAAACATCCCCCCTTCCCCCCCCCGAGCTTCCCAGAGCAGAATGTAGGCTTAATTAAAAAACAAATTAAAAAATTATATTTATAAGAAAAGAAAATATAACATTAAAACATATATATATATATATATATATATATATATATATATATATATATATATATAAAAATGAAGATTATGAAAAGGCTATATAATATTTTTTATATCCAATTTAAATTGTATAAATTTTATCCACTTATCCCAAACAGCAAGAAATTTCTCTTGCGTTTGTTCCTTTAAAAAAGCCGAAATCTTTGCCATTTCCGCCAAATAAGACACTTTAAGAAACCATTCCTGCAATGTAGGCAAAGATTCCTTCTTCCAAAATTGTCCTACTAACAGCCTCGCAGCTGTAATCAAATTTAACATCAATATAACCTCCTTTGTATCACAATCAGTAACTATACCCAACAAAAATAATTGCGGAGTAAATTTTACCCTCCTTCTAAAAATTCTCTGGATATTCCACCATATCTTAATCCAAAATGCTTTTATCTCTCTGCACGACCACCAAATGTGATAATAAGTAGTATCCATGCAACCACATCTCCAACATTTAGGTTGTAAGTCAGGATACATAAGAGACATTTTTTGTGGATCAAGGTGCCATCTATAAAACATTTTATAAAAATTCTCCCTTAAGTTCTGTGCTTGTGTAAATTTGACATTTCTGACCCAGATGGTTTCCCAGGTGTCCAATGAAACTGGCTCACCAAAATTCTGCGCCCATCTAATCATACAATCTTTAATTAGTTCCGTTTCTGAATCCAATTCAACTAAAATCCCATAAATCCTCTTAATGTGGGTTTGTCTTTGATCCTTCACTTGCTTAATATGATTTTCATCTTCTCTAAGAATACCCACCTTACAATCCACCTTCCATCTATCTACTAATTGCCTATATTGGAACCAAGAATAAATAATATTTTCTTGTGCTAACTCTTCCCGTGATTTTAACTGCCAGTTTTGTCCATCCCATCTAAGTAACTGTCTATAAGACACCATATCCATTTTAGCACCCCTTTTTATTCCTTCTATCGCGTGCCAAGGTATAGCCCATAATGGTACTTTAAAATCACTTTTATAATATTTTCTCCAAGTCCTAAGTAAAGAAATTCTTAAAATATGAGCTTTAAAAACCCAATCCATTTTTTTATTAAATATTAAATAGGCATGCCACCCAAAAAGTAAATCCCATCCCTCTAAATGGAGTATCTCAGGATTTGTCAAATTTACCCAGTCACTGATTAGTGTTAAAACCACCGCATCATAGTATAATTTCAAATTCGGTGCCTTGAGTCCACCCCTCTCACGGAAGTCTTGCATGATTTTAAACTTAACCCTTGGCTTTTTCCCTGCCCAAATAAATTTGTTAAGGCCTTTCTGCCATTCACTTAGATTAATCTCATTCTTCAAAATCGGTAGCATTTGAAACAAAAAGAGAAACTTGGGTAGAATATTCATTTTTATCACTGCAATTCTTCCCATAAGGGATAATTGCAACTTCTCCCAATTCTTCAAGTCTTTCTGTACCCTAACCCACAACCTTTCATAGTTATTTTTAAATAATTTTGCATTAGAAACAGATAACATCACCCCCAGATATTTTACCTTATTAACAATTTCAAAACCCATCAAATTAACCAAGGTCTGCTTCTCCTGGCTAGTCATATTTTTAGATAAAATTTTAGTCTTGTTAACATTAATCTTAAAGCCTGAGACCAAACCATAATAATGAATCAATTGTAATAACTTTACTACAGAATGAGTAGGTTGCGACAAAGTAACCACCAAGTCATCCGCAAAAGCTCTTAACTTATATTCTTTTTTATTAACTTCTATTCCTTTAATTTCCTGCGACTCTCGAATTTTAATTAACAATATTTCCAATGTTAAAACAAACAGCAACGGTGATAATGGACATCCCTGCCTAGTACCTTTCTCTATTGTAAAAACCTCTGACAACCCTCCATTAACAATAAGTTGTGCCGTTTGTTTTTGATATATTACCATAAGAGCTTGTACTATCTTTTCACCAAAATTCATCTCCTCCATTACTCTTAACATAAAATGCCAATTCAATTGATCAAAAGCCTTTTCAGCATCTAAAAATATCAACCCTGCAGGGACTTGGTTGTTCTTGTCTAAATATTCTAATAAGTTAATAATTTGTCTAACATTATTTTTCATATACCTTCCAGTTATAAACCCAGATTGATCTTTATGCACAAGATGATGCACAACCCTCATAAGCCTATTTACTAAAATTTTTACAAATATCTTATAATCCACATTTAAAAGAGATATAGGCCTATAATTCTTTGGTAAAGTAAGATCTTGATCCTCTTTTGGAATCAGTGATATAAAAGCACTACGCCATGAAGGAGGAATCTCTAGACCCTGTAAAATATCATTAAAAAGATTACCTAATGGCTGAATCATCTCCTCCATTAAAGCTTTATAATAAACAGCTGTTAACCCATCCGTACCCGGTGCTTTCCCTGGTTTCAATTGCTGAATTGCTAACGTAATTTCCTCCTTAGTAATTAAGCCATTAATTTCCTGCTTCTGATCCTCTGTCAATTTGGGAAAATTAGCCTCGTTTAAATATTTATTTATATCTAAAATTTGAACATTGGTAGATTTATATAATTTTTGATAATACTCCAAAAAAGATTTCTTAATCAATTCCTTCCGAGAAACTAATTTACCCTGATAATTTATTTTATCTATTATTCTCTGTCTCTGTTTCTGATAAGCCAACCATCTCCCTGGCTTGTTAGCATTACAAAATGTATTTTGTTTCATAAACAATAAGTTGGTTGCAGCTTGATCTGCTAACAACATATTAAATTGTGTCCTTAATAACTTTACAGATTCTTTAATATTTTCATCAGAAGGATTTAAAATCAAAGACTTTTCTTTTAATTTAATTTCATCTTCCAATTCTTTACGTTTCTGAGTCTGCTTTCGCTTATGATAATTATTCATTTTTATCAACATACCACGCATAAATGCTTTACCTGCATCCCATACCATTGACATTGAAGTCCCCTTATACATATTTAAAGCAAAATAATCCTTTAAACACTCCTTTAACTTTTGAACATTCTTTTCTTGTCTAAATAAATTTTCATTCACTCTCCAAGATCTTCTCTCCTCTTTTTCTTGAATCAGCTCCATCCAAACTGGGCTATGATCCGTCAGCGACCTAGGAAAAATCTTTACATTCTTTACTCTATTATATAAGTCCGTTGTAATAAAAAAAAGTCAATTCTTGAGAAGGATTGGTGTCTATCTGAGAAAAAGGTGAAATCTCTCTCCTCTTGATTACATTCCCGCCAATAGTCCCTTAGTTCCCAGTCCTCTTTATTATCAAAAAAGGCTTTAGGTAATTTTGCATGTTTAAAAAAGGGAGAAGAACCTTTCTTGTCCCTTTGTGTGTCTAAGACACCACTCCAATCACCCATTAATACCACGGATCTATAGTCCAGCAAAGTTATTTTTTGATGTAACAACCTGTAAAATTGTTCCTGTTGCTGATTTGGTGCATAAAGTCCCACTATAAGTACTTTCTTACCATATAAGCCAAGTTCAATCATCACATATCTTCCTTGGGGATCCGATTCTACCAGACAAGCTGGTAGATTTTGCTTCACGTAGATAACAACTCCCCCCTTTTTTCCCGGAGCAGAAGATACAAAATGAGACCCCAAACGAGCATTAACTAAATATTTCTGATCCTTAAGTAAAATATGAGTTTCCTGTAAACAAATAACATCATTGTTATGTTGCTTCAAATAATAGAAGATTTTTTTCCTTTTCTGAGGAGAATTCAATCCGTTAACATTCCAGATCAGAAACTTTGCCATCTCCCTTAGCCAGGAGCCCGGAGAAGACACCTTGGAGATCTGCCATTGCTGCATGTGTTGCATAACTCTTGGGTCTTGCTCCTCCCACCGGCAATGATGCACTTTCAGAAGAAGCTTCTTTAGCCTCTTTCTTACGTTGCTTCTTCTCTTTGCGTCTATAAGCTGCACGGGTCATTCTCTGCTCTTTAACCTCCGTTTGACGTTGCCATTCAGCTTGCAGCATCCCAGCAGAGACCAAACCTAATGCCTCAGATTGCTGCTCCAACTCTTTGCCACTCAAAGACTTCTGAACAGGTGGAGCTGAGCCTGCACCCAGGACTATATTGTAAAACTCTCTGGCTTTGTCAACTGTATTCAATCTATAACGTGTCCCCGCATGGCTCAAAACAATACCCATCGGGATTTCCCATCTGAATGGCATCAATCTGGTTTTAAGCTCATTAGCCAGAAAAGAAAAATCTTTCCTGTTTCTTAAAATCTTTGATGGGATTTCCTTTAAGATAATAATATCTTGAGTAGCAATCTGGAATCTCTTATTATAAAAAGTTTGTACAATTTCATTACGCAGAGACTTCTTTGTAAAATAAATCACCACATCTCTGGGCAAGTTCTTCTGCTTCGCAATCCAAGAATTGACTCTATAAATTTTTTCAACTTCTCTGCGTAACTCTCCTTTATCCATATTCAGAGCAACAGCTAAGTCAGTAAGCACCATCTCCATCAAATCTTGATTCATATCTTCCTTGAGGCCTCTAATCCTCAAGGCATACTCCATCTGTCTATACTGAAACATAAGCATATCTTCAGACACTGCCATTTTAGAAGGGGGGGAAGACATCCCCTTTCCTCTCTCCTCATAGGGGGAAGAAATTTCAAGAGGCTTTTTACAGGAAAATAGTTGAGATACAAAGAAGGCAGGATCTCACCCAATTCTTCCATGGTGCTTTCAAAAGTGCTTGTTAGTGATTTTGGCTTTGGCTGGTAGCTGCTTAGTGATGAGCCATGTTAATGGCCGATATTTTCCCCGTCAGTCCGAAGAGCTGCCCGGGATCAATTGGGAGGGCTGCCACCCTTCTGTGATCACTTGGAAGTCCTCTTCACGCTCGCCGCCCCTCCAGGGTGACTTTTGACCCCGGCGGGAGAGAACTGGACGGCGCAGAGAGTGATCGCTCTGCATGTCCGCCAGTGCCACGATCGCAAACTGGAAGCTGGTCTTTTCGAATGCATTCCATAGTCCACTTTAATGGCTGGCTAGGTTTCGGCTTATCTATTCCCTTGGTTTTTAATAAGTTCATAATGGGATGTACAATCTGCGCAGAGGAGGGAATGAACTACCTATAGAAATTGGCAAAACTCAAGAAGCTTTGCAATTGGTTCCTGGTGCGTGGGGGGCTCCCATTCTAAAATGGCTCGCACTTTCTCTGGGTACATTTGTACCCCCTCATTCAAGATCCAGTAGCCTAGATCAGGGCTTTTCAATCAATGATACGGGTACCACCTGTGGTACATTGGCACCTGGCAGGTGGTACACAACCATCCTAGAAAAGTGGTAGCGGGGGAGGGGAATGAGAGCCGGGCAGGCAGGCAGGTGTCTTGCTCAGCTGTGCCTTGGGGGGCACTTTTTTCAGTGCCATTGTAAGTTCAAACAGTCACTAAGTGAACTGTTGTAAGTCGAGGACTACCTGTACTTTATCACTTTTTTCCTTTTTTTTTTGGTCAAGTTTTTTTTTTTTTTTTTTTTTTTTTTTTATTGAATTTTTTCAAAAGTTTTACAAATAAAAATCCACCCCCCCCTCCCCAACCACCCCACCCCCCCCCGACTTCCCAGAACTGAATATAGGATTATTTAACAAATATTTTAAAAATAACATTTGCAATTTATAAAATAATTAATAATAATAATAAAAATCACAGTAATAATATATATAGAAATAATATACATAACATAAACTTTAAAATGAATAATATATACTAAAAAAGAAAAAAAATAAAAAATAAAAAGAGAAGAGAGAGAGAGAAAGAAGAAAGAAGAAAGTAGACGAAAAATAAAGCATATATATATATAAAAAAAAAAATATATGAATAATAATACATTAAAAATGTATATATATAAAAAAGAAAAAGAAGAAAGAAAGAAAGAAAAAACAATCATTACAAATTATAAAAAGGCTAAATAATATTTTTCCATATCCAAATTATGTTGTATAAAATTTATCCATTTTTCCCATACCGCAAAAAATTTTTCTTGAGATTGCTCCTTTAAGAAAGCCGAAATCTTTGCCATTTCTGCCAAATACGAAACTTTATGAAACCATTCTTGTAAAGTAGGCAAAGATTCCTTCTTCCAATATTGTCCTATTAACAACCTAGCGGCTGTAATCAAATTTAACATCAATATAACCTCCTTAGCATCACAGTCAATAACAATACCTAGTAAAAATAATTGCGGAGTAAATTTTACCCTTCTTTTAAAAATTCTTTGAATATTCCACCATATCTTAATCCAAAAAGCTTTTATATGCTTACACGTCCACCAAATATGGTAATAGGTAGCATCCAAATATCCACATCTCCAGCATTTCGGCTGTAGATTAGGGTACATAATGGACATTTTCTTTGGGTCAAGGTGCCATCTATAAAACATCTTATAAAAATTCTCTCTTAAATTTTGCGCTTGTGTGAATTTAACATTTCTTATCCAAATAAGTTCCCAAGTATCCATTGAAATCGTTTCACCAATATTCTGTGCCCATTTAATCATACAATCTTTAACTAGTTCAAGTTCTGAATCTAATTCCACTAAAACCCCATAAACTCTCTTAATATGGGTTGGCCTTTGATCTCTTACTTGTTTTAAAAAAAATTCCATCTTCTCTAAGCCAGCCCATTTTACAATCCATCTTCCATCTATCCACTATTTGTCTATATTGGAACCATGAATAAGTTAAGTTTTCATGTGTTAATTCTTCCAAAGATTTTAACTGCCAGTCTTGGCCATCCCATCTTAATAACTGTACGTAAGAGACCTTGTCCATATTTACCCCTTTCCTTATACCTTCTATGGCATGCCGAGGTATAGCCCATAATGGTATTTTGAAGTCACTTTTATAATACTTTCTCCACACTCTTAGCAAAGAGTTTCTTATAATATGAGACTTAAAAACCCAATCCACTTTTTTATTAAATATTAAATAGGCATGCCATCCAAAAAATAGGTCCCAGCCTTCCAAATGAAGTATTTCTGTATTTGTTAAATTCACCCAGTCGCTAATCAATGTCAATACTACAGCATCATAATACAATTTCATATTTGGTACCTTGAGTCCACCTCTCTCACGAAAATCTTGCATTATTTTAAGTTTCACCCTTGGTTTTTTCCCTGCCCAAACAAATTTATTAATACCTTTTTGCCATTCATCTAAATTACGTTCGTTCTTTAAGATAGGTAACATTTGGAACAAAAAAATAAACTTTGGCAGGACATTCATTTTAATAACTGCAATTCTGCCCATAAGGGATAACTGTAAATTATTCCAGTTTTTTAAATCCTTCTGTACCTCCATCCACAGCTTTTCATAATTATTTTTATACAATTTTACATTAGAAGCAGATAATGTAACCCCCAAATATTTTACCTTATCAACAATTTCAAAGTCTGTTAAGTTAACTAGAGCCTGTTTATCACCATTAGTCATGTTTTTAGCTAATATTTTGGTCTTATTATTATTAATTTTAAAGCCAGAAACACGTCCATATTGTTGAATCAATTGTAATAATTTCACCACCGAAGAAACAGGTTGAGACAAAGTAACAACCAAGTCATCTGCAAAGGCTCTTAATTTATATTCTTTTTTATTAATTTCTATTCCTTTTATTTCTTGAGACTCCCGAATTTTAATCAACAAAATTTCCAGTGTTAAAACAAACAATAACGGAGACAACGGGCATCCCTGTCTTGTTCCTTTTTCTATTACAAAAGCCTCTGACAAACCCCCATTTACAATAATTTGAGCAGTCTGTTTTTGATATATATTGGATAATACTTGTAATATATTTTGTCCAAAATTCATCTCCTTGATTAAACACAGCATAAACTGCCAATTCACTTGATCAAAGGCTTTTTCAGCATCCAAAAATATCAAGCCTGCAGAGACTTGGTTATTCTTTTCTAAATACTCTAATAAATTAATAATTTGTCTAACGTTATTCTTCATATACCTTCCAGTTATAAAACCCGATTGATCCCTATGTATAAACTGCTGCAAGATCCCCATAAGCCTGTTAGCTAAAATTTTTGCAAAAATTTTATAATCCACATTTAAAAGAGATATAGGCCTATAATTTTTAGGCAAAGTAAGATCTTGACTATCTTTTGGAATCAATGATATAAATGCATTACGCCAGGATGGAGGGATCTCTAACCCCTGTAATAAATTATTAAACAGTTCACACAACGGTTGGATCATCTCTTCTACTAAAGCTTTATAATAAATAGATGTCAACCCATCCGTACCCGGCGCTTTGCCCAATTTCAATTGTTTAATAGCTGTAACAATTTCTTCCTTAGTAATTAAACCGTTAATCTTTTTTTCCTGATCTTCTGTTAATTTAGGAAAGTTGACTTTGCCTAAATAATTATTTATATCTGTAATTTGAATATTGGTACCCTTATATAATTTTTGATAGTATTCTAAAAAAGATTTCTTAATCAATTCTTTCTGATAAACCAATTTACCATTATAATTTATTTTATCTATATTCCTCTGTTTCTGTTTTTTTCTTAACTGATAAGCCAACCATCTCCCTGGTTTATTAGCATTACAAAATGTATTTTGTTTCATAAATAGCAAATTAGTTGCAGCTTGATCAGCCATCAGCATGTTAAATTGTGTTTTTAACAATTTTAAAGCTCCTTTAATCTTTTCATCTAAGGGATTTGAAATTAAAAGTTTCTCTTTTAATTTAATCTCCTCTTCCAAGTCTTTCCGTTTCTGAATCTGTTTCTGTCTATGCAAATTATTCATTTTTATCAAAATACCACGCATAAAAGCTTTACTTGCATCCCAGACCATTGACAATGATGTTCCCTTGTTCATATTTAAAGTAAAATATTCCTTTAAACATTCCTTTAATTTATGAACATTTTTTTCTTGTTTAAATAAATTCTCATTCACCCTCCAGGATCTCCTATCTTCCTTCTCTACAAACAGTTCCATCCAAACTGGACTATGATCGGACAATGTCCTAGAAAAAATTTTTACATTCTTCACCCTGTTGTATAAATCTGTTGTGATCAAAAAGAAATCAATTCTTGAGAAAGATTGGTGTCTATCTGAGAAAAACGTAAAATCCTTTTCTTCTTGATTACGTTCACGCCAATAGTCTCTCAATTCCCAATCTTCTTTCATGTCAAAAAAGGCTTTAGGTAATTTAGCCTGTTTAAAAAAGGTAGAAGAGCCTTTTTTGTCCATTTGTATATCTAAGACACCATTCCAGTCTCCCATTAAAATCACGGATCTATAGTCCAACAAAGTTATTTTCTGATGTAGTAACCTATAAAATTGCTCCTGTTGCTGGTTTGGTGCATACAACCCCACAATAAGAATTTTCTTGCCATATAAACCAAGTTCAAGCATAACATATCTTCCATAAGGATCTGATTCTAACAAGGTAGCAGATAAATTCTGTTTAACATAGATTACCACACCCCCTTTCTTCCCAGGGGCGGGAGATACAAAATGAGATCCCAAGCGAGGATTATTTAAATATTTTTGATCTTTAGCTGTAATATGAGTTTCTTGCAAGCAAATAATATCATTGTTGTGTTGTTTCAAATAGTGGTAAATTTTTTTTCTCTTTTGAGGAATGTTTAATCCATTAACATTCCAGGACAGGAGCTTTGCCATCTCCCTTGGCCTTCAGCCTGGAGAAGATCCGCTCAAATTCTGCTGCTGATGAATATGTAGCAGAGCTTTTGGGTCTTGCTCCTCCCACCGGCACTGAAGCAATTTGCTGAGTAGATTCTTCAATTTCTTTTTCTTTTTCTTTTTTCTGTTGTTCTTTTTCTTTACGTTTATGTGCTGCACGGGTCATTCTCTGTTCTTTAACCTCTGGTTGAGACATCCATACCACCTGTCCAGCAGTCATCATCCCTGTACCTTCAGATTTCTGTTCCATCTCTTTGTCACTCAAGACTTTATGCATCATGGGCAAAGGAGAGCCTGCTCCCAGGACCGTTTTATAAAATTCCTTAGCTTTAGCAACTGTATTAAGTCTATAACGTGTCCCCGCATGGCTCAAAACAATGCCCATCGGAATCTCCCATCTAAATGGCATTTGTCTTGCTTTAAGTTCATTTACTAAAAAAGCAAAATCTTTTCTGCTTCTTAAAATTTTAGGTGGAATTTCCTTTAAAATAATAATATCTTGGGCAGCAATCTGAAATCTTTTATTATAAAAAGTTTGTAGAATCTGATTTCGCAAAGACTTCTTAGCAAAATATATCACCACATCTCTAGGCAAATTCCTCTGTTTTGCAATCCAAGAATTAACTCTATAAATTCTTTCCACATCCCCACGTAACTCTTCTTTATCAATATTCAAAATAACAGCCAAGTCATTAATCACCATTTCCATCAAATCTTGAGTTTTATCTTCTTTCAGACCCCTTATTCTCAAAGCATATTCCATCTGTCTATACTGGAACATAAGAATATCATCTTGTGAAGTCTCCACTTTTTTCTCCATATCTTGAAATTTATAATCCAAAAGTTCAACTGTTTCTTCAATTTCCTCTACTCTGGAGTCCAGCTTCACAACCACTGAGGCCATTCCAGATAGAGCTAGAAGTATATCATCCCTCAAAATAGCATTATTCTGTTCTAAAAGCTCCTTCATCTCTTTCTTCATTTCCTCCTTAGTTTCAGATTTATTCTGGTCCAAAAGTTGTTTCATTTCCTCCCTAAACTGTGAGACAGCACTTACCATTATTTCTTTAATGTCTTGTGCTGATGTGCCAGATGGGGGAGGTGAAGGTGGAGTAGATTTAGGTTGCTGCACTGAGGGTATTATTTTAAGTTGTTGTTGCACAGTAGAAGTAGCAGGAGAAGAAGTTACTTTAGAAGCTGCAGTAGCTGGTTGTCGTTTTGAAGCCATTTTAATTTATCTTCCTTTCTTCTTAAAAATACCAATAAAAATAAGTAATCCAAAAAAAAATTAAAAATAAGATAAAATAGAATAAAATAAGATCAATCTAAAAGTCCCCAAGAATAAAAAAGTAAAAAAAGTAAAAAAAAAGCAATATTAAACAACAATTCAGCCGATCCGTCTTTTAAAGGAAAAAAAAACTTTCAAAACGCCATTTTACTTTCACTCTCACTTTTCCGCCCAAAAAAAAAGAGAAAGCTCAAAAAAATAAAAAAAAATCAGCAGATACTAAATAAACTAAATAAACTAAAAAAAATAAAATAAAGCTAAACTATAAATAAAATCCTTTAAACAGTTCTGTCCGGTTTAAGATTACTCACGGTTTCTTTAAGTACGGAGATGGTAGCGGCGTCTCGCTTTGTTTCCGAAGAAACAAAGACAGCTGAGAGGCGGAGAAGGCAATGAACTCCGAGGGAACCCTCTTTCTACCCCCCTAAAAATAAAAATCCAGGGAGAGTTAAGAGGTTCTACCTCTATTCATGCGATCTCTACCCCTTCCCTTCGCCCGGGAAGGGGATTGCGAGCCGCGGGCCAGCTGATAAACGCTGTGCTCCGCGGATCTGACACCTTCTCAGGAGGACGGCTACAAAGTAGCCGCCATCTCCACCGCTTTGACCACCGGAAGTCTTTGGTCAAGTTTTTGACACCTTGCTAGGCGACTGGTGGTACTCGGATATTGCCATATCCTAAAAGTGGTACAATTGGTGAAAAGGTTGAAAATCCCTGGCCTAGATAGTCAATCTTTTCATTGTGGAATTCACACTTCGAAAGTTTGGCATATAGCTTGGTAGTGTGGAGTTTGTTTAGGACCACTCTGACCAATTTTACATGCTTAGCTTTCATTTTGGTGTAAATATATTTTCCAGGTACACTAAAACTCCTTTATACAGGTGCTCATGTAGCACTTCATTTATCAGTTGCATAAACACTGCAGGGGCTCCTTGTAATCAAAATAGGAGCACTCTAAATTGGAAGCAACCCAGGGGGCAGTTAAAAGCAGTTTTCCATTGTCACTCTCTTTAATTCCGATCCGGTAATAAGCCTCCCATAAGTCCGGTTTGGAAAACACCTTCCTCTTAGAGACGTGAGCCAGCATGTCCTTCATGATGGGCAAGGGGTACACATTTTCTATGCACACCACATTCAGACCATTGTAGTCAATGCAGAGATGAAGAAACCCATCTTTCTTCTCCCGGAAAAGCACTAGGGCTGCCACCCTGGGTCTGGCCGGCTGGATGAAACACTGAGCCAAACTTTTTTTTTTTTTTTAGTGAAGAGCTTTATAAAAGTTACAATATAAACCCCAAAACCAACCCACCTTAAACCTCCCTCTCCCTCCCCCACTTCCCAGAGCTGAATACAGGGTTACAATTATAATAATCATAATCTAACTAACATTAACCAACTATATCAATAACCAAGTCCATAATGCGCTTTAACTCCCCTTTAGCATAAATATAAACAAATTAAAAGTAAACATAATAATAAAAACATAAACAAACATAATATCCTAATTATTAAACTAATTATTAAACAATACAATATCCAAATTGTTAAACAATACTAATACTAAAAATAATAATAATATTCCACTATAATAAACTATTAATAATACTCTAAGATTTACTCATAAACTAAGTGGAACTTTTTCATCCCATATTTATTCTGAATATAATCTATCCATCTTCTCCAAACCGAAATGTATCTTTCTTATGAATGATCCTTCAAATAAGCAGAAATCTTAGCCATTTCTGCTAAGTTTGACACTTTAAGCGTCCATTCTTCTATAGTAGGCAAGCAATCCTTCTTCCAATATTGCCCTACCAATAACCTTGCTGCTGTTATCAAATTCAACATCAAATTAGTTTCTTAGTATCACAATCTGTAATAACACCCAGTAAAAATAATTGTGGAGTAAACTTTATCTTTCTCCTAAAAATCTTTTGAATGTTCCACCAAATCTTAATCCAAAAAGCTTTTATATTTTTACAAGTCCACCAGATAAGAAAATAAGTAGCCTCCAAACTACCACATCTCCAACATTTGGGCTGTAAATTAGGATACATACAAGACAACTTTTTAGGATCCAGATGCCATCTATAAAATATTTTGTAAAAATTTTCTCTTAAATTTTGGGCCTGAGTAAATTTTACATTTCTAACCCAAATTACCTCCCATATATCCAGTAAAATCGAGTCTTGAATATTTTGGGCCCACTTTACCATACAATCTTTAACTAATTCCATTTCCAAATCCAATTCTATTAAAGCATTATAAATTCTCTTTATATGCACTCGATTTTGATCTTTAATCTGTTTTACCAATTTCTCCTCCATTAATGTAATACCAACCTTTTGATCTAACTTCCACCTAACCAACAATTGAGTATACTGCAACCAAGACTGTACAATATTTTCTTGCTTTAACTCAGCTAATGATTTTAAATGTCAATCATTCCCTACCAATCTAAGTAATTCCTTATAAGAAATCCTATCCAAATTCACACCCATAGATACCCCCTCTATCACGTGCCCAGGAATCCCCCAGATTGGTATTTTATAACTTAACTTATAATAATACTTTTTCCAGACATGCAATAAAGCACTTCTTAAAATATGGGATTTAAAAACCTTGTCAACTTTTTTAGTATAAATTAGGTATGCATGCCACCCATATAATAAATCCCATCCCTCAAGATGAAGTATAATTTTATTTGTTAAATTAAGCCAATCACTAACCAATGTTAAAACCACCGCATTATAGTATAATTTCAAATTAGGCGCCTTAAGTCCTCCTCTTTCCCATGCGTCTTATAAGATCTGAAATTTAATTCTTGGTTTTTTCCCCGCCCAAATAAATTTATTAATACCCTTCTGCCATTCATCCAAATTGGTATCTTTTTTCAAAATTGGTATCATTTGAAACAAGAAACTTTGGTAGAATATTCATTTTAACAGCTGAAATTTTCCCCAACAAGGATAATTGTAATTTTTTCCAATTGTTTAAGTCCTTTCGCACTTTAAATCATAATGCCTCATAATTATTTTTATACAATTTTACATTAGAAGCTGTAATATATACTCCCAAATATTTAACCTTTTTCACTATTTCGAAACCTGTCAATTGAACTAACATTTCCTTTTCCTTCATAGTCATATTTTTAGACAATATTTTAATCTTATTATTATTTACTTTAAAACCTGAAACTTTCCCATATTGAGTTATAACTTCCATCAAGTCTAAAACCGATTGAATTGGTTGAGATAATGTCACAACCAGGTCATCCGCGAAAGCTCTAAATCTATAACCATTCTGTTTTATTTTTATTCCCTTTATTGTAGTTGATTCACGAATTTTAATCAGTAAAATCTCCAATGTTAAAACAAACAACAATGGCGATAGTGGACATCCCTGTCTTGTACCCTTCTCAATTTCAAATGCCTCTGTTAATCCCCCATTTATTATAATTTGTGCCAATTGTTGTTGATATATAGCCCTAAGAGAATATAAAAATTTATCCCCAAAATTCATTTTATCAACAACTTTCAATAAAAATTGCCAATTCAACTGATCAAAAGTTTTTTCAGCATCCAAAAATATCAATGCCGCAGGGACATTAAATTAACAATTTGTCTTACATTATATTTCATATATCTTCCAATTATAAATCCAGACTGATCACTATGAATCATTTGCTTCAATACTTGCATTAATATATTTGCCAATATTTTTGAGAAAATCTTATAACCTGTATTCAAAAGAGATATAGGTCTATAATTCTTAGGCTGGGTAAGGTCTTGATCCTCCTTTGGAATCAGTGATATAAAAGCCCTTTTCCATGACGGAGGCACTTCTCCCTCAATCTGGATACTATTAAAAAGTTCCTTTAATGGTTCTATCATCTCTACAGATAATATTTTATAATAAATCGCTGACAATCCATCTGTACCCCCTTTTAACTGTTTAATTGCCCAAATAATTTCCTCCAAAGTAATTAAACAATTCATCTCCTTTTGTTGTTCATTTGAAAGTCTAGGAAAATGTGCTGCCTGTAGGTACCTATCTATATCTGAAGCTTGTGTATTTTCATTAGCATATAATTTTGTATAAAAATCTAAAAAACTCTTTTTAATCAACTTTTGTTGATATACCTCTTTACCTTTATATTCTATTTTCTCTATAATACGTGATTTCTGTTTCTTCCGTAATTGATAAGCTAACCACCTACCAGGCTTGTTTGCATTACAAAATGTATTATGTTTCGCATAACACAAATTAGTTGCAATCTGATCAGCCATTAACATATTAAATTGCTCTTTCAACATATTTATAGAAACCTTTAATCTATTATCTAATGGGTTCAAAATAAAAGCCTTTTCCTTCAATTTAATCTCTTCTTCCAGCTCTTTACGTTTTTGCATCTGTTTATGCCTATATCCATTATTCATATAAATAAAAAAAACCTCATATAAGCTTTACTAGCATCCCAAACCATTGCCATCGAAGTACCTTTATGCATATTCAAAGCAAAAAATTCTTTCCAATGTTCTCTACATTTCTGTGAAAGCATCTCATATCTAAATAAATTTTCATTCAGTCTCCAAGATCTTCTGTTCCCATCTTCAGCAAATAACTCCAACCCTACAGGGCTATGATCCAACAATGTTCTAGGAAAAATCTTAGCATTCTTAACCCTGAAGAAAAGATCAGTAGTAATTAAAAAAAATCAATTCTGGGGAATGATTTATGCCTATCCGAAAAAAAGTAAAGTCTCTATCTTCCACATTCCGTTCTCGCCAAATATCCCTAAATTCCAGATAATCTTTCAAATCAAAAAAGGCTTTAGGTAATTTAGAATAATTAGGAGAATTTTTAAAAGACCCCTTCTTGTCTTTACTTGAATCCAAAACTCCATTCCAATCACCCATCATAACAGATTTATAATCCAATTGAGTTAGTTTATGATGTAAAAACTTATAAAACTTTTTGCTGTTGTTGATTAGGGGCATATAATCCAATAATGAGAACTTTCTTGCCTTATAGCATTAGTTCAATAATAACATATCTTCCTTGTACAACAGCTTCAATTAATCTAGCCGATAAATCTCTTCTTACATAAATAACCACTCCCCCCTTTTTATCTGGGGCAGAAGCTATAAAATGTGATCCAAACTGAGAATTAATCAAGTACTTTGGATCTTTCACAACAATAAGAGTCTCCTGTAAGCAAACAATGTCATTTTTATGTTGTTTCAAGTAGTGAAATACTTTCTTTTCTGTGGTGAATTCAGGTCATTAACATTCCATATCAAAAGCTTTGCCATCCTTAGTGGCCTGTAGTCTTTGAAACACTACTTGAAGATCAGCCGTTGATGTCTTCCATCGTGCCCCTCCCACAGGCTCTGTAGTAATCGGGCCTTGTGTCATTGGTCCAGAATTAGCTTTCTGCTCCTTTTCTTTATGTCTATACACAGCATGGGTCATCCTCTGTTCCTTTACCTCCAAACTCTCTCATCCTTTACCTCCAAACTCTGATCATTAGGCTCAGCCTGCAGTAAATCTCCTACAACCAGTGATATTTCACCTTCAACTGGTTATTTATCTTCTAGCCTTTCTTCTATTATCTTAGTTCATGAAGATGGTGGTGAACCTGCTTTCAGGACATTGGTATAAAAATCTTTTGCCTTTAAAATTGTATTAAGTCTATATCTTGTCCCTGCGTAATTCACCACTATTCCAATAGGTATCTCCCATCTAAACTGGACCTGTCGATTTTTAAGCTCCTCAGACAGAAAGGCGGTCTTTTCTTTTTCTAAGAATTTTTGGAGGTATCTCTTTTAAAATTATAATATTTTGATCTGCAATTTGAAATCTCTGTTTATAAAAAGCCTGAATAATTACATTTTGAAGTGATCTTCTAGAAAAATAAATAACCACATCTCTGGGTAAGTTTTTCTGCCTTGCAATCCATGAATTGACCCTAAATATTTTATCCATCTCTCTTGATAATTCCTCAGGTACACATCCCAGAATAGGAGCTATTGCTTTTGCCACCTCCTCTTTCAAATCTTCTCGTGGATCCTCTTTTAATCCTCTTATTCACAATGCAAATTCCATATCTCTATATTGTGAAATAGTAACTTCATCCTCTGCCATATCAATCCTATTTTCAACTCTGCTTTCTAGTTTTCAGTATTTTCCACAACTTCATCCACCTGGTCATCCAAGCGTTCAATATGTGTAGCTAACCCTTGAAGTGCAAGCAATATATCTTCCCTCATTTCTCTATTTTTATTCTCAAGAAGATCAGCCACCTTCCCCTTAGAGACGTGAGCCAGCATGTCCTTCATGAAGGGCAAGGGGTACACATTTTCTACGCACACCACATTCAGACCATTGTAGTCAATGTAGAGATGAAGAAACCCATCTTTCTTCTCCCAGAAAAGCACCAGGGCTGCCACCCTAGGTCTGGCCGGCTGGATGAAACACCGAGCCAAACTTTTATCTATGAACTGGCAGTGTCTAATTCCTGGGTGGTGGAATCATGGAGTAAAGTTTAGGCTTTGGTAATTTGGCTCCGGAGACAATCTCAATGACACAGTCTGTGGGTAGGTGAGGAGGGAGTTTGTCTGAGCCCTTCTCGCTGAACAGCCAAATCATGGCATTCTCTGGGTATGCCTCTCAGCCACTTGCTCTTTGCAGCAGCCATCATTTCTCAGTTTGGCTTCCTTTTGGGACTGTTGCAGTTGTTAGACAGGAGTTTCTGTTCCTTTGGGAATCTTAAGCACCACTCTCACCAGTCCACCCACAGATTCCATTCTTTCACCCAAGCCAACCCTAGGACAGGGGGTCATTCCATGCCAAGTGCCACTATAAAGTTTAAAGTCTCGGAGTGGCTCCCCATGGTTAAGCCCAGAGGTTCAGTGGCAAAGGTGGATGGGATGCCTCCTGCGGTGGACCTATCTAGTTGGCAGAATGCAATTGGGTTCTTTAGTCTCTTAAGATGGAATCCCAGTCTTATTTATTTTATTTATTTTATTTTATGAGACTTATATTCCGCTTTAAGTGCAAGCACTCTCTAAGCGGTGTACACCAGTAAGCAATGTGTATATATATTTACATTGCCCCCAACAATCTGGGTCCTCATTTTACTTACCTCGGAAGGATGGAAGGCTGAGTCAACCTTGAGCCGGTGAGATTTGAACCGCTGACCTGCTGAACACAGTCAGCTAAAGTGGCCTGCAGTACTGCACTCTAACTGCTGCATCACCTCAGCTCTTCCACTAGGGTGGGGCTTATTAAGCATCTAGTGTACCCCACATCTAGTAGGGCCTTTAGGGCCACTTTCTTCCTTGTGCCTAGGATTAACAGTTCTATGGGCGTGGTTAATGGCGTGATCAGCCCACTTACCAGGAGGTCGTCATCATAGTCAATGTCGGACATCCCTGGTACTTTCTCTGATGGGGTCAGAATTCCCCCCTCCCTGTTTTGGGGAGGGATGGAACTGTACAATCTCAGCACTCTTTAGGACCATGTTTTTGGGGCATTGGAAAGGCTTGGTTTTCCCCTTGATTGTCGGCCTTTCTTCGCAGGGATTTTCATGCAGCGTTCCACAGCCCGATGGCCTTTCTTGCCACATTTGAAGCAGGCGGTTGAGCACCTCTCTGGTGGGTAATCACTTCCACACTCTGAGCAGTACTGGTTCTGTGCCTGGTCAATTTCCGCTTCTTTGACTAAGATGTACCAGTCGAAGAGGCTGGCAGGGGCTTCTTGGGCAATGCAGGCATGGTATAAGTCATTGTTAAGCAGTTCACCAGGATGTCTTCCGATTAGTTGAGGTGCCAAGCCAGGTCCCAATTTTCTTCAGTGTACTTGGCTCCCGAGCGGCAGTCCTGCCTCACCATCTTAATGCGGTCTCGTGCCTTCCAATCGGCCAGGGAGTGTTCGAAATGGCACCCCAATGCTGTCATGAAGCAGTTGAAGTTCCAGAGCTTTGGTGCCTCAGTGTTATGCAGGGTCACCATCCATCTGGCCACAGCACCTTCCAAGTCTAAGGTGATGAGCCTAACCCTGGCTCCTTTGCTGGGGAGGTCTCACCCGTATTCTTGCATGCACACAAGGACATGGGTGAGGAAAAGCTCCAACTGCTGAAGGTCCACATCAAACTTAACATCCAGGGGGGATGCCTTTCGCTCCAGTTGCTGGGCTCCCCTTCCGCCGGTTCTCTGGGCATTTGCCCCGATTGGATGACCCGAGATAGGGTAGCCAGGCAGTCATCGCATCTTCTGCAAAAGCAATGGCGCCCACTGATGTCTCTGGAATAGGGGACTCGCTCCCCACGCATGCCAGTTCTTCTGCTTGTTCCTTGTTCTTTTCCCCACAGCCTTCTTGCGCCTTCAGGTTCTGGAAGGCTTCCATCGTGAAATGTATGGCTCGCTTCATGAGCCAGTTGGCTTAGCTTGACTCTTCCCCTAGCTCATCATCTTAGTAGTGTAGTTCTATCTCGCACTTCCAGCCCAGCTTCCTGCTACCAGAGGTGAAACTCTGGGTCCTCCTTTCCTGGTTTTTTTTCCCCATGCCAACAGACCATCTTTGTTTTGGGGGTTCTTCCATGGTGGCAGCTTCATCCATCCACTCATCAGTGTGAGTCTTCATGGAGGTTTTTGTCCAGGACTTAGCCTCCTCCTGCTCACTGCCATGGTGGGACATCATGTGCATGGTAGGGTGCGATCCCTCCAGGTTGATCACTTTGCAGATCTTGCCTAATGTAAGGTCCTGCCTCAGCTAGTGCTCCCAAGAAAACAGAACTCTTTCTGCTGGGTATTTTAAACAGAAAATATAGTAAAGAAATACGATACTTAATTTTACATATAACAATGGCAGCAAGAATAGTATACGCAATTCTGGAAAAATGAGAATATACCAGGGGTAGGCAATCCAAAACACTCAAAGAGCCACTTGGACTCGTTTCCCACTGAAAACAAAACACTGGGAGCTGCAAAACCCTTTTGATATCTAAAATGAAGATAACACTGCATATATCCTTTTTTACCTTTATTATAGGTGTGTGTGTGTGTGTGTGTGTGTGTGTGTGTAGATCTTTGGTTATTCGGGTTTTCTCCCACGTAAAATTGGAAGTGTCTTGGAGACATTTCGACGAAGTCCCATTCGTCATCTTCAGGCTGGTGTTTTTGGCTTCGTGCTTCTAGGACTTCATCGAAACGTCGCCAATACACTTCCAATTTTACGTGGGAGAAAACCCGAATAACCAAAGACCTACATACAAACACCCGCGAAAACCTCAGAAAATATATGTATATGTATATACACATACACACACACACACACCTATAATAAAGGTAAAAAAGGATATATGCAGTGTTGTCTTCATTTTAGATGTCAAAAGGGTCTCTCTCCCTCCCTTTCCTTCCTTTCTTCCCTTTCTCTTTCCTTTCTTTCCTCTTTCCTCTTCCTTTCCTTTCTTTCCTCTCTCCTTTCCTTTCCCTTTCTTTCCTTTCCTCTCCCACTTTTTCTTTCCTCTCCCTTTCTCTTTCCTTTCCTTCTCTTTCCTCTCCCCTCTTTCTCTCTTTCCTCTCTTTTTCTTTCCTCTCTCTAATTGTGTCGGATATGCACTGAGAAATCTATTTGCAGATTGACAAAAAAGTAACAAGAACCTATTTATTGTACATAATGTTTTATTATAAATTGTGAATTGTATATTGCATCTGTACATCTGCTGTGGTTTTGTGATGTGCAAATTTCAGCATGGGTTTCATCGAAGTTTTCAATTACTTTTCTGTTGTTTGGGGGAGTTTAAAAAATTGTTTTGGGTTTGTTTGGAGGTTTTTTGGCAGGACACAGCCAAAGACCCAAGTTTATATTTAAAAAAAAACTAGGGGAAAAATAGACAAGCTAATACACCCTTTCACTGAAGAAGGAGGGAGGGAGGGGGGAAAGGGAGCAAAGTTTTCTGAGTTCTCATTGGCTACCTGTAAGCCCAAATGAGTACAGTATTCCCTCCTCCAGTGCTGAGCTCAGGGTGTGTGCGTGCACGTGTACGCATGCGTGCGACTCCCCGCTCCCCTCACCCAGCTTTTGTCCTGCTCTCTATTCCCTCCTTTTCCTGTTTTGGAAACTTCTGTACTCCAATCCTCCAGATTGGCACTATCTAAGCCACTGCTGCTTGATTCCTCTCCCTGGCCAAAAAAATGTCTTCGTCCAGCCCCCGAATCCCCCCAACACCACTCTTTTTCTCTTTTACTGCTCCCTCTCCCGCACCCCAATTGGTCTTTTTCATGTATTTAGGAAGGAATTTTTAATAGACACTTTTTATATTAAAAGAAACCTATATATTGAGTGACGAGGCTGCCTCATGTGCTTCTATTAGCTGTTTGGTTAGACACTGCTTGGGGATCTGGGGGGGAGGGGGAGATGGCTTCACAGTGAAGGCTTCGCGGGGGCACTGCTGGCGGGGCGGGACAAGTGAGGAGGATGTGAGGCTTGCTTTTGGCTATGCCCCGCAACAGCTCCAGGGGAATCAAGCCCAGCTTCCCGGTGCTGGCATCCAGGAAGCCGACGCGGCTGAGTTTGCGCCGCAACAGAAAACTAGCCAAACACCACAGGTGTGAACGCAGTCACGGCGGCAGCCTTTGCATGTGAGGCAGCCGAACGTGGGGCAGAGATTTGGGCTGCTTGCAAGGCAGCACCTCTGAAAAGCAGAGACTCTCTTTTCCCCCATCGACGCTCCTGCTCCAAAGCCTCCAACCCCTCCATTCTAGCAAAGCGCTGCCTGCTTTCCTTTTTTCTCCTCCTTTCCCTCGGTCCCAACTCAGTTCGGCAGGATGGATGAGATTTTTCCTGGCCCGCGTTTCAAAGGCGTGATTAGACACACAACGCCCACAATAATTGGGCCACAAGGCGCAACTTCCCCAGGAGGCAGAAAGAATTCTGGGCAAGCGGCATTTTGGAGGTCAGGCCAAGGCTTGGTCGGGCCCTCATGGGGTGCGGCTCCATGGAATTCCGGGTGCCTGACTCACGGAGGAAGCCAGCCGGGAGCCCACAATTAGCGGGCCTGCCAGGAGGCAGTTGACGTGAACACCCCCACAGGATGGGATTCATGGCCAGCCGACCATGGGGTGGGAGCGGCTCCCTCACCAGGGCCGCTCGGCCTCCCCAGCTGTCCAGCCGTCCCAGCCTTTCCAGGGCCAAATCCTGCAGGAGGGCGACAGGACCAGGCTGGGTGGCGGGAAAGGAGGTGTGCTGCAATTCGCACAACACTGGTCCCAGTCCAGAGGAGCGCCCCGGCTCCGCTTCCTCTCCTGTTCCAGGTGTGGGGAACTGGACTGAGGTCCCAGAAAAAACAAGCATGGGGGGGCAGGAGGCAGCAGAAGGCACCCGGGCACCACGAACCGGCCCGGGGACGGTCCAGGGATGCCCACTGCCGGGGCTGCTGCCTGGACCAGCTTGGGGAGACGCGTGGCCAGCTCGGCTGCCCAGGGAGCAATGCTGGCACCGGTTGTCCCCCCAGCAGCAAGAGGAAAAAGAGGAGGGTGAGGAAGCCACCACCACCGCCCCAGTCGGGACTCCGCGCTGCCCAGGGCTCGCCCTCCACCCATCCAATGTAGCTGTGGCGGGGGCTGGTGCTGTGCAGCCCGCTGGCCCTTGCCGCAATGCTGCGCCTGCTCTGCTGGCCTGGCTGCTCCCCCCTGGGCACCCCTCTTGCCCCGGCATCTGCCTGAGCCACCCGGGGGCAGCAGGAAGGGAGGAGGGTGAAGAAGCCGCTGCTGCCAGCCCAGCCGGGACTCCACACTGCCCGGCCTCGCCCTCCACCCATCCGATATAGCCGCAGCAGGCCGCTGCAGGGGCTGGTGCCATGCGGGCCGCTGGCCCTGGCCGCGATGCTGCGGCTGCTCTGCCTGACCAGCCCCTGCCAGCCCCTCCACCAGCGCGGCTGGACCCCCAGGTGCCCCTCTTGCCCCGGCACCCGCCCGAGTCACTTGGGGAGCAGAAGGGGAGGAGGGGGGCAAGGAAGCCGCCGCTGGCACTGGGTCCCATGAGGAGGCTCTCCTACCATTGCTGCATCTCCCTCTTCCTTCCCAGCAGCCGGGACTCCAGCGCATCTTCCCGGTCAGCCAATGGTCGCACTGGCTGGGGATCGCAGGGGCTGCTTTCCCTTGAGCCACGGCTTGTGGGAGGGCTGGCCATTCAGCAGAGCCTCCAGTAGGCCGTTCCCAGCAGGGATCCTGTTCTTCCCTGGGCGGCTCCATGGCCACATGCGCCTGGGACGGAGCCAGCCCGGGAAAGGGACTTCCTGGCTGCGATTCTCTCAGGGGGTGGGGCACCCAGGTGCAGGGCCAATCAGGAACCCTGGGAGGGTGCAAGTCCGCATGAGAGAGAAGGGAAGCGCAAGTGCCTCTATGTCTCTCTCTCTCTCTCTGCAAATGGCAGAGGAGGCTCTGGAGCCACAGGTTGCCGACCCGTGGAATATACCATCAGAAGAAGTAGTGATAAGAAAAATCCTGGACTGTGCTAAGATAGACAAATTAACAAAGAAATAAAAGAAAATGAAGACACAGAGTATTATCTAATATGGAATAAGTGGACTGATTGGAGATTAGAAATAATAAATAAGAATGTGGAAAGGTCAAAAATGGAAAATGTGTGTATAATAATGTATAGTAATAATAATATGTATTATTTTTAGTATGAAGTATAGTATGAAGGAAGAAAAATATAAACAAGAAACAACGGGACAACAAGGAAAAATATATATAAAGAAGAATAAGGGAGAAAAATGTAAATAATAGAAGGTAATTGTTAACAGTAATTGTTACAAAATTGCTGTTAAAAAAGGGAGTATACACTGTGTGTGTATGTGTGTTATGCTTTGTTGTTTTAAAAAATAAAAATAAATTTTAAAAAAAGAAAGAAAACAGAACTCTTGAAACTGGCATTGTTTCAAAAGAAACTCTTATTGATAGTGAAAGCAGAAAGGCAAGGCAAGATCTGAACATTTTCCACGCAAAACGTTACATGAAACCCCTCTCTTCAGAATCCCTCCCAAGTGCCCAAGTGCCTAGTCCATTTCCAGACAATCCACAGGTAAAAGTTTTTATGGAAACTGGAAGGTGAAAGAATGATAAAGCACTGTTCCCAAGCATTGCATCTTTTTCCCAGCAGAGCAAATATAAGGCAGATGGCCCTAGGCACATTCCTCCCCCCTTTCACAGCCAAAGAGATACATCAAAATGTGTAAGAGCAAAGCAAAAGAATCACATCCCAGGACCCACACATTCTCCCCTCCCAACAGAATGCCAGCTTCCCGATAAAGGATCTGAGGGGCCTGAAAGACTGCCTCATAGCTCCCAAGCTAAGGTAATACAGTTGGTAAATAAAGGTCCCAACATCTTGGTGAAGTGCTTTCCCCATTAAGTTCTTCAGAGACTTGCTGGCCCCATCATCTGCCAATGACCTTCTGGTTTATAGGGTTGCTCTGGAAATAATCAATTTTTAAAATGCTTCGTGCTTTGTCAGGATTTCAGGCCTCAGTTGGTTCCAGTCCAAGCAGAGTCTGGCATATGCATAGGAATGCAGACATTTCAGATATGTTTTAACTGGTGAAATAATTTGATTTGTATTTTAAGATAGTTGCATTAAATCCTTTTCTGTACATTGCTTAAGTATGCAGGGAGAGGTAAATAGTTTATCACAAAGAAATAGGATTTGGATGACCAAGACTTTTGGGAAACAGCCAATTATCTCTCCTTGCATTCTCAAACTAAAGATTTTTTTTTTCTATTTTGCCTTCAGCATCACTTATACAGAAAATTGTCTAAAATCATATTTGAAAAACATGTTTGTGATGAACAGAAAATGTTGAAACAGTTGAACACATTTTATTATATATCATAATGAAGATAAATTTTCAAGGAGCATTTGAGGAAAAGCAACAAATAGCAATAACACTTAGAGATATATACTGCCCAATAGTGCTTTATGGCACTCTCTGGGCAGTTTACAATGTCAATGTATTGCACCCAGCAATCCAGATCCTCATTTTACCACCCTCAGAAGGATAGAAGGCTGAGTCAATCTCGAGCCCCATCAGGATCTAACTCCAGGCTGTGGGCAGAGTTAACCTAATTCTAACCACTGCACCACTAGGGCTCATAAAAGACCATGAAAGACTACTTACACTTTCTCCTATTAAGCACATTTATTAAGTACACATTCTATATGGAGATAGCAACATTTTGGCTATTTCATTGTTTTAAAGCTGAACTTTAAAAAGTTATATATGTGGAGAGTATTCATTAAGTTGTTTGTGGATGGGTAGACCCAACTGATTCTTACAGCTGCTCCGGGGAGGTAAAAATAGAAAATGCTGGATCAAGAATGAAGAACTGCATTTCTTCTAAGGTGAGATAATTGTTATCTATCTCAGTGAGCTTCAGGTAGATAAAAACCATTTCACATCTGATTTTTCTAGAAACACATGAGGAGATCCAGCAGTTTTCTGAAAGTGAATCTTTTACATTCCAAGCATTTTTTGGTCAGATTTACTTCTGAAAAACTGCCAGATCATCTTCAGAATGACACCATTTAGACATAACATTTTGGGGCCAAAATCTAAATATTCTGTACCTGACAAATGCTTTCAACACCAAGCAGTTGTAAGTCAATCTGCAACCCATGTGTGTATATGACATCATCTCTTCCTGTTGGTTACTAGGAAAATCACCATTTTTCCTCCAGATGCACAAATCAAACATATCAAAGGTTAAACCTTTTGCCCTGGGTCAGGAGTTGTAGGGAATCTGTAGACTTTGAAACCCTTAGCTACAACTTAGCAACATCACTGGTATGGGTTGAAGAATTCATCTGAAGGATTACTCTCCTGAAAAAAAAAATAAGGTCAACAGCTTTCTTTGTGGACATGGTAGCAGGAATATGCCAGATATACCAGGCCTGAGAATTGGCACTCTGCACTGACTATTTTTGTTGCTTTTAAGGCAAATGATAGCAACAATAATGTCCATGTTAAATGAACTCTTCTTTCTGCATTTGTAAAGAAAATTCAGAAAGTACTCAGGAATGAAGAATTAAGTGCAGCACTCACATTCTTTAGGTTGTTTTTAGGGTATTTTTTGTGAAGGGCGAAGGCAGAATACATATCCCTGTTTTGGTCATAGTTATTCAAGGAGAGTAACAGTATGGCATCTTAATATATGGCAACTGAGCATATCTACTTGGATAACATTCAAGATGGCCACTCACAGAAATATAAGTATTCTTACAAGAGGACAATTTTCCATTCCATTCACCTATAAATGAGGGCAGAGATATCCCAATGCAAGGTTCATTCTTCTGTACTTGCATACCAACATTAGATGCAAATACGTTAAGTTGTGGGATTTGCCTCATGAGCCATGTTTTGTCACTTGCTTCCTGCTTGCTCTCCCTCCCTAGTTTTCATTCTGCAAAATTAAGTCATTAATCCATTTTGAAACTCATTTCTCTAATTAAATGCAAGATGCCTTGCACCTTTGAATAATTAAGTCTCACTGGGTCACATTTAGCAACACAACACAACTGAGATCTGGTTCCACAAATAAGGCCAGATAATGGGCAGGAACAGAAGGTGATCAAACACACTAGACAGATTTTATATCTTTATGACTTCATTCCTGTTTGCACAAATGTCACTCCTTGATCAAAGATGGGCCAGTGAAAGTTCAGATTTTCCTCCAGTTGTTGCCACTTCGATCAAACTTCCAGAATCTGGCCGGTCTTTACCGATGATCCAGTCATAAAAGGTTCTGGCAGAACAGATGGAAACAACTGCATGAGTTATTGTAATTTCACTGGAAAGTTTCACATTCCAAATCTCACTGAGCTTCCACAGTTATTCCATAACGTCACTATTAATAAAGTTCTGAGATAACAAGCTGAAAAGCAATTTGAATCCCCCATTCAGAGGACCTTGTAAAATATTGCAGTGCAGAAGTTTCCATTTTAATGGGCTGGAGATGCTTCTCTTTATTTTCCTGGAAAGACAAACCTCCTAACTCCAAAGATTTGTTAAGATGTAACATTATATTTGTCATACACAACAACATTCTCAGCTTCATCAAAGCTACTAATAAAAGAAGCTAAACCACCTCCTAATACAAGGAGATAAACCATCATTATTCCCAATCTACAATTTAAAAGAGGCACTATGAAGTTGAAGTTGGTACAAGACATCTCAACTAAAGGAGATCCCTCTTCTGTAGTTCAGATTATCCTGCTCGGACAAGGCAAAAAGTATAAATAAATAGATCAGATACATAAAGGAACAGGAAGGAACTGATGCAAGACACTCTTCTTTCCAAGAAAAGAAATTAATCTATGTAAAGTATCTGTCTGCTCATCAGTCTGTCCATCTGTCTGTTTATCCATCCATACTCCATAGTATAAGATTTTGAGAACATGTCAATCAATCAGAATAGAGCTGGAAGGGACCTTGAAGGCCTTCTAGTCCAGCCCCCTGCTTAAGCAGGAGACCCTATACCATTTCAGACAAGTGACTGTCCAGTCTCTTCTTAAAAACCTCCAGTGATGAAGCACCCACAACTTCTGACGACAAGCTGTTCTACTGGTTAATTGTCCTCACTGTTAGGAAGTTTCTCTTTAGTTCCAGGTTGCTTCTCTCCTTGATTAATTTCCATCCATTGTTTCTTGTCGTGCCTGACCCCTTCCTCTTTGTGGCAATCTCTCAAATACTGGAACACTGCTATCATGTCACCCTAGTCCTTCTTTTCTCTAGACTAGCGAAACCCAAATCCTGCAACCATTCTTCATGTTTTAGTCTCCATGCTTTTAATCATCTTAGTTACTCTTCTTTGCACTTTTTCCAACATCTTTTTTGTAATGTAGTGACCAAAACTGGATGCAGTATTCCAGATGTGGTCTTACTAAGCCTTTATAAAGCAGTAATAATATTTCATGTGATTTTGATTCAATGCCTCTGTTTATACAACTAAGGATTGTATTAGCTTTTTTGGCTGCTGCTGCACACTGCTGGCTCATATTTACGTGATAGTCCAATAGGACTCCAAGGTTCCTCTCACAATTACTGTTTTTGAGCCAGATTTCACTTAATCTGTACTTCTACCTTTGATTTTTCCTGTCTATTTATTTAATTCTTTATTTTCCTGGAAAGATAAACCTCCTAAATCCAAAGATTTGTTAAGATATAACATTACTGATTTGTAATCAAACATTCTCTGCGGGAAAAGTGCTTGCGGTACCTGTCTCCTGCTCCTCCTCCCCCCCCCATTCCTTTTTGCCACCATCGGAACACAGCCCCCCCAACCAAGAAGAAGAAATAGTTTCTGTTTCAGGACCAGTACTCTTTAACATCTTTATAAACGATTTAAATGAGAAGGGGAACTCATCAAATTTTCAGATACCACTAAACTGACAGGAATAGCCAACAGCCCAGAAGATAGGCTCAAGATCCAGATGCATCTCGACAAACTTGAACACTGGGCCCTATCTAATAAAATGAAATTCAAAATAGAGAAAAGTAAGGTTTTATACTTAGGCAAGAAAAATCAAATGTACATGTAGAGATTAGGTGAAACCTGGCTCAATAGCAGTAACTGTGAAAGGATCTTGGAGTCCTAGTGGAAATCACTTAACTATGAGCCAGCAGTGTGCAGCAGCAGCCAAAAAAGCTAACACAATCCTACGTTACATTAATAGCAGAATAAAATCAAGATAAAAGCCTTAGTAAGACCACACATAGAATACTGTATCCAGTTTTGATCAACATATTATAAAAAAGATGTACAGACCCTGGAAAGAGTGCAGAAAAGAGGAACAAAGATGATTTGGGGGCTGGAGCTAAAACATATAAAGAACAGTTACAGGAATTGGGTTTCTCTAGTCTAGTTAAAAGAAGGACCAAGGATGACCTGATAAGAGTGTTCCAATATTTGAAGCACTGCCACAAAGAAAAAGAGGTCAACCTATTTATCAAGACCCAGAAAGCAAGAGAAAAAACAATGGATGGAAACTAATCAAGAGAAGCAACCTAGAACTAAGCAGAAATTTCCTAACAATGAGAACAATTAACTAGTGAAATGGCTTGCCTTTAGAAGTTGTGGGTGCTCCATCACTGGAGGCTTTTAAGAAAAGACTGGACAGCCACTTGTCTTGAATGATAAAGGGTTTCCTGCTTAAGCAAGGGATTGGACTAGATCTCCAAGGTTCCTTCCAACTCAGTTTGTTATTCTGTTTTTCTTCTGCAATCACGGCCATCATAATGGCTTTCCCCCCCTCACTGTGAACATCCAAGACTCCCAGCATCAATTTGCAGATTTACAAAAAAAAACAACAACACAGATTTCGTTATTCCACAAAACTCTGAACCAAAATGCACGCAACAGATGTTCAAGGCAACATTGGGAGCTGGAAAACAGTTTCCTCAACACAGTCTTGTTTGCTCACCCTGCGATGAAATCTAGTGGCGTCCAGGAGCTGAAGTCAGCATCTGGCATGGACTTCCTATTCATCGGAGTATCCAAGGTAACCCTATAACAGAGAGAGAGAGAGATAAGCTCCTTTGCTTGCTGTCTGGTTCATCTAATCAATCCTGCCCGTGTTTCTTCTGTGCTCTAACAAAAGCACCAGGCTCAACCCAGAATAAGAGCACTTTTTTTTTCAATCCAGTTTCCAGGAAAATGCACTTTCATTCATTTACAATGTTCTTGATTAAAGCAAACATGTTATCCAGAATAAAATATTTCATCCAAAATTCACCAAAGGTCCAATAGTTTTTTTCCCCAGATATGGAAAATACAGTTTTACAAAGAATCATAGAGCTGGAAGGGACCTTGGAGATCTTCTAGTCCAAATTCCAACCCAAAACAGCAGACCTTATATCAGGCATGTCAGACTCTCAACATCACCTGATGTCGCGTGACGTATCGGGACTTTTCTTCCATTGCCAGCAATGGGGTGGACATGGTTTCGGCATGACACATCCAGCCCACAGGCCAGCAGTTTGACATGCCTGCCTTATATCATCCCAGACAAATGGCTGTTCAATCTTTTCTTGAAAACCTCAAGAAAACCTTATGTGCTCAAATGTTAATTATCAAAGCGTTTAGATCACTGTTTCTCAACCTTGGCAACTTTAAGATATATGGGCTTCAATTCCCAGAATTCCCAAGCCAGCATGACTGGCTGGGGAATTCTGAGAGTCGAAGTCCACACATCTTAAAATTGTTAAGTTTGAGAAACACAGTTTTAGACAAATAAAATGGAAAGTTAATAAATGTCCTTTCACATCTTTGGATTCACAAGTCCTAATCAGATTAAAAATGTCAAGATTGCAGCAGAGACCACATATCAAAGTCCCACCCTCCTTTTGTATGTGTGGCACATGCTACTGGATCTATACCCAATGTTCAAGCCACTTCTCTATGAGGTTCATCCAACTCTGCAGGAGTTTGGCACCCAGTGAATTTCGAGCCATCCCTTGAACCACATAACTCCCATGTGATTCCAGAATGAGGACTTACGGGAGGATCGCAACAGCTGCAGCACCAGCGGGGAGGCCACTGTTTGAACCAGACAGACTCTGGCAGAGTTGATGGACAGCTCCTTTGGCCATGCCATATGCAATCATTCCTAGAATACAAAATACAAAATAACAAGAGTTGGAAGGGACCTTGGAGGACCTAGTCCAACCCCCTGCTCAAGCAGAAGACCCTATACCATTTTAGACAAGTAACTGTCCAGTCTCTTCTTTAAAAGCCTTCAGTGATGAAGCACCTACAATTCCTGAAGGCAAGCCGTTCCACCGATTATTTGTTCTCACTATTAGGTAATTTCTCCTTAGTTCTAGGTTGCTTCTCACCTTAATTAGTTCTCGTCCATTGTTTCTTCTCTTGCCTTCTGGTGCTTTGGGAAATAGGTTAACCCCTCTTCTTTGTGGCAGCCCCTCAAATATTGGAACACTGCTGTCATATGGCTCCTAGTCCATCTTTTCACTAGACTGGACATACCCACTGTGACTGTCTTCATGTATTTTAGCTACCAGGCCCCTTATCATTTTAGTTGCTCTTCTCTGCACTAGTTCCAGAGTCTCCACATCTTTTTTATAATGTGGTGCCAAAAACTGGATGCAGTATTCCAGGTTTCATAAAGGTTTCATTCTAAAATGCAGTATTCTAAAGTTTTATAAAGCAGTAATACTTGATGTGATCTTGAGTCTATCCCTGTTTATGCAACTTAAGATTGCATTGCCATTTTTTACTGCTACACATACTACTGACTCATATTTAAGTGGCTGTCCACTAGGACTCCAAGATCCTCTCACAGTTACTGCACCTAATCTATACACTTAGTTTTGTTGCCTAAGTGTAAGTTCCCTTACTTTTCTCTATACTGAATTTCATTTTGTTGGATAGAGCCAGTGTTCAAGCCTGTCAAAATTCATCTGGATCTTGAGCTTATCATCTATGTTGACTATTCCTGCCAGCTTAGTGTTGTCTATTGCTGCTGCTGAATTGCCCTTCTACTACATCATCTTAATTGTTAATGAAGATATTGAAGAGTATGGGACCTAAGACAGAATCTTGGGGTATCCCACTGCTTACTTCCCTCCATGTAAATGTAGTTCCATTAAAGACTAAACATTGTGTGTAGTTTGTCTGCCAGTTACAAATCCATCTACTGGTGATGTCTATCCTACATTTTTCTAGCTTATCAAGAAGTAGGTTATGGTCTACTTTGTTGAATGCTTCAATGAAATCCAAATATACTATGTCCACAGCATTTCACTGGTCCATTAATTTGATCACTTGATCAAAGAATTAAATAAGATTTGTTTGGCATGATCTGTTTTAAACAAATCCATGTTAGATTCTGGTTATAACTTTGCTTGTTTCTAGGTGTTCGCAGATCTGTTGCTTGATTATCTTTTCAAGGATCTTCTAAGTATTGATGTCAGGCTGATTGATCTGTAATTCCCTGTACTTCTTTTTTCCCCTTTTCTGAAGATGGGAACCATATCAGCCTTTTTCAGTTCACCAGGATCTTTGAAAGATATCGTTCAATAGTTCTGAGACCACATCTGCCAGCTCCTTCAGAACTCTGGGATGTAATCTGCAGGTCCTGGTGATTTGACCCTGACTAGAAGTGACACCACTTTCTTGCTTATTTTAATTTTTATTTGTACCCCGTCTTTTAATGTTTTTGGTAGGTTGGGATATATTTTGTGTGTGTGTGTGAAGACAGGTGCAAAGAATGAATTAAGCAGCTATGCCTTTTCTCTACTACCCATTAACTTCCTTACAATCTTCTCCCATTAGTGGACCAATTGTTGCCTTGACTTTTTCCTTGTTTTTTATATATTGAAAGAAACTTTTTATTGTTTTTGACATTTGTTGCAAGTCTTACTTCATTCTGAGCCTTAGCTTTCCTGAGTTCATGTTTGCAAGCTCGGGATATTTGTTGGTATTCTACCTTAATTATGTGTCTGTCTTTGTATTTTTTGTACTTATCCTTTTTATTTTTTAGTTTATCAGAGAGAGCATTGTGCAACCATGCTTATTTCTTCTCGGATTTCTTGTTTTCCTTTTTCAGTATTATTGTACCAGACTGGGCTTTTATGATCATATTTTTAGAATTTCCCAAATTTCTTGAGTTGTTTTGACCTTTAAGATTTTCATCCATGGAATCCTTCCCAAGCTCTGAGTTTGTTAAAATTAGTTTTTTTTAAATCTAAGACATTGAGATTATGTTCTATTGTTTGTGCTTGCATTATATTGAATTCCAATATAACATGGTCACTTTCCCCCAAAGTTCTGGCAACTTCAACCCCCTCTATAACGTCTTCTCTGTTAGTAAGAATTAGGTCCACTATAACTATCCCTCTAGTTCCCTCTAACTTTTGGCTACAAAGTTGTCAACTACATACATTTGTTAACTGGCTAGCAAAAAGTTCATCTATTTCTTCTGCATAGTTGGGGGGGGGGGCTGTATTATATACCTATGGCAATGGCATTCTTTTTTCCTTTTATATTGGCATTCTAGGTGGTTTTCATCCTTGGTTTTGTGCATTTCTGTACAAAAATGATGTCTTACATATAATGCAATTCCACCTTCTCTTTAATTAGGTCTGTTTCTTTTGAATAGTTTGTATCCACAAATGAAGACGAATATACATGTCCCAATATAATGTTGCAGGATCCAATCTGGGTCGGTCACCGGGACCAGAAGTTTTGTCTTCTGAGCTTTCAAACTCATGCTGAAGCCCAACTTCAGGGAACTTCTCTCTAGCAGAATGTGTGCTGTTCTGTATGTGGTATTTATAATGTCTGTTGTATGTGGCTTTTTAGATGTTGATTGGGGTGTGTTGATGGTTGGCTTTTAAGTCGTTGGCTGTTATTTGCTTGTACTGCCCAGCCCTCACCTTCTAAGTACTTGATAGACTGGTGGTAAATCAGCACTGCTGTTGACTGACAAGGGGCCTGTTTCCCAGGCTTCAATCACTTCCCTGGCTGTTTTTGTGCCTGTTCATCCAACAAACTTAATATCTGCAGAATTGAATGTATGTCCTTGTTCATTGTAGTGTGAGGTTACCAATGAGTTCGGGTCTCCTCGACTGATTGCTCGCTTGTGTTCTTGCAATCTGATGGTTAGCTTCCTCCCCCTCTTTCTACAGTCATTAACTTAACAACTGTAATAATTCATTTAACAACTGCAATAATTCACTTAACAACTGTGGAAAAAAGTTCATAAAATGGAGCAAAATTCACCTAACAAATGTTTCACTTAGCAACATAAATTTTGGACTCAACTGTGTTGTAAGTTGAGGACTACCTGTGTATTTCCTAACCATTCAACCCCATGACATTAGATTTTTCTGTTTTCCACAGAAATAGCCTTGATGGCAACCGTATCTTCCTCAGTCACCTCATGGCTAAGAATAAAGTTTGACTTTCAGCTGAAGCCTGTTATGAAATGCACCTTAGTGGATATAAGGCACTACCTGAAAGCTGACCACATCAGATGGCCTCTTGAAGCCTACCTTCATTGCATCAGTGTGGGAATATAAGAGCAAGCTCAAGAAATGACTTGCAAATATGTTAATTTTAGCTATCATTTTAATATATTATGGACTGTTTCATGTTGCTGTTTTTAATAGGTTTTTGTAACACATTAAAAAATAGTATTTAGCAATACCAATGCTTCAAATTATGTTTTACACATAGTCCTTTGACTTACAGCCACAATATTTGTTGTTAAGCAATCTAGTTACTAATTGAGGTATCATGTGACCCATTTTTATAACCTTTTTTGCTATAGTTGTTAAGCAAGACAAAATGTAACTGCAACTTGGGATCTCCCCTGCCAGCTTCCCCACTGACTTTGTCTGTCTGTTTTTTTCAAGAGGCAACTGGACTTTCTTGTTTTTCTTTGAAGATGTTTCGCTTCTCATCCAAGAAGCTTCTTCAGCTCTGACTGGATGGTGGAGAATGTAAGGACTTATATTCCTTGCAGCCAGTTAGTCATTTGCATTCTTTTAGAGTCGTTGAGGCCACTTGGAGGTTTATCTGTGTCTTCAGGTCCTGAATAGTGCAAATGGGTATAGAGCCTTCTTGGAACTGCTGAAAGTCATTTTTTTCAGTGCCATAGTAACGTCAAATGGTTACTAACTGAATGGTTGTAAGTTGAGGACTATCTGTATTATAAAATGAACTGATGAATTAATTAAACTATTCCATATTTATGAATTTAAATTGGAAGTCCCTTCCTTCCTTCCTTCCTTCCTCCCTTCCTTCCTTTCTACCTACCTACAACAAAACTGGTTATTCTGCTACTTGACCTGGATACTTTTTTTTTTTTAAATGAAGGGCAAAATGTGAATTGTAACCAAAAAAGACATCTAAATTCATTTAGAATCAAAGACCTTGTCTTACTGTGGATACCCTAATAATGATATCCTACTATATATTTCCCCCTTTATGGATTACTTGTCGTGGCGAAGGGGCTTGTGCAACTCAATGAAGCTATAAGCTATGCCATGCAGGGCCACCCAAGATGGACAGGTCATAGCAGAGAGTTCTGACAAAATGTGATACACTGGAGAAGGAAATGGCAAACCACTCCAGTATCTTTGCCATGAAAACCCCATGGACAGTAATAAAAGGCAAAAAGATATGACGCTGGAAGATGAGCCCCTCAGGTCGGAAGGTGTCCAATATGCTACTGGGGAAGAGCGGAGGGCTAGTACTAGTAGCGCCAGAAAGAATGAAGCGACTGGGCCAAAGCCGAAAGGACGCTCAGCTGTGGATATATCTGGTGGTGAAAGGAAAGTCCGATGCTGCAAAGATTTTTTCTCCATAGGAACCTGGAATGTAAGATCCATGAATCAAAGCAAGCTAGACATAGTCAAAAAAGAGATGACAAGACTGAACATCGACATCTTAGGAATCAGCGAACTAAAATGGACAGGAATGGGTGAATTTAACTCAGATGACCATCAGGTATACTACTGTGGGCAAGAATCCCTCAGAAGAAATGGAGTAGCCTTCATAGTCAATAAAAGAATAGGAAAAGCAATACTGGGATACAATCCCCAAAATGACAGAATGATCTCAATTCGAATCCAAGGCAAACCATTCAATATCACAGTAGTCCAAATCTATGCCCCAACCACTGGTGCTGAAGAGGATGAAATTGACCGGTTCTATGAAGCCCTACAGCACCTTATAGAATTAACACCAAAAAATGATGTCCTTATCATCATGGGGGATTGGAATGCTAAGGTAGGAAGCCAAAAGATAACCGGAATAACAGGCAAGTTTGGCCTTGGAGTACAAAATGAAGCAGGGCACAGGCTAATAGAATTTTGTCAAGAGAATACGATGGTCATAACAAACACTCTTTTCCAACAACCCAAGAGACGGCTATACACATGGACATCACCAGACGGTCAACATAGAAATCAGATCGACTATGTGCTCTGCAGCCAAAGATGGAGAAGCGCTATACAGTCAGTAAAAACAAGACCAGGAGCTGACTGTGGCTCAGATCATGAGCTTCTTGTTGCAAAATTTAGGCTTAAATTGAAAAAAGTAGGGAAAAGCACTAGGCCACTCAGGTATGAACTAAATCATATTCCTGATGAATATACAGTAGAGGTGACAAATAGATTTAAGGAATTAGATCTGATAGACAGAGTGCCTGAAGAACTATGGATGGAAGTTCGCAACATTGTACAAGAGGTAGCAACTAAAACCATCCCAAAGAAAAAGAAATGCAAGAAAGCAAAATGGCTGTCTGAGGAAGCTTTGCAAATAGCTGAGGAAAGAAGGGAAGTGAAAGGCAAAGGAGAAAGAGAAAGATACACCCAATTGAATGCAGAATTCCAGAGAGTAGCTAGAAGAGATAAGAATGCCTTCTTAAATGAACAGTGCAAAGAAATAGAAGAAAACAACAGAATAGGGAGGACCAGAGATCTCTTCAAGAAAATTGGAGATATGAAGGGAACGTTTCATGCAAAGATGGGCATGATAAAGGACCAAAATGGCAGGGACCTAACAGAGGCAGAAGAGATTAAGAAGAGATGGCAAAACTACACAGAAGAACTATACAAGAATGAGCTTAACATCCCAGATAACCACAATGAGATGGTCACTGACCTCGAACCAGACATCCTAGAATGTGAAGTGAAATGGGCCTTAGAAAATCTGAGCAACAACAAAGCTAGTGGAGGTGACAGTATTCCAGCTGAGCTATTCAAAATCTTAAAAGACGATGCAGTAAAAGTGCTACACTCAATTTGCCAGCAAATTTGGAAAACTCAACAGTGGCCACAGGATTGGAAAAGGTCAGTTTACATTCCAATTCCAAAGAAAGGCAATGCCAAAGAATGTTCAAACTATCGCACCATTGCTCTCATTTCACATGCTAGTAAAGTTATGCTTAAAATCCTACAAGCTAGACTCCAGCAGTATGTGATCGAGAACTACCAGAAGTACAGGCAGGATTTCGAAGAGGCAGAGGAACTAGAGATCAAATTGCCAACATACGCTGGATCATGGAGAAAGCTAGGGAGTTCCAGAAAAACATCTACTTCTGCTTCATTGACTATGCTAAAGCCTTTGATTGTGTGGATCACAACAAATTGTGGCAAGTTCTTAAAGAGATGGGAGTACCAGACCATCTCATTTGTCTCTTGAGAAACCTATATGCGGGTCAAGAAGCAACAGTGAGAACTGGACACGGAACCACTGATTGGTTCAAAATTGGAAAAGGAGTCCGGCAAGGCTGTATACTGTCGCCCTGCCTATTTAACTTATATGCAGAGCACATCATGAGAAAGGCAGGGCTAGATGAATCAAAAGTTGGAATTAAGATTGCCGGGAGAAATATCAACAACCTAAGATATGCAGATGATACCACTCTAATGGCAGAAAGTGAAGAGGAACTAAAGAGCCTCTTGATGCGGGTGAAGAAGGAGAGTGCAAAAGTTGGCTTGAAACTCAACATTAAGAAAACCAAAATCATGGCATCCGGCCCTCTCAATTCCTGGCAAATAGATGGGGAAGAAATGGAGGTAGTGACAGATTTTATTTTTCTGGGCTCCAAGATCACCTCAGATGGGGACTGCAGCCAAGAAATTAAAAGACGCTTGCTCCTGGGGAGGAAAGCTATGGCAAATCTAGACAGCATACTAAAAAGCAGAGACATCACCCTGCCAACAAAAGTGCGTATAGTCCAGGCCATGGTTTTCCCAGTTGCAATGTATGGCTGTGAAAGTTGGACCATAAGAAAGGCTGAGCGCCAAAGAATTGAGGCCTTTGAACTATGGTGCTGGAGAAGACTCCTGCGAGTCCCTTGGACTGCAAGGCGTTCAAACCGGTCAGTCCTAGAAGAGATCAACCCCGACTGCTCTTTAGAAGGCCAGATCCTGAAGTTGAAACTCAAATACTTTGGCCACCTAATGAGAAGGAAGGACTCACTGGAGAAGGGCCTAATGCTGGGAAAGATTGAGGGCAATAGAAGAAGGGGACGACAGAGAATGAGATGGCTGGATGGAGTCACTGAAGCAGTAGGTGTGAACTTAAATGGACTCCAGAAGATGGTAGAGGACAGGAAGACCTGGAGGAACGTTGTCCATGGGGTCGCGATGGGTCGGACACGACTTCGCAATTAACAACAACAACACTATATATTTCAGACACTAGTCTCTTAATGAAAATAGGAATCCTTAATCCTCCACCTTTTCTTTGAGCTGGAGTTCTGTATAAAAGAGCAGATTCCCTGATCTGAACTAGAAACTCTCTGCCAATTCAACAAAAGATGGTGAAAACTCCTAGTATTTCAATGGTCAAAGACAGATTTTTTTCATTTGCAATTTTTAAAATGTTATTAACATTGATTTTATTATATTAGTCACTGTTTCAATATGGATTCCTGTAGCAGAATGGGGATTTTAATTTTTAGCAGAAAGCACAACATTTCTGTAGACTTTATACAAACACAAAACTACTAATAGAGCCAGGCCTATTTTATAAGGATTGAGTCAGAGTCCTGAAGGTCATTTGAAGCAACAAAATACAAAGGTCTAATCCAAAGTAAACCAGCAGAATCAGCATTATTACTTAGGGAACAAAATACAAGCTTAGGTCTTAGCCTTTTTGCAACTTATATTCAAGCTAAAGCACTTTTTGTACAAACTTACATACATTCTTCCTAACCTATACACTCAACCCTAACAGAATTTTAAAAATTGTCACTGGAGGACAGAATTTCTACAACTGAAATTTCCAGTCTGAATATTAAAGGCCAAGGAAAATGTTGACCAAACCAACATGCACACCCCAGGAACATTTCCATTTTACCTGGCGTTCCAACTAATGCTGCTTTTGCACCTGTTAGAGTTAATAGGCCCCCTTCCTTCAGGTATTTCGTAGCCAAGTGACTAGAGATGGTTGATGTCCAAACACTTTGCTTCCACATCAGGTCACTGTTTTTGTAGAAAGCTAATGGATGGACAAGAAGATATGGAACACATTAGACATCATGAAACATATCCACCTTCTGCAGAGAGCATCACCAACTGTTCTCTTTGCCTGTTGAGGTCTTGTTCTGCAGAAGACACCTGAGAACTGCTCCCTAGCTTAGCTGCCAGACATGAAATAGGAATTTAACTCCAGCCTGCCCAGTCAGATACCTATGGGTTTAACAATGGGATGGGCATACATTAAAAAACAACTGATGGCATTCAGTCACCTGTAACATTCAAAGGAAGTCTCAAAACATCTAGATCATTCTCCCAGTTCAAAAATAAATTGTCAAGTGCAATCTAATTGTGCTCATTTCTCAACACTTCTTTTTAATCTGTTTTAAATTTAATAAGACACGGATGACTCAATCCTGCTTCAAGTTCAAGTTAACCATCTGGTTTCAAGACACAGACAGGAGTGAAAAACAGAAAACATACACCAGTTCCTTTGATCAACTTCATAGCTTGCTAACTCCATTTCCCATAACCAACAAACTGGGACTTAAATCTTCTTACATACTAAGATTGCAAGTTAAAGGAGGCAATTTTATTTTTCAGGAAGGACATTAACAATGCCAGGTCTGCAGTTCAACCATTATACAAAAGTTGCATTTGAACAATCTGAACTATTTCTATTCACATCAGGTTATGTAAAGGGAGGAGCTACACTAGCCTATTGCTGCCCTACAAGGCCCATGCAAATCTTTTTGTTAAATATTATGAGTATGCCAAGAATTTGGAATATAAACTATATCTGAGAGCCAGTAATTAAGGTGCTGGCCAACAAACCAGGAGGCCTGAGTTCTAATGCCGCCTTATACATGAAAACTGGCTGCATGACTTTGGACCAATCATCAGGAGACTGTAAGTTCTAGTCCCAGTCTTAGGCATGAAAGCCAGGTGGGTGACTTTGGGCTAATCCAGTGGTGGCGAACCTATGGCACGGGTGCCAGAGGCAGCACTCAGAGCCCTCTCTGTGGGCACGCGCACTATAGCCTCAGTCCTAGGCCTTCAGCTGGGTTTTATAAAACCTTTTCACTTTAGGCCTCCACCGTGTGCAAAAAAAAAGAAAAGGTTCAATCAATTTCAACTTCTCGCAGGAAAAAAATGATCTTGCAAAGTTGAAATTAATTGATTGAACTTTTTAGTCCCACCCAGTCTGCCGTTACCACCGCAGTAACACCCACCCAATGGGCCATGCCCACCCAATTGGCCACACCCATCCAGCACTCGATAATGCATAAGTGGGTTTTGGGTTGCAGTTTGGGCACTCAGTCTCTAAAAGGTTCTCCATCACTGGCTAATCACTCTCTCTCAATCAACCCACTTCACAAGGTTGTTACTGTGGGAAAAATAGGAGGAAGAAGGTGTATTATGTATGTTCACATACATAATACACTTCTTACAGTTTTTTTTCTTTTTAATAGATTTACAGACATTTCTAAAATTCTGTTTTCACTTTGTCATTATGGGGTACTAAGTGTAGATTAATGATAAAAATAAATTTCAACTGCAGAATCAGACTACAGCATAACAAAATTGACTAAAGTGAAGGGGAGCTGAATATTTTCTGAAAACACTGTATAAAGTAATAAAGGTGGGATAAAAATCAAATAAGTAAAATAGAAATCCCAAATATTTTCTAGTCACTATCTTGGCAATCACAGACAGCTTCAGACCAGACTCAACTGTGCAACACAGCCCTAATGAAATGCATTTAAACTTAGAAACTTAGAAATCTGTTGTGAGGTCTTCTATTTTTCTCCAACATGCTTTGTTTTCAATGCCAGCCAGTCCAGGACACTGCTAGAAGTCAGGAAATAGATGTTGTCTCACAGCTACTATTGTATCAATGGAATTTCAGGGCTGGAGACATCAGGAAGGCATTAAATGGGGCAGCTACAGCATTCTTTGCTGAGCAGCTCCATCACAGACCAGAAAGAGGCCATTCTGAACAACCACAGGAAAGAGAAAGCAGAGAGCATTTTGTGAACTTACATTTCGCCTTGGCACTGCCTCCAGCCCATCCACCAGCCACACAGAGGATAGCATCCACCTTGTTTTCACCCAGGACTTTTCTGACATCTTCCGTTACCTTTCAAAAGTCAGAGGTGGGGGAGCCCAGTTACAGAACAAGCACCAGCAACTTTAATTTGTAAACATTTCAACCAGCCCTCACCGCTGACTCTCTAAAACAAGATAGATAAATATTTCTGCATATGGAATCATTAGAAGCCTGGCTTTGTTGGTGTTAAGCTTTCGGCAGTTCTTAACCTGTTATCTGAAATCATCCAGCTTTGGCACAGATTTTATTAAACTAAAGTAGCGGGCTGCAGTTTTTCTCTTACTTCTCATACTCAGATGTAAAGGAGTAGAAAGAGCTCTACTTGCCTGGTTAACAAGGAGAACTTTCCAAGTGCCTTCCTTACCTGCGACAGAGCAATTGTCATATTCTTTTCACCATTTTGTTGTTATTAACAACATTGGAAATTTGTAAAATAACAGATACAAAAATAACAGAAAATGGGATTCTAAGGGAGGGAAGCATGGATTCTTTTCCTTGGGGGGGTAGGAGGGCAGGGGTGTCACTTTGGTATGAAGAAGATACATCAAAATTTGTTTGGATGAGTTAAGACTGAGCGAGACTTACAAAACAGGTTTTAGAAAGCTACTGGGAAAAATAAGACTGATTGTTTCAGGAGTGAAATATGACAGATGCAGAACAGATGCTAATGTTGTAACTAATGCAATGGGGAATTTTGCAAAACTTTTCATGGTCCTTTTTCCCTGAATTTTCATCTCGTTAACATGCATGAACCATACATCCCTACCACTAAATAGGACAAGAATGCAAAGCATAATGCTTAATATAAGCCCTGTGCTTTGTAAGGCTGGTCTGGCCCTCTTTTCCATTCTCAGCTATGGATCTCCCAAGAGGACTGTCCAAAAAGTCAGGACGGCAACTTTGATGGCATCACAAAAAATCCTTTATGTTTTAATATGCACTGAAAATACAGATATTATAGTCCTTGACTTATACCACAATTGAACCCAAAATTACAGTTGAACAAAATTACAATTGAACCCAAAAAACTTACAGTTAAGTAAGTTTTGCCCCATTTTATGATCTTTCTTGCCACAGTTGTTAAGTTAGTAACATGACTGTTAAGTGACTCTGGCTTCCCCATTAATTTTGCTTGTCAGGTCACAAAAGTTATAAATACAGTACAAACCAGTTGCCAAGCGCCCAAATTTTGATCACATGACCATGGAGATGCTGCAACGGTCATAAGTATGAGAAATTTCCCCAGAAATTTTTCAGTGCCACTGTATGGTCACTAAATTAATGGCTGTAAGTCGAGGATTACCTATATATCACATCTAAGAGAGGTCTATGTGGCACAAATTGGACTCTAGCATGTTTTCCTTTTTTTCCAATATACTAATCAATGCAAAATCCTCAGGTTATGAAAGGTCTAACTCCTGTAATGGAGTAAACATTTGTGAAATGTTTCAAGCTTTCCAACACCAGCACTGTTGTTTTAGCAGCCCCGTGACAGGCAAAACGTCAATCAGAATAGTGTCCACCCTTCAGTGCCTCCTAATTTTTATGGATATTATGGGAGAACAGTGGTGTTAGTTTATGGTAGTCAGAAATGAGGAGTCTAGTAGCATCTTTTTGGAAGAATGGTTTTTCATTTCAATGCCTTCATATCTGTTTCTCTGAAAAGATGCTACCAGACTCCACCTGATTTTACAATGATTTAGAACAGGATTTCCCAACCTTGGCGATTTTTAAGATTCATGGACTTCAATTCCCAGAATCCCCCAACCAAAATGAGATTTAGGACAATTAGGAACAGTGATTGACTACCTGCCATCGAGTTTGTGTCTTACCAGCTACAAAGATTTTTGTTCCTAGTCTGGGCCTAAGAAATGGAATCCAGTTGCTGACCTATCCCAAATATTTCAAGCTCTGAGTAGGAAACTAAAGTCAACATTTCTGCAGTTTCCTCTGGGCTCTTTTCCAATCGCAAAATGCCTAAAAACGTGGATCTCGTTTTTGTTTTGTTTTTGTTTTTTTTACCTGCTCTGCTTGTTCCACAAATGAATCGCCCATTTGCACCACGACGTTGGCGCTCGCCTCTTGGTTTTCGGCTAAATCAATGCTGAGCACCCACTGCGGGGGGGAGGGGGAAACACACACACACACACACACACACACACCAAGATTTTGTTTTGATGTTTGCAAACAGGGTTGCATTTGCCCCAAAGCTACGCTGCAGAGAGCAAAGCGCTTCGTTGCAACCGCCTCTCCGCGCCCCGCCATGCAACACCTCTGCGTGTGCGTTCTGCACAGCGGCCTCCCCACCACCGACCTGCCCCCGTCCTTGCATGCGAGGGTGCAGGAAAGTCGCCGTCTCCAAGGTTTCTCGAATCAAGGCCGCAGAGCGGCTTTTGCCAACCTTTCTGCACCCCGCCAGGTCTTTACCCAGTTCTTCGCCCGCAGGTGCCTCACGCAGGCGGAGCCCAGCGCCCCTCTACCGCCGTAAACCAACGCCCGGGAGGCCTCCCCTGCTGCCATGACCGCTGCTCCGACGACAAGTAGCAGCTCTTGCGGAGAAAGGGAAGCGGAAGGCGGGCACCCGAGCTCTCCGCCCCCGCTGGGTGGGTTAAGTGGCGGAAAAGGAGGCACGGCCCCTGTTAGGCTAACCTAGTTTGTCTCCTCCGCACAGGGAGGGGGGAGTGTCCAGAGCTGTGCTTGTCAGTCTCGGCAACTTTAAGCGGAGGGGACCCATCTCCCAGAATCCCCTCAGCCAGCATGCTGCTCCAGTGAATCTAGGACGGAGATGTGCACAAATCCTCCAAAGGTGTGAGGGTATTAACCCTGACAAGAGCTTGCGTCTGAGGGTAGGACAAGAAGCAATGGATGGAAGATCATTAAAGAGAGATCCAACCTAGAAATTAATGAGAAATTTCCTAACAATGAAAACAATTAAATGGAATAGCTTGCCTTCCAGAGTTGTGGGTACTCCAGTGCTGGAGGTTTTAAAGAAAATACAGAATAACAAAGGACATTAGAGGTCTTCTAGTCCAACTCCCTGCTCTAGCAGGAGACTGTACCATTCTGGACAAATGACTGTCCAGTCTCTTTTTGAAAACCTCCAGTGATGGAGCACTCCTAACTTCTGGAGGCAAACTTTTCCACTGATTAATTGTTTCACTGTTAGAAAATTTCTCCTTAGTTCTAGGTTGGTTCTCTCCTTAATTAGTTTCCATCTATAGTTATTTTTCCAGGATGGTATAAGGACTCCTGCCTTGGAATGGGGGCTGGACTAGAAAGCCCTATGATTCTGAAGAGATGTTGCTAAAGAGGTCAAAGGTTAGCTCTTCAAATGCCTCTTTTCTTTCTGGGAAAGATTAAACCTGCCTTGATTTTCTTTGAGTCATTACAGCCTCCTGAATTGAATTGGACTGAAACCTCAGTTAAGCTCCAGATAATTTGCCATATGTTGGCAATAATACAGAAATAATATAGTTTTGCATTTGTTTTAGGATCATTTAAAAAAAACAAAAACTGACCCTATACAAGACCCTATAGTCTCCCATCCCAGCACTAAGTATTGCATGCCCTATCCTACTTTCCTGAGGTCCTCTCAGATCCCCAAAGAAATGTATTGCTTCTCTTCCTATAGTATACGTGCTTTTGTGACCATTTTTTGTGGCCTGCCATTTTGTTGGGAGGGCAGATGCTTTGGGGATGCTTTGCACTTTCTCACCACTTTGCCCTTCCCCCAGAAGAAGGAATGCCGCTAAATAACATTACCCTTATCTAAGAGATGGTTTTTCGCTTGAGCCAGAAGGAAACGAAAGCAAGAGAGAACTTGAAGAGTACACCAAAAGAGTCAGTTACCAAAACAATATGCCACCTGTACATTGGCTGGGATTCAAATGGACATTGGGACCCAGGGGGGAGGGGGTAACAAATATTGCTTTTGATATACTGCTTACATGGGCTATTTCCTTAGACCTCGCTTTGCTTCCTTGCTATCACTAACTCCTTTTGAGACAATGCTGGTTCAAGAGTGTTGGAATATTCATGAGCAGGAAGAGACATGTGGTAACTCAGACAGCCAATGAGAAGAAAGTGCTACTGAGTCTGTGTAAAAAAAGGTATTGAGTTAGGAGCTGGATTTCCAATTGAGCTATGTTGCTGTAAAGAAGAATGTATGGTATTGTAAATATTTTGATATAAGTAAGAAGTTATTTTGAATCAGCTAAATGCAATCAACTGTGAGAGCTTCTGATTTATTTTTTCACCAATAGAGAAATTAAAATTCTCTAACAGGTTATGGGCCCAGAGCTTACTAAGCACTGCATTGTAATTTAAAGCTGGAAGAAATTGCCTATGTTTAGAAAATATAAGAACAAGGCAGAATTAGCAGAATGGCTGTAATGGAATTTAAGGAAAGCTGTGTGCCTCGTTTGGGCCAGAAGAATTACGTTATATGGGCTGCAAAAATGGAATGTTTGCTGAAAGCTAAAGAGCTGTGGTATATTGTAGAAAATCCACCACAAGTATTTCCAGCTGCTGATCAGAAGAGTCATGATCAAGCAATGGCTTATCTCATCTTGAATTTAGATGATGAACAATTTCTAAATGTTGCAAATTTAAAGACTTGGTTGAAGTTGAGAACTGTGCATGTGAATGTTTCTGCATGCAATATAGTGCAATTGTCAAGAAAACTTTACAGGGCCTGTTTGCAACCAGGTGTATCTGTGGAACAGCATTTAAATAAAATGCAAAGTTTATTTTTGGACTTAGAACAACGTGGGATTAAATTCTCTGAGTCCCAGAAGGTTTTATTGGTGTTGAACAGTTTAGATAAAACCTGGGACACAGTTTCTGCGATATTTGAGTGTAAAGAAAAGCAAGACTTAAATTTTGAGGCTTTAAAGGCATGTTTGCTTAATGAAGAAGAAAAGCGCCATTTTAGAAGCAGCCACGAGGAGATGAAATTCCTGAGAAGGGGGTCCAGACTGCAAGTCTCCAAAGAAGAAACATTTTGCAGGCAGAGAGCTAAGCAAGAAAAGAATTGCTACATTTATGGAGCAAACAACCATCTGAAAAGGAACTGTTTGCAAAGGAACAATTTGCAGCAAAGGACATTTGTGTAACCAAAAAGGACTGATTTGCAAAAGAAACATTTTGGTGTTGCAAAAGTTTGCTATAGGAACAACAGAGACAAGTGGCTATTAGATAGTGGGGCAAGTCAAACAATTGTTAATGACTCTGAATTATTTTGCAGGTTTGTTCCAGTAGCACAAGAAGCTGTGGCTTTGGCAAATGGCCAGAAAGCAAAAGTCATCGGAAAAGGCTATGTAAAAATTCCATATTTGGAATCAAAGTTTATTAATATGCTTTGTGTACCTGAGATGGAACATAATTTGTTAAGTGTGTCTAATTTAGACAAACAAGGTTTTGAGATCATTTTTGTAAATGGGAAGTGTCTCGTCAAAAGGAATGGGAATATTTGTGCAGAAGGCATAAAGGAAGATAATCTATATATATTGCAGGGACAAAAGGTTCAATGTTCCCATATATTTAAGAATGTTGCAGAGCATGATTCATGTGTTCATCTTCTGCATAGAAGACTTGGCCATGCAAGCTTTAAAGTTTTGCAGCAAATGCAAGATTTTGCAAAAGGGCTAAATTTGAAGGGATGCAAAACATATTTGGACTGTGCAGTATGCAAAGCATCAAAGTCAAAGGCATTCCCAGTTAGTAAATATAGCACAAGACAAACAAAAAGAGCTCTAGAGCTGGTCCATGCAGATCTGGTGGGACCTATGCAAGCCAGTTTGGGAGGAGCAAAATATGCACTGGTAATTGTTGATGATTATAGCAGATATTCGTTTTGCTACTTACTTAGAGATGCTACAACAATTCAAACAATTCAAATGACTCGTGCAGCTTACAGACGTAAAGAAAAGAAACAAAGAGAAGTGGAGGCTGGACCTGCAGTACAGGATGTGACTACTTCAGAGCCCGTGAGAGGGACAAAACCAAAGAGATCTTCTACTGCAGATCTTCAAGCGGTGGTCCGGAGGCTTCAGGCCATTAAAAATGGCAAAGTTTCTGATATGGAATGTTAACGGCCTGAATTCACCACAGAAAAGAAGGAAAGTATTTCATTATTTGAAACAACATAAGAATGATGTTGTTTGTTTGCAAGAGACTCATATTACCTTGAAGGATCAAAAGTATTTGATTAACTCATGGTTAGGATCACATTTTATAGCTCCTGCTCCAGAGAAAAAAGGGGGGTAGTTATTTATATGCGGAAAGATTTATCTGCTAAATTAATTGATTCTGACCCACAAGGAAGATATGTTATTATTGATCTAGCATTATATGGCAAGAGACTTCTTATTATTGGATTGTATGGTCCTCATCAACAACAAAAGTTGTTTTAACTTAGATTAGTGATTGGCTTAACTTAACAAATAAAAACATACTTTCTCTTGAGGGATGGGATTTACTATATGGATGGCATGCATATTTAATTTATAATAAAAAAGTAGATCAGGTTTTTAAATCTCATATTTTAAGAATTGCTTTATTGCGTGTCTGGAAGAAGTATTATTATAGGTTGAATTATAAAATTCCAAGTTGGAGGATTCCCAGACACGCAATGGAGGGGGTATCTAGAGGTGTGAATTTGAATATGATTTCTTATAAGGAATTGCTTAACTTGGTAGGGAAGGATTGGCAACTAAAATCTTTAGTTGAGTTGAAACAAGAAAATATTGTACTCTCTTGGTTTCAATATAACCAATTATTAGTTAGGTGGAATTTAGATCAAAAGGTTGGTATTTGCTTAGAGGATGTGAATTTGATAAAACAGATTAAAGATCAAAATCGAGCACATATAAAGTGAATCTATAATGTTTTAATAGAACTGGATTCTGAAACGGAGTTAGTTAAAGACTGTATGGTAAAATGGGCTCAAAATATTCAAGAACCAATTCTATTGGATACATGGGAGACAATTTGGGTTAGAAATGTAAAATTTACTCAAGCTCAAAATTTAAGAGAAAATTTTTATAAAATGTTTTATAGGTGGCATCTGGACCCACAAAAGTTGTCTTATATGTATCCTAATCTACAGCCCAAATGTTGGAGATGTGGTAGTTTAGATGCAACTTATTTTCATATTTGATGGACTTGTAGAAATATAAAAGCTTTTTGGATTAAGATTTGGTGGAACATTCAAAATATTTTTAAGAGAAAGATAAAGTTTACGCCACAATTATTTCTTTTAGGCGTTATTGAAGATTGTGATGTTAAAGAAATTAATTTGATGTTGAATCTTATAACAGTTGCAAGATTATTGGTCGGGCAATATTGGAAGAAAGATTCTTTGCCCACTATGGAAGAATGGACTCTTAAGGTGTCTAATTTAGCAGAAATGGCGAAAAATTCTGCTTATTTGAAGGACCATTCATAAGAAAGATATATTTCGGTTTGGAGAAGATGGATAGACTATATTCAAAATAAATATGGGAATAAAAAGTTTCATTTACTTTTTGAATAATGAGTATTATTATTATTATTATTATTATTATTATTATTATTATTATTATTATTACCATCATCAATAGTTTATTATAGTGGAATTTTTATTATATTGTATTGTTTAAGAATTAGGATATTAATTTGTTTATGTTATTATGCTTATTTAGAATTTGTTTATTTTATGTTAAAAGGGAGTTCAAGTGTATTATGGATTTGGTTTTTATATAGTTGGTTAATGTTATTTAGATTATGATTGTCATATTTGTAACCCTGTATTCAGCTCTGTGAAGTGGGGGAGGGGGAGGGGGATTGGGGTTGTTTTGTTGTAAACTTTTGTAAAACTTTTCAATAAAAAAAAACAATTCAAACAGTGGGTAAGTTTTGTAGAGAAAAGGCACAGACAACAAGTGTGTCAGTTGCAAACTGACAGAGGTACTGAATTTATGTCAACTAAATTTCAACAATGGTTGGGGCAGTTAGGGATAAGACACAGACGTACAAATCCTTACACAGCAGCAGAGAACGGTGTAGCTGAAAGAAGGAATGGTGTTTTGCAAACAATGAAAGATTCATTATTAGAGGATTCTGGTCTGAGCAGGTCATATTGGGGAGAAGCCATATTGACTGCCAATTATATAGTTAACAGGCTGTGGAGTTCCTCCATTAATAATACTCCATATGCCATTCTATATGGGAGAAAGCCATCACTGGCACATTTGAGAATTTTTGGAAGTACTGCATGGGTACATATTCCAAAAGCAATCAGAAGAAAGGGACAGCAAAAGGCAAGAAAGCTCAGGTTTGTGGGCTATGAGCCAGGGTCAAAAGGATATCGCTTTAGCGATGGAAGTAAAAGAATTATAATTTCAAGGTCTGCTAATTTTGCAGAACAAAATTGGGACAGAATTAATGCAAATTCTGGGTATGTCTCACTTAATGACGGTGATCTATTTAATGACAATAACTCATCTAATAATTAAAAAATGATTATTGAAGATGTCAATGTTTAGGGAGGAGAGGCTGAACAAGACATGAAACCAGAAAGAATTGAGACACAGGAGCAGTTAATACCACGTAGGTCAGAGCGATGTAACAAAGGAATTCCGCCGGACAGGTATTCTGCCAGCAAGGTAAAGGTTTGCAATGTGTGGTATGAGCCAAGAAGTTATAAAGAGGTGTTGGCATTACCAAAAGCTGAACAAGAAAGATGGAAGGAGGCCATGGATAAAGAGATGAAATCCATGGAGACCATGAAATATTTAAATCAGTGACTTTGCCACAGGGAACCAAAGCTGTGGGTTGTAAGTGGGTATATAAGAAAAAGGTATTGCCAAATGATGATGTACAGTTGTTGCAAGATTTAAATATTAATGTAAAAGAATCTCTAAAGGTATTTGAAGACAATGCTGTCTGTATAAAAATGGCAACTGGTGACAGGGTGAAGAACAGAAGTAAACATGTAGACATTAAGTATTGTAATGTCAGGGAAGCTGTAAAAGGAAAATTGATTGGTTTACATCATTGTTCTTCTGAGGATAATTTGGCAGACATGATGACTAAACCATTGGGTGGTGTTCACTATGGAAAATGTATTAAGTCAATAGGTCTGATGTCGCTTCCTGTCATGAAGGGAGGAGTGTTGGAATATTCATGAGCAGGAAGAGTCATGTGGTAACTCAGTCAACTAATGTGAAGAAAATGCTACTGAGTCTGTGTAAAAAAGGTATTGAGTTAGGAGTTGGATTTCCAGTCTCAGGTTTGTCTCTGTATCTCTCTATAAGAAGTCTTCAATTGAGCTATGTTGCTGTAAAGAAGAATGTATGTTATTGTAAATATTTTGATATAAATATAAAGAAGTTATTTTGAATCAGCTAAATGCAGTCAACTGTGAGAGTTTCTGATTTATTTTTTCACCAATAGAGAAATTAAAATTCTCTAACAAAGAGTTCTGCTTTCTTGGGAGACCTAGTTGAAGCAGGTTCTTACATAAAGCGAGGTCTGCATAGTGCCCAACCCAGAGAGGCAGCTGCCCTACCGAGGTGGGTCGCAATCAATTTGCCCCTTCCTACCAGCAGAATGGAAGAAGGCAAAATAGAGACCTGGAGCAAAGCCGTCGCCCTGGCAGACCCTGAGGAAAGCACTTCCAGGGACCTGGAAGAGGCTGGACCCTTGGCAGAAGGCGATTGAGCTAGGTGGTCATACAGAGTCAGAAAGGAAGAAGACTGGAAAGGAAGGGCTCAGAAAGTGACCATCACAGGAGGCGGATGAAAGAAAAAAGCTAAAAAGAAAAATCCAGAGCCTACCCCTCCCAAAAATGACAAAGCGGATCCAAAATTGAAGCTGGTGGAAGCACTCTTAAAAGCAGACCGTGGAATATGTGAGAGAGTCCTTTGAGGAATTAAAAGCCCAGCTGAAAGGGCATCCAGGGTTGGAGGAAGAAGCAGAGGAAAGTGGAGGCTTCCAGTTTTGATGTTGTGGCGGAATAGACACAGTAAGACGGGGCTCCATCTTTTGCGTTCGATTTCACCCTGTTGGGGACCATGGAAAGGGTTGAAAGTCGCCCCATAGAGGTGACAAGCAAGGAGGGACCCTCATTGATTAAGGGAAGGCAGTGGCCCTTCTGTTTGATCTGAGGAAGCCCTCCAAACAGGCGGGGGAAAGACTGGCTACATTCGTATAGCCAGTCAGAAGCTGCTGAAAATGGAAGACAATAAATACTAACAAGCAAACTTACAGCAATGTGGATGAAACTATCCTCTTTTTAAAACTTTAAGACTACTTCCTGGAAAAAACTGCCCAAAGCACCCTCCCCGATGAGGAGGGAAGGAGTATTTCCATCCCATTTCCTCAGGAAAAGAAAAGCCGCAAATTAATTACTTGGGAGAAACAGAGATTAATTTGGAATTAATATACATTTATGGCTTTAAATTTGGGGACTAAAAGTGCTTTTGAGACTTTTTTATAAAGTTTTATTGAGTTTTATAAGATTGGGGAAGGGGTGGGGTCAATATGGGAATTGAGGTTCGGGGTGGGAATCAGGATTGGGACAGGGAAGGGAACAACAATGTGGTTGCCCCCCATTAACAATTTCAAGCTTTAGCAAACAGAGTATTGTCCAGGTACATATGTTCAATAACACTAATTAATATAATAGTAAATAGCTATAATGAATATGAGAAACGATAGTCATAAACAGTATCAGTTAGTCAATACGTATCATTCATCTTACTAGCATATATTCACGATAACATATCACATTCATTTCTGACTAGTTTGTTTTCCTAACCATTAGTAAAAATTATCCCATGTTTTGAAATAAACTGAATCTTCTTTCTCTTTAATCTCTAAAGTTAATCTATCCATTTCTGCACATTCTAAAATTTTCTTAATTAGGATCTCTTCAGTTGGTAAATTTTCATTTTTCCAGTATTGGGCAAATGCTATTCTCGCTGTTGTCAATATATGCAATATTAAATACTCATCCTCCTCTCATATTTAGCTCCTAGTATTCCTAACAGAAACAATTCTGGTTTAAATTCTATCTGTATTTTAGTCATCTTTTCCAACCATGTATGAATCTTAAGCCAGAATTTTTTCGCTCTAGGGCAGCGGTGGCGAACGTATGGCACAGGTGCCAGAGGTGGCACTCAGAGCCCTCTCTGTGAGTACGCATGCCATCGCCCAGTCCTAGGCCTTCAGCTGGGTTTATAAAACCTTTTCGCTTTAGGCCTCCAACACTATGTGCAAAAAAAAAAAAAAGTTCACTCAATCAGTCAATTTCAACTTCTTCAGGAAAAAAAAATCTTGCAAAATTGGAATTGATTGATTGAACTTTTTAGTCTCACCCAGTCTGCCGTTACCACCACAGCCATGCCCACCCAATGGGCCACACCCAGCCAATGGGCCACACCCACCCGGCACCTGACGATGCATAAGAGGGTTTTGGGTTGCAGTTTGGGCACTCGGTCTCTAAAAGGTTTGCCATCACTGCTCTAGGCATACCCACCAGATATGGTAATAGGTACCTGGCTTTTGTTTACATTTCCAACAATTATTCAAAGAGTTTTTAAACATTTTCGCCAGTCTTACTGGTGTCATATGCCATCTATAAAACATTTTATACAAATTTTCTTTATATGAAGCTGCTTTAGTCAGTTTAATATTTCTATCCCATAACTTTTACCAATCTTCTATATCTATAGAATATCCAAAGTTTTTTGCCCATGTTATCATTGTTTCTTTTACTTGTTCTTCTTCCATCTTCAAGTTTAGAAGAAATCTGTAGAGTTTCTTAATCAAGTTTTCATCTGTTTTTAACAATATTTGATCAAATTCTATCTGTTCTTTATAAAATTGCATTGTCTTTGCATCTATTTTATATCTTGTTTGAATTTGCAAATATGGCCTCCATGCTAAGTCAATACCTTGTCATTGTAAATCTTGTCTATCTTTCAATTTTCTTTCCTTGTCCAGGATATCTTTGTAAGTAACAACTTTGTCACAGTTAATTAAATTTCGGTAAGCGAAGGCTTCCATTGTTGAAAGCCACTCAGGTAGTTTAATATAATTTTTTTTGTTTTATTCTTTCCCATTCTAAGAAGAGTATATTCCTTATAGCATGGTTTTGGAAGTATCTCTGTGTTTTATTTTTCCCGTACCATAGAAAGGCATGCCAACCAATTTGTAGGTCATGCCCCTCTAGTCTTTTATTTCTCAGCATTATCCATTCTTTAAGCCATGGTAAAATGGCTGCTTGGAAATATAGTCTCCAGTCCGGGAGTCGAAATCCTCCACTGTCTTTAACTTCTTGTAACATTTTGGCTTTAATTCGTGCCTTCTTCCCTTGCCAAATAAATCTCAATATTGTTGCACTTAGGTCATCAAAAAAGACCTTTCCCAATTTTACAGGAATCGTTTGAAATAAGAAGAGTATTTTTGGTAGAACATTCATTTTCACTGTGGCTATTCTTCCTAACAGTGACAATTGAAGATTTTTTCACTTTTCCAAGTCTAGATTTATTTGTTTCAACAATCTTTCATAATTGTCTTCTTTTAACATTATACATCTTGCTGTTAAATAGATTCCTAAATATTTAACTTTTTGACTATTTGTAAATTTGTCTTTTTTGTAAGTTGGGTTTTCTGTTTATTTGTTAGGTTTTTTGTTAATACCTTAGTCTTTTCTCAATTTATTTTCAAACCTGCCACTTCTCCAGATTTTTTTTAAAGAGATTTAAAAGCTTACATTATAAGTTGAGATTTAAAAAGCTGGAAAACTACGCTAATGACACCTAGTGGTGAATTATGGCACTACAATGTGTTATGTCTAAAGGAAACTTCTCCTTCATGGATTACTGCCTTGTCGTAGCAAAGGGGCTTGCATAACTCAATGAAGCTATGAGCTATGCCGTGCAGGGCCACCCAAGACGGACAGGTCATAGCAGAGAGTTCTGACAAAATGTGATCCATTGGAGAAGGAAATGGCAACCCACTCCAGTATCTTTGCCATGAAAACCCCATGGACAGTACCAAAAGGCAAAAAGATATAACGCTGGAAGATGAGCTCCTCACGTCGGAAGGTGTCCAATATGCTACTGGGGAAGAGCGGAGGGCTAGTATTAGTAGCGCCAGAAAGAATGAAGTGACTGAGCCAAAGCTGAAAGGATGTTCAGCTGTGGATGCATCTGGTGGTGAAAGGAAAATCTGATGTTGTAAAGATCTTTTCTCCATAGGAACCTGGAATGTAAGAGCCATGAATCAAGGCAAGCTGGACGTGGTCAAACAAGAGATGACAAGACTGAATATCGACATCTTAGGAATCAGAGAACTAAAATGGACAGGAATGGATGAATTTAATTCAGAGGACCAACAGGTATACTACTGTGGGCAAGAATCCCTCAGAAGAAATGGAGTAGCCTTCATAGTCAATAAAAGAGTAGGAAAAGCAATACTGAGATACAATCCCCCAAATGACAGAATGATCTCAGTGCGAATCCAAGGCAAACCATTCAATATCACAGTAGTCCAAGTCTATGCCCCAACCACTGGTGCTGAAGAGGATGAAATTGACCAGTTCTATGAACCCCTACAACACCTTATAGAATCAACACCAAAAAAAATGATGTCCTTATCATCATGAAGGATTGGAATGCTAAAGTAGGAAGCCAAAAGATAACCAGAATAATAGGCAAGTTTGGTCTTGGAGTATAAAATGAAACAGGGCACAGGGTGATAGAATTTTGTCAAAAGAATACGATGGTCATAGCAAATACTCTTTTCCAACAACCCAAGAGATAGCTCTACACATGGACATCACCAGACAATCAACACAGAAATCAGATTGACCATGTGCTCTGCAGCCAAAGATGGAGAAGCTCTATACAGTCAGTAAAAACAAGACCAGGAGCTGACTGTGGCTCAGATCATGAGCTTCTCGTTGCAAAATTTAGGCTTAAATTGACAGAAATAGGGAAAAACACTAGGCCACTCAGATATGAACTAAGTCATATCCCTGATGAATATACAGTAGAGATGACAAATAGATTTAAGAAATTAGATCTGATAGACAGAGTGCCTGAAGAACTATGGACAGAGGTTTGCAACATTGTACAAGAGGTAGCAACTAAAACCATCCCAAAGAAAAAGAAATGCAAGAAAGCAAAATGGTTGTCTGAGGAAGCTTTGCAAATAGCTGAAGAAAGAAGGGAAGCGAAAGGCAAGGGAGAAAGAGAAAGATAACACCCAACTGAATGCAGAATTCCAGAGAATAGCTAGAAGAAATAAGAATGCCCTCTTAAATGAACAGTGCAAAGAAATAGAAGAAAACAATAGAATAGGGAGAACCAGAGATCTGTTCAAGAAAATTGGAGATATGAAGGGAATTTTTATGCAAAGATCGGCATGATAAAGGACCAAAATGGCAGGGACCTAACAAAGGTAGAAGAGATTAAAAAGAGGTGGCAAAATTACACAGAAGAACTATACAAGAAAAAGCTTAGCATCCCTGATAAACACGATGGGGTGATCACTGACCTCAAGCCAGACCTCCTAGAATGTAAAGTGAAATGGGCCTTAGGAAAGCTGAGCAACAACAAAGCTAGTGGAGGTGACAGTATTCCAGTTGAGCTATTCAAAATCTTAAAAAACGATGCAGTAAAAGTGCTACACTCAATTTGCCAGCAAATTTGGAAAACTCAATAGTGGCCACAGGATTGGAAAAGGTCAGTTTACATTCCAATTCCAAAGAAAGGCAATGCCAAAGAATGTTCAAATTATTGCACCATTGCACTTATTTCACATGCAAGCAAAGTTATGCTTAAAATCCTACAAGCTAGACTCCAGCAGTATGTGGATCGAGAACTTCCAGAAGTACAGGAAGGATTTCGAAGAAGCAGAGGAACTAGAGATCAAATTGCCAACATACGCTGGATCATGGAGAAAGCTAGGTATCAGAGGTTCCAACTAATGAAGCACTTCAAAGAACTTTCAGGCATGTTTCCTAAAGTCTTTATTACAGAGCTACAAATTGTTGGTCACCATCATGGACGTTGTGATGCCAGAATCTGACTTCCTCTCGCTGGCATCAATCTTTTCTTGCTAAACCCCTCCCTTATCTTGAAGTCACAAGTCACATTATCCAATTAGTGTGAAGGTCAAAAGTTTACTTCCTCTTTCTTTCCCGGGCTTTTCCCCCCCCACTCTAAGCTATGTATTAACCCAGTAAATACCAGACAGTTTTGCATATTGTCAAAGCAAGAATATACAATATTTGCAGCATTGACATCCGGCCCCCCTTACAAGAAGGACAGATCCTGTAAAGTAAACAAAAGCATATGTTAAGGGTTACCTTTCAGTTTGCTGGGGTGTTTCACATGAAACCTTTCGATCAATCTGTCAGCGTTCACTTCACTAGATTTCACCCAGGTGGCTTCAGACAACGGGTATCCCTTCCATTGTACTAAGTACTGTAATTTCCCTCTAAAGATTCTGGAGTCAAGAATACGTTTCACTTCATAGTGGGTCTGCCCTGCCACTACGAGGGGTCCAGGTGCCTTCTTTGGAGGAGGTCTTAAACTGGAGCCCCGATAAGGCTTCAACAAACTACAATGGAAAACTGGGTGAATTTTCCCTAACAGTTTAGGGAGTTTTAGTTGTACTGTGACCGGGTTGATGACCTTTACTATGGGGAAAGGCCCCAAGAATTTTGATCCCAATTTCTTGCTGGGCAATTTGAGGCGTAGATATTTAGTTGACAGATAGACCTTTTCCCCAACTTGGAATGTTCTTTGGGGAGCCCTCTTTTCATCAGCCTGCTTTTTATAGGTTTCAAAAGTCTTTTTTAAAGCAGTTTTTGTGTTTTTCCAAACTTCTTCCCACCCTCTCACCCATTGATCAAGTGTCTGTGAAGCGGAGGGCAACTGAGGATATTCAGGTATTGGGTTAAATTCTTTCCCTGTGGCTACTTTGAAAGGCATGTAGCCGGTGCTGCTGTGCACAGAATTATTGTACGCCAATTATTGTATGCGAAAGGGAGGAGATCAGTCCAGTTCGTCTGTTGGTAAGAAATGTAGCACCTAAGATATTGCTCCACCATTTTGTTAGCGGCTTCGGCGGCCCCATTGGTGGCCGGATGAAAAGCAGATGATAACCCTTGAGATGATCCAATCAATGTAAGGAAATTTCTCCAAAACTTAGCTGTGAATTGCACCCCCCTGTCTGAGATTATTCACTTAGGGGCACCATGCAGCCGGTAGATATGTTTCAGGAACAATTTGGCCAGTTGTTGGGCAGATGGGAGTCCTTTGCAGGCGATGAAATGAGCCTGTTTCGAGAACAGGTCTATTACAGTCCAGATGACAGTATTTCCCCTACTTTCAGGTAGGTCCACTATAAAGTCCATAGCTATTTCTTCCCAGGATTGAGAAGGGTCTGCCATGGGTTGCAGTAACCCATGAGTTTTTCTCGGGATTCTTTTCATTGTGGCACATACAGTACAACTTTTTACATAGTTTTCCACATCCTTTTTCAGCCCCGGCCACCAGAATTGCTCATTGGGTGGCCTAAGATGCCCAGTAACATCTGTTGATTCAATGGGGGATCAGCCCCTATAGGTAGTCTCACAATTCTCATTCCTTTCTCCCACCAGATAAATGACTTCCATTTGTCCAACAAGGCTAGTCCTAGGATCACCGCCTCGGTCATTTTTGGAGCCACCAGGAAATGAATAAACTCTCAGTGTGCACCTATTTCTAGGCGTAAAGGCTCAGTTAATTGTGTAATAAGAGTCCCTCCCATCAGGGAGCCATCGGCTTGCTCAAATCTCATCGGTTTGGAAAGCTGTTTTGCCCTTATGCCCATCTTCATGGCAAACGCCAGACTAATAATGCAGCAGGTGCATCCCGAGTCAATTAGTACATTTAAGTCTATTTGTGCCCCAGACTTAGGGATTATAAGTTTGGCGGACAGTGAAAAAGGCAGGATTTGTCGACTCACCATTGGGTCGTTTTCTCCTTCATCGTCGCTATCAAAGAAGGGTAGAGCAGGGGCAGGTCCACCTTGAGTCTTGGCATCCTCCTGTGTGTGGGGTGTAAACTGGGCAACTGGTTCTTGCATGAGTCGATTGGATTTTCCTCTCGTTAGTCGCTGAGCAGGTTTCTTTTGCATTGCCAGTCCTGGCTTGCTCTGCAGTTGAGGGTAGGGGACTGGACAGGTGGCCGCTCGGTGTCCTCCTTGTCCACACCGGAAACACTCGAAGGAAGGGCGTGCAGGTAGCCTGGGTCTCTCAGCCCTTGCAGTAGTTGAAGGCTTTCGTGGGGGTGATTGTTGTCCAGGTAGCTCTGGTTGCTGTTCGGGTTCATGTGGGGGAGGCTTTTTATAGCAAGAGAGCTTAACATCTAGCCTCACGGCTGTCTGGTACCACTCCTGCAGCCGATCAGGTATTTCTCGATAGATGCAGGCCTGAGAGAGGTGATCGTCTAATCCCTCAATGAAATAATGGATGAGGGACTGCTCAGGCTACCCTCTATTTGACCTGCTATCTTGCGGAATTCTCGCACGTACTCCAGGGCAGGCCTCCCAGCTTGTTTTATTTTGTGAATTTGTCCTGCTGCTTTGAGGCCAATGGATGGGTCCTCAAATCGTTCTCTCAGACTTAAAAGAAAGTGGTGGGGATCTTCCAATTCGGGTGCTTGCTCGCTATATAAATGGTTCAGCCATTCAGATGCTTCTCCCTCTAGGCTGGATGCAATAACATCGACCATGGCCCCTGGTTCCGGGTACAGATAGGCCCAGCATTTCAAGTGAAAGCGCACTTGGTTGAGAAAAAAAATCAGCTTCTCTGGGTCCCCATCAAAGGTTGCATTGAAGGGTGGTGCGAACACAGGCTGCTGTGCCCCCCACTGGGGCTGGTTCCATGGCTGCTGGGACCTCTGCTGCTGGCCAGCAGGGTTGGATGGTGCCCCCTGCTGCTGTAGGCCTCCCAATGGTGGCTGCACAAGTGGGGGTTCTCTGTTGTTGGACTGCAGGGGATGGTAGTGCCCTCTGCTGCTGCTGCTGATCATTCATCAGCTGGGGAAACCCATCTACCCAATGCTGCCTCAGACTGGGACTCACCCTCTCTTCAGGGTTGGGGTCTCTGGCCGGTGAAGGCAGGGTCTGACAGGCTTCCTGCTGGGTTCCCCACTGCTCTTGTGGCCACCCCAGTTGCTGTAGGCCCCAACCTGGCTGCAGATTTATGCCCAGGGGTTGCACATTTGGGGGCTGTAGCCAACCTCCTTGCTGTGGCTGTTCTCCCCACAGTTGCTGATTTCCTGGCTTCTGTACCACCCCAAGACATTGCAAGGCCTCTATTGGTTGTGGTAAGTTCAGAGGACATGGATCAGCCACCTGCTGGGAAACCCAATTTCCCCCTTGCTGCAGAGGATTCAGATTGGGATTCTCTCTCTCAGGGCTGGAGTCCATGGCAGGAACATTTGCAATAGAAGGGCTGTAGGTTTCACTTTGTAGGAACTGATTTCTGGTTTTCATTTCTAAGTTTCGAAATCTTTCCAACGACTCACCCATAACTGTGTTATCTGTCCATTCTGCTTTTGAAGTCTTCGCTCTCAGCTGGGAAATCTGCCAAATTCCTCTCTCCCCCGGCTTGCTGGCTGTTGCTTCCCCTCCCAGGGAAACTGTTGCAGCCACAGGGCTGGTCTCAGGCAATCGTCCTTTCTCCATAATGAGATCTTCCCCAAAACTTTGCCAGCTCCTCTCAAGCATAGGGCAGCTGATGGAGTTTGGGACCACAGGTCGTTTGAAAAGAATGTTGGATTCTGGCATGATGTCAGAGGTTCCGACTAATGAAGCACTTCAAAGAACTTTCAGGCATGTTTCCTAAAGTCTTTATTTCAGAGCTATAAATTGTTGGTCACCATCATGGACGTTGTGATGCCAGAATCTGACTTCCTCTCGCTGGCATCAATCTTTTCTTGCTAAACCCCTCCCTTATCTTGAAGTCACAAGTCACATTATCCAATTAGTGTGAAGGTCAAAAGTTTACTTCCTCTTTCTTTCCCGGGCTTTTTCCCCCCCACTCTAAGCTATTTATTAACCCAGTAAATACCAGACAGTTTTGCATATTGTCAAAGCAGGAATATACAATATTTGCAGCATTGACACTAGGAAGTTCCAGAAAAACATCTACTTCTGCTTCATTGACTATGCTGAAGCCTTTAATTGTGTGGATCACAACAAATTGTGGCAAGTTCTTAAAGAGATGGGAGTACCAGACCATCTTATTTGTTTCTTGAGAAACCTATATGTGGGTCAAAAAACAACAGTGAGAACTGGACACGGAACCACTGATTGGTTCAAAATTGGGAAAGGACTCCGGCAAGGCTGTATTCTGTCACCTTGCCTATTTAACTTATATGCAGAGCACATCATGAGAAAGGCAGGGCTAGATGAATCAAAAGTTGGAATTAAGATTGCCGGGAGAAATATCAACAACCTAAGATATGCAGATGATACCACTCTAATGGCAGAAAGTGAAGAGGAATTAAAGAGCCTTGTGATGCGGGTGAAGAAGGAGAGTGCAAAAGTTGACTTGAAACTCAACATTAAGAAAACCAAGATCATGGCATCCGGCCCTCTCAATTCCTGGAAAATAGATGGGAAGAAATGGAGGTAGTGACAGATTTTATCTTCCTGGGCTCCAAGATCACCACAGATGAAACTGCAGCCAAGAAATTAAAAGACACTTGCTCCTGGGGAGGAAAGCTATGGCAAATCTAGACAGCATACTAAAAAGCACAGAAATCACCCTGCCAACAAAAGTACATATAGTCAAGCCCATGATTTTCCCAATTGCAATGTATGGCTGTGAAAGGTGAACCATAAGAAAGGCTGAGCACAAAAGAATTGAGGCCTTTGAACTATGGTGCTGGAGAAGACTCCTGTGAGTCTTCTGGACTGCAAGGCAATCAAACCGGACAGTCCTAGAGGAGATCAACCCTGATTGCTCTTTAGAAGGCCAGATCCTGAAGTTGAAACTCAAATACTTTGGCCACCTAATGAGAAGGAAGGACTCACTGGAGAAGAGCCTAATGCTGGGAAAGATTGAGGGCAATAGAAGAATGAGGTGGCTGGATGGAGTCATTGAAGCAGTAGGTGTGAACTTAAATGGACTCCAGAAGATGGTAGAGGACAGGAAGGCCTGGAGGAACATTGTCCATGGGGTCGCGATGGGTCAGACACAATTTTGCAACTAACAACAACAAAAAGGAAACTTGGCTTGAAGCCTAGATTTAGATAAGACTCTTGCTGACCTTGGAAGCTTTCACTTTTGAAGTTTGCAGCTGGGAAAAGGGAAAAATACAAGAACTTTTGGGCTGCTTATCAATGTGGCAGAGACAAAGAACTAGGTAATATTACCTGACTTTCAGAGCTGTGTTGTGGAACTATTTCCCTGCAGGAGAAATACACTTCATTGCTTGAGATGATGGAATATTTTGGATTACAAATCCTTGATTGATGAACAATTTTTATTATAAAGACCACCTACAAAAAATGAAATGGATGTCCCATACTCAACTTGAAATGGTAAAAAACCATCTCTAACACCTGTTCCCAAAGGCTTCAGTTTGACATACTACCAAGAAAATATGGATGAAGATCAGAAAGAAATTCTCTCCATGCTAAAATCAATACAAGAGACTATTGCTTTAGCTCATGATGAGACTAGAAATAACACAAAGGAGATAAAAAAACAATTTTCTAATCTAAATTTACAAACTGAGAATATGACTACACAGAAGGAACTAGCAACCCAGAAAATAGAAGGAAAACTAGAGGAAGCAGATCCAAAGATTGAGGACCTAAAGGAAGAAACCAACTGATAGATTCAGACAACTGAAGAACTAGAAGACGGAGCGATAATATTGGAAATGGAAAAGACATCTTACCAATCAAAAATGCAGGACATATTCAAGGAAAAGGAAGAAGAAATGATTGAATGGAAGATAGAGATGTTAGGAGAACAGTGAGAGAAGGAGGGAGGCTTTTTAATGAATATCAATGGGTTAGTTCTTCCAAAAATACTTTAACCAAATGGTCATTCTTATTCCAAACTATATACACAAAAACAGAGGAAACATTACTTGATTATTCAAATGCATTGACTTGGAAATTGGCAAAGGAAGAAAGCTAGAGTAATACTGAAGAAAATAGAGGTTTTGATTCATTAGATGGGATATTATATTATTAACTAGGGCAGAGCCAAGATGGTGGACAGGCAGCAAAGGCTGTAAGGAGCTCCTCCAAAAGCAAAAGCCTTCTTTTATTTTTTTTTATTTTTATTTTAACTTTTTAACCCTTTTTAACATTGCATTTTTAATCTACCCACTTTTAACCTATTTTAACCTACTTTTGACTCTTTTTAACTACTGGAGAGGCCACCATTTTTTACCTACATTTTAACAATTCTACAAGCCAGGATTATTAAGAATAGGGAAAAGGAGAAAGAGAGAGCACTCTGCAGCAGAGAGTTCATCCAAGCCACTGAAGCAGCAGAAAATGGAAGATTACACTGCAAACAGACAGTCTGTTCCAATAAGTAATTAATTTGCAATCGCCTTATCAGATAAATTTAATTTATGTGACTCATTGGAATGGAACTGGTAAGCAAACAGCATGTAGAATTGTCCTCCTTGGAGAATTGCTCCCCTTCTTGGAACTCAGCAGCAGCCCTCTTTGCACAGGAGGGAGATATAATAAATCTAAAGGGGGGAAATGTGACAGATTTCCTCTCTAGACAATGTTTGCTTATGGCTCAAACTGTTAATTCAATATATGAACTCTTATCAACTGTCATAAATAAGGTTGACTGCTTGAAAGAATCTTTTGTAAAGTTTGTTAGGAGCCAGCCAAATACTGCAGAAGGACCTGGGGGACAACCATGGATAGACATGGGATGGCTAATTCAGAAAATGAAACTAGAGAAGGGCCTTGTCTTCCTTCCAAAAATCTGAAATAGAGAAAACATCCAATCAGGTAAAGGCCTAAGAGAGGACCAATATAACTACAGTCTGCAGACTAATTGGGTTACCTTACAAATTTATGACAAGAGAGTGAATAGGGGGTGTTGGGGTAATAGAGAAGCTGTTAAGCTGTCCCTGAGCCAGCTGCTTCGCTGTGAACTCACTGATAGATCTTCTACATGCAGAGTGGCTGCCAGCAAGAAGGCAATATATGAGAATTCTCCTATCATTTAAGCAGCCCACAATTCCCTCCATGCTCTTTAAAATGAAGCCCTTTCTAATGAAGCCTTTTCTGAGTACCTTTTCAATATTCCCAATAAGGGTTTTTTGCTCAGACAAAGTGTGCTCACTCCTGAAACAGCATCACCAAGAGGGAACTGTTGCTTTATATCCAGGCTGCAACAGCCCTTACACTGCTAAGCCTGAGGCTGCTGCAACTGAATTGACCCTGAGAAGACAAACGAGCGATATACAAATGGCGTTACCCACAGCTGCAGGAACTGTTGAAGAGATGCCAGAAGAAATGCCGATTGATCTATTCAGTGCACTGCTGGAACCTGAGCAAGTTAATATCATTCAAAGGTTGGAAGACCTAAAAGAGGCACTGACAACAACTCAATTTACAACAAAGCGTCTATTTAATTTGATTCCACTAATCATGCAACCTTGTGACAATATATTTAATCAACAATCTGCCTTCACCTCAATAGTAAAAAAAAGTAGCGTCACACAGGCGGACAGTGGGGTAACTGCACTTGTCTCTGAGAAACAACTGAAAGACAAAGGGCTTCATCACACAGTGCCTCCTAAGCCGACAAACACTAAGGATATAATCCTGCTTCCATCCTCATTTGTCTTAGAAATTCCCATAACATCTCCCTACAAGATGAATTCTCAGCTATCCCCCTCCAAAAGTGGACATAAATCTACATTTATAGATTTAAGCCGGAATATCTACCCATTTGGAAAAAAAATATTCCTGGAGCAAGGGCAGAGGCACACTGGCAATCGAGATATAGAGAAGCAACAAGTTCTGCAACTCACAAGAAGAAATACCGAACCTCACAACAACTGTGTTTATATGGGAAGCATAGATGATATTGACCCGGCTCCAATGTCAAGCTGACATCTGGCATTTTTACCATCTAGCCAATCAACCAAGCCAGACCACCTTGCCTCTGAGAAGCCCATACAGATGATGACCTGGAACGTAGCCGGCTGGAAAGGGATGGTCAATAGTGGACTAATGAGCTTTCTCCCTAGATTTGATGTAATAGCCCTTCAAGAAACCTGGTTAACCAAAGTGGATGAACCAGTACAACTGCCAGGTTTTCAGGGATGGGCCTCCCCAGCCCAAAAAACAAAGAACAAAGGGAGACCCTCTGGTGAGCTATGCATTCTTATAAAGCAAGAGTTGCAATGGCAGGGGGAGAAACTATATAATGAAGATAAGTATTCGTACTTTCTAGCTGTTAAATTTGAATATAAAAAGTTTAATACTGGTAAATGTGTATATCCCACCAATCACATCCCGGTATTATAACTCTGAATGTTGGATGGGCTTGGAAGTTATTCTAGAAGATATATCTGTATTGTACGCTCAGTCCATAGTGGTATTACTAGGAGATTTGAATGCTCCTCTTTGTATGAGCTTGCCCAGAAGAAGGGAGTCCCAGGGAATTTTTTGATAATCATCCTCAGTGGCTCTTGAGAGACTGCAAAAGTAATGCTGCTGGCCTGCTCCTAGTCTCCTTAATTTTTAAGGGTAATCTCCAAATCCTGGGAGGTAAGGATAAGAATTACACATATCCTTACACATACCACTCGGCCAATTCAAGCAGTGTATTGGATCTCTTTTGTGGGTCTAGAGATAAAGTTGACCTCTTTTCAGAGGTCACAGTACACCTTAGCAACAATAGCGACCACCAGCCTGTAAGCATGACACTGCAAGGCTGCTCAGATTTAAGACCATATAATATGGCTAATAGATGGCTCACTAAAAAGGTGACCCAAAATAAAAGGTTGATTTGGGCCAAAGTTGATACTAAGGCAATACTAGAATGCCTTAAAACAGAAAATGCTATTAAGTGGGCTAGAACAATCCAGTCATCTTCTACTGACTGGATGTCAGCCTACAATGCATTCTCCAATCTCTGTAACATTCTGAAGAAACGTCTAACACAGATATGTAAAACACAACGCCCATGGTCCAGATGTGGCCCGCGAAGTGATTTCATGTGGACCGCAAAGCCATCCTGGAAACAGTGAGGGAACGGCACCCACTGCCGTGGCCATGGCCCAGCCAGTCTGGACCAATGTACAATTTTCTGGTGGCCATCTATGCTGAAACGTATTCAGTCTTAGCTCCACAAGGCCTTCAGGAAACGGCAAGGAACCAGCCCCTGCTGCATCGTACCCAACCTCTGGGTGCATGCTGGGGAGGTGTCACCCTTTGTGAGGAATGAAGAAGTGGCCTGGAAGTGGCCAGAAAATGGCCCTCGCCTACTTCACATATCTGGCTTGATGGGCTCCAGAGAAGGGGTTTCTGCAGGCAGCGGGGTGCTCTCCTCATAGTGCCGAGAGGCTGAGCCAGGTGGTGCCGCCCAGCCCCTAGCCCGCCCGGTTTCGGCAGGCAACAGAGTGCTCTTACGGTGCCAAGAGCTGAGCTGAGTGGCACAAATCTGATAAAAAGTGCAATGCTGCCTAGCCCCCAGCCTGCCCAGTTTCAGCAGGGAGCAAGGTGCAAAGCTGGCAAGCGTCACACCTCCCGGCTCAACCTCTCAGTGCTGTGAGGAAAGTGCCCCCCTGCCTGCCGAAACCAGGCAGTCTGGGGGCTGGGCGGCCTCGCGCTTGTTTTCAGATTTGCGCCACTCAGCTCAGCCTCTCAGCGCTGTGAGGAGAGTGCCCCGCCGCCTGCCGAGACTGGGCAGGCTGGGGGCTGGGTAGCATTGCACAGGTAACATTGACTCTCACACTGCTCATGGCAACCCCTTTCCCAGAGCCCACCAAGCCAAATATATGAAGAAGGTGAGGGCCATGTGCTGGCCACTTCCAGGCGATGGTGCATTTCTTCATTCCTCATGAAGAAGGAACCTCCCCAGCTGCATTTCTTGCCTTTTTCTCCCTCCCTCATCTCAAATAATTTCCCACCACTCTGTACTTAGGAAGGAAGGAAGGAAAGAAGGAGAGAGAGGGTCTGAGGGAAGTCCTGCCTTAGTCCTGCCCTGCTGCCCTTTCACCATCCCCTTGCCCCCTCCTCCTGGCCCATCCTGGGGTCTCCCATCCTATTGCTAAGGAAGCTTTGGATACAAAGCTGGGTCTCCTCCCATGGGGAGAGAATGGGCCTCTCTCTGACTTTGCCCTTGTACCCATCATGAGCCACCAGGCTAAGGAGAGCAAGCACAGCCTTGAGGAGGGGCTGGGCTTGGTGCCACAGGTACTCGAGGACCAAGCTGGGCATTTGACCTCTGCTGCCCAGGGCTCCGGGCAGCCCGAACCACCATCCAGCCCCCCCCACATGGCCTGAGAAGAACAGTCAAGCTCCTCCAGTGGACCATGCCTTGGCACTTGCCCTGGTCCCATCCCCTTCTGCCAGAGACCTCCAGATCTGTCCCACTCCTGCCCAGGCCCTCACAGGCACTCTTGATGTGAACAATGTACAGCTGGCCATGCCCACCCAGTAGGCCGCACCCATCCTGGCCACACCCACCCAGCCCCCCAAGGGCAACCGCAATGCTGATGCGGCCCTCAATTAAATTGAGTTTGACACTCCTAATTTAACAGCTAAACCTACTACAAAAAGAGCCCAAGTGGGTAGACCCCGCTGGTTTGATCCTGAATGCCAGCAACTAAAAAAGAAATTGACGACAGCCATGAGGCTTTCCCAGAGGAATCCTACTGCTCATATACAAGCTAAGATGTTGCACACAAGAAGGGAATATAAAAAAATATAACATTAAAGAAAAAAAAGCTTTGCCATTTCAATCTGGTCAGAATTCGAGTTGGCTGCCAGAAGTCATAACTTAGTAGTATTTTGGCATTCTGTAGCAGGTGTCCTGAAGGAGCAGAGATTTGCATTTGACATATCAATCTCTGCTGAGGACTGGAAGAATTATTATCAGTGTTTGTTTGCTGTAGAGAAATTGTCTTTAAGCAGTGATTTAGTAAACTCTAGAACTTCCCCTTCTTGGTCACCAGTCTCAGAAAAGGAGATACAATCCATCTGTCAAAGTCATCCTTTTTGGTGCTCTAAATAACAAGCCAACAAGCAGGAACAAAAGACTGACGGTAGTTTTAATTTACTCCATACAAAAAAAGACAGCACTAGGAGTGGATTGCTCCCAGTGCCTTACATAGGCTACGCGTGCCTGTCCTACCCTCGGAAACGTGCCCCACCCTCGTTAAACCGCCCCACCCCTGAAACCACCATCCAGTGCATCAATAAACAAAATAGAGTCAGCTGGAGCATTAGCATCCCTTAGTCCCATCCACCTGCTCTCTGTTGCCTTGCAGGGTTGCTTCGTTCTTCACATGAAGCAGCTGAGCCCAGAGTGTCTGTCTAGACACCGCACTCATTGGTTGTACAACCCCACAGTCAGCTTCCGGCAATGGAGGACAAAAGCTGACAGCTTCCTCCCTGCCAGTGAGTGTCAGCCCTGCAAGGCGAGCATTATGGCAGCAGCGACGGGCCTGGAGGCAGGTCAGGACTCAGGAAAAGCGTCTGGGTGGTGATGGAGCCATAACGCGTGAGGGATGGCCGCAAAATAGCAATGGACCCGCAGCCCGCCACTCGTCGGCACAGACAGGTCGGCCTCACGGGGTTCGACATGTGGCTCCCTCTACCAGGTTTCCTCCTGGAAGGTAAGCAGAACAGTGTAAGTGGGGTCAAGCAAGGGTTACATCTAAGCTACCGCCTGCCCTCCCAGTCTCCCAGGGTACTTCAGATGGTATTTCTTGATCAGGCGAGAAGCCTGGACATCTGAGTCCTTTACCTATGACACTTCTGACAAAGGGTACCCTTTCCAATGAACAAGATAGTAGAGCCCACACCGTCTAGACCGCGAATCAAGGATTTCTTGGACCTCATAATGGTCTTGCTTAATGGGCCCCAAGTCTCTGGGTGTACGGTCACGGGATACCTCCCCCACCAGTTTCAGTAGGCTGATGTGGAACACTGGGTGGATCTTGCCTAACCACCGAGGCAAATGTAGACGCACAGCTACTGGGTTAATGACCTGTGCAATCCAGAATGAGCCTATATATTTGGGTGCCAGCTTCTTACTCAGTAACCGAAGTCTTATGTACTTTGTCGATAGATAAACTAAATCCCCAACATGAAACGGTTTCTGTACCCTCCATTTCCTGTCTGCCTGTGCTTTAGTAGTGTCTCTGGCTTTGGTCAGCGCTTTCTTAATGACACTCCATAGCCCGCTCACTCGGGTTGACCATTCACTAGGTCCGCATGGCGGGAGGTCTTCTGAGTTACACTCTGGAATGGGAAGAAAGTCCCTACCATTTACCACTTGGAAGGGGGCAAACCCCGTACTGCTGTGTACAGCATTGTTATATGCCATTTTGGCGAACACCACCAACTCCACCCAATCCATTTGTTGGTGAGATACATAGCTTCGGAGATACCACTCCACCGCAGCATTTGCCCATTCCACCACTCCATTCGTACTAGGGTGGTAAGCGGAGCTGAGTCCTTGGGAGGATCCGAGGAAGTGAACGAACTCCCGCCAGAAGCGAGACGTAAACTGGACCTCCCGGTCAAAATGATCTGATGGGGTGTCCCATGTAGATGGTAGATATGCGTTAGGAACAAACGGGCTAACCTCCGAGCTGACGGCAACCCCTTACAAGGTATGAAGTGGGCCTGCTTCGAAAACAGGTCCACTACAGTCCATATTACAGTATAACCTAGGCTTTTGGGCAGGTCCATGATGAAATCCATCACTATTTCTTGCCATGGTCTAGTTGGGTCAGCTACCGCTTGTAGCAGCCCTAGAGGCTTCCCTATGTGAGACTTTGAGGTAGCACACACTGGGCAGCTTTTGACATATGCTTCTACGTCTGTCCGCATTCGAGGCCACCAAAATTGCCGTCTAGCCAAATGCAAGGTTTTCAGGAACCCAAAGTGGCCAGCCTGTTTCGCGTTGTGGCAATGGTGGAGGATACGGGACCGCATGACCACAGGAACATACAACTTGCTACCATATGCCAAGCTAAGTCATCTCACTCTGTAAGTACTCCGTGATTGTCTCGTAGCCATGGGTCATCTAGCAGGGCTGCTTTGAGGTCGTTGTCAAACCCAGTTGTCGCCAAACAGGAAACTGCTTTCACTTCCTCCTGGCTATACAGGGGCATGATTGCCTGTATTACCTCCTCCCTCCTACTTTCATACTGAGGTAACCGGGATAATGCATCTGCCAGAAAGTTCTTTCCCCCAGCACGTATTTGAGTTGAAAGTGGAACCGGCAGAAATACTGCGCCCACCTAACTTGTTTGGGAGATAACCATCGAGGGGTCTGCAATACCTCCAGGTTTTTATGGTCAGTCCAGATCTCACAGCTCTCTCACCCCCTCCAACAGATGCCACCATGTTGCTAGGCCCCACTTCACCACAAATGCCTCTTTCTCCCAAATAGCCCAGGCTCGGTCGGTTTCCGTTAGCTTTCGGGTGGTATACGCACATATGCTGGAGTAGAACCGCTCCTACAGCCACATCGCTGGCATCAGCCTGCACCACAAACAGCTTTTCCGGGTCTGGATGTAGAAACACAGGTTCCCTCACGAACAGGAGTTTCAGTGCCTCAAAGGCGTGTTGGCATTCTGTTCTCCAGGCCAACGGTTGTCTGGGACATGGTTTTGTTGTGGCTTTTCGAGTACGCAACAGGTCCGTCAGGGGTAATGCCATTATGGCGAAGGAAGGAATAAAATGTCTATAAAAATTGGCAAACCCCAGGAGCATACTGCCACTCCAGTATGCTCCTGCTTCTGCCGAAATCTGATAACCCAAATAATCCAGGCGTGATCGATGGAACTCACATTTTGAAATTTGACGTACAACCGGGCCTGTAACAGCTTTTGCAACTCATTGTACACTAACCTAACGTGGTCCTCCATGGTCTTAGTGTATATAAGGATGTTGTTCAGGTATACAAGTACCCCGAGGTACAAATGCTCATGCAGTACCTCATTAATCAGTTGCATGAACACCCAGGTGGCCCTTGCAACCCGAAGGGCATCACCCGGAACTGGTAACTGCCCAAAGGGCAGTTAAAGGCAGTTTTCCATTCGTCACCCTCTTTACTCGCACCCGGTAGTATGCTTCCCAGAGGTCCAACTTCGTGAACACTTGGCCCTGGGCCAAGTGAGCCAGAAGGTCCTTCATCAGAGGAAGGGGGTACATGTGCTCAACACATACCGCGTTGATACTGTGGAAGTCTACATATAGCTGTAGACTGCCATCTTTCTTTTCCTGCAAAGAACTGGTGCTGCTATCCAGGCAGGGACCAACTCCAAGTCGTAGGTGGTGACAGCCACCTTCCCACCAGATAGTGAGGCCCCATTTATCCAGCCAGGCAAGTCCTAGGATTATTGCCTCAGACATTGAGGGGACCACGATAAACCTAAGGACTTCCCAGTGCTTCCCCATGTCCACTCTAACTGGTTCTGTTATAAGAGTGGCCTGGGCTCCGCCCAAAAGGGACCCATCCACCTGCTCGAAACTAATCAGCTGAGCTAAGCGAACAACTTTGATATCTACTCCTTCCACTACATCCTTACTAACGAGACAGCGGGTACACCCAGAATCAATCAGGGCCTGGTACTCGCCAGTACAGCCTGTATGTGGGCTTGTTAAAGTGATGGGGATTACAAAGGGGCAGATTGGCTCGCTTACCATGGGGTCGTCAGCAGAGTCCATGTTGCCATACTCCATCAACCTATCTTCAGCAGCAGCCGGTAGCTCTTCAATCGGGGACCATTGGGGCATAACCCCCTCTGCTTGATGAGCCACCCGTGACCGTTCCGGGGTCTTCCTGGGTGTAAGGCCTGGTTTGCTGGACAGTACTGGACTGCCCTGTGACACAAGGACTGGACACTCTGCTGCCCGATGCCTGGGTCAGTTGCACCTGAAACATCTGAACACAGGTCTAAAGGCAGGCCCGGGACCCTGGGGTTTCTGACTGTCATCCCTTGGCCATTCCACAGCTCACCTAGGGGTGGGCAGATCCTCCATGGCCCTCCGGAATTCCTGCAACCCCATGTCCAATTCGGTTGCCACCCGAATCCATTCATGGAGGCAGTTTGGTATACCCCTTACCACACACGCCTGCCGTAGGTCTTTATCCAAGCCAACCTGGAAGTGGTGGACCAATAGGCGTTCTGGCCATGAATGCAACTGGCCCGCTGCTCACTGGAATTCCCGCACATACTCCTGTATGGGCCATGCCCTTTGTTTCAGTCCTATGACCTCCACTTCTGCACGCTGGACCCAGGAAGGATCTTCAAATCTGTCCTGCAACGCAGCCAGAAAGAGTCCCAGGCATGGTCACTATACAAGTCCGCTGCCCAGGCTGCAGCCGCGCCCTGCAGGCTCACTGTCATGGCCACCACCATTGTCCAATTAGATGGATAGAGAGAGGCAAACTGGTCCAGGTGGCTAATAATGTGGCTCATAAACATTGCTAAACAGTCTGGGTTGCCGTCAAAAGGAACTGCAATAGGCGGCGGACCCAACATGAACCCTGGCGCCCATGGCCCCATTGCCTGCGCCCTGGGGTGACCGTCGACCATGGGAGCAGAACAACCACCACCAGAAGCCAACCGTGCTGCCCAGTAGTTGCTGCCCTGGAGGCAGCATCCATCCGGTCCTGCCTTTGAGCCCAAGACTGTGCAGCTGAAACCCCCACCCCAGGCACCCCTGCTTGGAGAGAGCCACTGCGAGGAGGTATATGAAGTTTTGGGCTGGCTATCTGGAACCTGGATGAGTTGGCTGGGGCCCCAGAGGTGGGAGTACCCCTGGGCCAGGGTGGTGGCTCCGAATAGCCCGCCTCTCCAAACTGGTCCCGAAGGATGTCCATAGTGTATTGGCCCGATGCTGTAGAATAGCTCCACTCCTTCTCTCATCTCCAGTCAACTGTCTCTCCCTCCAGCCAGAGAGGGCCTCCCCCAGTCCTGACACATGCAGCCGGCCAGCCTCTGGGTGATGCAGGGCAGGTCTTAACCACCATTCCCCTGAAGACACCGTAGGGCCTGTCTGCTGAGACTCACCCACTGGGCCCACAGGGTGCTGGGCCTTTTCCTTGGGCTGTACTACTGGCTGCTCCTCCCCTGCCTCTGCTGTGGTCTGATGCAGTTGAACCACCAGCTCAGTAGCCTCCTGCTCTGCCACAACCTCTTGGGTTCCCTCTGCCATCTCCCGCACTCACAAGGAACCAGGTAATGCGAATAGAAGAATGTAATGAGTGCTGTCTTACTGTCGAAGTCATCCTTTTTGGTGCTCCGAATAATAAGCCAACAAGCAGGAACAAACGACTGACGGTAGTTTTAATTTACTCCGTACAAAAAAAGACAGCTGACAGCCTCCTCCCCGCGGGTGAGTGTCAGCCCCTTGAGGCGAGCATTACAGCAGCGGCAATGGGCCTGGAGGCAGGTCAGGACTCAGGGAAGGCGTCTGTCAATGCTGCTAATATTGAATACTCATGCTTTGACAAAATATGCAGAACTGTCTGGTACTTTTAGAGTTAATTCAGATTAGTCAGAGAGGAGAGAAAAGCCCACGAAAGGGAATGGAAGAGAACCTTTGCCCTTCAAACTAATTGGAGAACGTAATTCATGACAGCAAAATAAGGGAGGGGAAATGCTAGCAAAAATAACTGCTCGGCGGGTGGAGATTTCAGATCTTAGCATCCTTCATCATGCCGTGCCGACATTTTGTCACATGAATAAAAAGACTTTTTAGGATAAAATGCCTGGAAGTTTTTTGAAGTGTTTTATTAGTTGGAACCTTGACATCATGCTAATATCTCAAATCCTTTTCAACCAACCTGGGGTCCTGAACTCCATCCGCTGTCTCTAGGCTTGAGAGGAGCTGATAAAGATTCAGGGAAGAAAAATTTATCATGAAAAAAGTGAGTTTGCTTCAAGACCCAACAGCTGCTGATAACCCAGAGGAGGAAACAACAGACAGCATGCTGTGGAAAGATGAATTCTGGCAGATTCCCAGCTGGGAGCAAAGACTTCAAAAGCAAAATGGTATAGAGTTAACGAATGGCCTGCTACTCAAGCTTTGGGTGAGTCACTGGAAAGATTTCAAACCCCAGATGTGAAAAGCAGAAATCCATTCCTGCAGAGAGAAGCCTACAGCCCCTCCCTTGCAGATCAGATCCTGGTTCCCCTGGTCAGGAACTCCAGCCCTGAAAAGAGAGGAAATCCCAGTCTGAGGCCTCTGCAGCAATGGGCAGATTGGCACCCCCCCACAGGTAGATGATCAGCAGCATCTGAGCTTTCCACAGCTATTAGAGACCTTGCAACAGCTTGGGGTGGTGCAGAAGCTAGAAGATCAGCAGCTGGTGGGAGACCGACCACAGCAGGGAGATTGGCCACAGCCCCCGAACGTGCAACCCCTGGGCAAAAATCAGAGCAACCTTCGATGGGGACCCAGAGAAGCTGGGTTTTTTTTCCTCAACCAAGTGCACTCTCATTTGAATTGCTGGGCCTATCTCTATCCGGACCCAGGGGCCATGGTCGATGTGATTGTGTCCAGCCTAGAGGGAGAAGCATTCGAATGGCTGAACTATTTATATAATGAGCAAGATCCACAAAATAAAGCAAGCCAGCAGGCCTGCCCTGGAGTACGTGCAGGAATTTCGCAAGATAGCAGGTCAAATAGAGGGGTGGCCTGAACAATCCCTAATCCATCATTTCATTGAGGGATTAGATGATCACCTCTCTCAGGCATGCATCTATCGAGCCGTACCTGATCAGCTACAAGAATGGTACCAGGCAGCAGTGAAGCTAGACATTCAGCTCGCTCACTATAAGAAGCCTCCCCCACACGAATCCGAGCAGCAACCAGAGCTACTCGAACAGCAATCACCCCCACGAAAGCCTCCAACTACTGCAATGGCTGAGAGACCCAGGCCACCTACAGGCCCATCAATTAAGTGTTTCCAGTGCGGATAGGAGGGACATCAAGCTGCAAACTGTCCAGTCCCCTACCCCCGATTACAGAGGAGACTGGAACCAGAGATGACAAGGAAACCTGCCCAGTGGCTGATGAGAGAGAAATCCAACTGGGTCACGCAGGAACCTGTTGCCCAGATTACACCCCCCACGCAGGAGAATGCCGAGACTCCAGGTGGACCAGCCCCTGCTCTAGCCTCCTTTGACACCGACAATGAAGGAGAGAATGACCCGATGGTGAGTCGACAAATCCCGCCTTTTTCACTGGCCACCAAACTTATAATCTCTAAGTCTGGGGCACAAATGGACTTAAACGTGCTAATTGATTCTGGATGCACCCGCTGCATTATTAGTCTGCCGTTTGCCATGAAAATGGGCGTACAGGCAAAAAGCTTTCCAAACCTGTGAGGTTTGAGCAAGCCGATGGCTCCCTGATGGGAGGGACTCTTGTCACATAATTAACCGAGCCCTTACGCCTAGAAATAGGTGTGTACTGGGAGTTTATTCGCTTCCTAGTGGCTCCAAAAATGACTGAGACTGTGATCCTAGGGCTAGACTGGTTGGCAAATGGAAGTCATTTATCTGGTAGGAGAAAGGAATGAGAACTGTGAGAATAACTATAGGGCCTAAACCTCCCACTGATTCAACTGGTGTTGTGGGACACCTTAGGCCACCCAGTGATCGAGCGCACATGGCTACCTCACCGCTGCCAGGCGAACTACTCATCCCCAATGAATACCGGACCTGGCGGAGGCATTTAGTGAAAAATAATGTGATGCCCTGCCCCCTCACAGACCCAATGACTGCTCCATCAAACTGGTGCCAGGAGCCAAACTCCCACACTCGAGAATGTATGCTATGTCCCCCCTCGAAATGGAGGAGATGCAGCAATACGTGAACCAAAACCTAGCAAGGGGGTTCATCGAACAGGCCAAATCTACCGTTGGAGCCCCTGTGTTGTTCAAAGAGAAAAAAGATGGATCTCTTTGTTTCTCCGTAGACTATAAGAGTCTCAACGCTGTGAGTGTGGAAAATAAATATCCCCTCCCCTTCCTAAAGGACTTATTAACCCATCTGGCTAAGGGGAGTATCTTCACTAAATTAGACCTGAGAGAGGCATATTACCGGGCAAGAATAAAAGAGGGAGACGAGTGGAAAACTGCCTTCAACTGTCCTATGGGGAACTATCAGTTCAAAGTCATGCCATTTGGACTACAGGGAGCCCCAGCTGTATTTATGCAGTTGATTAATGAGGTCCTACATGATCACTTGTACAAAGGGGTTTTGGTGTATCTTGATGACATCCTGATATACAGCACGAATATGACTGATCACATAAAGCTGGTGAGAGAAGTGTTAAAAAAACTATTGAATGCCAAGCTTTATGCCAAATTGTCAAAATGTGAATTTCACCAGACCCAATTAGATTATCTTGGCTACATAATTTCCAACGAGGGCATTGAAATGGATCCAGCCAAGGTGAAAGCTATAATCGAATGGCAGCCCCTAAAGACTCACAAACAGCTCCAGAGCTTTCTGGGTTTTGCCAACTTTTATCGTCAATTCACCCCCTCTTTTGCCGAGATTGCCCTACCCCTTACAGAACTACTCAAAACAGGCAAAGGAGGAGGGAAGCCATGACTGGGCCAACCATTAGCATGGACAATGGGCTGTCAAACAGCTTTTGAGAATTTAAAGAGACTATTTGCTGCTGAACCAGTCCTAAAGCACTCCTGCCCAGGGGAGCCCTTTGTGATTCAAGCCGATGCCAGCGATGTGGCAGTTGGAGCTGTATTACTGCAAAAGAACAAAAGTGGAGTCCTGCAACCCTGCGCCTACACCTCTAAGAAATTTAATGAAAGCGAGCGGAGATGGGCAATTTGGGAGAAAGACGCCTTCGCGATTCAGTGGGTGCTATTAAACTGGCAAACACTATCTAGAAGGGAGCAAGATTTGAAGTATGGACAGATGACAAAAATCTAGAAGCACTGAAAACTCCCTGCAAACTGTCCCCAAAGCAAGTATGGTGAGCACAGCACTTTAACCGCTTCAACTTTACTCTAAAGTACATACCAGGAGGAAAAAACTTCCTAGCTGATGCACTATCCCTGTTACCCTAATACAAAAGCAAATGGGAGGAGGTTAACGAGGCAATTATCCCCAATCCACAAACTACCACTTAACATACACCTCGCAAGGTCCCAATCCTGATGACCCTGGGGTAAAGAAAATAAAACGAGAGCTCCTTACCGATCAATGGTTCAGAGATAATCAAACCTCCCTAATGTGCAGGGATGGCTTGGTTTACAAAGGGGGGAAACTATATTTGCCAGAAGCCCTCCGTCTTAATGCTCTCAAACACAGCCATGATGTAAAACAGGCTGGACACTTTGGATATTTGAAAACCCTACACCTCACCTGCCGGCAATTTTGGTGGCCGGGGCTGAAAAGGGATGTGGAAAACTATGTAAAAAGTTGTACTGTATTTGCCACAATGAAAAGAATCCCAGGGAAAACCCCTGGGTTACTGCAACCCATGACAGACCCTTCTCAACCATGGGAAGAAATAGCTATGGACTTTATAGTAGACCTACCTGAAAGTAGAGGAAATACTGTCATCTGGACTGTAATAGACCTGTTCTCGAAGCAGGCTCATTTCATTGCCTGCAAAGGACTCCCATCTGCCCAACAACTGACCAAATTGTTCCTGAAACATATCTACCAGCTGCATGGTGCCCCTAAGCGAATAATTTCGGACAGGGGGGGTGCAGTTCACAGTGAAGTTTTGGAAGAGTTTTCTTAAATTAATTGGATCATCTCAAGGTCTATCATCTGCTTTTCATCCAGCCACCAATGGGGCTGGAGAATCTGCTAACAAAATGGTGGAGCAATATCTTAGATGCTACGTTTCCTATCAACAGGCAAACTGGACTGACCTCCTCCCTTTCTCAGAGCTGGCGTACAATAATTCTGTGCACAGCAGCACTGGCTACATGCCTTTCAAACTAGCCACAGGAAAAGAGTTCAGCCCAATACCTGAATACCCTCAGGTGCCCTCCGCTTCCCAGACACTTGACCAATGGATGAGGGGGTGGAAAGAAGTTTGGATAAACACAAAAACTGCTTTAAAAAAGACCTTTGAAACCTATAAAAAGCAGGCTGATAGAAAGAGGGCTCCTCAAAGAACATTCCAAGTTGGGGAAAAGGTTTATTTGTCAACTAAATATTTATGCCTCAAATTGCCCAGCAAGAAATTGGGACCAAAATTCTTGGGGCCTTACCCCATAGTAAGAATCATCAATCCAGTCACCATAGAACTAAAACTCTCTAGACTTTTAGGGAGAATTCACCCAGTCTTCCATTGTAGCTTGTTGAAACCTTATCGGGGCTCCACTTTAAGACCTCCCCCGAAGAAGGCACCTGGGCCCCTTGCAGTTGTGGAACAAACCCACTATGAAGTGAAACGTATCCTTGACTCTAGAATTTTTAAAGGGAAATTGCAGTACCTAGTACAATGGAAGGGATACCCGTTGTCTGAAGCCACCTGGGTAAAATCCAGTGAGGTGAAAGCTGACAGGCTCATCAAAAGGTTACATGCGAAATACCCCAACAAACCGAAAACTAGTCATTAACATATGCTTTTGTTTACATTACAGGATCTGTCCTTTTTGTAAGGGGGGGCCGGATGTCAATGCTGCTAATATTGAATATTCTTGCCTTGACAAAATATGCATAACTGTCTGGTACTTTTAGAGTTAATTCAGATGAGTGAGAGAGGAGAGAAAAGCCCGCAAAAGGGAACGGAAGAGAACCTTTGCCCTTCAAACTAATTGGAGAACGTAAATCATGACAGCAAAATAAGGGAGGGGAAATGCTAGCAAAAATACCTCCTTGGGGGTTGGAGATTTCAGATCTTAGCATCCTTCATCATGCCATGTCGACATTTTGTCACATGAATAAAAAGACTTTTTAGGATAAAATGCCTGGAAGTTCTTTGAAGTATTTCATTAGTCGGAACCTTGACAGTGTCTGGGTGGAGATGGAGCCATAATGCGTGAGGGTTGGCCGCAAAACGGCAATGGACCCGCGGCCCGCCGCTCGTCAGCCCGGATGGGTCGGCCTCGCAGGGTTCGACACCATCATCAAAAGTGTTCTGTTTTAGAATCAGAGACATCGAAGCAAGGCAGGAGTAACAAAACACAACTTCTTTATTGAGATCACAAACAGAATAGAACAGCAAACAAAATGGCACTGGCTCTTTTATACTTCCCTTGCAGGGACAGCATCAGCCTATCAATGCAAGGCTAGTCTCCCAACTTGCACATGCTCACAAGGCTGGAGACAGCCTATCTGGTCCTGGGCAACCACGTGGTCTGTCCGGGCCTTCTGCAGCCTCCTGAACCTGCTGAGTTATTCAGCAGTCCCAGGACATAACACCCCTCCCCCTTGGATAAAACAATAAGTGAATGCTTACTGTTTTATAGCAGCATACATATACATGTGTTCAATTAAACATGTTGTTATTTCTAAATAACAGTTATGCCTATAAGCAGGCAGACCCAGTCATTACATTTCTCATATTTACACAAATACCACATATTGTTTAATACTATCAAACAAAACACCTCAACTCTGAATGTGCCCTGAGTTCAAGAGAATAATTAAGCCTCCATTACATACATTGTATTTTTTCACAAGACTATTAGGCCTGGCCTGGAATTGACAAGAACCTTACATAGTCTTGTAAATGCTTGGGGTGACCCCTTCCTCGCTCTGATCTTCTTAGAACTGTTGTGGGCACCTGGCTTGCCTGCCAGGCTTGGCAGACCAGGACGTAGATGCCCCCTTGAATCCGGCGATCTTCCATCATACTGACTGGCCAGCGCCTGTAACCCCAGACCAGATTTCCTTGGTGGGGTGGAATTCCCCGAGTCCACAATGGAACCCTCTTGAGAGCACTGTCCCTTGAGCCCAAGACCAGCAGATGGAGAAGCCTGTAGTGCCTGCTGACTGGCCAAATCCATAGACCCAGTGCCCGAGTCAGAAGCTGCCTCGTAGGCAGAACCCCCTTCTGAAGCCAGTGTATCCCCACTTTCACAGAGAGACTGTGGTTCACGATCATAATCGTGCTTTTCCTCCCCCCCGAGAGCAGAGCCATAAGCAGAAGTGTTGCTGGGAAGCCTCCAGCGTAGTTGATCGATGTGCCGCCTTAACACACAACCATTGTCCAAGACCACTTCGTATGACAGTGGCCCAGAGACCTATCATACCACTGCAGTCACCCAGAGATGTCCAGGTCCATAGTTCCTTGCCCAGATCAGATCGCTCACCTGTAGTCTCCTAGGTGCCCGCAGCTGTGACATCTATGAAGCCACCCGGTCTGGGTGCAACCTGTCCAATTTGGTAATGAGTCTGCGACCCCAGTGGAGTTCACCTGGGCTCTTCCCAGTGGCAGTACAAGGTGTGGTGCGGTGGCAAAGAAGAAAGTCAGCTAACCTGTGATGCCAGTTGCCATGAGTGATTCTCTTTAAAGCATCTTTGGCAGTACACACCATACTCTCAGCCTGGCTGTTGGAAGCTGGATGGAACGGTGCAGATGTGGCATGCCAGATCAAGTTGGCTTGAAGAAAAGCCTGAAACTCAGAAGATGTGTATTCGGGTCCATTGTCAGAGACAAGGACGTCTGGAAGACCATGTGAGGCAAAGATTCCTCTCAGCACCTGGATGGTCCTAGCAGTAGTAGTGGAGAAGACAGGAACAACCTCTAGCCACTTGGAATGGCTGTCCATGAGGAGAAGGAAGAATTGCCCCTGAAAGGGCCCAGCGTAGTCGATGTGTACCCTCAACCATGGAGTATGTGTCTCCTCCCACCTATGTACAGGGGCTTGGGCCATTTCAGGCCTTGACTGTTGGCACACTTGGCACCCATGAACCTGGGTCTCAATCTCTTTATCGAGCCCAGGCCACCAGAGATGGCTACGTGCAAGCGCCTTCATCCAGACTATTCCCGGATGTCCCTCATGCAGAGAGAGCAAGACTCTAGTCCTCAATGAGGCTGGGATGACTACTCTGCAACCCCATAGGATACACCCCTTGAAAGTGGAAAGCTCGTGCTTTCTTTGCCAGAAACTCTGGAATACTTGCACCAGGACACGTGTCAGGCCATCCTGACAACACCCATGTCAGCAAGCTTGTAAGCGTGTGATTAGTGGCAGTTTCTGCAGCTACGTCCCTAGCATTGAGGGGAGATTCAGGCAATTCCTGAATGGAGAGAATGTGCAGAGCAGGAGCAGGATCTGCCTCTACCTGCTGTAGAGGTAATCTGCTGAGCCCATCTGCATGGCCCATTTCTTTACCTGGCTTGTGAAGCAGGGTGAAGTCATATGCTGACAGGAAAATTGACCATCTCAGCATTTGTGGAGATATTATGTGAGGGGTTTGTTTGTTTGTTGTAAACAAGCCCAGCAGAGGCTTATGGTCTGTGTAGACCGTGAAGTGGTAGCCATATAAGAAATCATGGAATTTCTTTATGCCCGCCACTATTGCCAAGGCTTCTCTGTCAATCTGAGCATAATTACACTCTGCAGATGAGAGAGTCCTGGAATAGTAGGCCACAGGGACTTGTGTCCCATCAGCCTTGAGGTGGCTCAGCACAGCCCCAACCCCATAAGGGGATGCATCACAGGCTATGCATACAGGCAATTGCGCATTGAAATGAGCTAACACAGTGTTTGAGGCCAGCAAGGTCTTGGCTTCTGAAAACTCTTTTCATGGACTTGTGTCCACTGCCAAGGAGCCTGTTTATCCAAGAGCCAGTGTAACGGTTCAGCCACTGAGGCCTTCTGAGGTAGAAATGCATGGTAGAAGTTTAACAGTCCCAGAAAAGCCTGAAGTTCGCTTTTGGACTTGGGACTTGGGGCCTGCTGAATTGCTTTGAGCTTGGATTCAGCAGGATGGATGCCTTCAGCATCAATACGGAACCCCAGAAATTCAGTGGAGGTAACTCCAATCTTACATTTGTCTTGCTTCAGCTTCAGCCCTCAGCCTTTAAGCTAAATTCCCAGATGACTCCCCAGCAATAAGGACGTCATCAAAGTAGGGACAGACCCCAGGAATACCATGAAGTGTTCGCTCCATCACACTTTGGAATATTCCAGGGACCACATTAACCCCAAACTGCAGCCTTTTTACCTTAAAGGCTCCCTGGTGCGTCACAATTGTTTAGGCCTCAGCCTTTGCCTCATCAACAGGTAGCTGTTGATAGGTCTGAGCCAAATCAAGCTTTGCAAAGATTTGCCCCCCCCCCTTGAGCGAGGCCAGAATGTGGCTCACCACAGGCACTGGATAGGCATGCTGCTGCAATGCCTTATTAAGTGTACATTTATAATCCGCACAAATTCGGACCTCCATTGGCCTTTAGTGGCGTGACTACAGGGGTTTCCCATGGACTAGAGTCCACAGATTCTAAGATGCCCTGCTGAAGCAGCTTGTCCAGCTCTGCATCTATTTTTTTCTTTAGGGCAAAAGGCACCCTTTGGGGCTTGATCCTGATGGGTATGATGGCTGGGTCTAAACGTAAAGCAATGGGAGGCCCTTTGCATGAGCCAAGCTCTGAACTGAACACATCAGCAAACTCCTTGCAAACTTCTGCAAGGCCTGACGTTTGCAGATTGTGAAGTCCAGTCACTTGAATTCCAAGGGCCTCGAACCAATCAAGTCCAATAAGACTTGTACAATCACCCCCAACTACCACCACATCTAGCAGCCCTTCAAAACTCCTACGCTGCACTTTGAGCATGGCCTCCCCCTTCGCGCTGACTCTGGAATTCTGGAAGCCAGTAAGGATTAAATTTGAAGGCCTGAGTTTAACTCATAGGCCACTTCTGCTGCAAATCTTTTTTAAAGTGTCTAAGGAAATGATCAATAGAGCGGACCCTGTGTCCAACTCCATCGACAAGGGAACCCCTTGCAACTTCACATCTATGTGAAGCTTCTTTTTAAGTGGCCTGTGAACTCCAGTTTTGAAAACGGCCCTATGGGACGCGTAGAAGCCCACCCTGTTTTGGCTGGGGAGCTTGGTACCTTTCAGAGGCAATTCTTCTGGAGACCATTCCTTCTGGCGACCCAAACAGATGGAGGCAATATGGCCTTGCCTTCCACATGCCCGGCAGATAGCGGAGTGGAACCGGCAGTCAGAGCGCTTGTGGCGTCTTCCACACCTAAAACACCGAGGAAATGAGGTTGTCTGTTGTCTACCTTCCTGAGGCCTTCTTTCTGCTTGCTGCTGAAGCCTCTCTACCTCCAACTCTGGATCCTCTTTTCGAATCTCCCGAGCGACCTCGTGATGGACGGTGCTAGGCATTGGGGGGTTCTTGGCAAGCCGCACGGCCTTCACAGCTCCTCCCACTGCTTCTTCAGCTGCAATCTCTCTCAAAGCATCTTGAAATGAGACATCTTCTTTTGCAAAACGTTTATGTTGCAGCTCACAACTTCGTAGGCCACAAACCAAGCGATCGTGGAGCCTTCTAGATCCTTAAATGCACACAGCCTAGCTGCTTGTCTTTTTTTTTTCCAAAGATAATTTTTATTAAATTTTTAAAATTTTACAAAAACAAAAACAAAACAAAACAAACTTCCCCCACACCTCCCCAACCCTCCCATTCCCACCCCCGATCTTCCCAGAGCTGAATATAGGCTTAATTAAAATTTGACCAAAAAAATCTTAAGAAAAAAATATAAACCATAAATGAATCTAGCATTATAAAATAATTATAAAATAATTAACAATAGTATATATTTAAAAAAAAACAAAAAACAAAAAAGGGAAAAAGAAGAACAGAAAGAAGAAAAAAAAGAGAAAAAAAGAAAGCAAAATATTCCATTTTAAATATAAATTATTAAAAAACTAAATAATATTTTTTATATCCAGCTTATGTTGTATAAAATCTATCCATTTTTTCCATACCGCAACGTACTTCTCTTGCGATTGATCCTTCAAGAAAGCCGAGATCTTTGCCATTTCCGCCAAATAAGAAACTTTGAGAAACCACTCTTGCAAAGTAGGCAAAGATTCCTTCTTCCAGCATTGCCCTACTAACAACCTTGCGGCAGTAATTAAATTTAACATCAATATAACCTCCTTGGTATCACAATCAGTAACAATACCTAACAAAAACAATTGTGGGGTAAATTTTACCCTCCTTCTAAAAATTCTTTGAATATTCCACCATATCTTAATCCAAAAGGCTTTTATATTTTTACACGACCACCAGATATGATAATAAGTAGCATCCAGACATCCACATCTCCAACATTTAGGCTGTAAGTCAGGATACATACGAGACATTTTTTGTGGATCAAGTTGCCATCTGTAAAACATTTTGTAAAAATTCTCCCTTAAATTCTGAGCTTGTGTAAATTTAACATTTCTCACCCAAATAGTTTCCCAAGTATCTAATAAAACTGGTTCACCAAAATTTTGTGCCCATTTAATCATACATTCTTTAACTAATTCTGCTTCTGAGTCCAATTCTACTAACACCCCATAAATTCTCTTAATGTGAGTTCGTCTTTGATCTTTTATTTGTTTAAAAAAATTCTCATCTTCTCTGAGCAAACCCACATTACAATCTACCTTCCATCTATCCACAATTTGTCTGTACTGAAACCATGAATATATAATATTTTCTTGTCTAAATCTTCCAAAGATTTTAACTGCCAATTTTTACCATCCCATCTAAGTAATTGTGCATAAGAAACACTATCCATCTTAACTCCTCTCCTTATCCGCTGTATCGCATGCCATGGTATAGCCCATAATGGAATCTAGCTGCTTGTCTTAAGGCAGCAACAAAGTCCACAGCAGACTCACCAGGCCTCTGATCCCTCTGCTCAAAAGCGTGCCTCCATGCAATTACTGAGAGCTTGGGTTCGAAGTGCTCTCGCAGCATCCTCTTTAAGTCAGCATACACAATTGATTCCAGTGGTGCTGGGGCTACAAGATTCTCTGCAATATCAAAAGTCTCTCGCCCACAGACACACAGCAATGTAGCAGCTTTAAGACCATCTTCTTGGATCTTGTTTACTCGAAAGTAATTCTCTACTCGAGCCACATAGGAGCTCCAGCGCTCAGTGTGAGAAGTATCAAATTCCAATAGACGGCCTAACTTTGACATCGTTACAGCCTGGAGCCTCTTTGATACCTCTCGCTGCAAGGTATGAGAAGGGGTCCCACGAAGCTGAGCTCACCTCCAGCGTTCTCGTACTGACAGGCAATCACTTCCTCCAGATGCCGAACTTTCCAGCACTTCAGGCCTCCTCTGGTAAGTCAGCCTAGCTTCTCCTGTTGTTCTTCTTGCAGCCGATCCCACCTTCGTCGCCAATGTTCTGTTTTAGAATCAGAGACATCGAAGCGAGGCAGGAGTAACAAAACACAACTTCTTTATTGAGATCACAAACAGAACAGAACAGCAAACAAAATGGCTCTAGCTCTTTTATATTTCCTTGCAGGGACAGCATCAGCCTATCAATGCAAGGCTAGTCTCCCACCTTGCACATGCTCACAAGGCTGGAGACAGCCTGTCTGGTCCCGGGCAACCACGTGGTCTACCCGGGCCTTCTGCAGCCTCCTGAGCCTGCTGAGTCATTCAGCAGTCCCAGGACATAACAAAAAGTTTAAAGAGCAATAAAGCCTCAGGTGAGGATTTTTTACCAGCAGAATTATTCAAGAAATTTCCCAACTGGTGGGGTCCTGAATTGGTAGGTCTTTTTACACACATAAATAACACCTGCCATATACCAGATGGGTGGAAGATGGCAATAGTTATCCCCATACAAAAGGGAATAATAAGGACCCTAGTAATTATAGGCCCATTAGCCTGATTGATATTGCAGCAAAAATATATGCTAGGTACCTTTTGAACAGAATTGAAATCTGGGTAGAGGAAAACAATATCCTCACAGAAGAACAAGCAGGTTTTACACAAAGCCAATCTACTATTGATAACTGATTTGTCTTGAACCATCTAATTGCCAAATATGCCTATAAGAGGAGACCCCTGTTTGCTGCTTTCATAGACCTTACAGCAGCATTTGATATAGTAAACAGAGAAGTACTATGGAGTAAACTGACATCTCTTAATATAGAATCTAGACTCCTGGCTTTGATTAAGTACCTGTTTGAGGGTGCAGTATAGGGTTAATGGGGCTCTGACTAACAGGATTCACACAAATAAAGGTATAAGGCAAGGGTGTATCCTGGCCCCATTATTATTTAGTTTATATATCAATGACTTGCCAGGGTTAATGAAGGATCCCATGGTACATATACCTATGATCCTAAATATTACTGTAACAGCTTGCTTTATGCCAAAGATATGATTTTATTATCATATTCACAAGTAGGATTATGTAGGCTATTAAGAAGATTCAGCTCTTACTGTCAGGATAACTCCCTAATTATTAGTAAAACTAAATAAAAAATAATGGTGTTTGGAAGACACCGTCAGAGACATAAGTGGCAATTAGTTGGTGAACCAATTGAACAGGTTAACACCTTTGTATACCTGGGCGTAAATTTTTCCAAGACTGGATCTTGGGTTTGCCATCATCAACGAAGTATATTTAGAGCAAAAGCCCACCTGAATCTACTGCTTAAACTAAAGAACCATAGTTATTTAGGGTCCTTAGCTCCATTAATTAAGATATATAAAGCTAAGTTTACCACTATGCTCTTGTATGGAGCAGAAGTTTGGGGTCTTTACTCAACCATAGTCTTAGAACAAACACAGTCCCAGCATTTGAGATGTATTCTGGGTGTAGATCCAAGAACATCTGCTGCAGCAGTTAGAGCTGAATTGGGAATTCATACAATTCATGCTCTATCCAAAATTAGAGCTTATAACTACTGGTGCAAAGTCAATGAAATGGAGACTGATAGACTCCCCAAGTTATGTCTACTAGAGCAAATAAAATTACAATTACAAATCTCCTGGATCACCAAACTAACAAATTTTGTAAGAAGCTGTGGTCTTCCTGTCTCTTGTGTAACAGGAGAACAATTCAAAAAAAGAGCTGGCCAAAGAATTAAGGATATAGAAGCACAAAATGATATAGTGGTCCTTAGTAAGGTGGGTAACTTGAAATGGCTAAGTAAATACAAATGTACTTTTCAAGTAAACAACTATTTGAAGTTACAATTGCCAAAACACCTTAGGGAGATATTTACATGTGCAAGATTCGAACAGCTTGACACAATGGTCAGATATGGGAGATTCCTTCAATACCTTACAATGAGCATCTCTGCATTTGCGAAGCAGCAGAGGTAGAAGACCTGGCTCACATACTATTTGATTGTTGCCTGTACAAGAGGGTGAGAGACAGGTACCTTGGTCTATATACCAAACGAATGACTCATTGGGATTCCCATCTCGCCCCGCCGCCCTGTTTAGGGTGACCTGTTCCCTACTTAACGTTCGGGAAGCCGGGGAGCCCTTACAGGGTAAAGCGGAGGAATTTGTGCAATTCCTATCAGACAAAATCGCTCGGATTTGGACAGACCTAGAGTCCGATTGGGCAGGGCCTTCTGAGATGACTGGGGCAGTTCTTAGCTCAGTTTTATGGGATGAATTTGAGTCTGTGACCGCTGAGGATGTTGACAGAGCGGTGGGAGCAATGAGCGCCTCCACTTGTTTATTGGACCCGTGTCCTTCCTGGTTGGTCTCGGCTGCCAAGGAGGTGACACGAGGCTGGCTCCAGGTGTTGATCAACGCTTCATTGAGGGAGGGGTCTTTCCCGCAATCCTTGAAGGAGGCAGTTGTGAGGCCCCTTCTCAAGAAGCCTACCCTGAACCTGGCTGACTTAAATAACTTCCGTCCAGTCTCCAATCTCCCCTTTGTGGGGAAGGTTGTAGAGAGAGTGGTGGCGCTCCAGCTCCGATGGTCTCTGGATGAAGCGGATTATCTAGACCCTTTTCAATCTGGCTTCAGGCCCGGCTTCAGCACAGAAACCGCTTTGGTCGCACTGATGGATGATCTCTGGCGGGCCCGAGACAGGGGTTATTCCTCTGTCTCAGTGCTACTTGACCTCTCAGCGGCTTTTGATACCATCGATCATGGTATCCTTTTGCGACGACTTGAAGGGGTGGGAGTGGAAGGCACCGTTTTACGGTGGTTCTCCTCCTACCTCTCTGGCCGGTCGCAATCGGTATTGGTGGGAGGGCAGAGGTCAACCCCAAGGCCCCTTCAATGCGGTGTGCCGCAGGGGTCAGTCCTCTCCCCCCTCCTATTTAACATTTATTTGAAGCTGCTGGGTGAGATCATCAGACAGCACGGGGTGAGGTTTCATCAGTATGCTGATGATACCCAGTTATATATCTCCTCCCCGAGCTCTCTCAGTGAAGCGGCCGATGTGATGGGCCATTGCCTCGAAGCCGTGAGGGTCTGGATGGGGGTTAACAGACTCAGGCTCAATTCTGACAAGACCGAGTGGCTTTGGATGTTGCCTCCCAAGGACCATGTTGACTGTCCAGTGTTGACTCTTGCGGGGGAAAATATACCCTCTTCGGAGCGGGTTCGCAACTTGGGTGTCCTCCTTGATCCACAGCTGAATTTGGAACATCATTTGATGGCTGTGGCTGGGAGGACCTTTGCACAAGTTCGTCTGTTGCACCAGTTGCGACCCTACCTGGACCAGGAGGCTCTCCTTACAGTCACTCATGCCCTTGTCACCTCAAGTCTGGACTACTGCAACGCGCTCTACATGGGGCTACCCTTGAAAATATTCGGAGACTACAGTTGGTCCAGCATGCAGCCACGCGAGTGATAGTGGGTGCTCCTCGATACACCCACGTTACACCTATCCTCCGTGAGCTGCACTGGTTGCCTATTGGTCTCTGGGTCCAATTCAAGGTGTTGGTTATTACCTTTAAAGCCCTATATGGCTCAGGGCCAGGCTATTTGCGAGACCGCCTACTACCTCATAGTTCCCTTCGTCCGGTTAGATCCCACAGGCTGGGCCTCCTTCAGGTCCCATCGGCCAAGCAGTGCCGTTTGGCGGGGCCGCAGAGGAGGGCTTTCTCTGTGATGGCGCCCACGTCTTGGAACCAGCTCCCCCCAGAAATTAGGACCGCTCCCACCCTGTTGGTTTTCCGTAAGATGCTTAAGACCTGGCTTTTCCGGCAGGCCTGGGTTTATAAAATGTGACCCCTGGATGACTGTTCTTGTACTGTTTGTTTTGTTATGTTTTATGTCTTTTTATTGTTAGCCACCCAGAGTCCTTCGGGAGTGGGGCGGCTTATAAATTTTAATAATAATAATAATAATAATAATAATAATAATAATATCAAAACAACTTACCTTATGTGCGGCCAGAACTTGAAAATAACATTTAACACAGCACAGTATTTAAACAAAATGGTTCGGTTGAGATCTGCATATCTGGGACTGATTGGGATAGATTGCAAGGGTGATTCCAAGATATAATTTTATCATATTTTATCTATATTTTAAATTACTGTACTCTATTTTAATTTCATTTTAGACTGTATTTTACTCCAATTTCATTTTAAGTCGTATTTTACTCTAGTTCCATTTTAAACTGTATTTTATCAAATTTCATTTTAAATTGCTTTTATCAAACTTTAGTAATAATTTGTTGCTGGAACTTTGCACTTTGATATGGCCCAAGGGCTAATCAATAAAGATTTATTATTATATTATTAACTAAATGTTTGAATATAGTGAAGGATAATTGCTAGAAATAGAAGTACTATTATAACTAGAAAGATAAGATTTGTAACTAGAATATTAGATTTTGGTATAAGAAGGGAAACAGGAAAACGCTAAGAAGTTTGAATAAGAGAAGCTTTTGGTTACCCAAATATAACTTACTTAGAAATTATAGAGACATTTTGAACACTGTTGGGAAATTAAAATTTAAAAAAAGCAAAAACAGAGTACTGATTGAACATGTGGATATTAAGTGCAAATGCAATTAAGATGTTTTGGTTAGAAAAGTAATCTAAAACTGATATTATTGATATTATGAAAAAAATGTAACAAAGATGTTGATATTCAATTGTATATTTACTAATAACAACGAATTGTATCTGCCTAGTGTGGGAAAACAGGTAGTACCGAAAGAAGAGAGGAAACATTTGATGGTGCAATATTGGATCTAGACTGAAGAAGTTAATTTATACCACTGAATTATTAATGGATCCAGACGACATGTTGTTTATTAAGTACTTGATTATAAAAATAGAAAGTTAATAAAACATTTATATAAAAAAATAAGAACCAGTGGTGTGACAGCAGTGGCTGTCCCCCCTACAGCAGCTCTACAATAAGCATGACCTCCCCAAAGACCCAAAGAGGGGCCACCCCAGCCTGCAGAGATGAAACTGATTCCATTGGGAGTGAAATTTGACGGGACTCCCAAAAGGTTGGGGTTCTTCCTTACCCAGGTTTTCACCTACATGCAAATATATGGGAGAATGTTGCCAACAGGTGAGGAGAAAGGGTGGTCACCCTGGCAGTGGACGACAGTGTGGCTGACTGGATGGTGACCTTTTACAACTGCAACGCTCAAGAATTGAGAAATTTTAACCAATTTATGGCAGCCCTCCAGCATTGCTTCAAAGACCGCTTTGCAGACCAGAAAGTCCTTGCTTGCATAAAAACGAAGCAGGGGCAACGGTTGGTAACCGAATACACAGAGGAGTTCCGAGAGCTGGCCAGCTGTCTAAACTGACCAGAGGACATCCTGGTGAGCTGTTTATAGGATGGGCTGAACAAAGACCTATACAATGCCTGTGTGGCCCTCAGGGCAGGACAACTGTACGATTAGTGCCTATTGGCAGAGGAGGTAGAAATAGATCAACACAAATACCATCACCATCCAGTGAGAATGAGCTTCAAGCTGCAGCCTGAGAGGAGAGGAGAAACCACCCAGACACCATCAGCACCACCCTGCTCCACTGTTTGCTTCAAATGCAGAAAGGAGGGCCATCGAGCAGTCGACTGTCACAGCAAAGTGCCAGCAAAGAAAGGAGACCGTCAACTGACTGGGAGATCCACAAAAGCCACACTGCAGCCAAGGAAGTTGGCTTTGAAGACTGTGTAGTTGGTAGAGCTTCCCCAGGCCCATGGGGCAGAGGGACAAGCTCCAACTCCACTAGATGACAACTAAGAAGCAGCAGAAAGTGACTACGAGGAGGTCCCCTTAGTAAGTGAGCCGATCGACTCCATAACCATGCCCCTAGAACTGTCCATACCAGGCACTGGGAAGAAAGTAAAATTAGCAGCCTTGCTGGACTTGGGGTGCACCTGCTGCTTAATCAGCCCGAAACTGGTAGGGAAAATGGGAGCACCCCTCAGGAGATCAAGACTCTAATCACCTTTTGTCAGATTGATGGAACCATTGCAGGGGAGGTACCGGCCAGTTTTACCACCAAGCCCCTGCATTTAACCTTGAGAGACCACTCAGAGACTTTAGCATTTGTTGTGGCTTCTGGCATGGAGTGGCCACTAGTGCTGGGACTGACATGGTTACAAAAATGGAACCCCATAGTTGATTGGAGGGAGGGATGCCTGAAATTCCTGAAGAGGAGGGCCCCATCCAAGAATAAGAGCGGGAGGCATGGGGTTATAGAACCTCCCACTGGAATACCGGGACCTAGCTGAAATGTTCAGTGAGCAGAGATCGGATGAGTTTCCACCCCATTGACCCACAGACTTACCATTGAGATTGCCCCAGGGGTGAAACTCCCAAAACCAAAGTTGTATTCCATGACCCCTAGGGAGTTGAATGAGCTTCATAAGTTCATTGACAAAAATTTGGTGGGGGATTTCATTCAGCCTGCCAGATCCCAGGTAGCTGCCCCGTGCTATTTAGAGAGAAGAAGGATGGGTCTCTTCATGTCTGCATGTATTATAGGGATCTGAACGTGGTGTGCATGGAGAATATGTACCCCTCCCTCTAATGAGAGACATGCTAGCACACTTGTCAAAAGGAAAAAATTTCTCTAAACTAGATTTGTGAGAGGCTTGCAGGGGGCTCCTGCTGTATTCATGCAATTGATCAACAAGGTTCTTCATGAGCACCTGTACAAGGGGGTTTTGGTTTATCTTGATGATATCTTAATCTATACCGAGACCAAGGCAGAGCACGTCAAACTGGTCAGAGCAGTATTAAATAAACCGCTCTGTCAAACTCTATGCCAAACTCCCAAAATGCTAATTCCACAAAGATCACATTGATTACTTGGGCTATCACATCTCAAACAGGGCTGGAGATGGACCTGGAGAAAGTGCGAGCTATACTGGAGTGGGGGCACCCTCACACTAGGAAGCAACTACAGAGCTTCTTAGGCTTTGCACATTTTTACCAGCAGTTTATTTCTTCCTTTGCGCAAATTGCGCTCCCCATCACAAGTCTGTTAAAAACCAAAGGTGGGGATAAGCCAAAACCCAGCCAACCACTGAAATGGACAGGGGAATGTCAAGCCGCTTTTGAAAAGCTGAAGAGACTTTTCTCTGTGGATCCAGAGGAGACTTTTGTTATTCAAGCTGATGCTAGCAATGTGGCAATAGGAGCAGTTCTCCTCCAAAGAAACAAGGAGCTTTTGAAAGCAAACTGAATGTCCGAGAGAGAGGCTTTTGTGAGCAAAGTGTGTGTGAGAGAGAGACAGAGAGACAGAAGCTTTTGCGAGCAAAGAGTGAATGAAAGAATGAGCAAGAAGCTTTTGCAAGCAAAGTGAGTGAGTGAAAGAACAAGAGAGGCTTTTGTGAGCAAAGTGAGTAAAAGTGAGCAAGAGGCTTTTGCAAGCAAAGAGTGAAAGAATGAGACAGACTTTTGCGAACAGTGAGTGAAAAAGAGAGGCTTTTGCAAACAAAGTGTATGACAGAAGCTTTTGCAAGCAAATTGTGAGTGAAAGTGAGCAAGAGGCTTTTGCAAGCAAAGAGAGTGAAAGAGCGAGAGGCTTTTGTGGGCAAAGTGAGTGAGTGAAAGAGCGAGAGATCGAGCGAGAGGCATTTGTGAGCAAAGTGAGTGAAAGAACGAGCAAGAGGTTTTTGTGACCAAAATGTGAATGAGTGAAAAAGCAAGAGAGAGCCTTTTGTGAGCAATGTGTGTGTGTGTGTGTGTGAGAGAGAGAGAGAGAGAGAGAGAGAGAGAGAGAGAGACTTTTGCGAGCAAAGTGTGAGTGAAAGAGCAAGCAAGGGTCTTTTGTGAGCAAAGTGTGAATGAGTGAAAGAATAAGAGACCGAGCTTTTGAGAGCAGAGAGCAGAGAGTGAAAGAGAGAGAGAGCAAGAGGCTTTTGCAAGCAAAGTGGGAGTGAGTGAAGGAATGAGCAAGAAGCTTTTGTGACCAAAGTGTGAGTGAGTGAAAGCAAGCTAGAGGCTTTTGCGAGCAAAGTATGAGTGAGTGAGCATGAGCGAGATACTTTTGTGAGCAAAATATGAATATGTGAGAGCAAACAAAAGACTTTTGCAAGCAAAGTGAGAGTGAGAGTGAGAGGCTTTTGGGAACAAAGTGAGTGAGTGAAAGAATTGAGCAAGAGGCTTTTGTGGGCAAAGTGTGAATGAGTGAAAGAGTGAGTGAAAGGCTTTTGTGAGCAAAGTGTGAGTGAGTGAAAGAGAAAGTGTAAGCGAAAGGCTTTTGCGAGCAAAATGAGTGCGTAAAACAATGAGCAAGAGGTTTTTGCGAGCAAAGTGAGTGAGTGAAAGAAAGAGGCTTTTGCAGGCAAATTGAGTGTGGAAGAGAGAAAGAGAGGCTTCTGCAAGAAAATTGTGAGTGAGCTAGAGAATGAGAGGCTTTTGCGAGCAAAGTGAGTGAGTGAAAGAACAAGCAAGACGCCTTTGTGACAAAGTGTGAGTGAGTGAGCATGAGCAATAGGCTTTTGTGAGCAAAATGTGAGTGAGAGAGTGAGCCAGAGGCTTTTGCAAGCAAAACGTGAATGAGAGCAAACAGAAGGCTTTTGCAAGCAAAGTGAGTGAGAGCAAGAGAGCGAGAGGCTTTTGTGGGCAAAGTGTGAAAGTGCGAGTGAAAGGCTTTCGCGAGCAAAATGAGTGCGTAAAAGAGAGAGCAAGACGTTTTTGTGAGCAAAGAGAGTGAAAGAAAGACTTTTGCAGGCAAAGTGAGTGAAAGAATGAGCAAGTGGTTTTTTGTGAGGAAAGTGTGAGTGAGTGAAAGAGCAAGCAAGAGGATTAGTGAGCAAAGTGAGTGAGTGAAAGAAAAAGAGAAAGGCTTTTGCAAGCAAATTGAGTGAGCAAGAGAATGAGAGGTTTTTGTGAGCAGTGTGAGTGAAAGAATGAGTAAGTGGATTTTTGCAAGCAAAGTGTGCATGAGTGAGCATGAGTGAGAGGCTTTGGTGAGCAAAATGTGATTGAGTGAAAGAATAAGAGAGCGAGAGGCTTTTGGAGCAAAGTGAGAGTGAGTGAGTGATAGAGCAAGAGAGCAAATGAGATGCTTTTGCAAGCAAAGTGAGTGAGTGAAAGAATGAGAGAGAGGCTTTTGCAAGCAAATTGTGAATGAGTAAAGAGTGAGGGGCTTTTGCGTGCAAAGTGTGAGTGAAAGAGAGGCTTTTGAGAGCAAAGTGAGTGAGTGAAAGTGAGCAAGAGGCTTTTGCGAGCAAAGTCTGAATGAGTAAAAGAATGAACAAGTGGCTTTTTGCAAGCAAAGTATGAGTGAGTGAGCACGAGCAAGAGGCTTTTGCAAGCAAAATGTGAGAGAGTGAACAAAAGGCTTCTGCGAGAAAAGCGAGAGTGAGAGATTGAGAGGCTTTTGGGAACAGAGTGAATGAAAGAATTGACCAAGAGGCTTTTGTGAATGAGTGAAAGAGTGAGTGAAAGGCTTTTGTGAGCAAAGTGTGAGTGAGTGAAAGAGAAAGTGTGAGCGAAAGGCTTTTGCAAAGCAAAATGAGTGAATAAAAGAGTGAGCAAGAGGTTTTTGCGAGCAAAGTGAGTGAGTGAAAGAAAGAGGCTTTTGCAGGCAAATTGAGTGTGGAAGAGAGAAAGAGAGGCTTCTGCAAGAAAATTGTGAGTGAGCTAGAGAACGAGAGGCTTTTGCGAGCAAAGTGAGTGAGTGAAAGAACAAGCAAGATGCCTTTGCGACAAAGTGTGAGTGAGTGAGCATGAGCAATAGGCTTTTGTAAGCAAAATGTGAGTGAGAGAGTGAGCCAGAGGCTTTTGCAAGCAAAACGTGAATGAGAGCAAACAAAAGGCTTTTGTGAGCAAAGTGAGTGAGAGCAAGAGAGCGAGACTCTTTTGCGAGCAAAATGTGAGTGAGAGAGTGAGCCAGAGGCTTTTGGAAGCAAAATGTGAGTGAGAGCAAACAAAAGGCTTTTGCGAGCAATGTGAGTGAGAGCAAGAGAGTGAGAAGCTTTTATGGGCAAAGTGTGAAAGTGCGAATGAAAGGCTTTCGCGAGCAAAGTGAGTGCGTAAAAGAGCGAGCAAGAGGTTTTTGTGAGCAAAGAGAGTGAAAGAAAGGCTTTTGCAGGCAAAGTGAGTGAAAGAATGAGCAAGTGGCTTTTTGTGAGCAAAGTGTGAGTGAGTAAACAAGAAACAGAGAGAGAGAGAGAGAGAGAGAGAGAGAGAGAGAGAGGCTTGTGTGAGCAAACTGTGAGAGAGCAAGAGGCTTTTGCGAACCAAGTGTGTTAGTGAAAGAGCGAGCCAGAGGCTTTTGCAAGCAAAGTGTGAGTGAGCAAGTGGCTTTTGCGAGCAAAGTGTCAGTATGTGAGACCATGAGCAAGAGGCTTTTGCGAGCAAAATGTGAGTGAGTGAGAGCGAGCAAGAATCTTTTGCAAGCAAAGTGAGAGTGAATGAGAGAGCAAACGAGAGGCTTTTGCGAGCAAAGTGTGAATAAAAGATAGCAAGAAGCTTTTGAGAGTGATCGAGAGGCTTTTGCAAGCAAAATGTGAGAGAGCAAGAGCGAGCGAGAATCTTTTGCAAGCAAAGTGTGAGTGAGTGAACGAGCAAGAGAGTGAGTGAGAGGCTTTTGGGAGTAAAGTGTGAGTGAAAGAGCTAACAAAAGGCTTTTGTGAGCAAAGTGAGTGAGAGCGAGAGGCTTTTGTGCGCAAAGTGTGAATGAGTGAAAGCGAATGAAAGGCTTTTATAAGCAAAGTGTGAGTGACTGAAAGAGAGAAAGTGTGAGCGAAAGGCTTTTGCTTGCAAAATAAGTGAGTGAAAGAATGAGAGAGAGAGGCTTTTGCAAGCAAATTGTGAGTGAGCAGGAGAACGAGATGCTTTTGCGAGCAAAGTGAGTGATAGAATGAACAAGTGTCTTTTTGCGAGCAAATTGAGTGAGTGAAAGATCAAGCAAGAGGCTTTTGCGAGCAAAGTGTGAGTGAGTATGAGCAAGAGGCTTTTGCGAGCAAAATGTGAGTGAGTTGAGCAAGAGGCTTTTGCGAGCAAAGAGAGTGAGAGCGAAAGAGAGAATCTTTGGGGAGCAAAGTGAGTGAGTGAAAGAATGAGCAAGAGGCTTTTGTGGGCAAAGTGAGTAAAAGAGCGAATGAAAGGCTTTTGTGAGCAAAATGAGAGTAAAACAGTGAGCAAAAGGCTTTGCAAGCAAAGTGAGTGAGTGAAAGAAAGAGAAAAAGAGGCTTTTGCGAGCAAATTGCGAGTGAGCAAGAGAACGAGAGGCTTTTTGAGCAAATTGTGAATGAGTGAGCACAAGCGAGAGGCTTTTGCAAGCAAAATGTGAGTGAGTGAGCAAGAGGCTTTTGCGAGCTAAGAGAGAACAAGCAAGCGAGAGGCTTTTTGGAGCAAAGTGTGAGTGAGTGATAGACCAAGAGAGCAAATGAGACGTTTTGCAAGCAAAGTGAGTGAGTGAAAGAATGAGAGATAGAAAGAGAGGCTTTTGCAAGCAAAATGAGTGAATGAAAGGGTGAGAGAGAGGCTTTTGGGAGAAAAGTGTGATTGAGTGAAAGTGAGAGAGTCTTGCAAGCAAAGTGTGAGTGAGCAAGAGAGCAAGAGACTTTTGCGAACAAAGTGTGAGTGAGTGAAAGAGTGAGCAAGAGACCTTTGAAGAATAAAGTGTGAGTAAGTGAGTGAAAGAGCAAGCAACAGGCTTTTGTGAGCAAAGTGTGAGTGAGTGAAAGTCCGAGCCAGAGGCTTTGCGAGCAAAGTGTGTGTGTGTGTGTGTGTGTGTGAGAGAGAGAGAGAGAGAGAGAGAGAGAGAGAGAGAGAGAGAGAGAGAGAGAGAGAGAGAGAGAGAGACAGAGGGAGGCTTTTGCGAGCAAAGTGTGAGTGAGTGAAAGAGCGAGCTAGAGGCTTTTGCCAGCAAAGTATTTACTAGTGAAAGAATGAACGAGTAGCTTTTGCAAGCAAATGGTGAGTAAGAGGGGGGTTTTGTGAGCGAAGGGTAAGAAAAAAAGGGAAAAGTGAGGGAGAGAAAGGAAAAAGAAAAGGCATTGACTTCTGACTTCCTTTGTTGCAGTATAAGAAAGCATTAACATTGAACCTCAACTTTTTACTTTTCCAAAGAATTATAAACTAGCCATTTCTATACAAATGAATCTAATAAGTAAAGCCCCAAATTTCTCCTTTTTTAATTCATCAAGTTTATGACATCTTGCTAATCAAATATTGTCATATCCTAAAAAATGGTACAATATGTGAAAAGATTGAAAAGCCCTGCCCTAGATAATACCTGAGGATGGTTGGTATTAGATCTATGGGACTGTGGCACATACAATTTTTCCCTCCATATGGTCTGGTATTTGCAACTTGGCAATTTTAGTTACACCTGTTACTACTATTCAGCTTAGTTTCAGAATAAAATCTGATTTTTTTTTTATGTTAAGTGAACTCTATGCAATCCTTTTGTTGAATGGAAGTCCTTCTTCCATTATGTCCTTCATTGATTTTTGCCAGGATTAAGAGTTGCTAAATTAAAATTTGCTCTTTTTAAAATATTTCAGCATTGCTTGCAATTTATGCAAATGTTATAGTAGATGTCATTAGTAGATTACAAAACTGGAGTTTCCTCCATGTCTCCACTTGCTATTCAAAAATGCATAGTTCTAGATTTTTCTTAGCAGGTCAAGGAGGAGTTTATGCTCTTATACTGTAAGTTCTAGTTATTATGCTTATGTTAATCCAAAAAGCCAAGTTCTTGCAGATGCTCACATTATTTTAAATCAATTTGCTATTTTTTATTCTCTTGCAAATACTAATTCAAGTTTTTTTAAATATGTAGAATGCTATTATAGGTAGTCCTTGATTTGCAACCATGGTTGAGGCAAAGGTTTCTATTGTTGGGCAAGACAGTTGTTAAGTAGTTTTGCCCTAATTATGACTGACTGACTACCTGTACTTCATGGTCCCCTAACTTGATGTGGTTGAAATCATTTATTGGTCTTTTTATTTTGATTATTATATTAAGGATTTTGATTTGTTTGTTGGTGCTCACAGTGCCTGATCTGCATACTGCAATCTTTGAAAGCTATCTTCTACATGAGATCTATTACTAATTTTGCAAAACTGTACATTTTATATTCAGTCACTGTTACTATTGATCCTACTTCATTTAGGGTTTTTTAGGAAATGTTTACCAACATTTTATATTAATATATTGCTGAAAGGGCTTATGTTAGCCTCAAAGGGGAAATGAGAACCACACAGGATGGACTTTGTAATAATTGAAACATGGTTTTTGTAGTAGTAACCAACATGAATTTTATATATATATATATATATATATATATATATGTTTTCTGAGGTTTTCGCGGGTATTTGTATATAGGTCTTTGGTTGTTCGGGTTTTCTCCCGCGTAAAATTGGAAGTGTCTTGGCAACGTTTCGACGAAGTCACATTCGTCATCTTCAGGCTGGTGTTTTTAGCTTCTTGCTTTGAGCAGCAATGTTATATATATATATATATATATATATACACACACACATACATACATACATACATACATACATACATACATACATACACTAATCTACAAGAAAAGCTTCTCTTTTGGAAACCAGGACTGGCAGGAAACCATTTCATACATTGTGATCACTTTCGTTTTTAGGTGTTCTCAAGCCTCCGTGAACAAAAAAAAAGAGCATTTGCAAACAATGCTCTTTTCTATGACTATGCTCGTATTTGCATGGCTCAAAAACACTTTTATAATTCTTGTGTTAATTGTTGTGATAGGGTTTATTTTCTGTGCTTACTTGCAATGTTTACCCACAATTATTAGTTGTATGGATTTGATCTCAGAGATCAGGTTATTGGATGTTTTTTTCAATCAAAGCTTTAAAAAGAACAAAAGGGGAAAATGAAGGACTCAGGTTGGAATTAGGAAAGTTTGTTAAAGGAATTGCTGAGACAGAAAGTTGCAGCTGCAATGAGTATAATGAAAGGTGGGACACTACTAGCAACAAAAAAGTTACAAGTTAGAAGGACACACTAGAAGGATGCTAGCTAAAGCATGTAGATATATAAACTTTACTAACCTGTAGTTTATAATAGTAAAAGACACACCTCTTTTAATAAGAAAGCTTATTAACATAAACATGTAATGTATGAAGAGGAAGTGTAAAATAGAAGAATCCAATCAAAAGAAACGTGTCAAGCAAGGAACCCATGTGTGATTCTTAGGGTGTTAACTTCCTTAATCATAACTGTATAAAATTTGTGCTCATGCATTCTTTGAGGTCTTGGCTCCTTTAGCTGCTATGACCCTTGTGCTGGAGTACTCCAATAAAAGAAGCTGGAAAAACCATTTCTTGTGTCTGGTGGTCTTTATTGGCTTTGGCATCAGCCTAGGACCTATTTTGGGTGCAACAGTAGGACCTTCATAGTTTTCATAAACAGGGCCTATCATTAGCCAGAATGAGATAGGGACATTTGGCCAGCTAATAAAGATGGTCTTTGACTTACAACCATTTTTAGTGACCATTCAAAGTTACAGCAGTACTGAAAAAGTGACTTATGGTCACATGATCAAAATTCAAGTGCTTAGCAACTGGCTTATATTTATGACGGTTGCATTCTCCCTAAGTAATGTGATCACCATTCCCAACTGGCTTATGACAAGCAAATCAATGGGGGAAGCCAGATTTGCTCAACAATCACATGATTCACTTAACTGCAGTGATTTGCTTAACAACTGTGGCAAAAAAAAGGTTGTAAATTTGGGCAAAGCTCATTTAACAACTGCCTTACCTATTAATGGAAATTTAAAACTCAGTTGTGGTCGTAAATCAAGGACTACCTATAGCAGTTAAATGGGGAACCTAGCACAGAGACTACCCATCGCTTCTAACCTAAGACTTCCTCAGGATTTTAGGAGCAGCCACCTGGTATTAATAGAAGAGATCTGTACTCAGGGTTCAACTGTGGAGTCCTTGTTGCTCTCTGAGCTTGATTGTTTTCTTATACAGACTTTAGATGCATCTTCATATAGTTGGGTAATAAAACATCTGCAAGAAAACAACCAAGCTCAGAGGGCACTAAAGACTCCACAAACCTGATGCCTCAAGTAGCAAATTGTCTTGGGCAACCCCTGATTGAAAGCCCCGTGTTTGCAAATATAGACATTAATGCTGCTTGTTGGGGTTTTTTTGGCTGATTTTTTCTTCTTTTCGCTGCTATATGTGCACAGATGCTCCCATCAGCCATCAATAAATAAATAAAATAAATGGTCATTAAACAAACATTTGCAACTGGTATAACTGAGAGATGCCTCATAAGGTCATTTTGCATTTCATCCCCGTGATGTTGCAAGAAAAGTATGTGTTTCTCTAGGCTGCAATCAATTTGTATCTTTTTTTTTCATAGCCTGAAAATTGCTCTAGTGGTGTGCCTATTCATCTGGAAATATTATTTATCCAGTTAACAGTCATGGAAAACAGAGTATTGTCTAAGCAAGATGGCCAGGATAATATTTAAAAAACAGAAATTCTAGGCAACAACCATTTGGTGTCCCAAAATCTAATAAATTCATCTTCCTTTGTCCAGAAGAGACTTAAAAGCAGGCTCTGAAGCGAAATACATTCCAGGTCAGACCTGGGTATCACTTCAATATTTAAAACTGGAGAGGAATTTGAGCCTTTCAATGAAACATTAGTCACGTAATAGATCCTGGATTGCCCTTTTAGCAAAAAGTACTCACTTCCAACAGAATTACGAGGCTCCTGTTGGCTGTCTCTGGAGTACTGCAGATAAAAATAATCTTTTGGGGGTGCTTTTAAAAGAAAAAAAGAGTATGCTTTAACCCGTGGATTGGAAAGAGATTTCCTGTGTAACCTCACCATATGATTCCAAAACTCTTAGGAATGCCCAGCTGCTTTCAAAAGGGTTTATTTGCTCTCAGTGCTGTGTTAAGCTTTGCCTCTTTCATCCTGATCCTCGTGGCCATGGGCAGCCAGAAATGGATGACAGGGAAAATTCTTTGCAAAACCGGTGCTGAGCTGGTCAACGCCACAGACCCTGAGTTAATCAAGTTCATGGGAGAAATTTACTATGGGCTCTTTGAGGGGCGCAAAATGCGACAGTGTGGACTTGGGGGCCGGTCTTCCAGATTCAAAAGTAAGTACCTCTTTTGTTTTCATTTTTCCTGCATTTGCAAATAAACATATTCAAGTGAGGTTCTTTGATTATTAGTGATTATTCATCTTATTATTTGCCCCTAAAATTTTGTTTACCGGAAGTTCTCCTGCTTGGGCTGGGATTGGACTAGAAGATCTTCACAATCCTTTCCAACTCTGTTATTCTGTATTCTCTTCTTCATAAGTTTGGATTGAAAAAGGATTTTTGTGCTTCAACATGATTTTGCCTGGGGAAAATGTAGGGGTTGAACAATTAAACCCAGAGTGGCAGCCCTGGGAGCTAAGGGACCACTAGAGGGCAACCAAGAGACACAAGAACATGTCTTTGCTACCCTCTATTGGTGGTCTAAATCATTGGTTCTTAACCTGGGTGATATTGCCCCCCAGGGGGCAATTTCATTTTTCAGGGGGGCGATGGAACGAAAAGGGGCGACGCGGGGGCAAAGGAATGAAAAGGGGGCAATATGGGGGTGATGAAGCGAGAAGTTTTGGGGACACTTTTGAGACTTTTTCGTACAGTGAATCACTGCATATCTGTCGTACAAAAACATCAGATCGCTCGCTATTAGTGGATTGAATTGTGTTTTCAAATGTTCCTCCAACTAGCTTCAGCTAGCTTCAGTACAGAACCCCGTACATATGTACATACACATCGCTTATCTTCATGCGCGTTGTGCAGCAGCTTCTACCCATACAGTGGCGCGCCATTGGCCAGAATATGGGAGATATGGGGAAAAGCCTGGAAATAAATTATTTGCATCGATATGTCCTGATGACAGTTTTAAAGAAAACAAAAAAAGTGTTTGCATAAATTGAAGAATTATTTCCTATGTTGTGATTGAGAGGTTATGTTGGGGGAGGGGGGCGATGACAACTTCCTCATTGGCTCAAGGGGGTGATTCGTTCAAAAAGGTTAAGAACCACTGGTCTAAATCTTTGCCAACCAGATCTTGTTAACTGTACTTAAATTATTATTCCCACCCAAAGAGCAGAACACAGGTAGTCCTTGATTTATTATGATAATTGAGGCCAGAATTTCCATTGTTTGCCAAGGCAAAGCAGTTGCTAAGAGAGTCAAGCCTAGTTTTAAGATCTTTTTTGCCATGATTATTAAGTGAATCATTGCAGCTGTTAAGTAAAATGTGGTCATCAAGCAAATCCAACTTCCCCCATTGACTTTGCTTGTTGGAAACCAGCTGAGAAAGTTGCAAAGGGTGATCACTTGATCCCAGGAAGTTGCAACCATTGTAAATATATATCCATTGCCAAACACCCAAAGTTTGATCACATAACCATGGGGATGTTGCAATGGTTATAAGTGTCAGGACCAGTCATAAAACATATTTTTCAGTGCTGTTATAACTTTGGAAAAGTTGCTAAATGGTTGTAAGTGTAGGACTACCTGTAATGCAACTAGAATTGTTAGAGAAAAAGGCAGTCCTCTCTCTTATGACTAAGGCCAAAATATCCATAATTCTCTTCTTCCCCCATCAGGCCTAAAAAGCTTCTCTATTTTCATTATGTAGGACTAATTCAGAAGTTCATTTTTGCTTTGATTTTATTCCAATCTTCATTAGCAATTTTCTTCTATGCCCAGGAAAGTGTAACTTGGGATTGAAAGAATACACAATATACAAAAATTCAAAAAGAATAAAATTAAAATTAAAAAAAGAATAAAATTAAAATGACAGCATATACTCCAACACTCCAGAAAAATCAGGAATGCTTGTTGGAGCCTGACTGTGCAGCTTTTTTTTTTTTTTTTCACTAGTCTTCAGCATAGAAGTTGAGTGAGTAAACTTTCCATGTGAGACAAACAACCAAAAGGATGGATGCCTGGTGAAATGGTGTCTACCTGAAGTGAACTTCAGCCTGTCCAATAATTTGGTTGGGAACCTGGAGGTACTTTCAGACCCAACTGTGGGGTGACATGATCCAGGGTCAACAATGGGCCTGGTAGATCTGATGGGAAACCTCCCTTTTGCATCTGGCTCCTGGGCATGATTCTTGCTTTGATGGGTGTCAGAATCAACCTCCATTTCCTTTCACTTTCTTGAAATTGACTTGAAAGACTTAGCATTAACTAATGCACTTAAAATTGTAAACAAAAAGTTCTGCGTTCATGCTTGCTGGGACAAATCCTCCAAGCCTCCTCTTGCAGAATATTCTTTTGAAAATATTCTAGTAATTAAATTCTGAGCAGTTAAAAAGAATATTATGTTGAACTGCCCAGAGTTCCTGGGAGTTGGCCAGCATATAAATTTAAATGATGCTGATGATACTGATACTGATGTTACTGCTGCTGCTGATGGACGATGTCATTCTAAAGCAGCCTGTAAAAGTTTGGCCTCCGCACCCAGCTCTTTAACATTTATGCCACAGCTGCAGAAATCTACACTATCACTAGATGGCAGGCAAAATATATAAAAGACTACACATAATTCTTTACTTTCCTCTAGGTCAGGAGTGTCAAACTCGCAAAGTCACATGATGTGTCGTGACGTATCACAACTTTTCTGCCATTGCTGGCAATGGGGTGGGCGTGGGTTTGCTATGATGCATCCGGCCTGTGGACCGGCAGTTTGACATCCCTGCTTTAGATTAATAGATTAATGATTTTGCAGAAATTATGTAGATGGCTGAATAAACGCTGCTGAAGATGTTACCTAGCCTGGTAATGAAATGCTTGGAAACCAATCCAGAAGCTCGGAGAACAAACCTTCATCCTCATCCTATACCTGAGCTATAGATATTCGCCACTATGGCTGAATATCTCTCTGACAACCCCCCAAGCTACTTTCTTCAACTCATTCCCAGAACATTCAGTCAGTCAGTTTGTATGACCCTATTTCAAATTGACTCTGGGTAACTCATACTTATGCAGCAGATAGGTTTCATCAATTATTGCAATTCAGAGAGCTGAGCACTTTGCTGCCATTAGTTCTCAAAGCTGACATTCTTTTGCGAGGAACAAATGGGAAAAGGTATTGATTGGACTGAATGTATCATTCCAGCCCATGAGCTGGCTGTATGGCAAGCTTGAGTGGTGTGCCTTCCAGTCTGTGATATTTGAAGTTCACCCTGGGGAAAAGGCCAAGAGTGGATGGATATCCCTGTTGTAGGTGGGTGTAAACAGCGAAGTATATGGGCAGACAATTTATGCTCACCTGATTTGCTTCTGGTTCTGGTGCAAGATGAAAGCACAACATAAAGGTACTTGCACCGGGCATCAAAAAAGTCCAACCCGTATAAGGGGTCTTCAGTCACATGGTTGCAGTTATCATTTTGACTTTTCTGACTCCTATTGTGGTGAGTGGTCTTCTCCTATTTACTTCTGAATTAGTATGGAGAATTGTATCAATTGGTGGGGTTTTCTAAAAGCTACACAATTAGGATACAATATCAGTTTAGTGATATCTCTTCTGACCAGCTGCTCTGGAAGTCATCTTAGATAGCTTTTCAAGACTTAGAACAGGGGTGTCAAGCTGGTAATATTGCCGGCAATGGGGTGGGCATAGTTTCGGCATGATGCATCCAGCCTGTGGGTTGGCAGTTTGATACCCCTGACTTAGAAGATGATAATCCAGGCAGAAGCTGATTAATTGTTCCCCCTCCCCCTCCCTGGACCTTGAGCCAATAAAAAGGGTTTTGTTGTTTCAAGTCAATGATGCAGCAGCAGAAAGATTGGAGATGATTGTTATAAAGAAAATATTTTTTTGTCTCAAAGAGGGATCACCTGAGCACTGTTGCACATGTTAAAAATGATACTTATTGAACCATGCATTACTTCCTCTGCATGAAAAGAGAAAAAAAAAGTAAATCTGTTGCACTCACTCACTTTCCTCATTTGCATTGGCTTCCACACAAACCAAATACTTTTACTGATCCATGTTCAAACATATACATAGAATCATATAAAAATAGTTTGCTATACACAAAAGCAAGGCAAAGCAAAACTTTAAACAAGAAGAAAATGCCTACCCACACAAACAAGCAGGCAAAAACTGTAATTAAAACTATATCCCAAATTCACCTGATTTTGTAAATCTTGAAAAAGAAAATAAAACTCAGCAGGCTTAAGTCATTCTCAGCTGCACTGATATTAGAATACAGGTAGTGCTCAACTTCCCCACAATTGAGACCAGAATTTCCATTGATGAGCAAGAGTTGTTAAGTGAGTCATGCCTGATTTTAAACCTTTTTGCTATGGTTATTAAGCAAATCACTGCAGCTGTTAAGTGAATTCTGTCATTAAGCAAATCAGGCGTACCCCACTGATTTTCCTTCTGGGAAACTGGCTCAGGATGTTGCAAACAGCAGTCATGTGACCCCAGGATGCTGCAGCTGTTGCAAATACATGCTGGCTGCTGAATGCCTAAATTTTGATCACATGACTGTGGTGATGTTATAAGTGAGATGACTGTGACTTTTGTCAGCATCATTGTAACTCTGGTTGCTAAATGAATGATTGTAAGTCAAGGACTACCTGTAGTTTTTGTCCCTGATTCTGCCACTGCCCAAAGGCAGTTTCATGTGAAATTGTCAGCCTTGCCTTGGAAGGAAATCAGGAAAAAGAAGCATTTTTGAAGTATTGTGATGCTCTGGTTCTCCATTGTGTAGTATGTATTCTACATCAGCACAAATATATCCCCCCCCCCCAACCTCACCTTTCTGCTGAACCCCATTCAAGCTTAGTCACTGCTGCCTGCCAGCCTAATCATCCCTTTTCACAGGTTATCAAGATGGGGACAAAATAGCTGGAGACATGCAAATGAGGGATGCATGAAAAAATGGGTGGGGTTTTGATCTCATGCTTGTGTCCATCATTTTGACTTCTTTAACCTTATCTATGGACACAGCGCTTGCACCTTTGCTGAGACAATCCAAAGTTGAATGAGCCAGCCAATGTGACAAAATAAAGAGTAGTGGTAAATTTCAATTTCAGTTCTTGATTGATTGTTCACCCACAAGTACAAATCAATTAGTTACAGTACAACTATCCAAATGTTGCCAGATCTATGACATAATTTGATTTAGACTTGGATTGCCTTCTGTAGCTGCACAAAAGCTGATGTAATCCTGGGGTGCATCAACAGAGGGATAGTTTCAAGATGATGTGAAGTGTTAGTACCACTTTATACTGCACTAGTTGAGATCACGCTTGGAGTATTACCCCCAGTTCTGGTCATCATGATACAAAAAATGTTGAGATGCTAAAAAAGAGTGCAGAGAAAAGCAACAAAAATGATTAGGGGGCTGTAGGCTGAATCATATGACAAATGGTTGCAGGAACTGGATATGTGTCAGCTCTGCCTGGCTCAGCTTGGGGCCTCACAGGCATCCTTTCATCAAAAGAAGGGGGGAGGATGAAAGGGCAATAAAGCTTTGTGTGTACATGATAGGTAATCAGGAGGGGGGAAATAACAGATGATAAGGACCAGAGCAGCCAGTTCCTATTTGTACCAGCATTCCATTAAAGTGGTACCTGGAAAAATACTGATGGTCCGACAAAGGATGTGTATAAAAGGCAGATGGCCCAACAAAAATGTGGGTAAAAGGGAGGTTTGTTTTGCTTACAAGACAACTCTTAAATTTAGGATGGCCAGACATCCTGTTCCCAGCTCTGCACATGATATATTACTAACTGCTTGTCACATGGTGTATCTAAATTGCTTAACACTTGATATATTGCTATTGCTAAAAACATTCCAATGTAAACGAGGAGCTATCGATTATAGATCTGTCTAGTAGTTTTTCTATGTTAGAATAAGGACCTGTGGAATGTGACCTGAAAATAACCCCCGCTTGAAGGGTTATAAAAATGGTCATCAATGACCAGGCTTTTGTTCAGATTTCTTCAGCCAGGATGGCTCTCTGAACCTGCGCGCAATAAACTTCCCTTTCCTGAAAGAGCTGATTCAAGTTTTTCAATTCTACAACATTTTCTGGTGCATTGGCCGGGAAAAGCTTGAGTGAGGCGATATTTCGCTGAGGACGGCTGGACCCTTCGGACCTGCTGGTAAGCCATCTCTGAACAATTCTCCAGGCGCCATGGGGGTGTGTTTCCTCCAGGAGACAGCTGTGGCTTCTCAGCAGAGCCGACAGTACTGAAGGCCAGTCCAAGAACCCTTTGGGAAAGGAAAGGAAGTCTGAACCAACTCCTGGCCAGGACGGGTGTAACTACAAGGCAGGCGAGTATGTGTTTAAAGTAATGGTACCTATCTCACTTGAAGATAGAAGAGGGGGCCTGATCACTCCCCTGGACTCGGGATGGCGATCCTAATGAAGTCCGTGTTAGGTTGTGTGGGTGGTTAAGCCAGTGCATTCCCTACTAGTGACCGCCGGCGCTGTAGGTCATTGGCAGTGTGTTAGAATGGGGGGGCGTAGTATGGATGTGGGGTGGCCCCCAGAGGGGACTTTTAAGAAAACTATCCTAACCAATTTCAGTATATAGATCAGGGGGGATGCAGTAGCAGGACGAGCTGATGAGTTATTGCAATGTCAGGCTGAAATGGTTCGTTTGTGTGTGGCTAGACCCAAAGGAAAAAAAGCTTCAAGTACAAACTAAAAGAGTGAAAGATGTGAAGATTTCAGAAACTAAGGTGTCAGATGCTAAGAAGGAGATAAGGATTGAGGTAGAGGAGTTGATTCTCAGACCTCCTCCCTACGTTCCACCTTTCTCCCCCCCCCCCCAGTGCCGGCTGCGGCAGCAGCCACTCTGCCGGAGGAAGGGCTGATTGCCCCTGCTGTGTCCGAAGAAAGGCAGCCAGCTGTGAGACGGAAACAGAAAGGGGGAGGCTGTCAGCCCCCAAGGAGGAAGGGGATTTGGAAGGTCTCTCTGTAAATGTGAGGGGAGAAGTAAGTAAAGAGGACGTGGCAGGATGTACAGCAATTGTTGAATATTTTGTTGACTCCCGAGGAAAGGGAGAAGTGGAAGGCTGCTGTTAGGCAGTGTTTGAAGGATAGGTTGCCGGCTGTGCGGGATATACAGCCAGAGATGGAAGCCAGGGCACCAGAAAAGGACCCTGAATGGAATACACAAAATCCAGCACACATGACTTTGTTAAAGGAATATCAGAATTTAGTAGTAGAGGCTCTTTGCAAGGCTGGAAAGCCTTCAGTGAATGTGTTAAAGCCGTCTTTTGTGATGCAGGAGGCAGATGAAAGTCCGGAAAGTTTTTTGCAAAGGCTGATTGAGGTTTATGAGCTTTATACACAGGTTGATCCAAGGAGTGCAGACAATGTGCGAATGTTGAATGAGAGGTTCATAGCACAGAGTTATGAAGATATAAGAAAGAAATTGCAGAGGTTAGAAGGAGCATTAGGAAAGAACACTACAGAATTGTTGGAGGTGGCTAGGAAAGTGTTTGTTAATAGGGATAAGGTGGAAAAACAGGAAAGAGATGCTAGAATGCATAAGAAAATTGAGTTGTTGGCGGTGGCATTGCAAGGAGGGATCATGCTGGGACCCAACCAGTGTGCTAATTGCAAGGAGGGAGGTCATTGGCAAAGAGAATGTCCAAGAAGGCAGATGCGAGGTAGAGGTTGGAGAGGAAGAGAAGGCAGAGGATGTGGAGGTGTTGGCAGTGGGCCCCCCATGCACTCCCCCTTCATGGGTAGAGGGCAGAGAGGGGCTCCAAGTAATGTGAGAGATGGTCCAGGGAATGTAAGAGATGGTCTGAAGAATGGGAGACATTGGAGTAGAGACAGGGAGATTGAAGGAATTGGCTTGGCAGGAACTAACTGGTCAGATTGACGAGGACCTGGCTTGGAGGAAGCCCCCCCTGAGCCATTGGTTACTTTAAATATAGGGGGCAAACAGACAACGTTTTTGGTGGATACTGGAGCAGGAAGATCAGTTGTGGATTTGAAAGCAGAGTCTTTGTGCGTGAAGTAAATATGACTGTTACTAACCTCAAGAGAAAAGAAGATACCAAAAAAAAATAACCTCACTCTGTTTGTCTGGCCAACAAACAAAGTGAAGGAAGATGTGTTTGTTTATTTATTTATTTTTTCTCTCCCTCTTAAGAACAGCCCAAAGTTACCTGCTCAGGCAGGAAATCCTATACCATTTTCTTGCCTATTCTGCTCTCTCCCTTTTGCAAATGTTAGTGTGTTAATGCCTTTTCAAACTCTATCTGCAGACACAACCCCCTTTCCCCCCCCTGCTTTTTTCTGGCTGTGTTGCTTTGAGAGAGATAGAGAGAGAGGAGAAAAGGGGGGGGGTTGATCTTTTTAACTTTTTCTCTGCTTAGAATTCAGGTTTGAGAAAGATTGGGTGGCTGTGAAAATTTAATGCCCACTTTTGCAATTTTTTCTATTCAAAAGAGGAGTCAGTAATTGTTGGACACGGACAACTTTTTTTTTGGAAATTTTTGAGTTTAAATTGTTTAATATCAACCAAAAGAGTTTGCTTAGATTTGTAAATGTTCTCCCTATTTAATGGAAATTTAATGGAAATCTGTTTCCATCTGAATGGAATTTGATTAAATTGGAATTTGACTAACTTTATATTAAAAGCAATACTAGAGTTTAGAAAAAAAAACTTTCAGTAACTCAGAATATCTTATTAAACTTGTTTATTTTTTTGTGTGAAGTTAGAACGAAGTTGAGAAAAATTTTGGGATTATAAATAACTATGCTGTTTTGAGTAAAGATTTATATGCAAAACTGTTAGAAAAAGAGCTTGTGTTAATAAATGCAAACAGGGTTTGGTGAGCTCTCCTTTGTTGGTTCTTTGCTAGGTAATTTATTTATAAACAAGGACAAAGGTTGGAGGAGGTTTTTACCCAGAAGTGTGTGCGTGGGGGGGAAAGGCAGCCAGTGGCATTTTTATCTAAAATTGACATTTGGGGACATCTTGGTGGTTAGCATTTCTTATCAAGTGTGGACAATTTTAATCAGGAAGCCTAAAGGAGGTATACACTTGTTCATAGCAAAGTGGTTTTCAGTTGTGGATTTGAAAGATGCTTTTTTCACGATTCCTATTCACAAGGCTAGCCAGCCGTTGTTTGCTTTTGAATGGGAGGGAGAACAAAAGAATGCTTTTAGGGAAGTGAAACGAGCCCTCACATCAGCTCCAGCTTTAGCCTTGCCTAACTTAGAAAAGCCTTTCAATTTGTATGTTGATACCAGGAAGAATGTTGCCTTGGGGGTGTTAACTCAACAATTAGGACAGTGGCAACGCCTGGTGGCTTACTTATCTAAGCAATTAGATGGGGTTGCCCAAGGCTGGCCACATTGCCTGAAGGTTCTTGCTGCTATAGCAGTTCTTTTACAGGACTGTAATAAATTGACCTTCTCATGTTCCATAAGTGTCCACCCCCCTCATGCAGTTCATTCTATCTTGGATAATAAAGGGCATTTGTGGATCAGCAGTCAAAGGATTTTTAAGTATCAGGCGATGATGATTGAAAATCCTCAAGTGAAATTAGTGGTGTCTAACCGGCTAAACCCTGCCACCCTATTGCCCACAGAAGTGGATTCAGAACACAACTGCTTGCTGCCCTGAATTGGTATACAGACGGCTCGAGTTACATGAAGGATGGGAGGAGGGTTTCTGGATATGCGATTGTGAATGATGAGGAAGTGATGGAAAGTAGTCCATTAGGAGCAAGCTGCATTACTCAAGTAGCAGAATTGTGGGCATTAATTAGGGCATTGGAAAGAGCTGAAGGGGAAACTTTAAATGTCTGGACAGATAGTAAATATGCTTTTTTGACTCTGCATGCTCATGGGGCTGTGAATAAGGAAAGGGGATTCAGGGATTCTGCGGGCAAACATGTGTTGCATGGACATTTGATCAAGCGACTTCTCGATGCTGTGCAGAAACCAGCAAAAGTTTCTGTGATGCATTGCAAAGGACATCAGCAAGGGGTGGATCGGGTGGCTCAGGGGAATAGAAGAGCTGACTTGGAAGCTAAGAAGGTGGCAATGAAAACAGGGCCTATTCCTGATCTGTCAATATGTGTGGCAATAGACATAGGGAACTTGCCTCCTATCATTAAACCAACATACTCTCAGCAGGAGTGTGTGAAAGCAGTGAATGATCTCAAAGCTACTATTAGGGATGGGTGGTATCTTTTGCCTGATGGACGTATTTTTGTCCCTCAATCTTCAGCATGGGCTTTACTTCAGGCAGCACATGAAACAACACACATGGGGGAAACTGGATTGGATGCTGCTATTGGGAGGGATTACTATGTACATGGGTCGGCTGGGATAGCTGCTCGAGTGGTTTCACAATGTGGCATCTGTGCTAAGGTCAATCCTCGACAAGGGCCCCTACTACCACCTGGAACCATACCTGTCTCTTACTTTCCTATGGACTCTGTCATGGTTGACTTTACAGACATGCCAAGATGTGGACTATACAAAGCTTTATTGGTATTTGTGGATAAATACACTGGCTGGCCAGAGGCTTTCCCTACAAAGACTAAACAAGCCAGGGAAGTGGCAAGACTATTGTTAAAAGAACTAATACCTCGTTTTGGTTGCCCGTCTTTTATTTCCTCTGATAATGGTCCTGAGTTTGTTCATCAAGTTAATCAAGCAGTGGCTACTGCTGTGGGATCCAAATGGCGGTTTCATTGTGCTTTTCATCCTCAGTCCGGTTCGAATTCTGAACGAATGAATCGCACACTGAAAGAGAAAATTACTAAGATCTGTGCTGAAAGTCACCTGAAATGGCCTGATGCATTGCCCTTAGCTCTCTACGCTGTGAGATGTGCTCCACGTAGACAATACAACCTATCCCCATATGAGCTGATGTTTGGGCGTCCTCCTACACTGCTGAGAAGAAGTTTGGCTGGATGGCCTGATTTGGGCCATCAGGGGGGAATAGGGGCTCTGAAAATGGTGCAGGAACTGAATAAGCAAGTGGAAAAACTTAGGAATTATGTTGTTGAACAAACACCTCCTAAACTAATAACAAGATGTCATCCCTTTAAACCAGGGGATAAGGTGTGGGTAAAACATTGGAAACATGAACAACTGGAGGGGAGATGGAAAGGACCTTATGAAGTAATAATGGCCTCCCCTTTAGCAATAAAGATTGCAGAATCTAAATCTTGGATTCACTGGACCAGAGTTAAAGCAGCTGCAGAACCTCTGTGGACAGTGAACAGGGACCCCAAGGTTCCCACCAAACTCACTCTTAAACGTGTTTAGTATGTTTAAGGAATATTTTATTGTTTGTAAACCAGATATTGTATTAGCACAAGTGTATCCTGCACATATATCTACGGCTGTCTGGCTGAAATTCAACCCCCTGCTAAGCCACACCCGGAAGCTGGCTTTCTACGCACGGGAGAAGAAAGGATGAAAGGCTTCCTTCTGCTTTTATATAGTACTATTGTTGCATGTAATAATGTTTGTCTTTCTAATTTAGGCCAATGGAGCAAGCCAGAAGAAGCTCCACGCCTTATCCAATCTTATGCTATAGGCACGGGCACTTGTAAAGGTCACCCCCTATTGGATTTTCCCCAGAATGCTGGAATGGTATCTGGCCTCATCCTTGTCAATTTCCCCAAGCATTTGACAGAATAGTTAAAGAAGCCTCCTCCTCCTGTTACTCTGGAGTGTGGGCCTCCTTTATTCTGGGGATGGGAGCGGGTCACCCTAGTCTCGCAGTTGAAGACAGGATGGAAGAGGACTTGCATCGTACATGTAATCCCGGGGGAATTAGGAGTTACTATCCAACAACCCCCGAGGAAGCGCCCAGAGAGAAAGCAAAGTAAAAGGTCCCAGCAGAATAAGGATATGCCCCATCCATTGGAGTCAAGGATGTAATATAATTTGTGGGTCCAATTGGCTAAACTAGCCAACACAACTGATTTTTGCCTTTCTGAAGCATATGACATGGAAAATTTGCTGTCCACATGTTTAATACCAGTATGTGTTCCTGTCACAGCAGCCAAGGAGTTCAGTCACCATGAGTTTAAAGAACATATAGGCTATGAAACAATGTACAGCTGGGGTCACATTTCCAAGTTTCTACCCACTGATGCTTTAGCTTTACATACTCCTAACGTAGCCATTCCAGAAGACCTACAATGTGCACATATCACAGGGTGTGAGCAGAATAAACCTTCACCTCATTGCCTGAAAGTGAGCCAAGAAAAGCTAAATTGCACATCTTTCCAAACAGTGTCTTTTGGGTATGCAAACATATGGTTACCTAAAGGGTGGTTCTTCACATGTGGGAATTCCAGAGACAAGAGTATAACAACATACATACATCAGACCCAAGTGTTATGGAATGAAACTTATCTGCATAGATGAGATAAGTCTCATCAGGGGGGAATAAAGTGGTACCTGGAAAAATACTGATGGTCCGACAAAGGATGTGTATAAAAGGCAGATGGCCCAACAAAAATGTGGGTAAAAGGGAGGTTTGTTTTGCTTACAAGACAACTCTTAAATTTAGGATGGCCAGACATCCTGTTCCCAGCTCTGCACATGATATATTACTAACTGCTTGTCACATGGTGTATCTAAATTGCTTAACACTTGATATATTGCTGATTGCTAAAAACATTCCAATGTAAACGAGGAGCTATCGATTATAGATCTGTCTAGTAGTTTTTCTATGTTAGAATAAGGACCTGTGGAATGTGACCTGAAAATAACCCCCGCTTGAAGGGTTATAAAAATGGTCATCAATGACCAGGCTTTTGTTCAGATTTCTTCAGCCAGGATGGCTCTCTGAACCTGCGCGCAATAAACTTCCCTTTCCTGAAAGAGCTGATTCAAGTTTTTCAATTCTACAACACCATGGCCAGACACCCTGAGAAATATGCAGATTACCCCCAAACTTCTCAGAGATCTTGGCGAGCTCTGGTTGGCTGGAAATAAACTGTTCACAGTGGGGGAAAGATGGGCTGGGAGCAAGCCTACACCTTATTTTTGTAACAAGCGAGTGCGGTAAATTTCAGAGCTGGCTTGACTTTACTGCAACCAACATCCTTAGTAAAAGAACCCTTTGCTTTACACAAATGGAGTCAAAGGCTTTTCTTTCTTAAGGGACCGGATTGGGGCAGGTCTGACATTATGTCTAGTCCAACGAAGAGAAGGACTAGGGATGACATGATAGCAGTCTTCCAATTTTTGAGACAGTGTTACAAAGAGGGGGACAACCTATTCTCCAAAGCATCTGAAGGTAAGATAAGAAGTAAAAGATAGAAGATTATATAAGAGAGATCAAGCTGGAAATAAGGAGAAATTTCCCGAGACTTGAGAACAATCAGTGGAATGACTTGCTTCCAGAAGTTGTCGGTGCTACATCACTGCAGGTTTCAGGAAGAGACTGGGCAACCATTTGTCCAGAAGGGTATAGGATCTTCTGCTTGAGCAAAGAGTTGGACTAGAAACTCCCTTCCAAAACTATTATTTTATGTTCTATGTTCCCTGATGCCAAATGTGTGTGGGTGTGCACATGACTTCAGGCGAAAGTAATAAAAATATGCACCGATTCCAAATAGAAAATCTGAGAATTGCTGCCCCCTTTTCTGAGTGTGATATTGTTTATTTATGGGATTTGTTTACCTCTCCAACCTTTTTTGACTCTGCTTTGTCCTCCCTTGTCAGTGTTTCCACACCTGGTGAAAAAGGTGAACATGATGCTTCATGTGACAATTATCCTCTCCTTGTCAGTGGCATTTTCTTTCGCTCTGGTCAGCTGCGGATTCTGCTTCTTGAACCTCCTAAAAGTCCCTTTTCGGGCCATTCAAGGACCTGCAGGAGTAGCTTTGTGGAACTTGGTGGCAGGTATAGTGAACTTTTCTTTCTTCATATCAACAATCCTGAAATTGTGGGAAGGTGTAAAGTGAGGGTCTGAGGTTTCCTTCCACAGTCCACAAATTCTGGCCATCAGGGATGTCCACAAGGTGTGGTCAGAAAAAGGCAGCCACAACACTGTATTTGGAAGTCTATGAAGATTCTCAGTCATCCAGGTCATGGTTGTCCCAAAGGTGCTTTTTCACAAGGCAACTGGACTTTCTTTTTTTCTCTCTGAAGGCATTTCGCTTATCATCCAAGAAGCTTCTTCAGTTCTGATTGGATAGTGGGGAATGAAAGGATTTATATTCCTTGCAGACAGCTGGTCATTTGCATTCTTTTAGCAAGTCATTGATGCTACCTGGATGTTTATCTGTGTCCTCAGGGTCACCTGAGTAGTGCAAATGAGTGTGGAACCTTCTTAGAACTGTTGAAAGGACTGTGTTGTAGACTGAAGATAGATGATGTCATATCCCTCCCCCTCTGTTGAGAGAGGGCTGTTCAATTTTGACATAGATGGCCTCTTTGACCCCTCTTTCAAACCAGTGGTCTCTTTGCAAAGTCCACATTTTGGACAGAGAGGACTTTAATAATCAACTGCAGGTCCACTATAAGTTTCTCTCATGGAGGATTTTATATTTAAAGACCATGCTATCCATGAATTTAAATGTAATTTAACTACATTTTTAAGTGTGATTGTTAGCATACATGTACACATTTTAGGACTTTGATTGTAAATGGCTGGGAGGTTTGGGTGATACAAAAATGCTACTAAAGTAAAATAGGAACTGCTGAAAAATAATCACAAAGTATTTGATGTGGTGACACTGGATCCTCCAGTAAAACCCACATGATGCAATTCACAAGATAACATTACTTTCTAGAGTGTAATTTGAGGTGGTGAACTGCAAACTTCAACAGTTATAACACATTAAAATATTTCCTGTTAATAAGTGATAAATGGAAAAGAATTTGATTACATTTGCCCTTTGAAATTACAGAGTCTGCTAGGAGGTATGTAAAAAGATAAAGACTCTGTTCAGTCATGCTGAACTTCTGATGATTTCATGGTTATCTCTATTTCTGTTTTTTTTCTTGACCACAGCATAATCTTTGAAAAAAAAAAACTAAAGCTAAAATATTTTTTAAAAGTGTATTTAATTTTCCAAACATTTTTCAATTATATATTTTAATTTTCAATGCAACCTACAATATGGGAAGTCCTAATCAGGCACAGCTCCATGCAGCTTTGGGAGAATCAGCCAAGTTTAGCATAATGCTTTACTGCAATCAAGAAGCCCAGTTCCATTCAAGTGTTTTAAAATGATATGGAACTGGTTTGTTTTTTTCAGCTGAGATTTCTATATAGTTGAATGAACTTAAATTTGCTTTCATTTAGGTAAGGACTGAATAGGCAAGCAGAAGCATAACATACCACTGATCCTCACACTTATGACCATCACAGCATCCCCACAGTCATGTGATCAAATTTCAAGCACTTGCAACTGGCATGTATTTATAATGGTTGCAGTATCTCAGGATCACATGACTGCCATTAGTGAGCTTCTCAGGGGACTTCTGACAAGTAAAGTCAATTCATGTTAAGCATGGATTTGCTTAACAACCATAGTGATTTCCTTAACAACCATAAAATCAGGTGTGACTTATTTAATGAATGCATTGCTTAGCAACTGAAGTTTTGAACCCAATTGTACATACATTGTACATCAATGACTATCTGTAAGGAAACTAGAAGCAACTTACAGCGGAATATCTGCATCTAAGATGCAACCGATTGGTTTGTGCCTCTCCAGTGACATAAAATTTGTGAGTTTCATGTCTTTTTGGAAGGAAACAAATGCGCCACTGGAGAAATTTGCAAGGCTTTTTTGGGCATTAAAAGCAAAATGAGCCTCTGGTCCCAGAGACATTTATATAGAATATAGAATTCGCTAGTATTTATTATTTAGGCTCAAAGCTTGGGGAACAAACAGGGTGAACTAGAAGCAATAGTACATGAGGATAGGTATGACATAGTTGCCATTATAGAAACCTGGTGGGATGAAACCCATGACTAGAATGTACTGATGGATGGATACAAATTGTTCAAAAGAAACAGATCTACAAAAAGAGGAGGTGGAGTTGCACTATATGTAAAACAACATTACATATCTACAGAAATGCACATGATCAAAGATAAAACTCCTCCAGACTATGTATGGGTCAATATAAAAGGAAAAAGAAGTGATATTGCAATAGTGTATATTACAGGCCACCCAACCAACCAGAAAAAATAGATGAACTCTTTGCCAACCTGTTAACAAATGTTATATATTTATGTAGGAAGAATACCACAGTAGTAATGGGAGACTTCAACTATCCAGATATCAACTGGGAGACAAACTTTGTAGCGAGTGGAGATCAAACAGACTCCTAACCAAACTAGCCGACAACTTTGTCATCCAAAAGATAGAGGAGGGAACTAGAAGTAAAGCTATACTGGACCTAATTCTTACTTATAAGAAGTGATAGAGGGAGTTGAAGTTGCCAGAACTGTGGGTGAAAGTGACCATGTCATATTGGAATTCAATATAATGCAAACTCAAGCAATAGAAAATAATCCAGCCAGTATCTTAAACTTTAAAAGAGCTGATTTTAATAAACTCAGAACCTAGGAAACATTCTGTGGATGAAAACTAAAGAGGAAAACAACTCAAGAAGTGTGGGAAACTCTGAAAAATGTGATCATAAAAGCCCAGTCCAGCACAATACCACTTTAAAAAAAAACAAGAAATCCAAGAAGAAACCAGCATGGCTGCACAAAGATCTTTCTGACAAACTGAAAGACAAAAGGACAAGTACAAAAAATGGAAAAAGGGACACATAAACAAAGGCTGAATATCAGCAGACAGCCAGAACATGCAAAGATGAAGTCAGGAAAGTAAAGGCTCAGAATAAATGACAACTTGCAACAGAAGTCAAGGATAATAATAAAAACATATCAATAAGGAAAAAAAAGTCAAGGAAACAGTAAGTCCACTAACGGGAGAAGATGGCAAGGAAGTAACAGACAGTAGAGAGCAAAAAGAGCTGCTTAACTCATTCTTTGCATCAGTCTTCATGCAAAAAGAAACTATAGCCCAACCTACCAAAAACCTAATTGTAAAGACAGACTAGAAAAAAAATTAAAATAAGCAAGAAAATGGTTAGAAAATACCTATCTGATCTTGATGAATATAAATCACCAGGACCTTACAAATTACGTCCCAGAGTTCTGAAGGAGCTGGCAGATGTTATCTCAGAACCATGGTACTATATCTTTCAAAAATCCTGGACCACTGGGGAAGTACCTGAGGATTTGAAAAGGGCTGATATGGTTCCCATCTTCAAGAAAGGAAAAAAAACAGACCCAATTACAGACTACAAACTACAGACCAATCAGTCTAACATCAAAACCTGGGAAGATCCTGGAAAAGATAATCAAAAAACAGATCTGTGAACAACTAGAAGAAAACAAAGTTATAACTAATAGCCAGCACATGTTTGTTAAAAACAGATCATGCCAAACCAATATTATTTCCTTCTTTGATAAAGTGACTAAATTAATAGACCAGCAAAATGCTGTGGGCATAGTATACTTAGATTTTAGTAAGGCATTTGACAAAGTAGACCACAACCTGCTGCTTAGTAAGCTAGAAATTGGTGGGATAGACAAAATTACCACCAGATGGATCTGTAGCTGGCTGACAAACCATACTCAGCGAGTAGTCCTCAATGGTAGTATATATATATATGGAGAGAAGTAAGCAGTGGGTACTACAAGGCTCCCTCTTAGGCCCAGTGTTGTGTCCTGAGCCTGCAAAGGCAGGCTCGGGACGTTGCAATGGTCCCGGGCAGTTGCAAGCTGCCTGGGACCAGACTGGCTGGCACTGGCTTCGCACGCATGCGCGAGGCTCGGAGCGCGCCTAATTGTTACCATTCTGCCCAGGGATGTTGTTAAAAGGAGTCAGAGAGGCCTGCGAGCCTCAGAGCTGTGTCGGAGAGTGTGAACTGTTGAATAAAGGCTGTTGTAATGAGCAGACTGTCTTCTCTTCATTCGCCGTTGATCCAAGGACTCAACACTGGCGACGAGGATGGGGTCGTTTGCAAGATCAAAGAAGAAGATTTGTGAGCTCACCCCAGGAGTCCTGGAGAGAGGAAGACGACGTTAAATTCAGCACCTGGCTTGCCAGTATAGCGTCGCTGGAGGTAAGCTGGCTGATAGACCCCTTCCTAGAGTAAGAAGCAAGAATGGCGAAGATAGGAAGACTGTCTGAATTCGAGGTTAATCACCCAAAAAGATGGGAGTCTTATGTTGCCAGAGAAGAAAATTACTTTAGACTAAATCAAGTAAGAGAAGATGGCTTGAAGGCCGCTATTTTGCTGTGTGTCTGTGGTCAAGATGCATTTGAAATTGCAGAAAACTTAGCAGCCCCCGCTCCTCTGGAATCTGTCACTTACACAGATATAAAAAGGTTATTGAAGGAACATTTTCAGCCCAAGTTGTCTGTTATTGCGTGAAGACACACTTTTGAACAGAGGGATCAAAGAGCTGGTGAATCAGCTAAAGAATATATTGCAGCATTAAGAAGAGCAGCTAAGCCTTGTGACTTTAAAGATTTAGAAGAAAGGCTGAGAGACCGTTTGGTATGCGGACGTAGAAACAGAGACTTGCAACAGAGACTCTTTGCAAAAGAGGACATCTCATTCCAAGATGCCTTGAGAGAGGTCACTGCAGAAGAGGCAGCAGGTGGGGCAGTCAAGAATATGAGGCCTATCAGGAACAATCCAGAAGCCGTCTCCATGCACCATGAGGGAGTCCAGGAGAACTCAGAAGAAAATCCTGAAGATGAGGTGAATCATCTCTACCCAGCCAGAGAAAGGAAGCAAAAGGAAGGCAAAGAAAAGTCTTCAGCTGTGCCCAAGTGCTTAGGGTGTGGAGGTCGCCACAGGAGGACCGACTGCAGGTTCCGTTCTGCAATCTGTAGAGCATGTGGCAAGCAAGGCCACATAGCAGCTGTGTGTCTGGGCCGTCAGAAGGTACAACCACGAGAAAAATTGTGCCTGAAAGGTACCAGGGTCCCCAGCCAAAACAGGGTGGGTTTCTGTGCATCACGTAGAAGCATTTATAGGATAGGCACACACAGGCCACTTAAAAAGAAACTGTCACTTAAGGTGAAGTTGCAGGGAGTTCCATTGGTTATGGAACTGGACACTGGATCTGCCCTTTCAATCATTTCTATTCACACTTTCAGAAAGATTTGCTCTAGCAGTGGGTTCCAGGTCAAGCTTAGGCCATCCAATATAGTCTTGACAGACTTCCAAAATTCCAAAGTGTGTGTTAAGGGGGAGGCCACCCTTAATGTACAACACAAGGATTTTGAAGGTCCATTAGATGTATTGGTAGTTGGGGGTGAACGCACGAGGCTCATTGGACTTGATTGGTTTGAGGCCTTGGGAATACAAGTTACAGGGCTTCACAGCTTGCAAACATTAGGTCTACAGGAAGTCTGCAAAGAATTTGCAGATGTCTTCAGCCCCCAGCTGGGAACATACAAAGGCCCTCCAGTTTCCTTGAAACTGGACCTCACTGTCACTCCTATCAGAGTAAAAGCAAGGAGAGTACCCTTTGCTTTGAAAGGGAAAATTGATGCTGAATTGGACAAATTGATTCAGCAAGGTGTCTTAGAACCTGTTGACTCAAGTCCTTGGGAAACTCCCATTGTCACGCCTCTTAAGGCTAATGGGGACATTCGCATCTGTGCAGATTACAAATGCACTCTAAACAAGGCATTGCAACAGCATGCATATCCTGTACCTGTAGTCAGCCACATTTTGGCCTCCCTCAATGGGGGACGTGTTTTTGCAAAGCTGGACTTAGCACAGGCTTACCAACAGTTACCTGTTGATGAAGCTGCTGCTGAAGCACAAACTATTGTAACTCATAGGGGGGCATTCAAAGTCAAAAGACTACAATTTGGAGTAAATGTGGCTCCTGGAATTTTCCAAAGCATAATGGAAAACACCCTGAGGGATATACCAGGGGTTTGCCCCTATTTTGATGATGTCCTAATAGCAGGAGAATCCACTCAAAATTTAGCTGAGAGGTTGAGGGCTGTTCTGCTGCGTTTCAGGAAAACAGGCCTCAAGCTTAAAAAAGACAAATGCAAAATTGGAGTGTCTTCTACAGATTTCCTGGGATTCAGAATAGATGCCAAGGGCATTCACCCTGCTGAGTCTAAATTAAAGGCTATCCTGCAGGCTCCTAGGCCTAAGTCTAAAGCTGAATTACAAGCTTTTCTGGGCCTCTTGAACTTTTACAATGCATTCATACCTAACAAAGCTAATGTAGCTGAGCCACTTCATTGGCTCTTGGACAAACAGGCATTGTGGCAGTGGTCACAAGCACACGAAGCAAGCTTCAATGAGGTTAAGGCCTTACTTACATCAAATGATATGCTTGCACATTTTAATGAAACTCTTCCTGTGTGCATCGCTTGTGATGCTTCCCCTTATGGGGTGGGAGCAGTACTTAGCCATCTAAGACCTGATGGAACTCAGGTTCCTGTTGCATATTACTCCAGAACCTTGTCTTCTGCTGAGCGAAACTACACTCAGATAGATAGAGAAGCCTTGGCCATTGTTGCTGGAATTAAAAAATTCCATGATTTCCTATATGGCATACACTTCACGGTCTACACTGACCATAAGCCTCTGTTGGGGTTGTTTACTACAAACAAACAAACCCCCCATATCATCTCCCCCAGAATGCTGAGATGGTCCATCTTTCTGTCAGCCTATGACTTTTCTTTGGTTCACAAACCTGGCAAGGAAATGGGCCATGCTGATGGCCTTAGCAGATTACCTTTACAAATGGTAGAGGCTGACCCTGCCCCTGCCATCAACATTCTTTCCATTCAGGCGTTGCATTAGTCACCTTTAAATGCCAGGGATGTGGCTGCTGAATCAGCCACGGACCTCACACTCACACATGTATTGTCCTGGGTTTTGTCTGGATGGCCAGAGAGTTGTCCAGGTACTGAGTTTCAGAGTTTCTGGCTTAAGAAACATGAGTTATCCACTTTTCAGGGTTGTCTGCTGTGGGGCAGCAGAGTTGTTATTCCTACCTCAATGAGGCCTAGGGTCTTGGCTTCCCTTCATGAGGGCCATCCTGGCATTGTCAGAATGAAGGCGCTTGCGCGCAACCATTTGTGGTGGCCAGGGTTAGACAGGGAAATAGAGGCTCAGGTGCACGGATGCCACTTGTGTCAGCGCTCACGCCCGGAAATGCCTCAGGCTCCTGTACATAGATGGGAGGAAACACAGTCACCTTGGTCTACGGTGCACATTGATTTCGCTGGGCCCTTTCAGGGTCAATTCTTCTTGGTCCTTGTTGACAGCTATTCAAAGTGGCTTGAGATTGTACCTGTCTCTTCAACCACTGCTGCCAAGATCATTCAAGTACTGAGGGGGATTTTTGCTGCACATGGGCTCCCTGATGTCCTGGTGTCTGACAATGGTCCTCAATTCACTTCTTTCGAGTTTCAAGCTTTCTTACAGGCCAACATGATTCGTCATGCCACCTCTGCACCATTCCACCCTTCTACCAACGGTATGGCTGAACGGATGGTCCACATCACCAAGGATGCTTTAAAGAAACTGACCTACGGGGACTGGCACCACAGGTTGGCAGACTTTCTTCTTGCTTACCACACCACGCCTTCAACTTCCACTGGGAAGAGCCCAGCTGAACTCCGTTGGGGGCGCAAACTGATCATCAAACTTGACAGGTTGCACCCGGACAGACTGCCTCCTAAGGTCACCCAACCCAGGGCACCGCGGTATCTGCAAGTGGGTGCCCCCGTATGGACCCCGAACTACGGGTCTGGTCACTTGTGGGTTCCTGCCGTAGTATGCAAGGTTACTGGCCCTTTGTCATATGAGGTCTCCTTGGACGACGGTCGTGTCCTTCGGCGGCATATCGATCAGCTGCGTACAAGACTGGACTTACCCTCTGGAACTCCTGGGCTTTCTCCAGGGGGGGAGGAGGACCACTATGGGCAAAGGGAAGGGTGTTGGCAGCAGCCGGGGCCAAACGGAGAGTCCACAGACGGCCTGTTCCAAGGTTCCGCAAGTGTTCCAAACAGGAATTCAAGGGAACAAGAAATCACACAGGCACCAGTGCCTACTCCAGTCAGGGAGAATAACCGGGAGCATCCTAATAACCCAAACATTGCAAGAGAGCTGGCACACAAACAGTCAAGTTGGCCCAGTACTGCTACTGTTTCCAGAAGGAAGCCTTCACACAGGGAGGTGGTCAGAGAGGCAAATCCCAATTCTGGCACCTCCGGCATAGATTGGGGGGCAACTGAGTTTTGGGGCACTGCAGAAACCCCAGACGATCCCGTTACGGGGCTTGGGAGTGAAGGGATATGTTCCCTTGATAGGTCCATTGTGGGCTTGGAGGGCTCTACAGAAATGCCAAACAGTGGCAGGCTTACAGAGGGGCCTGAGAGCCTACAGTTAGGCAGGTCAACCAGGTTCATGGGGGAGCAAAGTCCTGGTCTGACGAGCTCGGTGGGCAAGCAAGCAGACCAGGCAACGGGGCACAGTTCACGGGGACCACCAGGGTTTGAAAGAAGGGGCAACTGCACATCATCCTCTGTACAAGAGGAAGTAGGGGATTCTCAGAATCTAAGGAGGTCACAGAGAGTAAAAAGATCTCCCAAGTTTCTTGAGGACTTTGTAACCCTGCTGGCAAAGCAGAAAAAGTGAGAGGATGCCTGCTGTTGTGGAAAATGGAAGTATGGGCATTGGGTATTAATCCCAGATTTATAGCCCGGTACCATTTGTGGTGCAGGTATTGCACAGCTGCAATAGATGTACAGGTTTGGGGTTGGCACACCACGCTCGTGTTGAGGTCGCGTATAACTACCTATATAATTAATAAGTCTCATCTGGGGGGGAAGGGGTGTTGTGTCCGGAGCCTGCAAAGGCAGGGACGTTGTAATGGTCCCAGGAAGTTGCAAGCTGCCTGGTACCAGACTGGCTGGCGCCGGCTTCGCACACATGCACGAGGCTCGGAGTGCGCCTAATTGTTACCATTCTGCCCGGGGACGTTGTTAAAAGGAGTCAGAGAGGCCTGCGAGCCTCAGTGCTGTGTCAGAGAGTGTGAACTGTTGAATAAAGGCTGTTGTAATGAGCAGAATGTCTTCTCTTCATTCGCCATTGATCCAAGGACTCAACACCCAGTATGCTTCAACGTCTTCATCAATGACTTAGATAAAGGGGAACTTATCAAATTTTCAGATGACACCAAACTGACAGGAATAGACAACACCCCAGAAGTCAAGCTCAGGATCCAAAAAGTTCTTGACAAACTTGAACAATGGGCCCAATCCAGCAAAATGAATTTTAATGTGCAGAAAAGCAAAGTTTTACATTTAGGCAGGAAAAATCAAAGGTATAAGTACAGATTAGGCGAGACCTGGCTCAAAAACAGCAACTGTGAGAGGGACCTTGGAGTCCTAGTGGATGATCACTTGAATATGAGTCAGAAGTGTGCAGCAGCAGCCAAAAAAGCTAATTCAATCCAGGGCTGTATAAATAGAAGCATAGAATCAAGATCACATGAAGTATTAGAACCGCTTTATAAAACCCTAGTAAGTCCACACCTGGAATATTGCAACCAATTTTGATCACCATACTACAAAAAAGATGTTGGAAAAAGTTGAGAGAAAAGCAACTAAAGTAATGCAAGGCCTGGAGACTAAAACATATGAAGAACAGGACTACGGTTTAGCTAGTCTAAAGAAAAACAGAAATGGGGTGACATGATAGCAATATTCCAGTATTTGAGGGGCTGCCACAAAGAAGAGGGGGTCAAATTATTCTCTAAAACACCAGAGGGCAGGACAAGAAACAATGTTTGGAAACTAATCAAAGAGAGAAGCAACCTGGAATTAAGAAGAAACTTGTTAAGTTTGAGAGCAACACATGCAGCACTCAGGTCATCTGTTAGTCTGTTTATGGTGTCAGATTTGATATAATTCAAAGCTGAAAACAGCTGCTCACAAGCATACAGTAAGATGATCCAAACAAAGTAAGGAAAGCAATCCCAAGTGCTTTCATTGTCTTAAAATTATTTGGCAGAGAATTCCACACTTTAAGGATCTCATTTTTAAAACTAACTGTGCTGTCCTTTGTCATCCTTGTTTTTGCAGGATTGCTCTCAATAAGAGCAAGGCGCACTTTGGCTCCGTTTTTGCCAGGAAGGGGCTTGGGAAGTGGCTGTTTCCTGGCGAAAACAAACCTCCAAGCCCTGATGCTGGCAGACTGAGGCAGCGGAGGCGGGAGCAGACCCTTCCCCATATCCCCTTGGTTCCCCAAAGCCTCCCTTCACTAACCTACTTTCCAGCTCTGTTCTCCACCACCGCATGCAGGGCAATAAAAGAAGCTTCTGGGGCTACCAGTTAAAAAAAAGTTCAACCAGATCTTCCAACTTTGCAAGATCTCTTTTTTTGTGTGAGAAGTTGGAAGGTCAGATTGATCTTTTTTTTTTAGTCCAACAAACTTCTTTTGTATCCCTGCACATGGAACGGTTAGTGAAGGAAAGTGGTTGCCCTGGGGTGGGAGTTAGGATTTGGCATTATGAATGCCCTGGGGTGTGGTGGAGGTTAGAGTTTGGCATTGTGGATTATGGAGTGTTTGTGCTCTGGTGGGGGTATTCAAAATGCATGGATTCCCTGCATTTTGAAGCATCCTGTGTGACTGCATGGAAAGGAGCGCTCCATTTCTCAAGTGCCCCATTCCAGGCATACGGAGGTTGCAGTCTCTGCCAGATCTCCGCCAGATCTGGCAGAGACTGCAAGCTCTTTGGCTAAGTTTTCACAGGAAAAAGTCATTTCTCAAGCCCCTTTTTAGCAAAAACAAGCCTCCAGAGCAAGCATGCCTCACTCTTCTTAAGAGCAATCCTGCAAAAACAAGCCTCTGGAGCGAGCGGAAGCTTGTTTTGGCTAGGAAGGGGCTTGAGAAATGGCTTTTTCCTGAGAAAACTTAGCCAAAGAGCGAAGCATGTGTGCCCACAGAGAGGGCTCTGTGCTTCCTCCGGCATACGTGCCATAGGTTTGCCATCACCTATCTGAAATGGTATAAGTTCTCCTGCTAGAAGACCTCCAAGATCCCTTCCAGCTTTCTATTTCTATTTCTTTATTGGCCAAGTGTGATTGGACACGCAAGGAACTTGTCTCCAGTGCAGAAGCTCACAGTGTCCATACAAGCAACAAGTGATAAATCATGATCAGAATCATAAAATACAATCATCAAAAATCATGAGATACAACATTCAGTGATAGCCATAGGATACTAAATAAGCAATCAATATAAAACAAACTAGGATACTAAATAAACAGTATAAATCATAAGATACAAGGAACAAAGTTATAGTCATAAGAAGATAAAGAAATAGGTAACAGAAAAGATGAGAAGGATAATAGTAATACAGCCTTACTAGGTAGTTTGACAGTGTTGTGGGAATTAGTTGTTTATATTCTGACCCAGCCTTCACGAATGCTACTCAACAGCTTACTCATGAGGAAAAACCCCTTTTCAGTTAACAAGGCATGAGCAAGGCAGGAACTCGTAAAAAAAAAACCCTTTTTATTTTAACAAGGCATTTATGGAATAAACTCCAGATAACCAGTCCTTAGATGTACAAACAGTAGCAGTCTCTGCTCCCACTTGGCTGAGATAAGTACAAAGTCTCTGAGTTCCCAGCAGTAAGGCTCAATTAGCAATTCAACCCAAACACACAATGTTGCGTCCTTGGCGGGAAAGCAGACACGAGAAGCAGCTGGAGTTCTCAGTTTCTTTTATTCAGCGTTCAGTTTACAGGAAGATGGCTTCAGCCTCGCCCAAACGCCTCGCAGCCTCTTATATAGGCAACTCCCGGGTAAATGGGTTACTTTTCCCGCGCCAGCACCCGCGCATGCGCACGGCGCTGGCGACAGCCTGTCTGGTCCCGGGCAGCTTTGCACCTGCCCGGGACTGCCTGCAAACGCCCGAGCCGTTTGCAAAGGCTCGGGACATAACACCCCTTTCCCCCGGGCTAAAACTACTACCAACATACAACATTTATTTTATATGACATTTTGCTCCCCAGTGCTCCCACTGTTTACTGGCCTTTGCCTTGCCAGCAATGTTATGTAGTCTTCTAGGTACTTGGGAGATTTCTTTGCTCTCTGTGACCTTCTTAGCTCTGGATTACTGGCATAAGTCCCCTGACTGGAGGGAGGCGTGAGCCTTTTCTCTCTATTGTGCCCTGGTGTCTTCCAAGGACTGTGCCCCAATGCCTGGCCTGCTTGCTTGCCCACCGGGCTCGTCAGGCCAGGGCTTCTGTTGCTTTGTGACCTGGTTGACCTGCCTAGCTGTAGACCCTCGGGCCCCTTGAAGTGATAGCCGCTGCTGGGCGTCTCTGTAGGACCTCCTAGGTCAGTCCAAGACCTGTCAGGAGGCTGTCCATTCCCTGAACCCCATTCTGTGTTCGGGCTCGTGTGGGTTTCTGTACTTTCCCAAAACTCAGGTGTTCCCTGATTTGTGCTAGGGTTGTTGTAGTCGGGACTTGGTTCCTCGACTAGCTCTGTGTATGTTTGACCCCCTGTAGGATTTGGGGTAAGGTCAGGCCAACCTTGGGGATTGTGTGCCAGCTCTCTTGCGGGGAATGATTTGTTGGGATGCCCCCGGGTATCCTCCGTGACTGGAGTGCTGTGTGACGTGTGTGGAAAGTGAGTATGCCCCCGGGGTGACTCCCTGGCTGGAGTAGGCGTGAGTGCCTGTTGTGTGGGTAAGCTCATGGAATTCTTGTTCGGAGCGCTCGTGGAACCCTGGGATGGGCCGTTTGTGGCTCCCTCAGTGGAGATGGGCAGCAGCTCGTGCCCTTCCCTTTGCTCCAAAGGGTCCCCCTCCCCCCCTGGAAAAGACCCAGGAGTCTCAGCAGAAAAGTCTCGCCTAGAGCGAAGTTGGTCGATGTGCCGACGTAGGACACGACCGTTGTCCAGGGCAACCTCGTAGGAGAGAGGACCTGTGATCCTGGACACAGAAGCGGGGACCCATGTATGACCAGGCCCGTAATTGCGAGCCCAAACCGGGGCACCCACAAGTAGTTGTCTAGGTGCCCTAGGATGTGAGGTAGATGAAGGCAGTCTGTCCGGATGCAACCGGTCAAGTCTAGTAGTAAGTTGGCGCCCCCAACGAAGTTCAGCTGGACTTCTCCCTGTAGAAGTGGACGGTGTGGTGCGATAAGAAAGGAGAAAGTCAGCCAACCTGTGATGCCAGTCCCCGTAGGTGAGTCTCTTCAAGGCGTCCTTTGCGATGCGCACCATGCGTTCAGCCATACCGTTGGTGGACGGGTGAAAAGGCGCAGACGTGGCATGACGAATCAGGTTTGCCTGTAAGAAAGCTTGGAATTCGGAGGAGGTGAATTGAGGGCCGTTGTCGGACACAATGACATCTGGCAGCCCGTGTGCAGCAAAAATCCCCCTCAGTACCTGAATAGTCTTTGCAGTGGTGGTGGATGAGACAGGCACAACCTCAAGCCATTTTGAATGGCTGTCAACAAGGACCAAGAAGAACTGGCCCTGAAAGGGCCCAGCGTAGTCAATGTGCACCCTAGACCATGGGGACTGTGTTTCCTCCCATCTATGCACAGGAGCTTGGGGCATCTCTGGGCGAGATCGTTGGCACAGGTGGCATGCGTGTACCTTAGCCTCAATATCTTTATCTAAACCAGGCCACCACAAGTGGCTTCGTGCAAGAGCCTTCATACGGACAATGCCAGGATGACCCTCGTGGAGGGATTCTAAGACCCTAGTCCTCATTGAGGTGGGAATGACAACTCTGTTTCCCCAAAGCAGACAACCCTGAGAAAGGGACAGTTCGTTTCTTTTGGACCAGAAACTCTGAAACTCAGGACTAGGGCAGTGCTCAGGCCACCCGGACAGGACCCAGGAGCGGACACGTGAAAGTGTGTGATCTGTACCTGTTTCAGCGGTAACATCCCTGGCACTAAGAGGGAGCTCGGGCAAGGCTTGGATTGATAGAATGTTGACAGCTGGCGCGGGGTCAGCTTCTACTACTGGCAGAGGCAACCTACTGAGGCCATCAGCATGGCCCATTTCTTTCCCAGGCTTGTGGAGTAATGAAAAATCATATGCAGACAAGAAAATAGACCACCTAAGCATTCTAGGGGAAATGATGTGGGGAGTCTGCTTACGTGTGGTAAACAGTCCCAGCAGAGGCTTATGGTCAGTGAAGACCGTGAAATGCCTGCCATATAGAAAATCGTGGAATTTTTTAATTCCAGCAACAACAGCCAGAGCCTCCCTGTCTATCTGAGCGTAGTTGCGCTCGGCAGAAGACAGTGTTCTGGAGTAGTATGCAATAGGAACCTGAGTTCCATCAGACCTGAGGTGACTCAGGACAGCTCCAACCCCGTAGGGGGATGCATCACAAGCGATGCACACAGGAAGAGACTCGTTGAAATGTGCAAGAACACTGTTAGAAGTGAGCAAGGCCTTGACTTCTTTAAAGCAAGCCTCATGTGCTTGTGACCACAGCCACACAGCTTGTTTGTCTAGTAGCCTGTGAAGAGGCTCAGCTACACTAGCTTTATGTGGAAGAAAAGAATTATAGAAATTCAGGAGGCCTAGGAAGGCCTGAAGTTCGGCCTTAGACTTTGGCCTTAGACCCACTTCTGGAACAAATCTTCCTAAATGTATGCAATGAAATGATGGACAGGGCAGACCCTGTGTCTAGTTCCATAGATAATGGAACCCCTTGTAGCTTCACGCTTTTTCTTCATGGGCTTGTGTGTGCCTGTTCTACAGATGCTTCTTCGCGAAGCGCAAAAACCTACCCTATTCTGGCTGGAGAATCTGGTACCTTTCAGGCGTTCTTCTTGGGGTTGTGCCTTTCGTCGGCTCAGACACACAGCTGCAATGTGCCCTTGTTTGCCGCATGCCCGGCAGGTAGCGGAGCGGAACTTGCAGTCGGTTCTTCTGTGGCGACCTCCACAGCCGATGCACTTGAGCGGAGCCGAAGAGCTTCCCTTCTGGTTCTCTTCCTTCGCGGGGTGTAGACGGTCGACTTCCTCGTCCGGATCCTCCTCGGAGTTTCGTTGGACGTCTTCCTGGTGCACGGACGCACCCTCTGCACTGTTTCTGATCGGCCGCATGTTTTTGATGGCGCCGCCTGCTGCTTCTTCTGCGGTGACTTCCCTTAAGGCATCTTGGAAGGATAATTCTTCCTTTGCGAAAAGTCTCTGTTGTAGCTCGCGATGCCTTAACCCGCACACGAATCGGTCCCTCAGTCGTTCCTCGAGGTCCTTGAACTCGCAGGGCTTGGCGGCCTTCCGTAGCGCGGCGATGTATTCCTTTGCTGTTTCACCGGACCGTTGATCCCTCTGCTCGAAGGTGTGGCGCCATGAGATAACGGACACCTTGGGGTGGAAGTGCTCTTTCAGCAGCTTCTTCAGGTCTGCGTAGCTTACAGACTCTACTGGACCAGGTGCTACAAGATTTTCTGCGATTTCGAAGGCGTCTTGGCCGCAAACGCAAAGCAGGGTGGCGGCCTTCAAGCTATCTTCCCTCACTTGGTTTGCCTGGAAGTAGTTCTCCAGTCTGGATACGTAGGACTCCCACCGCTCTGGATGTGAGACGTCGAATTCCGAAAGCCTTCCGATTTTCGCCATCTTCGGATCTTCAGGAGACGGGTCTATCAGCCAGCCTACCCCCGAATGCGCACCGGATTGGCGGGCAGCTGCCGAGGCGACGCCGTTCCTCTTCCGCCGCTCAGGACTCCTTGGGTAAGCTTACACTTCTTCCTTTCCAGGTAGTGCAAGGCATCCCACCCTCGTCGCCAGTGTTGCATCCTTGGCGGGAAAGCAGACACGAGAAGCAGCTGGAGTTCTCAGTTTCTTTTATTCAGCGTTCAGCTTACAGGAAGATGGCTTCAGCCTCGCCCAAACGCCTCGCAGCCTCTTATATAGGCAACTCCCGGGTAAATGGGTTACTTTTCCCGCGCCAGCACCCGCGCATGCGCACGGCGCTGGCGACAGCCTATCTGGTCCCGGGCAGCTTTGCACCTGCCCGGGACTGCCTGCAAACGCCCGAGCCGTTTGCAAAGGCTCGGGACATAACACACAAAGAAAGCCAACAAACCTGCAAAGAATTGGCAAAACTCCTGGCAAAAGAAATCAGAGGAACAAGATACCATAGCATGAACTGTTGTCTGCAGCAACCGGTGCCTCCCACACCTCTCCTCTTTATAGTCCAGCCAGGGTATGGCTTCTTAGTGTCTCTTATTTTTCCTGGAGATCCATCCCACTGCCCTCTGTTGTCCTGCATGCCTCTCCTCTCTGCATATACATGCATATGGGACAGGCCCCAACCGTTCCTGCTCTTTGCCAAACACAGCTGTCTCTCTGCCTGAGTGTGAGTAGATGGGCCTGGTTCCATGTTTGACTCTGAGTCTTCTTGTTCCTCAGAATCTTCTGCAAACTCCAATGTGATCCCAGGCACCCCTTCCCATCTGACTCAGCTGCCGGATCCGCTGGCAATTGAGGAACTACAACAGTTTTGCAGAGTGATGGCATGGGGAAGAACTGTCCTTGTGTCTAGTTGTTTTGGTGTGCAATGCCCTATAGCTTCATCCTGAGGGAAGAAATTGAAATAGTTTATGTCCAGGATGTGAGAGGGCTACAGAAATTTTCACAGCACCGTTTCTGGTTCATGCAGTATACAGGTCCTCAATGCAGTATACTTTATGACCATTGAACCCCCTTGTTTCAAAAGGGACAGTTTAATTTCTCCAAAACCCAAGGGAAAAATGAAAAACCCAACTCTGCTTATAGGATAAGGTATGCTCCTTTATTTTGCATCAGCATCCTGCTTTCTGTGGCCTTGGCATCTCTTAAAGAGTTAGATGCAATCTTTGGCTACTCAACAACTCAAACAAAAACAACTCCAGGATCAGTTTAGAAATGAGAGTCATCTGCTCTGTAGGGCATGTGCACAAATGACTTTTGTTTTTTACATTTATTTCTAGGAGGATGTACCATGCTGGCTGTGACTGCTTTTGTATCAGCTGTCAAACTCCATCAGCTTACAGAAAGAATTGCCAATTTTCGGGAAAATGGCTTCCAGTTTCTCATCCTGGAAGAAAAGTATATGCCTTCTTTCTGGCTTTGTGTAGCAAGTGCAACAATCCATGGGCTGAATCTGGTCATTGTTGCCCTCAGCGCAATTCACTTCCCGACTTTGAAAACAAAGACAGAAGAAGCAAATGTTACAGCAGAAGATATCATGTACTAAGTCCTTTGTTTCCAATTTGCCCTCTTCAGAACTTCCATGATTCTTTGATCATCTGCATATTTTAAAGCCACTGACATCAAGTAGGAAAAATTGGTATCACAAACAGGTTGATTTCAGCAAATGCTGAGGTCCATTGACTGCTGTGCCCATAAGCTGGAAGAGGATTGTGTCTCCCTCATAGTGTTCAAAAATTTAGGTGTCCTCCACCTTCTCCTGCTGGTTATAACTGTCATTCATAAATCTTCCAATCACCAAAAAAGAAGTTTACTACCTTTGCCCCAACATTGTGCATTGGAAAATGGATACCTTTGCTTCATGAAAACTAATTCAGTTTATCATCATTAGCCTTTGTTCAATACCTCAGAAACTAAAGAGATCTGTATCTGTATCTTTGTCTGTATCACTGTTTCTTTAAAGATGAGGAACTAAAGGAGAACTTTTCCTCCTGCCACATGTGTCAGAATCCAATTATATTTCATCTCTAGTTATCAATTATAGAAAACTCCATTTCTGCCTTCTGTGGATTCTGTCATATGATGAAGGGAAGGGGGTGAACAAAGGGGCTTTATGGCCCTCACTTCCTTCGGTACACTTCAAAGGAACTGGATGTGTGTATCACCGAAAGGATTAACCATAACAATGGGGCTATTACCTTTCATGTAGTTTTCTCTGAAGTCTCCATCCAGCCGGCAGTAAGGAAAAGGGGATGGGAGTTAATGCCTGAGACTGTCGCTGGAAGAAGGGGGTGATTGGGTGGGGCTACTGGGGAACCCCTTAAAACCTTAAATGGGAGAGCTTGGACTCCAAGTCCTGTCTAGAATGCCTGCAACCATTTTCTCTTAATAAAGGATGCCTGTTGGAAGAATTATTCCAAGAGTTCTGTCTTCTTAAGATGCAAAGTGGGGTTTCCGGTGGCTGCGTTGGTGTTGATGGCAGCTGTTTTACAGCTGCCTCTCCCGGGAGATTGTAAAAGCCGGTTAAATAGCGACAATCAGCTGTTTTATGGCTTGAAAACTTCTTCCCGGGTGAAGGGAAGAAGGTGAGCTCTCTCGTGGATAGGAGTTGAGCCTCACCAATCTCCCAGGGATTTTTTCTCAGGAGGTGAAGTGTGAGAGCTCCTCCGAAGTCCGGGTGTTGCTCCGTTTCCTGGGATGTCTTTGTTCTCCAAAGAGAACGAAGCCAGACGCCGCCTCCACTGCTGCTTTCCTAATGAAAACTGTAAGTTACTTTTAAAGCAGACAGAGCTGTCAGGAGGACAATGATTGGATTTTACTTCTAACTTAACTCAGGGAGAACTAACATCTTCTCCTGTTACTATTTTAACAAATTGCTGGAGTCAAGAAATATGGCGGAGGACTATTGTTTCTTTGTTACTCTCCTTGTTTGAACACTTTCACTTTCTACTTTTTATCAATGGATTTCCTGGTAATAGCTTTAACAACGTAATGGACTTGATTTGTTTAAGATAATTCCTTTTTTTAAAGAGTAAACTTCTTTTTTTTGCTGTTCTTGTTCTTTTTATTTTTACTAGTTTTTAATTCTTTTTTTTTTTAAAAAAAAAAATTCCTTTGTTAAAATGGCTTCAAAACGTCCTGGACCTGCTTCTCTTCCTAAAGTTGCAACTCCTTCTTCAGCAACTCAGACTGTACAACAACTCAGACCTAAACTTTCTCCACCCTCACCACCACCTCAGTCAATAACACTTAAAGATTTGCAAGATGCTTTGAAGAACATTTATGAGAAAACTATACAAAAGTCAGCAGAACTTATTGAGAAAAAAAATGACCAGATGAGGGTAGATATTATTTCTGCACTTGAGGGGCTTGCTGGACTTGTAGAAAAAATTGATGACAGGGTGGATGAAGTGGTGGGGAAGGCTGAAATACTACAAGATAGAGTTGATAAGATAGAAGATAATGCAGACAATGTACAGAATGAGATTTTAATGTCACAATATAGAAAAATGGAGTTTGCTTTGAGAATAAGAGGTTTGAAGGAGAATGTTCAGGAGAATTTGAAAGAAGAAATTGCAATAGAATTGGCTTCTATTTTGGAATGCAGCCCTGAAGCAATGTTGAGAGATATAGAAAAGATTTTTAGAGTTAATTCATGGGTCGCAAGACAGAGGAAGCTACCAAGAGATGTGGTGGTTTATTTTGCTAGAAGATCATTGCGGAATGAAATTATTCAGGCTTTTTATAAGCACAGATTTCAGATTGCAATTCAAGATGTGATAATCTTAAAAGAAATACCTTCAAAAATCCTTAGGAGAAGGAGAGATTTTGCTTTTTTGGCTGATGAACTTAAGAAACAACAAATTCAATTCAGATGGTATATTCCTGTGGGGATAGTGGTGACTTATCTGGGTTTACGTTATCGCCTTAATACACTTTCTAAAGCAAAAGATTTTTATATGACTGTGTTAAAAGCAGAGGCACCACCATCTCCAAGATCAAAAAAAGATGAGAGCAAGGCAGAAACACAATCTAATGTAGGCTTAAAGCCACTCCCAGGAGAAGAGTTATTGGTTGAATCTATTCAATTAATTGATGACCCAAAACAACAGAGAATTACACGTGCTGCCTATAAACGTAGAGAAAGAGAACAACAACAGCAACAGCAACAAAAGGTTGATGATGGATCACACTTTACTTCGGAGCCAGTGGGAGGAGCAAGGCCAAAGAAATCATTGACTGCAAGTCTAGAGGTTTTGTTCCAAAGGCTTGAACCTGCCAAGAATGGCAAAGCTTCTAACCTGGAATGTTAAGTGTTAACGGGCTTAGCACTCCACAGAAAAGAAATAAAGTTTTTTACTATTTGAAACAACATAAAAATGATATTATTTGTTTGCAAGAGACTCATATTATTTCCAAAGATCAAAAATATTTGTTCAACCCTCGGCTGGGGGTACATTTTACAGCTCCTGCATTGCAGAAAAAAGGAGGTGTAGTTATATATGTAAGAAAAGAGCTTTCAACAAAATTAATTGACTCGGATTTACAAGGCAGATACATTATTACTGATCTTTTAATAAATGATAACAGAACTCTTCTTGTTGGATTATATGCTCCCAATCAACAACAAAAACATTTTTACAAGATGATTCATCAGAAACTAATTTCTTTGGATTATAAATCGGTTATTATGATGGGAGATTGGAATGGTGTTTTGGATCCAAGCAAAGATAAGAAGGGTTCTTTTAAAGTGTGTAACCAGGGGAGACTTCCTAAAGCTTTTTTGATTTAAAGGATGATTTGGAACTCAGAGATATTTGGAGAGAATGTAACCCTCAGGAAAAAGATTTCACCTTTTTTTCAGACAGGCATCAATCTTATTCTAGAATTGACTTTTTTCTAGTTACTAATGACTTTTCTTTCAGAGTGAGGAATACTAAGATATTTTCTAGAATTTTTTCAGATCATAGTCCTGTATGGTTGGAAATTTCTTTGGATAAAGGGTCTAGAAGGTCTTGGAGGTTAAATGAGAATTTATTTAGATATGAAGAGAATATATAGAAATGTAGAGGTTATTTAAAAGAATTTTTCTCTTGGAATATGAATAAGGGCACCTCGATGCCAATGGTTTGGGATTCCAGTAAAGCATACATGCGAGGGATTTTGATCTCTATGAATAATGCTCACAGACGTAAACAAACTGAGAAGCGTAAAGAGTTGGAAGATGAGATCAAATGTAAGGAAAAGATTTTATTATCAAATCCAATGGATAATAATTTGAAAGCTTCTATAACTCTGCTTAAGGAACAATTTAATATGTTAATAGCGGATCAGATGGCAATTAATTTGAGGTATATGAAGTATAATACATTTTGTAATGCAAATAAACCTGGTAGATGGTTGGCTTATCAATTATGTAAGAAGCAGAAATCAAGGATTATAAACAAAATATGTTATAAAGGCAAAGAGGTGTATCAACAAAATTTGATTAAAAAGGCTTTTTTAGATTTTTATTCTAAGTTATATACTAGTGAAGTTATACAAATTTCAGAAATAGAAAACTATTTGTTGTTGTTAATTGCGAAGTCGTGTCCGACCCATCGCGACCCCATGGACAACATTCCTCCAGGTCTTCCTGTCCTCTACCATCTTCTGGAGTCCATTTAACTTCACACCTACTGCTTCAGTGACTCCATCCAGCCATCTCATTCTCTGTCGTCCCCTTCTTCTATTGCCCTCAATCTTTCCCAGCATTAGGCTCTTCTCCAGTTAATCCTTCCTTCTCATTAGGTGGCCAAAGTACTTGAGTTTCAACTTCAGGATCTGGCCTTCTAAAGAGCAGTCGGGGTTGATCTCTTCTAGGACTGACCGGTTTGAACTCCTTGCAGTCCAAGGGACTCGCAGGAGTCTTCTCCAGCACCATAGTTCAAAGGCCTCAATTCGTTTGCGCTCAGCCTTTCTTATGGTCCAACTTTCACAGCCATACATTGCAACTGGGAAAACCATGGCCTGGACTATACGCACTTTTGTTGGCAGGGTGATGTCTCTGCTTTTTAGAATGCTGCCTAGATTTGCCATAGCTTTCCTCCCCAGGAGCAAGCGCCTTTTAATTTCTTGGCTGCAGTCCCCATCTGAGGTGATCTTTGAGCCCAGAAAAATAAAATCTGTCACTACCTCCATTTCTTCCCCATCTATTTGCCAGGAATTGAGAGGGCCGGATGCCATGATTTTGGTTTTCTTAATGTTGAGTTTCAAGCCAACTTTTGCACTCTCCTTCTTCACCCGCATCAAGAGGCTCTTTAGTTCCTCTTCACTTTCTGCCATTAGAGTGGTATCAGAAAACTATTTACAACAAGCCAATTTTCCCAGATTTACAACTGATCAGCGTGATGGGATTAATGCTTCAATTACTGCTGAAGAGATTACCTCTGCAATTAAACAATTAAAGGTTGGTAAGACGCCAGGCACTGATGGATTAACTGCAATTTATTACAAGATGATATCAGAAGAAATGATAGAACCATTGAAGGAACTTTTTAATGACATTTTGCTGGGAGCAGAGTTACCTCCATCTTGGAAAAGGGCCTTCATCTCATTGATTCCAAAGGACGACCAAGACTTGTCCCAACCTAGAAATTATAGGCCTATATCTTTGTTAAATACGGACTATAAGATTTTTGCAAAGATATTGGCAAATAGATTAATGCAGGTTTTGAAACAACTGATTCATACTGATCAATCGGGATTTATAATGGGAAGATATATGAAAAATAATGTAAGACAATTGGTTAATATAATAGAATATTTGGATAAGAATAATCAAATTCCTGCTGCCTTAATATTTATAGATGTGGAGAAAGCATTTGATCAATTAGATTGGAAATTTTTATTGAAAGTGGTAGAGGAAATGAACTTTGGAGATAAATTTTTGTGTGCTCTTAAAGCTGTATATCAGCAACAATCAGCACAAATTATAATTAATGGGGGATTAACAGAGCAATTTAAAATAGAAAAAGGTTCTAGACAGGGTTGTCCTCTATCCCCTTTGTTATTTGTATTAACTATGGAAATCTTACTTATTAAAATTTGAGAATCCCCTAGATTAAAAGGAATAAAAATAAACAAGATTGATTATAGGTTGAAAGCTTTTGCTGATGATTTGGTGGTGACATTATCTTATCCAATAGATTCGGTTAATGAATTGGTTGAAATTTTAGCTCAGTATGGACAGGTCTCTGGTTTTAAGGTGAATAAGAATAAAACTAAAATTTTATTGAAAAATGTGTCTATGAAGGGAAAAGATACTATAGCTGAAGTAACAGGTTATGAAGTAGTTAATAAGGTTAAGTATTTAGGAGTATATATTTCAACATCTAATGGGAAATTGTGTAAGAATAATTATGAACAATTGTGGATAAAGGTACAAAAAGACTTAAATGACTGGCAAAAATTACAATTATCATTGTTGGGGAGAATTTCAGTAGTAAAGATGAATGTTCTACCAAAGTTTCTTTTTTTATTTCAGATATTACCCATTTTGAAAAAGGATGCAAATTTGGAAGAGTGGCAGAAGGGTATCAATAAATTTCTATGGGGTGGCAAGAAATCAAGGGTTAAGTTTAAGATTTTACAAGATGCTAGAGAAAGAGGTGGACTTAAAGCACCTAATCTGAAATTATATTATGATGCGGCCACCTTAACCTTAGTAAGTGATTGGCTCAATTTAACAAATAAAAATATTTTGGTTCTTGAAGGCTGGGATTTATTATTTGGTTGGCACACATATTTAGTTTTTGATAAGAAAGTAGATTGGGTGTTTAAATCACATATTTTAAAAAATGCCATACTTCGAGTCTGGAAGAAGTATTATTACAAATTAAACTATAAAATACCCATTTGGGGGATTCCTGGACAGGCAATTCAAGGGGTTTCTAAATGGGTGAATTTTGACAATATTTCCTACAAAGAGTTGCTCATTTGGTCAGGTACAGATTGGCAATTAAAGTCTTTTGATTTGTTAAGGCAAGAAAATATTTTACAATCATGGTTTCAATATTTACAAATAATAGAGAGATGGAGGGTAGATAAGAAGGTGGGAATTACTTTAACAGATGAAAACTTGGTAATTCAGATTAAAGATCAGAAATTTGCTCATATCAAAAGAATTTATAATGAGTTAATAAAATTGGATTCAGAAACAGAGTTAGTAAAAGATTGTATGATCAAATGGGCTCAGAATATATAGGAACTGATCTTAATGGATTCCTGGGAGATAATTTGGGTTAGAAATGTTAAATTTACTCAAGCACAAAATTTGAGGGAAAATTTTTATAAAATGTTTTATAGATGGCATTTGGATCCTAAAAAGTTATCTTGTATGTATCCGAATTTGCAACCCAAATGTTGGAGATATGGTTCTTTGGATGCAACTTATTTTCATGTTTGGTGGACTTGCAAAAATATTAAAGCTTTTTGGATTATGATTTGGTGGAACATTCAAAAGGTTTTTAAAAGGAAAATTAAATTTACTCCCCAGTTATTTCTTTTGGGTATTTTTGTGGATTTTGATGTTAAAGAAACTATTTTAATGCTGAATTTAATAACAGCAGCAAGACTATTGGTGGGTCAGTATTGGAAAAAAGATTCTCTGCCTTCTTTGGAAGAATGGGTGTTCAAGGTTTCTAATTTAGCAGAAATGGCTAAAATTTCTGCTTATTTAAAGGATCAGTCACAAAAGAGATATGTTTCTGTATGGAGAAGATGGATAGAATATATTCAGAAGAAGTATGGAACAACAAAGTTTCATTTATTTTATGAATAATGGATTTTTTATTAAATTATGAATTGAAGTTTGCAGAGAGTTAAGGGGTATTATGATTTTGGTTATTGTATAAGTAGTAAGTTTAAGTTGACTATGTTTAGTTTTTTTGTGTGTGTAACCCTGTACTGAGCTCTGGGAAGTCGGGGGGAGAAGGGGGTGGGGGGAGGGGGGAGGGGAGAGTATGGGTAGTATGTTCAATAGTTCAGATAAATAGGAATAGTTTTATATTTTTAACATTTATTTTATTTTATTTTATTTTTTGGTGATAGAGGATTGCTCGAGCATTTTCCCCTAGACCGCATCCAATTGAGAAGAAGAGGAGAGGGATAAGCAAGTAGAAAGATGGAGGAGAGAGGGAGGAGAGGAGGAGAGTGAGGAAGTAGAAGGAAGGGGGAAGTGAAGAGATGAGAGGGGGATGCGGTTTGGGGGGGAATGGGTGAGCAATGTCGGAATTTGTGTGTTGTATTTTAACTTGTTTATGTATCTGAATTTTTTTTCTTATGATTGTAATGAAAATAAAATAATATTTTTTTTAAAAAAAGATGCAAAATGGGGTGGGTCCTTACATTAGACAGGACTTGCAAAATTAATCCACCTGGAAGGGAGACTCTTGCCGGGGGATTTTGCAAAAATTTACAATGTCAGACAATGGAGCAAGAAAGGGGGAAAACTCCCTGGAAAGAGAGCCGCTGCCCCAACTGGAACCTTGCCGGATGTTGGGATCCGAGAGGTCAGATTCTTCAGGAGAAGAAGTAGTGGAGACACGGGACCACAAGCCTCACTGGTCAATGGGCGTTGGAAAGAAAAGTGAGTGGGGAAAGGAATCAAGAAAGGTGACCCTGAGACGGGGGACCAAGCAACCAGAATGGAAGCAGGAGATGGAGAAATCCCTGCACGCAAGTGAAGAGGGAGAAAGCTGGGCACCGTACTCAGACTGGATCCTAGAGAAAGCTATTGACCTGATAAAGAGAACTCTCAGCTCCCTAAGAGAGGAGAATCCTGAGCCCTACGGCCGCCCCAGCTCCTGGAGCCACAAAGGGAGAGACACCAAGGGGGACGTGGAACCTGCAACCCCAGGGACATCTGCTGATCCAGTAGTCCCCACCCCCTACCGAACCACAGATGGCGATCTGGACAGAAGACACTACCACCAATAACGAAGGCACCGATCCATTCCAAGACGTCCGCCATTGGAGGTGAAATTCAAAGGGGAGCCAACATGCTTGGGGTTTTTCCTAACCCAAGTCCTCAGCTACATGGAGGAATATGGGCAGGACATCCCCAGCGACAAAGCCCGCATCCGGATCATGCAATCTGCCCTGGACTGACTGGCTGCAGATTGTGTGGTGAACTTGCACGACTCCAATGCCCCAGAACTCAGCGACTTCAACCGTTTCATGTCCTCTCTGAGAAGACGATTTGAAGACCCCCTGGCTGATCGCAAAGCCCGCAAAAGAATAAAAACGATGAGGCAAGGCAAACGCCCAGTGGCTGAATATACACAAGAATTCCGGGCCATTGCCAGCAAACTGAACTGGCCAGAAGACATCCTCCTTAGCCAATTCAAAGATGGACTAAATTATGACCTATATGACTCTTGCCTGCCCCGAGGGGACCCACACCAACTTGAGGAATGGTACATCTTGGCAGAGGAAGCAAAGATCGACATATTGAAGAAACATCACCGAGGAAAATAATGGAGCCGCTCCCCGCCTGAGTTGACACACAAATCAGTGAAACCATTGGCTACAGCCAAGAAGCAAATGGGGTGTTTCAAGTGCAGAAGGGAAGGGCATCGAGCTGTAGAATGCCACTCCAAAGCCCCCCAGCACAACCCAGACCCCCAATCAGCAAATCCGGAAAGTCTTCAGCTAAGCCAAAAAAAACTGCCATGAGAATGATGGAAATTGCAGAACCCCCCACCTCTGCTCATCAGGGGGAAAGAACTCCAGCCTACACCGCAGGGCCGGTGGACGCCTCAGATGACAGCTCGGAGGGCGAACCCCTGGTAAGTGGACGCATCACACCCATCCTCAAGACTGTGAATATATTAATTCCCCCCATGCCCAAAGCCGTGAGGGTGAAAGCCTTAATAGACTCTGGCTGCACCCGCTGCCTCATTAGCCCGACACTAGTGGGGAATCTGGGCATTCCGTCGAGGAGACTGGAACAACCAATCTCATTTGGCCAGTTAGATGGATCTATAGTGGGGGGGGTGCCAGCTACCCTAGCCACTCTACCAATACACCTCTCCCTGGGCAAACATGAGGAGGACATAACGTTTGTGGTGACCCCAGGCATGGAATGCCCAATGATCCTAGGGATGGAATGGTTAAAAAAATGGAACCCCTGGGTAAATTGGAGGATGACCGAAATCAAATTCCTGAAGGGGGACCCTATGGACTTAAAACCCCAAGGGAGGCTACCAGAATCAAGAATAGAAAAAGCATCCCTGGGTGAGGAAAAGGGACTAACAGAAATACCAGAGGAATACAGAGACCTTGCTGAAGTTTTCAGTGAGGAGAGGGTGGATGAGCTCCCCCCCCCCACCGACCCACAGACTGTACCATTGAATTCAAGCCTGGGGCAAAACTCCCGGAGCCCAGATTATACTCCATGAGCCCAAAGGGGAAGGAGGAAATGGAAAGATTCATAAAAAAAACCTAGAGAGAGGTTTCATTGAGACAGCCAAGCCTAAAGTGGCTGCCCCAGTCCTCTTTAGAGAGAAGAAGGATGGCTCTTTACGCTTATGCATGGATTATAGGGCCCTGAATACAATCAGTGAAAGCAACCTATACCCTCTGCCCCTCATGAAAGACATGCTGTCACACCTCTCGAAAGGGAAAAATTTTTCTAAACTAGACCTAAGGGAAGCTTACTATCACGTGAGAATTAAGGAAGGGGACGAATGGAAAACCGCATTTAACTGCCCCATGGGGTGCTATCAATTCAAAGTCTTGCCATTTGGATTACAAGGGGGCCCTGTAGTCTTTATGCAATTAATCAATGATGTTCTAAGGGAGCACCTGTTTAAGGGGGTCCTTGTTTACTTGGACGACATTCTTATCTTCACCGAAACAAAAGAGGAACATGTCAACCTTGTCAGAGCGGTTTTAAAGAAACTGTGAGCCGCCCACCTATATGCCAAACTCTCAAAATGCGAATTCCACCAGGAAAGGATAGACTACCTAGGTTATCGCATATCCCCCCAGGGCATTGAAATGGACCCAGAGAAGGTCATAGCAGTATTAGATTGGGCACCACCCCGCACAAGAAAGCAACTACAAAGTTTCCTGGGCTTTGCAAACTTTTACCGCCAATTCATCCCCTCATTTGCCCAGATAGCCTTGCCCCTCACTAACTTACTAAAAACGAAGGGAGCATCCTCAGTAAAACCTAGCCAGCCACTAACATGGACAATGGAGTGCCAAGCAGCGTTTGAGAGACTTTTGAGAAAAAGAGATTTTTTTCTGCCGAACCAGTACTAAGGCACCAGACATGGATAAGCCCTTCGTAATACAGGCAGATGCAAGTGATGTGGCAGTGGGGGCTGTTCTATTACAAGAAAACGATGATGGAGTATTGCAACCCTGTGCATATACATCCAAGAAACTCACAGAAACAGAACAGCACTGGCCCATATGGGAGAAGGAGGCATACGGGATACGTTGGGCATTACTCACGTGGCGACAGTTCCTGGAAGGGAACAAAATCCCCTTCCAGGTGTGGACTGATCACAAAAATTTGGAAGCCCTGAAAGCACCCAGGAAACTCAATCCCAAACAAGCCCGCTGGTCCCAGTATTTTCACCAGTTCCAATTTAAGCTCAAACATTTACCAGGGAGAAAGAACTTTCTGGCAGATGCACTATCTCGCATGCCCCAATATAACAGTGCACGAACCACAGACTCTAAACCAATGATGGCAGAGTCACAACTGGCAGCACCAGTAACCACAAGAACCCAAGCTAAATTAAAACCACAACTGGACCGCCAAACTGGAATTGAATTCCGGAAAAGTTTGGAAACAGATGAATGGTTCCAGAAAAACAAAAATGTGTGCACAATGAGGGACAAGTTGCCTTGGGTAGGGGAAAAGTTATATATACCAACAACCCAAAGAGTCACTTTCATGCAGCTTTGCCATGACACAAAATCAGCAGGGCATTTTGGATTTGTAAAAACTTTACACTTAATTAAACGGCAATTTTGGTGGCCATCAATAAAAAAGGACATAGAAAGTTATGTAGCCAGCTGCCCAAAATGTGCTACTGCAAAGAGGTTGCAAGGGAAATCGCCAGGACTATTACAAACAGTGGCAAATCCCTCAGCCCCCTGGAGGGAACTAGCCATGGATTTTATAGTGGAATTGCCAGAAAGCAATGGGAATACTGTTGTCTGGATGGTCACGGACTTGTTTTCCAAACAGGTGCACTTTATCCCTTGCCAAAAGATTCCCACTGCAAAAGCCTTAGCAAAACTTTTCGTCCAGCACATTTACAGATTGCACGCATCATCTCTGATAGGGGAGTGCAATTTACATCTGCATTTTGGAAGGAATTTTTATCCCTCTTAGGGACCACTCAGGGACTGACATCTAGCCATCATCCACAAGGGGATGGACAAACAGAACCTTGTCATTCAGTACTTGAGCAATATTTGAGATGTTTTTTGAATTTCCAGCAAAATGATTGGACGGACTTACTCCCTTTTGCAGAAGTTGCTTACAATAATGCAGTCCACTCCAGCACAGGTTACACTCCTTTTCAAATAGCCAACGGTCAAAGTTTCAACCCCATGCCAGAATTAACCCCAAACAAACCAATGATCCCATCACTGAAAGAATGGATGAAACAATTACAAGACACCTGGCCAATAGTTAGAAAAGCACTAGATGAAGCTAGGCAGGCATACAAAGCACAAGCTGATAAAAAAGGGTTGAGCCTACACCATTCATTGTAGGAGAAATGGTGTACTTATCTACAAAATACCTAAAGTCCCTATAGCTCTGTAAAAAACTTGGACCAAAATATATAGGGCCTTTTCCAATTAAAAGAATCATAAACCCAGTAACAGTAGAATTAGAATTACCCAAAAATCTCAGGCAAATACACCCAATTTTTCATTGCAGCTTGCTGAAAAGAGAGCGTCAGTCACCTCTACAGCCAAAACTCCCCCCCCCACCTCCAATCATGGTGGAGGGCGAACAACACTTCGAAATAAAGGAAATCCTTGACTCTAGGAGATATCATGGAGCGACTCAGTACCTAGTTGCCTGGAAACACCTCCCTCCATCCTCACAAAACGAGTGGGTCCATAAACGTCATGTCAGAGCCCTGAAGCTATTAAAGAAGTTTCACACAGAATATCCTAACAAGCCTGACTAACTTTTATACCTGTTTTGTTTTCTTTCAGGTGGATCTGTCTTATTTTTGAGGGGGCAGGATGTCGGAATCCAATTATATTTCATCTCTAGTTATCAATTATAGAAAACCCCATTTCTGCCTTCTATGGATTCTGTCATACGATGAAGGGAAGGGGGTGAACAAAGGGGCTTTATGGCCCTCACTTCCTTCGGTTCACTTCAAAGGAACTGGATGTGTGTATCACCAAAAGGACTAACCATAACAATGGGGCTATTACCTTTCATGTAGTTTTCTCTGAAATCTCCATTCAGCCGGCAGTAAGGAAAAGGGGGTGGGAGTGTAATGCCTGATATTGTCACTGGAAGAAGGGAGTGATTGGGTGGGACTACTGGGGAACCCCTTAAAACCTTGAATGGGAGAGCTTGGACCCCAAGTCCTGTCTAGAACACCTGCAACCATTTTCTCTTAATAAAGGCTGCCTATTGGAAGAATTATTCCAAGAGTTCTGTCTTCTTAAGATGCAAAGTGGGGTGTTAATTCATACTCAGATATGTTATTCTTTGCAAGATACCATAAGCCTTTGCTAAAGATTTAAAGGAAATTCGTCTTTTTTGAGGAGCAACAAAAATTAGATGAACAATTAATTTCCTATTACAATTTTTGTCTCTCTCTTGGGTGGGCCAAGGTATTGGCTTTCCCAGCCAAGCATCATGAAAAGTTTGGCCTAACTTAAGTATAATTCATAGCTGAGATTACAAGACGTGCACTAATGTTTTGTTGGAGAACTTGTCAGATGGCATTCCCTGTGCAAGGAAGTGGAATTATGGAACTATTGTAAACTCTCCAGTCATGGGACTCCATGTGAATTTGTGGATTGAAGGTCCAAATCTTCAAAATGGAAGGTGAGGCATTGTGATCCAAGCCCTGCTTGCCATCTGACAGATTTTGACCCCCTCTCAAATGCTGCTGTTGTGTTATTTCAATGATGTCACCCATAAAGCACTAAACATTTCATCCTTCTCTTCAAAATAGAAGGAAAATGGTGCTGATGAGCCGATGGCTCAAATCACTTGTTCTATGTCTCCTTTTATTTTTATTTATTCATTTATTATTGTATTCTATTTTATTTTGCATCACTAGCCCATTTTTATTATTTTTACTGAGCCTTGAAGATAATCACAATATCCTTAGCATTTTGGAATTTAATTCAAGAGTCTAAAATAAATGGAGAGCTTCCGGTGGGAGGCGACGGCGATGGCGGCTAGCTTTTAGCCGTCCAGCTGGGGAAGTGTCAGAGCCGCGGAGCGCAGCGCGCATCAGCTGGCCCGCGGCTCGGAAATCCCTTCCCGGGCAAAGGGAAGGGATAGAGAACGCAAGAGTAGAGGTAGAACCCCTGAACCCCCTCTGGATTTATTTCTAGAGGGGGTGAAAGGAGTGTTCCCTCGGAGCTCTTGCTGATCTCCGCCTCCCAGCTGTTTTTGCTTCCTTGGAAGCAAAAGAAACCGCCGCTTCTATCTCCGTGTTTACAGCATTTTGGTGAGTAATTTTTAAACGGACGGAGCAGTTTAAAGGATTTTTTGTTATATTTTAGGTGTTTATTTTTTTATCTTTTGATTTTTACTATTTTTCCTCCTTTTTTTGTTATACTAGTGAAAGGATTTAAGATGGCGTTTTGAAACTGTCGGAGTTTTTTTTCCTTTCTCTTTTGTTTTACTTTCCCTTTCTAAGGACTGTTTTTTGCTTCTGCTTTTGCTTTTGGTTTAGAATTTTTTCTTTTGAACTGTTTGCTCTTTTACTACTTATTCTTTGGATTTACTCTGGACTTTTAATGACTATAGTTTGTCTCTTTTTAAAAAATTTTTTTTTTTCTTTCCTCCTCCCTTTTTGGCTGGAGGGGAAAGGGAAGTGACAATTGTGCTTTTTAAAATGGCTTCAAAGAGGCAGCAGCCTTCCTCAGCACCTAAGGTTATTTCTTCTCCTATAACTTCCACTGCACAGCTACAACAACAATCTAAACATGTACCACCGGCTCAGCCACCACCCTCCCCTCCTCTACCTGGACTTTCAGTACAAGAGGTTAGAGGCATAATGGGAGAGATTGTAGTTCAAATGAGAGAGGAAATGAATCAATTTGTTTCACAGATTAAATCAGAAATTAAATCTGATCTCAAAGAAGAGATAACGGGTATAAAGTCTAAATTGCAAGAAAATAATAATGAACTACGACAAGATATATTGGCAGCTGTTTCAGGTTTGGCTACTGTGGTGGTTAAGCTCGACGCAAGGCTTGAGGAAGTGGAAGACAAAGTTGACTCTTTGGATGATAAAATTCAAGACGTGGAAAGGAAGGTGGACTCCTCACAAGAAGATATTTTGATGTTTCAGTATAGACAGATGGAGTATGCCCTGAGGATTAGAGGCCTCAAGGAAGATATCAATCAAGATTTGGTGGAGGTGGTCCTTACTGATCTGGCGCTGGCCTTGGATATGGATAAAGGAGAATTACAGAGAGAAGTGGAAAAAATTTATAGACTCAACTCCTGGATTGCTAAGCAGAAGAATTTGCCTAGAGATGTGGTGATTTACTTTACAAAGAAGTCCCTGCGGAATGAGATTATACAAGCCTTTTACAACAAAAGATTTCAGATTGCCGCCCAAGATGTCATCATTCTAAAGGAAATCCCATCCAAAATTTTAAGAAGTAGAAAAGACTTTGCTTTTTTAACCAATGAGCTTAAAGCTAGATCGATGCCATTTAGATGGGAAATTCCGATGGGTATTGTTTTGAGCCATGCTGGGACACGCTACAGATTGAACACAGTTGATAAAGCTAGAGATTTTTATACTTCGGTCCTGGGTGCAGGCTCAACTTCATCTGGTCGGAAATCTTTGAGTGGTAAGGAAGCTGAGCAGCAATCTGAGGCATTAGATTTGGTTTCCGCAGGGATGATAGAAGTGGCAAAGCAACGCCAGACGGAGGCTAAAGAGCAGAGGATGACTCGTGCAGCCTATAAGCGTAAAGAGAAGGAGCAACGTAAAAAAGAGCCCAAAGAGAGTTCTCCTGGAAGTGCTTCACCGCCGGTGGGAGGAGCAAGACCCAAGAGTTATGCAACACACGCAGCTCTGTCAGATTTTGATGGTGTCTTCTCCAGGCTGCGTGCCAAGGGAGATGGCAAAGTTTTTGACCTGGAATGTTAATGGATTGAATTCTCCTCAGAAACGGAAAAAAATCTTTTATTATTTGAAGCAACATACCAATGATGTTATTTGTCTACAGGAAACTCATATTTTACTTAAAGACCAGAAATATTTAGTTAATGCTCGTTTGGGATCTCATTTTATATCTCCTGCTCCTGGGAAGAAAGGGGGAGTTGTTATATATGTTAAACAAAACCTACCAGCTTGTCTGGTAGAATCAGATCCCCAGGGGAGATATGTGATGATTGAACTTGGTATATATGGTAAGAAAGTACTTATAGTTGGACTTTACGCTCCAAATCAACAACAGGAACAATTTTATAAACAGTTACATCAAAAAATAACTTTGCTTGATTATAGATCAGTGGTATTAATGGGTGATTGGAATGGTGTCTTAGATACACTAAGGGATAAGAAAGGTTCCTCTCCTTTTCTTAAACAAGCAAGGCTACCTAAAGCCTTTTTTGACATGAAAGAAGACTGGGAATTAAGGGATTATTGGCGGGAACGTAACCAAGAGGAGAGAGACTTTACTTTTTTTTCTGATAGACACCAATCTTTTTCAAGAATTGACTTTTTCTTGATTACCACGGACTTGTATAATAAAGTAAAGAATGTAAAGATTTTTCCTAGATCACTGACGGATCATAGTCCAGTTTGGATGGAGCTGATTCAAGAGAAAGAGGAAAGAAGATCTTGGAGAGTTAATGAAAATTTGTTTAGACAAGAAAAGAATGTTCAAAAACTAAAGGAGTGTTTAAAGGACTATTTTGCTTTGAATATGTATAAGGGGACTTCAATGTCAATGGTATGGGATGCAGGTAAAGCATTTATGCGCGGTGTTTTGATAAAAATGAATAATTTTTATAAGCGAAATCAGATTCAGAAACGTAGAGAACTTGAAGATGAAATTAAATTAAAAGAAAGGGCTTTGATTTTAAATCCTTCTGATGAGAGTATTAAAGAATCTGTAAAGTTATTAAGGTCACAATTTAATATGTTGATAGCAGATCAAGCTGCAACCAACTTATTATTTATGAAACAAAATACATTTTGTAATGCCAATAAGCCTGGGAGATGGTTGGCTTATCAATTAAGAAAGAAACAGAGACAAAGAATAATAGAGAAAATAAACTATAAGGGTAAATTAGTTTCTCAGAAGGAATTGATTAAAAAATCTTTTTTGGATTATTATCAAAACCTATATAAATCTACTAATATACAAATGCTAGATATAAATAAATATTTAGCTGAGGCAAGTTTTCCTAAACTGACTGAGGATCAGAAATATGAAATTAATGGTTTAATTACTAAGGAGGAAATTACCTCAGCAATTCAACAATTGAAATTAGGGAAAGCACCGGGTACGGATGGGTTAACAGCTGTTTATTACAAAGTTCTAATAGAGGAGATGATCCAACCATTACATGATCTTTTTAATGGTATTTTACAGGGTTTAGAGATTCCTCCTTCATGGCGTAGTGCTTTTATATCATTGATTCCAAAGGAGGATCAAGATCTTACCCTACCAAAAAATTACAGGCCTATATCTCTTTTAAATGTGGATTATAAGATATTTGTAAAAATTTTGGTAAATAGGCTTATGAGGGTGGTGCATCATCTTGTGCATAAAGATCAATCAGGATTTATAACAGGAAGGTATATGAAAAATAATGTCAGACAAATTATTAATTTACTAGAATATTTAGACAAGAACAACCAAGTTCCTGCAGGGCTCATATTTTTAGATGCTGAAAAAGCATTTGATCAATTGAATTGGCATTTTATGTTAAGAGTAATGGAAGAAATGAATTTTGGTGAAAAGATATTACAAGCCCTTACGGTAATATATCAAAAACAAACGGCACAACTTATTGTTAATGGAGGTTTGTCGGAGGTTTTTACAATAGAGAAAGGTACTAGACAGGGGTGTCCTTTATCGCCATTGTTGTTTGTTTTAACATTGGAAATATTATTGATCAAAATTCGAGAGTCTCAGGAAATTAAAGGAATATATGTTAATAAAAAAGAATATAAGTTGAGAGCTTTTGCGGATGACTTGGTTGTTACTTTGTCGCAACCTGATTATTCTGTAGTAAACTTATTACAGTTGATTCATCATTATGGTTTGGTTTCGGGTTTTAAGATTAACGTAAATAAGACTAAAATTTTACCTAAAAATATGTCGAGTCAGGAGAAGCAGATTTTGGTCAACTTGACGGGTTTTGAGATTGTTAATAAGGTAAAATATTTGGGGGTGATGCTGTCTGTTTCTAATGCAAAATTATTTAAAAATAATTATGAAAGGTTGTGGGTCAGGGTACAGAAGGACTTGAAGAATTGGGAAAAGTTGCAATTATCCCTCATGGGAAGAATTGCAGTGATAAAAATGAATATTCTACCCAAGTTTCTTTTTTTGTTTCAAATGTTACCAATTTTGAAAAATGAGATTAATTTAAATGAGTGGCAGAAGGGTCTCAACAAATTTATTTGGGCAGGGAAAAAACCAAGGGTTAAGTTTAAAATTATGCAAGACTTCCGTGAGAGGGGTGGACTTAAGGTACCAAATTTGAAATTATATTATGATGCGGTGGTTTTAACATTAATTAGTGATTGGGTAAATTTGACAAATTCTGAGATACTTTACTTAGAGGGATGGGATTTACTTTATGGGTGGCATGCCTATTTAATATTTAATAAAAAAATAGATTGGGCTTTTAAATCTCATATTTTAAGAATTTCTTTACTTAGGATTTGGAGAAAATATTATAAAAGTGATTTTAAAGTACCATTATGGGCTATACCTTGGCATGCGATAGAAGGAATAAAAAGAGGGGTTAAAATGGATATGGTGTCTTATAGACAGTTACTTAAATGGGATGGACAAAACTGGCAATTAAAATCACAGGAAGAGTTAGCACAAGAAAATTTTACTTATTCTTGGTTCCAATATAGGCAATTATTAGATAGATGGAAGATGGATTGTAAGGTGGGTTTTCTTAGAGAAGATGAAAATCTTATTAAGCAACTGAAGGATCAAAGACAAACCCACATTAAGAGAATTTATGGGGTTTTAGTTGAATTGGACTCAGAAACGGAACTAATTAAAGATTGTATGATTAGATGGGCGCAGAATTTGGTGAGCCAGTTTCATTGGACACCTGGGAAACTATTTGGGTGAGAAATGTCAAATTTACTCAAGCACAGAACTTAAGGGAGAATTTTTATAAAATGTTTTATAGATGGCACCTTGATCCACAAAAAATGTCTTATATGTATCCTGACGTGCAACCCAAATGTTGGAGATGTGGTTATAAGGAGGCTTCTTATTATCATATTTGGTGGTCATGCAGAGAGATAAAAGCATTTTGGATTAAAATATGGTGGAATATCCAGAGAATTTTTAGAAGGAGGGTAAAATTTACTCCGCAATTATTTTTGTTAGGTATTGTTACAGATTGTGATACAAAGGAGGTTGTATTGATGTTAAACTTGATCACAGCCGCTAGGCTGTTAGTAGGACAATACTGGAAGAAGGAATCTTTGCCTACATTGCAGGAATGGTTTCTTAAAGTAGCTTATCTGGCAGAAATGGCAAAGATTTCGGCTTTCTTAAAGCAACAAACGCAAGAGAAGTTTTTTGCTGTTTGGGATAAATGGATAAAATTTATACAATTTAGATTGGGTATACAAAAATATTATATAGTTTTTTCATAAGTTTTATTTTCATATATATTATAGATAATTTTTTATATATATAAATATAAAGTTTTTAATTTAATTTTTATTTTTATTTTTTAAGCCTATATTCTGCTCTGGGAAGCTCAGGGGGGGGGGAAGGGAGGGTTTTTTTTTTTTGTGAGGGTTGGGGGATGGGGTTTTTTTTTTTTAATATATGTATTGTTTAGTTTTATTTTTCTGTATATGTTGTCTCTTGTTTTGTATTATTTTTCCTTTTTTGTAAAATTTATAAAACTTTCAATAAAAAAAAAAAAAAAATCAACAACAACAAAAAAAAGAGTCTAAAATAAATGGAATGCCAAATAGGAAAAACCGTAACACAAAAAAGTCCAGGTTCTTGGGCTGTGCCTATCAAAGCCACCTGAAAATGACAAATATATGCCAGATGAAATATGCGTAAATAAAACTAGTGACAAAACAAAACTGATTGCTATTTCTCTCCTGAATGATTTATTGTTGAAAGAATATGTGTCCAAAGGAAAAGCCTCAGACTTCAGATTCTACAAAATTCAATGGATGAGGCAGGGAAATGCTTTGATTAAGGCACTGCCTTGAAGAATTCTGAACTGGGAAATTAGATATTTGTAAGTAACATATTCAGATGGCTCAATTTGTCTGTACCTTCAAGTATCAGAATTTTGCAAGCCAGTTTCCCTGTCATGCTCTTTGGAAGTGGTCTTTTAAGCAGCAAGACAGAAAGAGCACTGATACTTTTGAACTTCATTTTTGAAGAAAACTCCCAAGAATACCATGAATAATCAAGAAAACAAATAAATGGATCATCAAATAAATGAACTCAAGGCAAAAAATGACCAGGCTCAAATGATCCTACTTAGGAGAACTTTTGTGAAGACCTAGCTTTCTGGGAAAGGTGAAAAAGAAGACAACATCCAGCAGCAACTATGAATATATCATTGGAAGATCTGAAAGATCAGGTTGGAGACAGTCTAACCAGGTAGGAGAGTGTCCTGGAGAAGATTTATCTAAGTGGTTCCCTAAAAGTTGACACCAACTTGATGGCACATTATCAGATAACAGATATTCTCACCTATGCATTATGTTGCCCAAAGTGTGAGAATGACAAAGCTGCTGTTATCATTGATTGTACTGGGAGATTGTAGTTTTAAGGAACTGAGGAGAGTTCAGGAGCCACAAGACTGAGATTGGCAGGTATTCTAGTCCATAGGGAGCTGTTCTGCCCTCATCAAATTATAGCATATCAGATCACAAAAAAACAAAACAAAATTGTGCTCTAATGAAAAAAGAGAGAAGACAATATAACATTCTGTCTTGATAGAGGTTGATTGAATACTGTTCCCAAAGCTTTTGTTAATTCTACCAATCCGGTCATTTGTAATTGCCTTTGGGGCTGGACTGGCTGTGATTAGGGACAACTCATCAAAGGGAAGCTCTTTATCTTTCTCATAATAACATGTGTGAGTTTCTCCAGCTGTAGACCTTTCAAGCCTTGCTTCAAGGGGGAACTCTTGATATCATATAGCCAATGAAACATTGGCATCCCAACCAAAGGAACAGGGCAGAGCTTTAAATGGAAGTCAAATATAAGAAAAATGAAAATAAGGTCAAAGTAGAAGATCAGGAGAATTAAAGGAGAATCAAGGTACGGAGCTTGAGCAATTGTTAATCACAGGATAAAACAGACTCAAAATATGCAGTAAAGAACAAGAGTCACTCTGAAAGTGAGATGGGCAATCTCCAAAAATAAATAAATAAGAAAGAAAAAAGAGAAAGAAAAAGAAGGAAGAAAGAAAGAAAGCGAGCATTCAGGAGAAGAAAAGAGAAGCTCAGCTCTTGGATGAAAAGGAATCTTTATTTTCTCATTCAAAAGGAAGTATGTGGCTCCCTGTCTCCATGTAGTGCCATCTGCTACCTATCACAGATTGCAAATGGGGAAAGAAAATCTTGGGCTGAAAAGGTTGCAAGCCAAGAAAAGAGGTTGTTACTGCTTTAACTGAGTGGTGGGGCCTTTAATCTTTTTAATAGAAGTCAGTCCCATCCAGGTCAAAGAGGTCATGTTTCTATTCTACATCAACCAAGCCTGTGATAGAATTCACAAACTGGAGTGGGATGCACAAGAAGCCAGGAGAGGAAAGGTCATGGCAAACAGGTTGGACTCAAGTCCCAAGAAGCAAGTAGGCCTGTTTGTCCCAGACGTTATGTGCTCTTGGCCACTTTCCTTTGTGACCAGAGGCAAGCTCACCTGACCAATAATCAGCCAAGACACAATGAAGATCTTTTGTTTCATTTATTGCAATAAGTGGGGAGAGAAGCTATCAAAGCTTGGTTCTCTCCAAAGTTCTAACCCAAAATATTTCCTTCTTTATACAACCCTTTCCTGGCTGCCACATCCCTCCTCTTTCCCCATTGGCTGAGGTACTGTGAGATTACACTCTTTCCAACCGCCTCTTACCCATTTCCTGCTACACATAAGTCATACATCACATGTACATTAATAATATAAAATATTAGACATATTTTGAGCTCTGATATTTATAGCCTTTTTTAGAACAATAGATTCTTTCCTGTTTTTCAATTAAGTTTCCCTGGCTAGCCATTTCCTCTTACAGCTATTTTTATAATTTGTATTCATCCTTTTCCCACTTAAGACCCAGCTAATTTTTGCTTAAATGTTTATCTTACATCCTCCCTTTATGCTAACCTTTCCTGGTTCCCATCTATCGTAGTTTTTTTGGTAAGCTTATTTGTCCAGGCAGTAAATTTCTACTGCAGCAAATTCAATTTTAGTTTTTTCTTTCAATATTAAATTTTGAAGACCTCTCACTTGTTGAAGGAAAAATCTTCATCAGGTCCTAGCCAGAAATAAACAATATGGCAACTGCTTTAGAAAGAAGGTTGTAGTTTATTGAAGATGAGAGCCAGACAGAAAGATGGCTCTGGAAAAAAAAAAAAAAAGTGACCACATGTATCAAGGAGTGAGTTTTTATATCTTCTGGGGCTCTCTGAGGCTTTGTATTTCCCGTGTCATGTACTTTGACCTGAGTCTGAGTATGCCTTTCTGATATTCTGATGGGATGGGTTAATCCTATTATGTTTCCTGTCCTTAGAATTTGGGTGGTGTATGTAGATTTTAACGGTCTTTGTCTTCCTAATTTCTTCAGTTTCTAGCTGGAAGGCTCCAACCTTCCTGAATGGATTATTACATCTACATTTCTAAAAGCTGGTGTCTGCTGAGTTGTCTGGCTGGGTTGGGGGAGAAGTTTCTTGACTGCTGCTTCTTCCTGGACTGAGAAACGGGGCCTAGAATAGGATTAGAACTCAGGGTCTCCTGGTTGGTAGAAAGGAGACTCGAAGCGCTTTCCCAACCTGTCGCTGGGCTGGAGCTCAGGAGTTTGTTTTGGAGAAGATGGCCAAATAACTCCCCTTCAAAGGTTGGGCAAATCTGCAGCTGGATCTCCCGTTAGACAGAACCTGTCTCCAGGATCGGGATCTCCAGGTCTCTTTACATTCCACACGGACCGGAATCTTGAAATCCAGCAGGGTGGACACGTGTGCAAGAGGCGAGGGGGTGATCGCCTGGAGATTTGCTCACTCACAGAGGAGAGAGGCGGAAGCTTTGCTCGGAATCTGAATTCTGCCCAACCGCCTAGGATTATAACTCTGTTCATGCATCGATCAGCAAGCGGGGATCCTTGCAAGCGGAGCAGAGGAAGCGAGATTGTTGCATAAAAGACGCCCATGCCTCTTCCCACCGATCGCTCCCCCACCCCTTCCACGGAGCCTTCCGCCCGGCCCCTTCGTTCACTCCCGCCTCTTTCCCGTCGTCCCCTTGGCCGTGAGCGGCGAGTATGTTTCTGCGGCTACTGTTGGCAAGAGCCCGGTGCCCGCTGGTCCCCTGTCCCCCGCGCGGTATCCTCCTCCTTGCCGCCTCCATGGCCACCGGCACGCGCGCCACCGCTCGGCAGGTAGGGCTTGAGCACGCCGTCGGGGTTCCGGGGGACCGGAGCGGAAGGGAGAGGCGGGCGTCAAGCCCTCGCGACGCCCCGTGGAGCCTCCGGGCGGCAGATGCTCCGTGGCGCTGCGTCGCGGACACCTTGTCCTTCCCTGGCCCCTCTGATCTTTGCAGCTGAGCCGGAGATTTGGCCGCCCCAGCACTTGGAGTGCTGACTGGCCGGCTGCGGAGCTAGCGAGGGAAGGGACTAGAGTGGTTCGCGTTTGCCGGTGATACTGTCCCAAGATCAAGCCCTCTGCTGGAGACCCCGAGGCCCTGCTGCACGAATGCCCCGGATCTGATTTTTTTGCGGGGAAAAAAGACGCCTTTAAGTGCAGCTTGGTTGCCCCCGATCATGACGCGGTTAATGTGTTCCCAAGGGACTCAGAAGCACTTTGCGGATCCCTTTAGTAATTTCCTGCTTCCAAGATGTTTTGTGGAAATAGAACGGCGCAGTAGGAATATTTTATTTGTAATGTTATACGTATTTCTGTGCCATGAAAGTCTGTTCCCCTTGGAAGGAATGGCTTAAAGCCCCAGCGGTTTTAACTTTCAATACTTCTAAACGGGGGTCACAATAACATGCACCGAGAATTCATTGAACTTATTTAAACCTACCTTGCATTGTTGATAGAACATACCATTTCAGAAAAGTGGGTATCCAGCTTCTCCTTAAAAGCCTCCTGGGATGGGTTATACACAACTTCTGAAGGCAAGGCATTCCACTGGTTAATTGTTCTCACCTAGGAAATTTCTTCTTAGTTCTAGATTGCTTCTCTCCTTGAGTAGTTTCCCTTCATTGTTTCTTGTCTTGCCTTCTGGCTTTAGAAAATAGGTTGACCCTTCATCTTTGTGGCAGCCCTATCGTGTCTCTCCTAGTCCTTTTCACTAGGCCCGTGGTGGCGAACCTATGGCACGCATGCCACAGAGCCGTTCCTGTCTCCCTCCTCTTTGTGCATGCGCAGCTTTTTTCTATAAAAACTAAGGAAGTTTCGGTTTTGGGACACATGGCAGGAAGTGACAGAGAACAAGCGGCAGAAAGCAAGAGAGAGAACAAGCAAAAGTGGTAAGTTTCATCTCTGTCCTGCCGCTGAGCTTCCTCTGCTTGGCCACCGGACACCCCAGTGGCCCCAGAACACCCTGCCCGCATTTCCTGCAATTTCACAGCTGGCCCAGCGGCTAAAAAACACCCAGCGGCCGCTGGCACTTCTCATAATTTTGCAGCCGGCCTCCTCTCGTGCAGCCCGCCCTGCACCCTCTCCTCCTGCCACTGATCGCAGCGGACAAGCCGGGGGCAACCGGGGAAGGCCAAGGCCAAAGAGCCCGGCCCAGCAGCTAGAAAACACCCCGCGGCCATTGGCATTTCCCATAAATTTGCAGCTGGCTTCCCCTCGTGCAGCCCGCCCCACGCCCTCTCCGCCTGCCTAATACTGGCCCAAATCTTCAGAGATCGCTCTCAAACCATCCTGACCTGCCAGGAACAATACTAGAGGGAGGGAGAGAGCGACCTGACGAGTGGACAAACACACGTGTTCCCGGGCCCACGTACTTTCCACAGCCAAGTTCTTCCCTTCCTATCCCTACCAAGGCACAACCTGCTCCAGGCACCTGTCGCCCTTAGAGCACGGGCTCCTCCCCAGCCGACTGGCTCAGCCTCCTCCAGTCTGTCCTTCCTCACCTGTCCCGCGGGTCAACCCAGCTGGTGGTTTTGATGGTGTGGTCGATGTCATAGTCACGACCTTCCTTCCAGCCTTTGGGCGAAGGCAGCTCCTGCCGGGGCATTTTTCCTGGCAGCAGGCGCAGCAGCAGAGAGACAGACCGAGGCCGGAGGCGGTGGCCACCCCATGCAAAGGGTTCAGCAACCCCCCACCCAGCCCAGCAGCTGGCACAGCGGGCTGGGGCGAGGGGTTGCGGCGAACAAGGAAACCGGAGCCAGGCAGTCGACCAGGCGGGAGTCTCGCATCCTCAGCCGCTCAGGGAGTAAGGAGAAGCGGCGCATGCGGGGGAAGAAGAGCTTTCTGAATGTTGCAGGAAACGCGACAGCCCAGGCAAGCCGGGCTGGCTGCCTGCCATCCGTCCATCCTCTTCTAATAAGCGAGCCGGTCGCCTCTCCACCGCTTCTCTCTCTCTCTTCAGCAAGAGACCCCCGAAGCCAGAGAAGGGGGCAGAGCTACGTTGCCACGGAGCCTGGTGCCTAGAGAGGTCGAGCCCACTTATTTTACCATGCTTTTGCTTCCAGCGAAGTAGAACCGTCAGCTTAGCCAAGGCTCCGGTGCCAAGCACTGCCCACCTCCTCCTGGTTGAGGCAGGGCAGGGGAAAGGAGGAGGAGGAGGAGCCGCTGCAGCTTTTGACTGTGGGTTAGGCAGGTTAAGAGAAGCCAACCTGATAGCAGAGGGTAGGTGCACTCCCACGTGCTATTAACTTTGTTAGCAAATGGGAGGGTTGGGGGGTGATCAAAGTTGCTTCATTTATTCATTCATTTATTGCACAATAAAATTATTTGAAACCAACATTTTGTGCTATTCTAATGCACAACTGCACAAATATGCATGTAATCTCTGAGGAGGCTATCACATTTGGGCTTCAAAAATTTGGTTAAAGCATTCGTGTTTGCTGATATTTATTTCCTTTTATAAACTGCTTTGATTCTTCCATTTATTGTTTAAAGTGGTTTAATACTTCCATTTATTTCCTTTTATTCCCTTAAACTAGTTTGAATCTTCCATTTGTTGCCATTTATTCTCTTAAAACTGATTTAATTGTTTTGTTGATTTCTGATCCACGAAACCTATAACCTCCATGCCATTTCTCACTCTTTTTATTCCTTTCTGCTTTGCTTTTTATTCCCTCTCTTTCATATATTTTCTTTCATCTTCACTGAAAGAAAATCCCTCCAGGTCCCCACTATAATCTATGGTTCAAATGAAAGCAGCCTGTTTTTATTTATTATTTACTAACTTTCTGTAAATTTTGGTCCCACATTTAAAGGCAGGGTAAACATGCATTAAAATACATGCGGCGGCGGCACAGCATTAATGGTGGCCGGGGCTGTCTTTCTTGCCACGCCCACTTGGCCACCACACCCACTTGGCCACGCGCCCGGCACCCAGCAATGTATAAGTGGGTTTCAGGTTGCAGTTTGGGCACTCGGTCTCTAAAAGGTTCGCCACCACTGCACTAGACATATCTAATTCCTGCAACTGCTCTTTATACAGTTTAGCCTCCAGCACCCTAATCATCCTTGTTGCTCTTTTCTGTACTCTTTTCCAGTGTCTCATCATATTTTTATATTGCGGTGACCAAAATAGGATGCAGTATTCCAAGTGTGTTCTTTACTAAGATTTTGTAAAGCGGTACTAATACTTCACATGATCTGGATTCTGTGCCTCTGTTAATGCAGCCTAAGAGTGCATTGGCTTTTTTTGGCTGTAGCCAAACACTGTTGACTCATATTTAAGTGATTGTCCACTAGGTAGGACTCCTGAGATCCCTCTCACAGTTACTGGCATTAACCCATGTTTCATCCAATCTATACCTATACATTTGGTTTTTATTACCTTAGTGTAAAATCTTACTTATCCACATTGAATTTTATTTTGTTGTATAGAGCCCAGTATTCATGTCTGTTGAGATTCTTCTGGATCTTGAGCCTATCTTCTGGGATGTTAACTATTCCTGCTAGCTTAGTGTCATTAGCAAATATGATGAGTTCCCCTTCTATTCCCTCATCTAGATTGTTTATGAAAAATTGGAAGAGTACTGGGCTTAAAACAGAACCCTGGAGTACCCCAGTGTCCAACTCCCACCATGTGAATTTAGTTTTGGTAAGGACTACATGTTTTTTTTAATTATTTTTATTAGTTTTATTCATTTATATCATAAAATGTGAAAATAGAAAAGCAAATATTAGGGGACAACAATAGAAAAAGGGAAAGAAAAAAAGGTGTGAAGAAAGGGAGGGGAAGGAACAAAAGCCATTGACTTCCAACTCTCTCTGTTGCAGTAAAATCAGACATTAAAATCAAATCTCAACTTTTTACATTTCTATAGTAGTATGCAGTAGTTATTTTATCGGCAAATCAGTCCTATCAGTAAAACCCAAAATCATAATACTATTTTTTCCACCTCAAGCACAAAGTCCAAAAGTGGTTTCCAAGTAGAAGCAAAAGTACTTATGTTCTTTTCTTTTATCAGCACAGTCAATTTGGCTATCTCTGCTAATTCCATCAGCTTTTGTAAACCATTTATCCATGGTAGGAATCGAGGCATCCTTCCACTTTTGTGCATAGAGCAATCTTGCTGCCGTCACCATATATAAAATCAGAGTTCCAATTTTTTCTCCCAGTTCTCTTTCCGTTAGACCAAGAAGGAAAGTTTCTAGTTTAATCTTTATGTTTACTTTAAGGATTTTCTGCATTAATATATGAAATACTTCAATATTTCTTTGCCTTATCACATGTCCACCATCAATGATAAAATGTCCCTTCTTTACATTTACATCTCCAACATTCATTTGAAATACCTTTATACATTCTAGATAACTTGTCTAGTGTTAAATACCAGTGATACATCATTCTGTAAAATTTTTCTTTTAGGTTATAATTTAATGTGAATTCTAAGCCTTTTAGCCATATATTCTCCCATTGTTCAAACATCACATTATACCCAAAATTCCTTGCCCACTGTTTTACATGTTCATTTTCCAAATTCAATTTTAATAATGTTTTATAGACCTTGGTAATTATATGATCATCATTACCACATAGTAGGATTTCCAATTCATTTTTAGCAAACTCAAAACCATGGCCTTTTTTGTCTAGTTTAAATCTTTCCTTCATTTGTGGATATGTAAACCAGTGACAAGCGTGATCTTCTAATTCTAATTCTTCCCTAGACTTGATGGGGTCACCAGAATTGAAAGATACTATTTTATCATACGTCCACCAGTCCGGCTTCACCACCATTTCTTTTCTAAAAAAGCTTCTTGGTGGGACACCCACAGGGGCAATTTCGTAAAAAACCTTGTTTTATATATTGTTAAGGACTACATGTTGAGTACGCTTTGTCTGCCAGTTACAAATCCATCTGGTGGTTGAGGCTGTCTATCGCACAATTTTTTTTACTTTATCAAGAAGTAGGTTATGGTCTATTTTGTTCAAATTAATGAAGATCCATCTGGATCATGAGCCTATGTTCTGTAGTGGCTATTCCTGTCAGCTTGATATCATCTGCAAATTTGATGAGTTCCCCTTCTATTCCTTCATCTACATTGTTTATGAAGATATTGAAGAGTACTGGACCTAAGACAGAACTTTGAGTACCCCACTGCTCCCTTCCCTTCCCTCTGCAGTAAGTGAGAGATCAAACATATTCCTAAACAACCTAGCTGACAAGTTTGTCACCCAAAAGATAGAGGAGGGAACTAGAGGAAAAGCTATACTATACCTAACTCTTACTAATAGAGAAGAAGTGATAGAGGGAGTTGAAGTTGCCGGAACCTTGGGTGAAGTGACCACATCATACTGGAATTCAATATAATGCAGACACAAGCAATAGAAAATAATCCAACCGGTGTCTTAAACTTTAAAAGAGCTGATTTTAACAAATTCAGAGAGAGCCTAAGAAAAATTCCATGGATGAAAATCCTAAAGGGGAAGTATGGGAAACTCTGAAAAATATGATCACAAAAGCCCAGTCCAACACAATAACACTGAAAAAGCAAAACAAGAAATCCAAGAAGAAACCAACATGGTTGCACAAAGATCTTTCTGATAAACTGAAAGACAAAAAGTACAAGTACAAAAAATGGAAAGAGAGACACATAAACAAAGGCTGATTATCAGCATATAGCCCGAATCTGCAAAGATGAAGTCAGAAAAGCTAAGGCTCAGAATGCAACAAAAATCAACATATAAATAACAAGAAAAAAATCAAGGAAACAGTAAATCCACTTAAAAGAGAAGATGGCAAGGAAGTAATGCAGTAGACAGAAAGCAGAGCTGCTTAACTTTTTTTGCATCAGTCTTCACACATAAAGAAACTATAGCCCAACCTATCAAAAGCCTAACTGTAAAAGACAGACTAGAAATAAAAATTTTAAAAAGTAAGAAAATGGTTAGAGAACACCTATCTGATCTTGATGAATATAAATCACTGGGACCTGATGGTTTACATCCCACAGTTCTGAAGAAGCTGGCAGATGTTATCTCAGAACTATCATACATATCTTTCAAAAATCCTGGAACACCGGGGAATTACCTGAGGATTGGAAAAGAGCTGATGTGGTTCCCATCTTCAAAAAAGGGGGAAAAACAGACCCAGGAAACTACAGACCAATCAGCCTAACATCATTACTCAGGAAGATACTGGAAAAGATAATAAAAAAACAGATCTGTGAACATCAAGAAACAAATAAAGCTATAACTAAAAACCAGCATGAGTTTGTTAAAAACAGATCATGCCAAACCAATCTTATTTTGTTGTTTGACAAAGTAGCTAAATTAGTAGAGCAACAAAATGCTGTAGACATAGTATACTTAGACTTCAGTAAGACATTCAACAAAGTAGACCACAATCTACTCCTTGGTAAGTTAGAAAAATGTGGGATAGACAGCATCATCACCAGATGGATTTGTAACTGGCTGACAAACTGTACTCAATGAGTCGTCCTTAATGGTCCTACTACATCTACATGGAGGGAAGCAAGCAGTGAGGTGTCACAGGGTTCCGTCTTAGGCCCAATACTCTTCAATATCTTCATAAATGACTTAGATGAGGGAATTGAAGGGGAACTCATCAAATTTGCAGATGACACTAAGCTGGCAGGAATAGCCCACACCCCAGAAGACAAACTCAGAAGACAAGCTGCATAGGCTCTCAGTGTACATACAGACACTGAGTGATAAAGTGATAAGGATCATAAATCATAAGATATAATAATCATAAATCATAAGATACAAACAACAAGTGATAAGAAATACAAATGACATACTCAATAATTCCTCTGTAGAACTGTATAAGCAGCTCCTTGGGCAGTCTGAGCTGGTAGAATAGTAGAGCCTCTCCTAAAATCTACTATCATCTCTACAGTTTTAAGAATGTTCAGCTCCAGATTGTTCCAACTGCACTTCAGGGCCTGTTGTTCTACCTCCCATTTGTATGCAGACTCATCATCATCTCGAATGAGATCAATGACTGTTACATCATCTGCAAACTTCAATATTTTAACAGAGGAGTCCTTCAAGATGCAGTCATTGGTATATAGAGAAAAGAGTAATGGAGAGAGATCACGCAGCCCTGGGGGAGCTCCTGTGCTAATTGAACAAGTATTCAATATGGTTTTACCTAACTTAGCTTGCTGCTTCGTTATCTGTTAGAAAGCTTATAATCCATCTGCAAGTGGATCAGGCACAGCTAGCTGAGTCAGTTTGGAGAGGACGATTTCTGGGCCCCAGGATGTTAATAGAGCATTTGAAGCAAGAAGGGACATAATACTTTCCTGGCCTGATTGTAGAGCATTCAATCCCCTTCCTCTTTGGCACAACGGAGTTGTTTGAGTTTAACTGTGAACCTAGGTTTATTATTAGTGTATATGCGTAAGGTTTTGGTTGACACACATTGGTCCTCACAAAAGCTAACGTATGATATCATAGTCTCACTGAGTTGATTCAAAACCACTGATGAGCTCTGGAAATGCTCCAGTTTGTGCAGTCAAGGCAAGCCTCTTCAGTCCAAGATTTCACTTTTAACTATTGGTTTTATGATTTTAAGTCTTTGTCTATAAACAGGTACAGTGATCAGAGTGCCCCAGAGTGCTCTTAGTAACAAGCGATAAGCATCTTTTAATATTGAGTAGTGGTGGTCTAAAATATTATTGCGTCTAGTGAGAGCTGACATGCTGAATGTATCTTGGCAGCTCTGAATCCTGGCTTCGGTTAGCACTGTTAAAATCTCCTACTACAATGAGTAGTGAGTCTGGATATCTCTGTTCAGCCCACAGGATTTGGTCAGCTAAGGTTGCAATGCTTTGTTTATGCAAGCTTAGGATGGTATGAAGGCCACAACTAGTATAAATGAACAAAACTCATGAATGTCATAGAAGGGTATGCAATTAATGAATGGTACCTGTAAGGCCATATCACATAACTTCTTTAGTGTAGTAACATTTTTATACCATCAGTTAATGAAATAAGGTTTGTTTTGCTTGATATGTTCTTGATGAAGCCAGGTTGGCTTCTGGTTATAATTTTGTTTGCTTCTAGGTGTTGGCAGATTTGTTGCTTATTATCTTTTCCAAGATCTTCCCAAGTATTGATGTCAGGCTAATTGGTCTGAAGTTTCCTGGATTGTTTTCTTTCTCTTTTTTGAAGATGGGAACAACATCAGCTCATTTCCAATCCTCAAGTAGTTCCCTGGTACTCCAAGAATTTTAAAAGATATGGATCAGTGGTTCAGAGATCATGTCTGCCAGTTCCCTCAGAACTCTGGAATGTAATTCATCAGGACCCGGTGATTTGTCTAGAGTTGAGAGGTGTTCTCTTACCCTGTGTTTGCTTATTTTATTTTGCATTCCTATTCTAATTTTTTCAGTTCTATTTTTGGTAAGTTGGATCGTATTATCTTTTTTAGTGAAGACAGATGCCAAGAATGAGTTAAACAGTTCTGCTTTCTCTCTACTCGTCATTACTTTCTTGCCATCATCTCCCATTAGTGAACCAATTTCTTTGACTTTTATCTTGTTTTTTTATATTTTGAAAGAAACTTTTTAAATTGTTGTTGATATTTATTGAAAGTCTTACTTCATTCTGAGCCTTAGCTTTTCTAACTTTGTCTTTACAGGTTCAGGCTATTTGTTGGTATTCTGCCTTAGTTATGTATCCCTCTTTCCAGTTTGTCCGAGAGTTCTTTGTGCAACCATAATGGTTTCTTCTTGGATTTCTTGTTTTCCTTTTTCAGTGGTATTGTGCTGGACTGGGCTTTTATGATCATATTTTTCAGTTTCCCAAGCTTCTTGAGTTGGCTTCCCCTTTAAGATTTTGATCCATGGGATCCTTCCCAAGCTTTTTCTGAGTTCATCTTTTAAAGTTCTAAGACACTGGTTTGATTATGTTGTTACTTGTGTGTGTATTGTATTCTTTGTGTTGTATTGTTTTATTGTATTGTGTTGTAATACAATTTTGTATGGTATTGTGTCTATATTATAGTCTATTGCTTGTGTCTGATGCTTAGCATGTTTTGAGATCAGGTCTCATTATCCCCAGCAATATGGCCAATGACTGGAGAGGATGGGAGTTGTAATCCAGTACATCTGGAGGCCAGGAGATTGATCACATTGAGATGAGCCATCCTTTCCTAGCTATGTTCCCAATAGTTGGGATCCAGCTGAGGCCATTCTAGCTTTGCCTGTAACTAGGATGGATCAGGAATCGTGTGCTCTTGGTCCAATTTGCTATTTTGCTGATGAACTAAGTGACTAAATTGTATTGATTTTGCATATGATCTCAGAGGATTAAATCACATCTAGCTTTATATTTTCCTCAGTGACTGGGAGCAGCTTTTTTTCCAGCCTTATCTGCAGCTTTAGCTTGAGTCCGCCTACACCCAAAATATGGTTTAATTCAGAACAGCCTTGCTCTAAGAGATCAGGTTTCTTAATCTTTAAATCATGAGGAAGTGTGGTTTTCAGCCACTTTTAGGGCAATAATTACAAAACAATATTTTGTGTAGAGTAAGACAAGAAAAAACTGGGCATATGTGACAAAACAGAAAAAAAGAGGTCTACTGTTGCCAGTCTTCCAAAAATTGAAAATATCCTCCCCCCCCCCTTTTTTTTTTCTTTTTGCAAAAATCCTTTAAAACTCCTGGAGGGACAAGTGATTTAATATCTGGAAGCTTTTAAAGTGAATAGACCATGTTTCCTTCCTAACTTTAGCAACTTTAAGATATGTGGACTATGCTGGCTGGGAAATTCAGGGAGCTGAAGTCCATATATCTTAAAGTTACTAAGATTAAGAAACACTGGACTAGACCATAGGCTGTTTCAGTTCATATGGTCTTGGCACTTTCTGAACCTGCTGAATCCTGCTTCTAGCTTGTTCCTCAGATTTTCCCCAAGGCAAATTGAGCTAAGGAAAATGAAATTTTCCGGCAAGGCAGCACTGAGCTCCTTGAGGGTTGGCAATGGCTCACGCCCTGCTGTTCCTTCCGCTTTCACGTGGGGCAGAGTTCAGTCTTGGAGGTGGGACTGAGATATCCTCCCTGCTATAAAATCTTCCGCTGGTAGTGAGCTGAAAGTGCCAGAAGCAGCAGTTTTGCAGACAATGCCTCATCAACAGAGCGATAGTCTTCATGCCGGAAAGGTAAGTGGTCTCGGATCTTGGGGCAAGAAGCCATTAAGGGCTGGAAGTAGGAATTTGCACAGTTCCATGATCTAAATAGGGATTTTTGCCTATTTCCCAATTTGTGTAGGATCTTTCACTGCATAGCCTTTTCTTTCTGAAGACTGCCCTGTCATGAGCATGTTTAAGAGGATGATAAGTTTAGGTGAAATTAACCTATTAATTAAAAGTTAATATATCTCACAGTGACCTGGTTTCAGTAGAAGAGAATGTTGCTCCATGAAAATGATACAATATAAAACCTGTGAATCTGTGGTGGAAATGTTTTGCCCTTCAGTCTTGATCCTGTGGAAGGGATCTGCCATTGTTTTATGGATGTTACTTAACGAATCCTCCACCTTCTGTAGGGTCTCATTCTTGGATCCTTTGCCAGCTACGGTGATGATGAACCTTCTCAGTTGTCTGATGCAGGAGAGGCTTTTGACAAACAAGTCAATGGGAAGCTGAAGGAGTTACTGGCCATGTAAGCAACTGGTTGCATTTCATTCTCTTTATTAAACTGTTGCAAAATGACAGGAAAAATATTTGGCCTTAAGTATATTTTGCAGGTAGCTGCAGAAGTTTTTCCCTTTCTCTACATTCATTTTTTTTTTTTTTTTTTTGCCATTCAAATAATGCCGATTCTATTTCCCCCTCTGTTTGCAAGGAAGCCACCTCCCTTTTTTGGGCTTGGCCAAAAGTCCATTATATCAGGTGTTCTCAATTTCAAGTTAAGAGCAGGTGACTAGAAAAGAGAGGTGGGCTAACAGTCATAATCAAACGGGTCCTGTAACACTTCAGATCTGATTCCCAAAAAGTTTGCATACAGGTGCCTTGATGAACCTGAATATAATGTTCATATAAATTATGCAACTCTTTTTTCAGGAGAATGCATGTTCTTTTTGTAGCTGCCATGAAGTTCCCCAAAAAGATTTGTTTTAAAACACTGCTGTTTTACATGCATGGCCCTCTGAAGCATCTTTTGGAAGAGAATCCGAAGTATGCATAGCTTTAATGGTTCACTGATTAGAATCTGGTGATTAGCAAGTTACTAAATGATGCTAATATCTTGTTCATGTTGGATGTTTTTTATAAAATCAAAGTGGGGGCTGTGTGAATGAGGATTTAAAAAGTAGAACTTAGATAATGATAAAGGCTTTATTGATGCAAATGAATTATTGGTGGAGACAATGGTAGGCCTGATTGGTTCAAACCTCTTGCGAACCTGAGAACCACTTGATTTAAAGCAGTGGTTCTCAACCTTGACAACTTTAAAATGTGTGGACTTCAACTCCCATGTTGGCTGGGGAATTCTGCGAGTTGAAGTCCACACATCTTGCCAAGATTGAGAAACGCTGATCTAAAGGCTTTATCTCATCATCTGCTGTTCTAGAGAGAGTCTCTCTCTCAGCATAAAACAAGAATCCTGCCATTCACAGGTTGATTTATTGAGCATATTTACTTTCCACTATAATCAGAACCTTAAATACATGGATAGAAGGAACACTTACTGTAGGGGTAAAACCACATAGAAGCCTATTCTAGGAAAGCTTCACAGGCTAATTTTCTGATCCAGCTGCTGTTAGTGTGAGTAGACAACATCTGTTTTGTGTCCTATTCTAGTTCTGGGCCACCTCTGAAGAAAGGAAAGACCCGCATCTTTCATGGTTTGCATCAGGTAGGAGATAAATATTTAACTAATTTAACCATGTGCCTCTTAATTTTTAAAGGTTTTGGGTTTTTTTGCTGGAAGAAGAGTGGTGGAGCTTTGAGGATTTCCTGTTGAATTTTGAGGAAGAGAATTAGACACTTAAAATATCACACAAATATGACAGTGAACTGAAAGTTCCCATAGTACTTTTTTCTTTCTCCCTAATAAAAATAGATTCTTCAGAACTATCTTTCTCATTGGTAAGGTTTATAGAACAGTAGCAACCCTTTCTGGAATAAAAATGTGTACATCCCATAGTTTTTTCAGTGTAGAGCTTGGCTTCCTCTCTCAGCTTGTTCTGACTTCATAAGAGGACAGCAAAACCAGGATTGAAGCGAAGACTGAGAATCAAGTGATTATGGTAGTTAATGCTGAGAAGGTCATCTAGAGATAGAAGATGGAAAGTTTGTGGATTAATTAAAATATTTGTACAGGTAGTCCTCAACTTAAATCATTTGTTTAATGACTGTTTGAAGTTACAGCAGCACTAAAACGGTAACTTACAACCAGTCCTTGCATTTACAACTTATCATATCAACCCTATGGTCACCGATCAAAATTCGAGCACTTGGCAACTGGCATGTATTTATGATGGTTATAGATCATGTTATCACCATTTGTAATCTTCCCAGCCCGCTTCTGACAAGCAAAGTCAATGGGACAAGCTGAGTTTGTCTAATGACCACATGATTTATTTAACATCTGCAGTGCTTCACTTAACAGCTATGGAAAAAAGGTCATAAAATTGGACATGAATTACTTAATCACCACCTTGCTTAGCAATAGAAATTCTGATCCCAACTGTGGTAAGTCAAGGACTATCTATATAGCTGCCTGTCTTAAAAACTGCTCTGGTTGGCTTACAACCAAGTTTCTTAGCAGTGAGGAACCTGACCTTTCACTGTGCTTTGAGATAGCTTTGGGTCATTCACTTGGCAGCACTCTGAATGCTGAGTTCCAGAGTACATTGAATGCAGCCCTAGGTTCCAGGGCTTCTAAAGTTGACTTCCAACTCTTCAAATATTGGCTGTGAAACTTGATCTCTTAAATGACACTTGAGAATTTAGCTAAGGGACTGTGGCAAACTGTTTCTGGGTGTGAAAGCTCTGATGAAAGCCATGGGGCAGGTCCAGGGAAGCAACAGGGTGACTCAGTGTTCCAAAAAGGAAAGCACTGCAAAGATCAAAATCTTTGACTAAAACTAAATCTAACAGTTGAAAATGACACCACAGTTTTATTTGTGAAGAACAAAAAGGTGAAGAGTGGATTTGGTGGTTGATGTGATTTTGTGTTATTAGAGATGTCAGTTTATGATGCTGGTTTATAATCGCCTTCCCTGTTTTCTGTGTGTAACTCTTATATTTAATCATGCTCCTGGGTTGTGTTACTTTATCTGTATCTTCCTATCCTGATCAAAAGCTGTAGTGGGATAGTGGTTAGAATGCAATATTGCAGGCTAATTCAGCTCACTGCCAGGAGTTCGATCCTCACCAGCTCAAAGTTGACTTAGCCTCCCATCCTTCCAAGGTTGGTAAAATTAGGACCCAAATTGTTGGTGGCAATATGCTGACTTTGTAAATTGCTCTGAGAGTGTTATAAAGCACTATGAAGTGGTATATAAGTCTACCGCTATCCTTGTTCAAAGCAGTGAACCATCCCAACATCTGAGGTTGCAGTTATGTGTTTAAAAGATCTGATACCGTGTACTCTATTAATTGTTTAAAAAACAAAATAGCCTTCCCCTTTTAGGATTTTCTTGCAATCATGTGCCATCCTGTTGCTTATCCTTTTTCCATTAATGCAACAGGTTAGATATTGGATATTACAGAAAACATTTTCATTCCTTGGAATATTCTTTGGAGAGCATTTATTGCATATTACTAGTTTAGTCTTCCCGTCAGAGATATTTTAAAATGTGAAAGAAGTAAATGCTAGATTTGGTCTATTCTTGAAAGACATTATTTGAAGTTCTAGTTGGTTGACTTTTTTAAAAAAAATAGGAAAAATTAATTGATTTTCTCTTCTGTTTTGTTACAGGCCTTTCCAAATGTAGTAGTTGTTGGTCTGGGAAAGAAAGCAATGGGAGTGAACATAGATGAAAACTGGAATGAAGACAAGGAAAACATACGGGCCGCTGTGGCAGGTTAGCAAAATTAAAACATTAGTTTTGTGTTAATGTATAATCTCTAATATTCCTTTCATAATGAGTGCAATCTGTATTTTAAAAGGTTGTTTCCATTTGTCAAGCTTAGTAGCTTAGATGGCAGTTATGGGTCTCCCTTGGGTTAAATGCTGCTGGACTTAAAGTCCATGATTTTAATTTACAAGAGATCAGACCTCTGCAACCATAAGATGTACACATAAGGGAATTTCAACAGCTTGAATGACAACTGGTAGAACTGCCTGTTCATCACAAATGTGATGGGTGTGTAAGATCCTTGTCCTTGGCCCCATGAGGGAAGGCACGGCAGAATCCAGCCCAAATGCAAAATGTAAAATCTCATATTTTCAACTATCCCACCCTTTGCAGCCTTTAGAACCAAAACTGGCATAGCAACTGGTTTGTAGCCTTCCATAAAAGAGTGAGTGATCAAAGAGAATGCAACCTAGAACTAATGAGAAATTCCCTGACAGTGAGAACAATTAATGAATGGAACAGCTTGCCTACAGAAGTAATGGGTGCTCCTTCACTGGAGGTTTTCAAGAAGAGAGCCATTTATCTGGAATGGTATAGGGTTTCCTGCTTGAATAGGGGATTGGACTAGAAGGTCTCCAAGATCACTTCCAATTCTGTCCTGTAATTCTGTAATTTCATTTTTCTGTTACTTAGTGGGCTGATAAAGTAGCCTTGGCAAAATTGAGTTTTTAACATGACTAAACAAAGGCGCATATTGCAAAAATTGCTTTTTTGATGTATTGTGTACTTTGGCCAGATGAGATTGCTCAGTCATCATTTTCTAACATGAGAAAGTTGGGCAAGGCACTTAACCATTCTTGAATTGCTTGTAGGGAGTTGCTTCTAGATAACTCATTTAATTGTCATATAATTAATCATTTTCACTTCAGAAAGCTTTGATTGCAGAAATGATTGTCTTGGCTGATTTTTACTCCTTGTGGCAGGATGTGTGTTCACTAGAATACTCCTCCTTGGTTCTGTTTGGTCATAATTTTTCCAGTGTGTGTTTTATTGCTTAGCTGGATGCAGGCAGCTGCAGGACCTAGAACTTCCTTGTGCTGAAGTGGACCCTTGTGGAGATGCTCAGGCTGCAGCTGAAGGGGCTGCCCTCAGCATCTTTGAATATGAGGAACTGAAGCAAAAAAAGAAACCCACCCTTGAAATTCAGTTGCATGGCAGGTAACCAAGACATGATGTTGGTATGGTGCTTCTGTTGCAGAAATAATTTGTTTACCATGAAATGTTGAGAAATAAAAGGCTGTTGAGTGAAGTCTTTACTGAAAGTCACCATTAAAACTTGCACTTAAATGAATAAATCATTTCCACATGCAAACATGGTTTATACTTCAGCAGTGATCAACCAGTGAATCAAGAGCATCTCTCAATAGAGGGGGAGGGATATGATATCATCTATCTCCAATCTACAACACAGTCTTTTCAGCAGTACCAAGAAGGCTCCACACCCATTTGCACCACTAAGGTGACCTTGAGGACAGAGATAAACCTCCAAGTGGCCTCAATGACCAGCTGTAAATATAAATCCTTCCATTCCCCACCATCCAGTCAGAGCTGAAGAAGCTTCTTGGATGAGAAGCAAAATGTCTTCAAAGAAAAACAAGAAAGTCCAGTTTCCTCCTGAAAAAACACCTTTGGGACAACCATGACCTGGATGACTAAGAATCTTCATAGACACTTGCTTGTAGTTATTTGCAAATTTGTTGCTTGATTATCTTTTCTAGGATCTTCCCATATATTGATGTCAGGCTGATTGGTCTATAGCAGGCATGTCAAACTCGCGACGTCGTGACGTCACGTGACATATCGCAACTTTTTCCCCATTGTTGGCAATGGGGTGGGCACGGTTTTGGCATGATGCATCCAGCCCGTGGGCTGGCAGTTTGACATGCCATGTCTATAGTTTCCTGGATCTGTTTTTTTTTCCTTTTCTTGAAGATGGGAACCACATCAGGTCTTTTCTAATCTTCTTGTAGTTCTCCAGTTTTTTAGGATCTTTGAACGATGTGGTTTAATGGTTTTGGTATCTCTTCTGCTAGGTCCTTCTGTACTTAGGATGTAATCCATCAAGTCCTGGTGATCTGAACTCATCTAGAGCAGTCAGGTGTTCTTTTACTATTTCCTTGCCTATTTTAATTTGCATTCCTAGTCTGTCTTTTGCAGTTATGTTGGGCTGTATTTTCTTTTTGTGTAAAAACACATGCAAAGAATGAATTGAGAAGTTCTGCTTTTTCTCTGTTACCTGTCATTTCCTTACCGTTTTCTCCTATTGCAGTGGTTCTCAACCTTTTTAATGCCGCGACCCCCAACCGGTCGTAAGTCGAGGACTACTCAACTGGTGCAGCACCGTTTGAAGAATGGGACTTTTGGTGGGCTCAGCAGGGCAGAGACAGCCTGGACAATTCCTATTGGCTTTTGAAAGCCAATAGAATTAGACTCTATTCAAGAGAGTCTATTCTATTGGCTTTCAAAAGCCAATAGAATAAAAGGGAGTAGCACAGCTAAGGAAAAGGGGGAAAAAATGGCGGACTGCTTTGTTTGGCGACCCCCGTGAAATGGTCGTTCGACCCCAAATGGGGTCCCGACCCACAGGTTGAGAACCACTGTCCTATTGGTTAGATGATTATTTCCTTGACCTTATTACTATTAATATTTGAAAGAAAAATTATTATTATTATTATTATTGACATTTATTGCAAATCTTATTTCATTCCAAGCCTTAGCTTTTCTGGTTTCATCTTTGCAAGTTCTGGTTATTTGTTGGTATTCTGTCTTAGTTATGTGTCCTTTCCATTTTCTGTATTTATCCCTTTGTCTTTTAGTTTATCAGAGAGATCTTTGTGCAACCTTGCTGAATTCCTTTTGGATTTCCTGTTTTTCTGCTGTGGACTAGGCTTGTTTGATTTCTCAGAATTTCCCAAGCATCTTAGGTTGTTTTCCCCATTAAGAAATCCTTCCCACATTCTCTCTTTGTAAAAATCAGCTCTTTTAAAGTCTAGGACAGGGCTTTTCAATCTTTTCACCCATTGTACCACTTTTAGGATATGGCAATATCCGAGTACCACTAGTCGCCTAGCAAGGTGTCAAAAATTTGATGACCCCTCCCAAAAAAAGGAAAAAAGTGATAAAGTACAGGTAGTCCTCGACTTACAACAGTTCGCTTAATGACTGTTTGAAGTTACAATGGAATTGAAAAAAGTGCCCCCCAAGCCAGAGCCAAGCAAGACACCTGCCTGCTTGCCTGGCCGCGCTCTTCCTCCTGTTCGAGGTTTTCATTGTTGTGAGCATTTTTGTTGGGGATTGGCAGCAAAGGTGAGGTGGGAAGTGTTTGGTTTTTATTCCACCCATCTGCTGGGTGGTTGCAGCAGGTTTTGGTCACTTCACATGACCCTGGGACACTGTGACCATCATAAATATGAATCAGTTGCCAAGCATCTGAATGGAAAACACAAGACCCTGGAGATGTTGCAACATTCCAGCTGATCGGCGGTTCTTCTGGGCTCAGCAGAAGTGCCAGGATCAGCTGGAGCCTGGCGCTGATCCTGGTGCTTCCACTGAGCCCTGACAACCCCGAAGAAGCGCCAATCAGCTGGAAAGCGGCACTGATCTTCGTGCTTCTGCTAAGCCCTGCAGCTCCAGCCATCTCTCACTCAGGCAGCCACCAGTTCAGCTTATTCCCCTTCCCCGCTACCACTTTTCTAGGATGGTTGCGTACCACCTGCCAGGTGCCAATGTACCACAGGTGGTACCCGTACCACTGGTTAAAAAGCCCTGGTAGGACACCGGTTTGATTATGATTTTTTGCTTGAGTATGTATTATGCTGAATTCCAATATGGCATGATCACTCTCGCCCAAAGTTCCAGCAACTTCAACCACCTCTATCACTTCTTCTTTGTTAATGTTCTAGAACTTTCTTTTCATTTCTCTTTCTTCTTCTCAAAAAATTCTTAAAAGCTTTAACAAGCCTTGTAAATCCAAGATAAGAAAATTATACAGGCCAATCTTTTGGTTTTTTAATTTGTATATCCCTTTTAATTATTAAGACATCAGCCAGTTTCTCTTGCATGTCTAGTGTAACATCTTTTCCATGTCATTCTTATAGATTGTCATTTTCAAATCTCCTTTCAGATCAATCTCAGTCTTACCAGGTAAAACTTATTTCTGTTCCATAAAATCTTTTAAACAGTTTATCTATGGAGGAAGATACTCTTAAAATTAACTTCTGAGTACATTGTTCAAAAATAACCTTCAGTATGTTCAATGTTAAAATATTTTGCTTCATTTTGTATTTGTGAGTTGAATTTAAATATTCTTTAATTGTCCCTTCCTTGTCACTTCTCTGAAATGTAAAGCCTTCAAAGTCCCATCGTATCATTTTTTAAGAATTCAAAACAAAAGCATTTTCCTATGGGAAGAACTTTTATAATTAATTCCAAAATCTTATTTCTGATCCATCTGGCTCTTTAATCCATTTATAATTTTTTAAAATCTAAATTCTAATCACTATTTGCTCTTTATTCCAAAATAACATTTTTAAAGTTCTTAAACATGTTTAAAACTTATTTCACTAAGAACTGAAGGAAACTCACCCAGTGTTGCAAAATATGTTGATCTGAAGGTTACTAATAGCCGAGAACAATTAAGCAATTTCCAAAAGAAAAGGAAACATGTGATCCCAGTGTCCTCAAAGGTGCTGACTATGGTTTAAGCAAGATGGTTATTTCTTCTTCTCCCAGAGAAATAAACTACTGGAGACTATTATCTTGTGATCTCCTTACAAAGACTATCTGGAGCATTCATAGGCAATCCCAAGTCCTCTTGTCCAGAGAGGAATTACCAAAGAGCCTACCTGCCGACTGTTCATTCCACCACAGTCATAAGTCTTCAATCTGCCATTTCTTCTCCAGAAGTCCAGGCCAATATTATCTTGTGTGAGCTGTTCAGCTTCAAAAAAATCAGCTCTCTTCCTTAGAGCTCCTTGTCATTTGGAGCATCTCCCTAGAAAGAAATAATCCTGGCAGAAGCTGCAATTCTTTGGATATGCTTTCTACCCTGTCCTCTAGACATTTGTTGTCTTTGAAGACTCATATGGTTCCCAGACTGGATTTTTGAGCTTGATCTTCCCTTTAATGAATGTAAAGTTCTACAGTTCTGTTTTGTTTGCCACTATAAAGAAACTCTGCAGTAGTATTTAATAGATAAATGTTCTGTGTTCTACTTAGTGATGGAATTGATGCCTGGCAGAAAGGGATTCGCTATGCAGAAGGCCAGAACCTGGCCAGATATCTTATGGAAGGCCCTGCAAACCATATCACACCAACCAAATTTGCTACCATCATTGAGGACAAATTAAAAAGCTTCGGTAGCAACGTGACTATTCATAAAAGGTAAGTTCAGTTTAAGAGGTCTTTGGTTGGTAAGCATATTTTTAAGAATGATTAAATAGAGCTGGGCCTTAGTAAGTTATTCATATGACCCTTGCTAGCTTAGCATTTGAGACACCAGTATCTTGTATGGACTTAACATTATCTCTATGCATCAAATAGCTTACACCAGTGTTTCTTCTCCTTGGCAACTTTAAGAAATGTGGACTTAAACTCCCAGAATTCTCCAGCCAGCATTGGCTTTAAGAAGCCCACGCTTCTTAAAATTACTAAGGTTGAGAAATATTGGCTTATGCATCTGAACCTATTAACCTATGCAACCTAACCTAAACCTTACCCCATTGTTAATATAGACCTCCTATAGAAATTCCCCATAGTTTCCATTTTGTCAAAATCATATCTCCCTTACATCTTTTAATTGCTGTAGAATAATTAGTCTTTTTACTTTGCTGCCTCTGATGGAGAAACCAAACTCCTGAATTTCTATCCCATTTCCCTTGTCAAGCTTAGGTTTACTTTGTCTGTTCAAGCAGGACACTGGATAGCTTACTTGTCAGTCTCTCAGCATTTACTTCCCATTTTCAAACCATAGCAAATAAAAGGTTTGTTTTATATTGGTGTTCACTTTATGACTGACACAAAAAAGGTTGTAAAATTAGGTCAGTCATGTCAGTGATCTGCTTTACAACTATCACAACATACATAATTTGCAAGTTCTTTTACAGTCAAAAGTTGTATTAATATTGAAATGGCTGAAGTTCTTCCACATAGCCCTTGCTTATTTTCACTTTGTAGTGCATCCTGGCAAAATAGATGTACTGAGATTGTAGATGTTATTGCTGGGACTAGAAGGAGCCCTTCAGGTAATAGACAGTTGTGCACTTAATTTTTGTGCACATGCTTGTGTGTGTAGTATCTGTGTTGCAAGGTTTCTTCCCCTCTCAAAATATTGCTTTTTATTGATTTTACAATCCAAGGGATGCAAACCAAAAGAGGCATTTCTATTCAAAAAAGTCAAAAGGAACAAATATCATGCAAATAAGCATGAGCTATAAAAGCAAAGTATTGAAATTGCTGGCAATTAAATGTTTAATAGCCATAGCAGTTGCAACCTATTTATTTGTTTGTTTGTTACCTATCTCACCAATTTAGCACTCTGATTCTCTGAGCATGCATGATTATGAATTAAGAGAAGCATTAGGAATTTAGTTGTACAGAAGAAGTATTACAAGAGAATGGAGGAAACTAGCAAGATATTTCCTTTGCAGACTGCAGAGGAGTGTTTCCACAGAATAGTTGTAAAGGGGAAACTTGGTTAATATAAATCTTTTTCTTTTTATTTATTTGCTTTTTTATTATCTTAGAATTTGAGAAAAAAGTTATTTTTCTGCTGACATTCGGGAATACAATGTGTGTCCTCTTTCAGTAACTGGGAAAGAAATAATGGAAATTGTTCCCTGTCGTTATAGAGATAAATCTTGGATACAGGAGCGAGAAATGGGGTCATTTTGGAGTGTGGCAAAAGGCTCAGATGAACCCCCAGTCTTTTTGGAAGTCCACTACCAAGGCAGCAACAACCCCAAAGAAGCTCCATTGGTATTTGTTGGAAAGGGGATAACTTTTGATAGGTGAGCATCTTAGGAGCATTTTTGGAGCAGAATTTTTCCCCTGTTCCCAGAATATGTGCTTTGAAAGTGCAAATGAATGCAATGCAAACTCCATTGAAAGGGATTTTAGAAAGATGGTTTTAGCTCATTCATCTTCCCAAGGTTATGTGATCTCTAGGGGAAAAGCTTTCCAGGTTCTGGTCTCATATCTTAAAAGGAGGGAGTTGTGGAGCTTCACATAGGGATCATGGAGGAACCATTTAGGGGCCCTGGAATAATTGGGAAGTTTTTCCTTCCACCAGTATATAAAGATACAAATAAATAAATCTAAATGAAGAATCCATTGCAGAAATTACTCTCAAAAAATTCTATTAAAGAACATCTCTGCAATGGATCCATTTGTTAGATTTATTCTACTTACTGAATTTATACCCTGTTTTTCTCCACTGGGAAGCATACAAAGGGGCTAAGGAAATTCTGAAAAATAAAACAATGCAGATTAAAATTAAGAATAAGTACTATAATCCAATAAGAAAACTACAATGAGATAGAGCTATATTTTTTGAATACTGAGGCTGCCTAAGGGTGAGTTTCTCATGGCCTGGGAGCAGGATAGGAGAAAATTCCTGAAGTTATGCTGGAAAAATGGGCTTCTGACAATGGATTCATCTTCAGAAAGTGTGTGCATAGTGAGACTGGACAAAGGGAACTTTACAGGCACCTATTAGGTAATCATGGTGCTAAAGTATTTTTTTTTTACCATCAGATGGATTTTGATTGTCCTCTTACCTACAATCTCAGCCTGTGGATTTCATTTAATTCTTCTCCAGTATTATTCCAGAAGATCTAAAATGAATATTTCTCTGTGTTGTAGAACTTCTCTTTCACATTTATAATAGTGCCATATTTTCCATGCTTTTTCATTTATTAAAACAAAAAAAAATGTTGCTTGGCATCACAGCAAAGTTTACTCTTGGTAGTGTTAAGTTTTTTGGGATGGGGTAGGCAAAGAGACCAATCTTTGTGGCATCTCTTGTATTTTTTCCCAGCGGTGGCATTTCGATCAAGCCTTCAGCCAATATGGATGCCATGAGAGCAGATATGGGAGGAGCAGCCACCATTTTTTCTGCCATTGTCACAGCTGCAGAATTGAAGTTACCCATTAATCTAATTGGTAAGTAGATTGTAGAAGAATAAATTTACAAAAGTTATTTGAATTGGAAAGAGACGTCAACAGACCTTGGGGTCAGCCCATCTTGATTGTCCAAGGTCTGTGGCAGAACAATTATCCCATAATTTGCTTCCTGGGTTGAAAATAGAAGCTGCTGAATCTAACAACTCAAGCAAACTGAAATTGAAGGCTGGATTGACTTGTCCCTCTGACTTCTTCTCCAAAACAAAATCTGGTGATGTTGAGTGGTGAGATTCCATCATCAAGAGTCTTCCAGTTCAGAGATTCCAGTAATGTTCCAGTTTTGGGGTTTGCCACTTTGTAAGGATTCCTGATTGCTCTCCCTATTCTCTTCTCACATGGTGTTTTAGATGAGAAGATATCCTTTACACTCATCCAGCAACCATTCAAACTTGTGATGGAACTGAACAAGTGATACTTCTGGTCCTGCAATGTTTCCATGATTGCGATTGGGACACCTGGCTTGTAATTATGATATTGCAATATCCTGCAGCCACCATTTGTGATCTTCTTTGCTGGCTTCCTATAAGCAAAGCCAATGGGGATGCAAGCAGGTAGTCGTAAATGGTGGTCATATGATGTCCTCACTTTGTGACCTATGGCAATTCACTTAATGATGGCAACAGGGACTGCCTTTGTTAAGCGGTACCATCATATGACTTATGACTTCATTGTTTAGCAATGGAAATTCCAGTCTAACTTGGAGTCTTTAATTGAAGATTACCAGTATTTTATTTCATTTTCAATTTTTTTTTATTTTAGAAGAATATAAAAAATAAAGAGTAGCAGAATGAACAATAATTACATAATTAAAACTAAACAAATCCAACAACCACTGTAAAACTCTAACAGAATTTAACAAATTTCATAGTAAAGGGGTTAAAGTTAACAGTATTGTACTAAAATGTAATACTTGTTGTGAGTGCATGCCAGCCACTGGACCCGGCAGCTGAATCCGGGGAATCAGGAGGAGGGGCCTGGAGAGCCATCAGAGTCGGAGGAAGGCTCTGATGAGCTCCAGGACTTACAATCTGATGAAAAGCCTGTCCCCTCCAATCATGCTCAGGCTGAGACTCAGCTGTGCGGGGAAGCTGAGTCAGACTCTGAGGATTCACAGCTGGAAGACATTATAGAACTCACAAATGCAGACTGGCAACAAGAGCAGAACAGAGGGAGGCAATGGGGCCACTCCAGGGGAGGAGGAGAAGACATTGAGAAGCCACGCCTTGGGGCTGCATAATAAAAAGGGAAGGTGTGGGCGGTGCTGGTTGCTGAAGGCAACCGTTTGCAAAGGAATCAAGTTTCATGGAATCCTGTTTTGTTTGCCTTGCTTGTGAACAATTCTGTTTGAATCATGTTCTGTTTGCCTTGGACAATTCTCTGTTTGCATCGCGTTTTGTTTGCCTTTGTTTTTGGGACATTTTGCAGGTCTGTACCTAATTAATAAAAGGGGTTTGTTTCTCCTGCATTTCCAGCCTACTTGTTATAAGAGGGGTTTGTCCTTGTGAATGAACAAGGACTCACATAGGCTAGGACAGAACAATACTAATGTATATGGTTAACTTAGTCTCTGGTTTACAAAAAATACCTTATAGTACTTTTTAGTATAGTATTCGTATATAATTAAATACAAAAATAAAATGAAATTACCTAATGATATCACAGTATTATTGCAAAGTATCATAAAATGTATGCTAAAGAAGAATATAACTGCTTCATTTGTTGATTTATTGAAAACATTGCCTTTTGCAGAACAGAAAAATTACACATTTCCAAAATCAAAATATCTAGAATAATAGGGTTTTGCCATATAATTCAGCATCACATTAATATCTTTAATGTTTATGTACATTAAAATACTATTCTAGAAGTCTTATTAGACATTCACAAGACCATTTCATTTGGATCAGTGGGCCTTCACACTTTTTACAACCTCCGGCCCAATTTTTACCTTGTTTAATTCCTCTAGGAAAAATAAATTGGGTGAGGGAGTACCCTTTTCAGAGGTGGTATTCAAATATGTGAACAACCAGTTCTCTGTGTGGATGCTGCTTCCAGAAGTCCATTCTGAGCCTGGGCAATAAAAAATTAGCTACCGGTTCTGCTGAAGTGGTGCGAACTGGCTGAATCCCATCCCTGACCCTTTTCCTTCAAAATATTGACAAACATCAAACAGGAAACAATGGAGAGAAATGTTCAAGATTATCTATTTTGCAAGGACTAAACCCTCTCAACTGGCATTTGTACAAATTTGCTTATTGAAAGGTAAGCAAAGGAATTGGGTCTTGGCATCAGGTAAGTAGATACCAGTGAAACAATACTACTGCTGAGGAATTTTTAATTCAAGTTTTAAAAGCAGCATGGTTTAAAGGTGGGGTTCCCAACCAGGGGTGCAAGATGATATTCCAGGGGGTGCGGAAACTTGGGTATTCAAAATTATAGTGTATATGTATAATTCGTTGCCATTATTTCAAACTTTTGTAAGGGGTGCGAGAATATATCAGAAGCGTTCTAGGGGTGCAGGGTATAGAAAAGGTTGGGAACCACTGGTTTAAAGAATACCGAATAATGTTACAGTATGCATAAATTCAGTTGGCATTCTTTATATCTAAGGTCTGGCCCCCCTTTGTGAAAACTTGCCCAGTGGGAAGGCAAATAAACCCGGAGATGTTGTGACAGCCATGAATGGAAAAACAATTCAGGTATGTTTTAAGATGCTTATTTAGCACAGGTTTTAATAGGATAATAGGACCTTGGGTTGCACCTGAGGTTTCATCTAATAACATCATTTCTAGTTGAACAAATAGAACTTTAAATCAACAGTTGATTGCAAGAGCCCCATGAAAAGGCCTAGAGGCCAAGCTTGCTAACATTTCTAACCTTCGTTGGAGGACATCAGATTTGAGTGAATGGTAGCAACCTCATATTTAATAGAACAACAACATCTGTTCCCTATTGTTGCCCAGTGCTGCTTGGGGAATTCTGGGAATTGATATCCACATATCTTAAAGCTGCCAAGGTTGAGAAAGATTGGGATATAGATAGACTATTGGTATTAACCATTAGTCTTTCAGGATTGCAATACCAGAAGTCCCCAACTTTTTGGGCACCAGGGACCGGTTCCGTGGAGGGAGGTTTTTCCACAGAATGGAGAGAGTGTGGTTTTGTGTGCTGGCTGCATCCCGCAGATGGGGCTTTGCTTGTTTGTGCGGACCAGTTGCTGGCATGCCACAGCCCGGTACTGGTCCACGGACCAGGGGTTGGGGACCTCTGGCAATACCATTGAAATAATAAAAGAATTGCAGCCTTTCATATTTGCCAGTGTGAATAGGAGATTCCTCTCTACAAAATATGGACCTGGAGGTAGCTGCTAGAGAGAGGAAATGGTGGAAAGGCACCTCCAAGGGTTCTTAGTAGCAAATAAAACTGTTTTTCCAAATATTATACTCTTTTGAGCTTTTTGGCTCTATTGTATCCATTATTTGATAGTAGTAATTTTATTTATTTCAGGTTTAGAGTTATAATGCATTAAATTTTACAATTTTAAAATGTATTATTAATTGCCCCCAAAATTAGCTATTGATGATATAGGCAAGCTTGTTAGCCAATGCTGTAATTATAAACAGAATGTGATTTTCTCTTGCTGATTTTCATAAAAGATTGACAATACAGATGCAGAGGGAAGATTGGTGTTGGCTGATGCTCTTCACTATGCACACAGTTTTAATCCAAGGGCAATTTTAGACACTGCAACATTAACAGGTAGCCCTTTTTTATTTGTTTCAAGCTTCTGTACTCCATATTCCCAGAATATTAGGAATACTATGAAAAGCCTCTTCCTATGCAGAATATTTTAGTAATGTAATGTCTTTGTGAGTTTCAGCAGACTGCAGACCCTCCAAATTGCATAGAGAAGATTTGCATTGTCTTAAAGCTAATGTTTTTTTTCTTTTTTACTACTTAGAGCAGAGTTCCCCAACCTTTCGGGGTTGGCAGCCCGGAGCAGGGGGAGGGGGGAAAGAAGGGATTTGGGGGGGGAGCGAATGTGTGTGCGTGCATGAACACTCATTGTCCATGCGAGTAAGGCCATAAGAGCTCGTGCACGTGAAGCTGCAAATGCCTGCGACACTTGCGCAAGTGGGGCCGCAAAAGCCCGCAACACTCAGTGACACTCACACGAGTGGGGTTGTGCATGTGCACATACACATGCACCTACCAGCCACTCACACGGCCCAGTTACCAATAGCCCACGGCCCGGTAGTGGGCCGTAGCCCAGAGGTTGGAGACCCCTGACTTAGAGGGTTCCCCCCAACCCAGGGAAGAGTAGGCTGCATATTCAAATGCAAAAATATAAACTTTGCTGTTTAAAATAATCTTGCCTATAGCACTATTCTGACTACTGGGAGAGGATTATTTTGAATGATACATCTTTTTATCAAGGTTGTGCACTTAAGCAGCTTCCTGTGAGCAATTAAAATAATTAAAAGCAAAGGAAAGAAAACCGGGATGTCAATATTGCAGATAATAAAAAGGTTGAAACATCAAAAGTAAATGGAAAACCATCTGAATAAAATTATCTTTGCTTGGCAATAGACACTAAAAAAGAGTTGGATGGATCAAACAAATTTTTCATAAGACACGTCCAACAATAGGGTGGAGTTGCAAAACAATATCTCCTGTGCACCTGATAGTAATGCTGGTGTGCAGGAATATGGTCCAGTTTCCTAGGACATAGAACAATGTTTTTGAATTTTTAAAAATTTCTATGCTATAACCTTGCAAATGAAAGGAAAAAAAAGATATTTTTAGAAGTGTGAATATAAATTGCTAGCTGATGAGCAGTTACTGTAATGCTAGTCAACATGGAAAAATGGCTGGATAACCTGCATTTTATAATACTTTATAGGTGCCATGGATGTAGCATTAGGATCAGCAGCTACTGGGGTTTTTACAAATTCACAGCAGCTGTGGCATCACCTATATGAGGTAAGTGATGCTACTAACAATTGATTTCAAGATAGGTTTTGATTTAGAGAGTTTTAAAGAAAAGATTCAACCCTTTTTATTGAGAACCTAAGTTGTGACTATTGACTACAAAAGCTAAACACAAAACATTAGCTTTGGAGTTGATAAAACTTTTGTGAACTAGTGATAATTTCCTCACCTTGGGACTTGTCTATACTGATACCTAAAGTAAGCCACCTGGAGACAAACAAACAACACAGCAATGCAACTGAATATATTTGATCCTGTCTCTAATACTTCTCAGACAAAAAACAGAAGAGAACCAAGTTTGGATTTATTAATATTAGTTAACTGAAAAATGGAAAACAGTATTTTTGATGCCCCTAATTATTTCAACAATTTGTGTTATGAATTTCTAAACTACTATCAGACTGATCTTGCCAATGCAGCACGTGTGTAGCCAAGATACATATTTCCATAGGTGGCAGATAAAATAGGCAATGACATCCTTTAGCCCAGTGAGTGTTTCAGGGTCATGCCCTCTGATCAGGCATGGATGTCAGACATAATCTGAAAGCAGGCATAAGAAGTGGCTTAGTTTGCAGTGAGAACAAATGATTTAGGTGGATAAAGCAAAGATTAAAAAAATGTCAAGATAATGTTTCAAGGAGAAGAAATGAGCATTAGAAGGGTAAATGTGGTCCAGTTTAAGCAGCTATAAAATGATGCACAATATCCTCAACTTCATATATAAATTTAATAAATAACTTCACAGATACACTGGCAGGCCTGAGCTTGTAGGGATCTTGATGCATGGATAGTTTGGTAATAACATTGCTTGAATTTGGGATTGCTATGAAAAAGGCAGGTTGGTTGTGAAAATCATTAGGAAGAAAATGAAAATGCCAGTCCCACACAGCTATGCCAATTCCTGAGATCATTTCTGTTTTCAGCCTGCAAGGATTCTCTTGGTGCCTCCTGTCCATGGCAGGAAGTTTATTTTTCTGAGGCAGTATAAAAAAGAAAAGGATTTTGGTAGAAGAGTGAAGCTTAGAATCTGCTTCAGTTTAAATCTAATTATTGGGCTCAACCATTGTAAGCAAACTAAATACTATAAAGAACTGTGTGGAAATTTGATATCTGAATAGCTTTTCTCTACACTTGACAGGCTAGCATTCTGACAGGGGATCGAGTTTGGAGAATGCCTCTCTTTGAACATTACACAAAGCAAATGACAGACTGTCACCTAGCAGATATCAATAACATTGGAAAATACAGGTAACATAGCTAAGTTAAAATGCAATACTGCTGCTATCTATTATGCTCACGTTACTTTTTCCAGCGCCTACAGAGAACTTGGACAAATAGGAGTTAAAGGAGAAGCTGCCTAAACATATTTCAGATCTTGTTTATTTGGGCAAGGATCCAATAGAGCAACAATCTATAGCCATGTTCATGTGGGTATGGCTTGGCAGAGGAAGCATAACTGGACCTTTCACTTGCTGAGATCAACAGACACTCTCTTTTGCTCAGAGAGAAAATTATTTACTAATTTGCTTCAGCTTTTTGTTGTGATGCAGAAATGGATTGTTGTTTTTCTGAATCCAACTAATGGAGAATTTTGAAGAACAAAATTATAAAGACATGGTGGTGCAACTATGCCACTCCCTCTGTAATTGTTATTTTTTAAGTAAATGTGACTTCACATGAGCCCAGGAAAAGGTGCCACAGACAACTAGACAGTGCTTATACCAGATTAAACACTGCATATTTCTGTTGGTTTTTATTTGTATCTTTCAAGTTGAAATCATGGCTTAGATTCTGATTTCTGGTTATGTGAATCAAGGTTTGGGGTAGTATTTTCTTATGTTTTCCATGGTGATAGGCAGTTTTAGATAGCTTTTATTCCTCTGTAAATTATTAAGAACAATGCAAATAATCTTGCACATGGATAGGACTTCTTATAAGGAATTACTTAAATTGGTAGGGAATGATTGGCAATTAAAACCGTTGGTTGAGTTAAAGCAAGAAAATATTGTACAATCTTGGTTTCAGTATAATCAATTGTTGGCTAGGTGGAAGTTAGATCAAAAGGTTGGTATTACTTCAATGGATGAGAATTTGGTAAAACAGATTAAAGATCAAAACTGTGCACATATAAAGAGAATTTATAATGCTTTAATAGAATTGGATTCGGAAATAGATTTAGTTAAAGATTGTATGGTAAAATGGGCCCAAAATATTCAGGAACTGATTCCATTGGATATATGGGAGGTAATTTGGGTTAGAAATGTAAAGTTTACCCAGGCCCAAAATTTAAGAGAAAATTTTTATAAAATGTTTTATAGATGGCATCTGGATCCTAAAAAGTTGTCTTGTATGTATCCTAATTTACAGCCTAAATGTTGGAGATGTGGTGGTTTGGATGCTACTTATTTTCATATCTGGTGGACTTGCAGAAATATAAAAGCTTTCTGGATTAAGATTTGGTAGAACATTCAAAAGATTTTTTAGGAGAAAGATAAAGTTTACTCCACAATTATTTTTATTGGGTGTAATTGTAGATTGTGATATTAAAGAAATTAATTTGATGTTGAATTTGATAACAGCTGCAAGGTTATTGGTAGGGCAATATTGGAAGGATTGTTTGCCTACTATAGAAGAATGGACGCTTAAAGTGTCAAATTTAGCAGAAATGGCTAAGATTTCTGCTTATTTGAAGGATCATTCACAAGAAAGATACATTTCGGTTTGGAGAAGATGGATAGATTATATTCAGAATAAATATGGGACTAAAAAGTTCCATTTACTTTATGAGTAAATTTTAGAGTATTATTATTATTAATAGTTTATTGTAGTGGAATTTTTATTAGTTTTATTATTATTTTTAGTATTAGTATTGTTTAACAATTTGGATATTGTATTGTTCAAGAATTAGGATATTAACTTGTTTATATTATTATGTTTATTTTTAATTTGTTTATTTTTATGTTAAAGGGGAGTTAAAGCGCATTATGGACTTGGTTATTTATATAGTTGGTTAATGTTAGTTAGATTATGCTTATTATATTTGTTACCCTTTTCTCCCATCAGGTCTGGCGGCGCATGCACAGCTGCTGCATTCCTGAAAGAATTTGTGACTGCTCCTCACTGGGCTCATTTAGATATTGCTGGTGTAATGGAAAATAAAGATGAGGTTCCATATCTGCGAAAAGGCATGGCGGGAAGGCCAACACGTACCCTGGTTGAGTTTATTACTCGATTGGCCCAAGACAAGCAAAGTTTTTAGAAAGCAGGTTTGCAAGGATCACCTCTGGCTTTAAAAACAGTTAATTTGAACCTGGAATCAGCCAGTGTACTGATAAAATTCTAAAGGGTCATTCATCTTCGACTTTAATTTTGGGGAGCTACTTTGAAAAGATCCACAGCAATGGACTATAAATTCATTCCATAGAGTTCTACTAAATCAGTTGCTTTTTATACTCTTCAGTCCAGAATCTTTTCCTGTATTTGGTATCCAAAGAGCAATCAGTCTAAACCAACAGGCTTTATAATATGGATTGAATAATAGATACATAGCTATCACATACAATAAATATATCTTCCAACACTTCCAGTTGTTGAGGTTTTTGTCTTTTGCAGAATATGCCTTCCAAAAGGATTTGTTTCATAGATGGTTGGGCAGAATATTAAGAAAGGAGTGAGGCCTTATGCCAGCATAAATAAGGCCCTCATTTCTGCATGCCAACAGATGAAATTTGAATTTAATAGAGGACGCCTCTAAGGTGTTAGAAGTAAGTCTTCATCCTGGTTCATCCAAGCCGGGAATAAATAAGCAAACATGGCGACTGCTTTGGGAAGAAGGTTACAGTTTATTGCAGAAAGATGGTTCTTCAGGAAAGTGCAGAGGAGAGAAGGGCTGAGCACATGGTGTAGTAGGTTTTTATACCCCCTCTAGCCTTTTGTTTGGAATAGTTTCCTGTTCCTGTGGCATGAACCTTGAGGCTGTTTCTGAGTGTTTGTCTAGGCCTTCATATCTGTGGTTTAATTCTATTATCATATCCTGCTTCCCAGGTGATTGGGCTAATGACTCCTAGAGTTTGGGTGGGGTATGCAGATTTTCTCTTTGTCTTCTTGATTGCTCTGGCTTCAATTCTCTGATGGTTTTACATCTGCATTTGTATGGGGCTAAAGTCTTGCTTGGGGCAGAGAGATAGATTTGGGGCCAGGTTTGGTTTTAAAAAGTCCTTTTGAGGAAAAATATATTTTTCTGCCCTTTTTAATATTTCTTTCTCTGGGCTAACTTCCCTCAAAGGATATGTCTTGTCTTTGGTGGAAAACATGCTTTGTGTGCAGAACAGTCCTGTGCTTCTGATGCAGGGGTTCTCAACCTTGGCAACTTTAGGACTTATGGACTTCAACTCCCAGAATTCCTCAGTCAGCAAAGCTGGCTGAGGAATTCTGGGAGTTGAAGTCCACAAGTCTTAAAGTTGCTAAGGTTGAGAACCCCTGTTCTAATGGGTGCTGGAAGGACTTGGCAGCCCATCATCCTAGTAGGAGAGTGTATGCAGTGGGGGAAGGATCGAAGGAGCTTGTGGCATTATCCTTCCTACAGGGCTGGCTGAGCAGTTCCAGGTGAAAGACTGTCCTTGAAGCAGCATCTGCTGGTGCTTTTAGGACAGAGCTTAGCAGTAAAGGTTATTTTCTTAGCAAATAACAACTTAGCAAAAGTTTTAACCACTTTCCCATCTCTTAACTGGCTAAATGAACCAGGATGCCTTTAGGGAGAGATTGTTTTCCTCCCTTTTTGGTAGTTTCGGAGTCCAGTGGTTTATTATACAGTCCTGTGGGAGGACAACACCCCCCCTCCCCCAGAGAAATAAATATTTTTGGGAATATGATAAGGACAGAATATTATATTTCCACAAAGGATCTTAAAGGTAAGAAAGCAGGCCCAGTTTTTCTTAACAACCCCAGGCAGAGGCCAGGTCTGTGGAAATGCAGATTTGATAATCCCATTTAGAAAGTCTGAGACTCAATTCATGAACAAATACTACAAGCCCATTCAAGACAGGATTTTTTTGAAATCCCTTGCAACAAAACATAGCTAACAATAGCAGAGTGATATAATTAGAACCAGCAACCTCATCCAAAAAAATCCAACACAGGAAGTCACAGCCACAGAGAAGCAGGATATTCTTGTGGAAAACGAAAGAGACTTTTACGAATTCCAGAGGGTTTAGTAGAGAGATTTATTGCGCAGGTTCAGAAGCAATGAAGACCAGCAATTCTGAACCCCAAGGGCGGGCTTAGGCTTCAATTTTATACTTTCCTTTTCTCGGGAACAGAGGAACACACATAGAAATCTACACTGTAATACATTAGATTCATTTCTCACGGGCATACAATGGAGAGTTTTGCTACAAACATTGTTTCCAAGTGCAATGCGCATTTGGTTAGTCACATATTGCTAATACAGCATTACTCCAGTAATTATGCAGACACATCATTATTTTAGTGCTTTTTCATCATCATTATTATTATTCTACATTATTCTACCTTAATATGACCTTTGGGACATAATAGGATTAACCCACCACCATCAGAATACAAAAGGGCACATTCAGATTCAACTCAAAGTACATGACATGGGAAATACAAAGCCTCAAACAGGAACAACTCCAAACACAAAAGCACAAGAAGGTATTAAAAACCCACCACTCCCAACAACAGGTGGTCAGCTCTCTCAGAGGCACATTGCTGCCTAGCTCTGCTCTCCAATAAACTACAACTTTCTTTCTAAAGCAGCCTCCATTTTGTTTATTCCAGGCTTGGACTGGACCCTGATGATTTTTCTTTCCACAGTCCTTTATTTTAGAAAACTCATTTTCACTCACTTTTGTCCTTTTATTTTGATCATTTAACTTTTATCATACAAATAGTACCAATCTGTTGAATTCAGTTGAAATAAATGGAAATTGAATGATCTTTTAAAAATAATTTTACAAATACTGCTTGATTTTAGATATTTTTATAAATATTTATATATTTACAAAATATTTTTGTAAAGTTTTTTTTGGTTTTGCTCTTGAATTTTCTATTAAACAAAGTTATAATTTCCTTTATCCTTATGAATTTCTTGCAGATTTGCCAATTTTTCATATTTGTCTTTTATTTTTTCCAATAAAATATGGTCATCGCACTCGTTAGCCTTGTACAAAGGCAAAAAGGAGACCCAGATCATAAATTTTATTTTGCTAAGATAATAAACAACCATTCGCTCCTTAAAAAAAAAAACCAGAAAGAAATCAAGCTCCTGGCAGAAATGTGTATATAAGTGGGAAGGCGGGGGGGAGGGATTCGCATGAAAATCATGGTAGTCCCTGGGCTAGGAAGGAAACTTCTCCGACGTGTATAGACCGTCCACACGTAGCGACCAAATGCTTGAAGGAAGAGGCTATTCGTAAGGTGACCAACCGTCCTCCTTTTGGGAGGACAGTCCTCCTTTTTTGAGTTCTGTCCTCCCTTGAAAAGTGTCCTCCTAAATGTCCTCCTTTTCCATATACCGTCTTCCTTTTGGGAGGACAATCCTCCTTTTGTGAGTTCTGTCCTCTCTCGAAAATGTCCTCCTAAATATCCTCTTTTTCTATATTTGAAGACTAATCTGCAGGGCTTTTGTTTCCTCATAGAACGCTCAGAAGGCGTTCCAGGACCTTTTTTTGATTTTTTTCAACTTTTGCATCTACTCCCCCTATTGGCTTTCGAAAGCCAATAGGAATTGCTGCTGAGCGTGCCAAAACACCCGGGCGGCAAACTTTGCACGTGCAAGTTGCAGGAACTTTGCACCCCCCACTGCTACCCAACTACACGATCTCCTACTTAGTTCCAAAGATAGCTGGAGGAGACTGGAGCAGTAAGTTTCTCTTGATCTTCCCTGTTCAGTTCTACACGGGGATGCACAGAGTAGGTGGTGGTGCTGGGGGGTGGCTGCAGGACCGGAGCCGGCACGGCTGGTGCTTTGCAAGCTGCAGGGCCAGATCTACAGGGATGCACGGGGGGGGGCAGTGGTGCTGGGGGCAGCTGCAGGGCCGGAGCCGGCACGGCTGGTGCTTTGCAAGCCGCGGGGCCAGCTCTATGGGGATGCGCGGAGAGGGCGGTGGTGCTGAGGGGAGGATGGGAGGGGGCGGCTGCAGGGCCGGAGCCGGCATGGCTGATGCTTTGCGAGCCACGGGGTCGGCTTTACGGGGATGCGCAGGGTGGGCTGTGGTGTTGGGGGGCGGCTGCAGGGCTGGAGCTGGCATGGCTGGTGCTTTGCCTTTGCAAGCCACAGGGCCAGCTCTATGGGGATGCACTGGGTGGGCAGTGATGCTGGGGAGTGGCTGGGGGGGGCAGCTGCAGGGCCGGAGCCGGCGCAGGGCCGGCTCTCCACAGCAGGGCGGTTGTGGGCAGGTGGCGTGACTGTGGGCAGGTGGCGCAGCGGGCAGTTGACCTTCCATGGGCCGCGCCAGGTGGCAGTCTACGCAGTGCTGACCTGCGCTACCACCACCTCGCCCTGCACACCTACGTGGCCGTCCTAGAGCGCCTGGCTCACAACACCTGCCTCCACTGCCCACCCCCACACAGTCCAGTCCATTTTTGGACAAGTGAGAAATCGAGATTGAATGTTGATACTCTAGCTGCAGCACTTGCTGTAAAATTCAATATGAAGAATATTTCTTGTTCAGATATTTCCAATATATTGTTAGAAGATGATACATTGACAAAAAATATTCATTCAATGGAAAAGTACTCATTTAAATAATTAATAGGCATGTAAGCATAATTACAATATAAAATGTTATTGTTACAAATGTTTTTAATTATGCATTTATCATATTATACTGTATTCTATATTATTGTTGCAATAAATACAATGTTTCTTTTATTTACGATATCTTTTTCTTCAATTTATTCGTATCCTCCTTTTCGTTGTAAAAAAGTTGGTCACCTTACTATTCGCCGCCGCTGAAGGGCGCGGGGCAACATCTCAAAAACTTGCTCATGCTCATTACTTATAATTTTTGCACCTTTTTCATTCATTCCTCCATTTTCACTGAGACTCGAAAAAAAGGCCTCTTCCACCCTCGAGGCCCCACCCCTGGGTCCTCATATCGCGATGTTGTGATGTACCAGCGCGGTTTCGTTTCCTCTTGCGCGTGCGCAATCGCTCCAACTTCCCCTCAGTTACTATGTCCGCTGGACTAAGTGGGATGTTTGGGAATCAGGGCCCGGTGCCTCCCCCGCCACCTCCTCCGGTGGCTCTCGGCGGTCCGGTACCCGCGGGACTCCTTCCGACGAACCCCACGGGTCCGCGAAACTCCATCGGTACCCTTGTGGATGATTTGGAGGCTTCTTTTGAGGTAGGCTGTGCAAGCGAGCGGCCTCCCCCTACCATGGAGATGAGGGAAAGACCGACGCTGGAAGTAGGGAAACGCAGGACTATTGCCGTCCTTTTTTGGACGAGGGGGCTACTATAGAGATGAAGTAGCTAGCTAGAGAGTACCTTGTAGACTTCCGTTTCTGTGTTTAAATGGCTGTGAGCTTGAATAGAGGCGCCCTTTAATCCTATATTAACAAAATATTTTTTCTGATCAGAATAAGGAAACATTTCATTCTAATACAAGCCAGTGTGGGGTGATAATGGCTGTGATCTCCCTTGGCTCGTGGAATTTTATGGGTTACCTTGGGCCCGATCATCACTTTCAGTCGACTGTACCTCGCAGGGCGTTGTTATGCGGATAAAAAGATCTTCCTGAACTCATCATCGCAAGAAAGGGAGAAAATTATTTATCTGCTAAAATGAATCATACTCCTTTTTCAGAAGCATTTATTTGCAGCGTAGAATAATCATGTTTTTACGGTTTTAAGAGGCATTCCTTTCTTTTTGTAGAGTAAAAAATAATGCTTTATGGTATGTGAAATTTCCATATTTTGTAAGAATTTGAATTCAGCTTCATCTGAAAATGGAGCCTATTTATTCCATCCAAACAAACACGTTTTTTGTATTTGTTTGAAACCTACTAAATTTGTATGCCATTTTTAATAGAGCAAAGAATAGGAAATAAATATCTCTGAAGTATATTTTTAAAGAAAGTAAATATATATATTTTAGTATAGCTTTATTTGTGCCAAAAAAAAAAAACATCTACCTTCATAAAGCTCTTAACATCTGCTTTTGTAATAAATGGTTTTTGTAATTATCTAGGCTTGCTTTGCATCCCTTGTAAGTCAAGATTATGTAAATGGTACAGATCAAGAAGAAATTAGAACTGGTAAGTTGGGTGTCCATCTTCAATTTAACTTAGAATATTTATATGCAGAATACTTATCTCTTTTTCTCTGTTTTGATCAGGCTGGAGTTGAACCCAACTTTATAAAATTGTGCTGAAAAATATTAGTGAATGCATAACAGCCAATTGTGGCCAATTGAGTCAGCATTGTGCAGTAAAGCCAAAAAAAAGCTAATACTGTCCTTGGTTGTATACACAGAGGCATAGAATCAAAATCACATGAAGTATTAGTACCACTTTATAAGGCCACACCTGGAATACTGCATCCAGTTTTTGTCCCCACATTACAAACAAATGTTGAGACTTTGGAAAAAGTGCAAAGAACAACTAAGATGATTAAGGGCCTAGAGACAAAACATGTGAAGAGCAGTTACAGGAATTGGGTATGGCCAATCTAGAGGAAAGAAGGACTAGGAGTGACATGATAGCAGTATTCCAGTATTTGAGGGGCTGCTACAAAGAAGAGGGATCAGTTTATTTTCCAAAGTACCAGAAGGCACAACAAGAAACAATGAATGGAAACTAATCAAGAAGAGAAGCAATCTGGAATTAAGGAGAAGCTTCCTAACAGTGAGGAAAATTAATCAGTGAAACACCTTGCCTTCAGAAGTTGTAGGAACTTCTTCACTGGAGATTTTAAAGAAAAGACTGGACAACCACCTATTTGAAATGGTACTTGGGCTCCTGCTTAAGCAGAGGGTTGGATTAGAAGACCTCCAAGGTCCCTTCCAGCTCTATTCTGATTAGTTATATGATTGGGATGTTTTTCATTTGTTATCTTATTGACCCTTAGGAGATGGGTAAAATTAGATAGGAATTTCTTCTAAAAATATCTGTTGTTGGAGTCATGGGTAGTAAAATTAGTATCACTGGAGTGGGTTGAACTGAAATTTTGTGACCCATTTTATGAAATGTTCCAGTGTCACAAACATAGAACATAGGATCACAGGGCTTCTAGTCCAACCTCTTGCTGAAGGCAAGAGACCTTATATCATCCTGGCCAAACATAAAGCTCAGGACCACATAGCATTCCCCCCACCCCAATTTAAAACCTGAAACTATAACTTGCTTAATGATTCTAATTAGGACTAGAATTTTTGTCACCAGGTAATGTGGCCATGCGGTTATTACATGAAACAATACATGAGCACACATAGCAACTGCTGTTCCACAACTCCTGATTGCAGTCTTTAAGCGAGAACTTCAGGCTTCTGCCCTGCCACTCTCACCTCTGTTTCAGCTCCCCCTGCCTATTTCTTCCCCCCTAATCTTGCTCCCCTGCCCTCTGCCACCCCTGCTGACCTTTGCCATCTTCTGTTGCTAATGAGGCAGCAGGTGGCATTTTGTTTTACACCATTTTACACATGTAGACCCAAGTATTTTACACTTCTTCTCTTAACTAAGTTTGTTAAAGTTACATAGTATTTGTCCTGACTTTTATTCTTTAATAGCTTTAAACTCTTGTTTCTCATGTCCTAGGTGTTGATCAATGTATCCAGAAATTTTTAGAAGTTGCACGACAAACAGAATGCTTTTTTCTACAGAAAAGACTACAATTATCTGTCCAAAAACCAGACCAAGTAATTAAGGAGGTAAAGATATGGATTTCTTTAGGCTTAAGCATGATATCTGATTCTATGCTAATTATACACAGTATAATTATAATACAGTTAAGTGGAACATTGCTATGAGGCACAAGTGGGATTAAAAACATGAGCTACAACTCATTTATTACATAAATTAGGACTGAATCTACTCTGATCAGAATATTTTAAGGTGTTTGGTGTAGAACTGATTGATCACTGTAGTAGGATGATGATTTGCTCTCTCTAATCTATAATTTATTTTATTTGTTAAATTTATTTGCTGCTTACCTCGCCATGGGGCTACTCTAGGTGGTTTACAATAATAAAAAGGAAGAAAATGAAAGGAGTGTAAATAGAAGTATAATAATAGAACAATAAAATAAACAATGAAAACGGAACACAGTGAGAATAGTACATCAATATTATAACTAGAAAGATGGATGGGTGGAGAACAGAGCAAAGGGGGGGGGGGGCAGAAATGTGTAGTTGGCCATCAATCCAGCACCCACCCAGAGTGGAACTCCCTCACTTGGTCCCCAGGCCAACCAGCAGAGTTCTTGTGGAAGGATAGGAGGTATTTTTATTTTATCTGTCAGCCATTGGTATTCTAAGTAGTATTGTTTGTATCATGACTGAGGCGCCTAATTGATTTGACTGTGGACGGGCTCAGATCCAGACCAGGGCCTGCGGATAGCAGTAGACCGGGTGCTGCAGATGGCAGTAGATCAGGGCCTGCAAACAGCAGCAGACCACTAGATCGGGGACTGCGAACGGCAACAGACCAGTAGGCCGGGGTCTGTGAACAGCAACCGCACAGCAGACTCTTGGAAAAAGAAACTGATGCTATTTTGATTTGCAAAATATAGGATAGAAAAAAAATAGGCATAATTACCTAGAACAGAGAAGATAGAAACATGGCTAACAGCAAAGCACATCCACCAACCACAAAAGAGGGATTTTCAAACAACAAATTCATGGAACAGGCGATGAATACTATTGTGGTATGCAATACATATTCCATGTATGTGCTTATGCCCAAAGAACACCCAAATTATACATGCATTAAATGTAAACTATGTGAACTACTAGAGGAAAAAGTAAGGGATCTAGAGGCAACTCTAGCCAAATTCCAACCTGCGCAAGAAAGCTATATCCAAACTGAACCAAACAATGGACAAATAACTCCCAGAGGATTTGACTCTACCGATAAACCCTTGGAGGAAGACAAAAGGAGGTATGTCACACATAGAAGGAAACACAACAATCAAAGGCAGAAGCAGGATACATCTAACAAACCCCTACTGCCCAATCTTACCCAACCAGAAGCAGCCCCATTAAAACTGAGCAATCGATTTCTCCCTCTAGATGGAAATACACAGACCCACAACTTCCCCCTCAAATAAAACATGCAGACCCCTAGCAAAGAAACAATTTCAACTATCCCCAAAAAAGTCACATCAACAAACACACCTGAGATAAGCAGAAAAGCACCCCAGACTGCAGCCCCCCAAAAGGAAGGCAAGTGTTGGTAATAGGAGATTCTATCCTCAAAGGAACAGAATCATCTGCAGACCGGACATAAAATCCAGAGAGGTACATTGTCTCCCTGGAGCAAAACTCAAAGACATGGCTAAGAATCTAACCAAAATAATTAGGCCCATAGATTACTATCCTCTCCTACTCCTTAACATTGGGATGAATAATGCAACAAAGAACCTGAGCACAATACTGAGAGACTATAACCAACTAGGCAATAAAGTTGAGCTAGGAGCACATGTAGTGTTCGCATCAGTACTCCCAACAAACGGCCAACACCCATTAAAGGAAAAAAAATTCTAGAAATAAACCACTGGCTAAAGAATTGGTGTTACCAAGAAAACTTTGGTTATTAGACCATGGACTGCATTTCCTATGCGACAGACTCTTTGCAAGGGATGGGCTGCACCTCACGAAAATAGGGGAAACTGTACTGGGAAAAAGACTGGCCCAACTCATCAGAATGGCTTTAAACTAAAATTGAGGGGGAAGGGTGACCAATCATTAGAATCTCTAGAACACAAAACCAATCATAAATCCCAAGAAAACAAAGCGGTAGGGAGTGATGAGAAAAAAAGAAAAAAAATGAACAATAATCAGGAGATCCAGGAAACATACCCACAGACAGACATAAAAGTCTTAAATGCTTATATATTGATTCTCAAAGCTTGGGGAACAAACGGTGTGAACTAAAAGCAATAGTACACCAGGGTAGATATGACATAGTTACCATTACAGAAACCTGGTGGGATGAAACTCATGACTGGAATGGATTGATAGATGGATACAAATTGTTCAAAAGAAACAACTACAAAAAGAGGAGGGAGAGTTGCACTATATATAAGAGAATAGTACATATCTACAGAAATGCACATGATCAAAGATAAAAGCCTTCCAGAATTTATATGAGTCAATATAAAAGGGAAAAAAAGTGACATTGCCATGGGATATACTACAGGCCACCCAACCAAGCAGAAGAAATAGATGGACTCTTTGCCAACCAGTTAACAAATGTATGAGGAAGCATACCACAGTAGTAGCGGGAGACTTCAACTATCCAGATATCAAATGGAAAACAAACTGCTGTGAGTGGGAGATCAAACAGATTCCTAACCAACCTAGCCGACAACTTTGTCATCCAAAAGGTAGAGGAGGGAACTAGAAGTAAAGCTATACTGGACCTAATATTCTTACTAAATTCTTACTAAAATCATAGGTATAAATACAGATTAGGTGAGACCTGTCTCAAAAACAGCAACTGTGAGAGGGACCTTGGAGTCCTAATAGACGATCATTTGCCCATGAGCCAGCAATGTGCAGCAGTGGCCAAAAAAGCTAATATAATCCTGGGTTGCATAAACAGGCATAGAATCAATATCACGTGAAGTATTAATACCGCTTTATAAAACCCTAGTGAGACCACACCTGGAATACTGCAACCAATTTTGGTCACCACACTACAAAAAAGATGTTGAGACCTTGGAAAAAGTTCAGAAAAGAGCAACTAAGATGATCAAAGGCCTGGAAACTAAAACATATAAAGAATAGCTGCAGGACTTGGGTTTAGTTAGTCTAAAGAAAAGAAGAAATAGGGGTGATATGATAGTAGTATTCCAGTATTTGAGAGGCTGCCACAAAGAGGGGTCAAATTATTCTCCAAAGCACCAGAGGGCAGGACAAGAAACAATGGTTGGAAACTGATCAAAGAGAAAAGAAACCTGGAAACTTCCTAACAGTGAGGACAGTTAACCAGTGGAACCTTGCCTTCAGAAATTGTGGTCGTTCCATCACTGGAGGTTTTTAAGAAGAGACTAGACAGTCACTTCTTTGAGATGGTATAGGATCTGCTTAAGCGAGGGGCTGGACTAGAAGACCTCCAAGGTCCCTTCCAGATTCTATTCTATTCTATTGTCATCTACACAGCAGCGGAATTATTTTACTGTACAATAATATAAATTTTAATTTGGGTAAATGTCCACTGAATTCATGATGATCTAGGTAAAATCGTAAAAGTTCATAGGCACATCCATAAACTTGAAGCTTAAACTTTATTATGCCCAAAAATTAGCACGGTATGCCCATAAACATAATTTATTATAGTTCTTGAAGAAAAATAAAAAAATATTATTTTGTGCAACACATGAGAACTAGTGTGAGATAATTGTAATTGAAAATGAGGTAGAATGTCTCTTAACAAAATTCATCGTGAGTTAATTAAGGAAAGGAAGCAGCTGTTAGTATAATTCAGATAATTTATTGAAATACATCAGGATACTTGTTTTTCTAAGACTTTGTCATTGTTTTTGTTCAAAGCAAATGTTTTTCCAAGGAGATATTCTTAGTTTCTTTCCTATATTGTTCTATTTCATGCAGGACGTTTCAGAATTGAGAAATGAATTACAGCGGAAAGAAACACTAATTCAGAAACACTTGGGAAAACTTCGCCATTGGCAACAGGTTTTAGATGATATTAATATCCAGCAGAAAAAACCTACTGAGATGCCTCAGGGACCTCTAGCCTATCTAGAGCAAGCTTCAGCCAATATTCCTGCACCCCTCAAACAAACATGAAAAGAAGCATCATTGAAATGCCAGAATAAAGTTTGCTAGACCTTCATAACATTGTACATTTTATATTGAAAAATATGTTGTTTTTGGAAAAAATGGACAGCAAGGAGCCTAACCTAAACGAGGCTATAGCTGTCATTGCATGGATTAGAAAGTATGATTTCTTTTATTCTATCACCTGCAAACTGAACATTGTCTCTCCCTGACTTTGGAGATTTTCTAAGGAGCAAGAACCACCTCTATCCTATGAGCTTCTGTAAATCAAGTGATGCCATTAACATTATCATTTGGAATCATGGTGCTTTTAATATCCCTGACACAGTTGTAGCTTCTGGTTTCATGTAAAAAAAAAAAGCCTATGAGAAATATGTCACAATCTGAATTGCTTTAATGCAAAACAAAAATTATGTTCTGAACCCAGTTTTTGAGTTGAGCAGCTGTATGCTTTAAATAAATTTAAAATGCACATGGACAAATTAATGTTTATCTAACTTTATTTTAATGATGTTACAAATGAACATCTGGTGAAACTTTTTGTTTTTATGTGATAAATTAACTCTATCCTATTGCATATTGCATAGCAATAATAAGAGTTGGCATTTTAAAAATTGTTCTTAGTTTTCTTCCTCTTAAAATTACTTTAATACTCTAATAGTTGACACTTAATTGTGTTTAAGTGTCACAATTCAACATAGAAATTGTCTAAATCTGAGCTTAATTGTGGTCATGATGACAAGACTATTGCAGGAGCAGACAGTGCAAATATACTATTACTTTGTTTAAACAGATATTATAAGAACATTTCAAATAATGTAGATATGTACTGAGATTTTTCCCTGAAATCTCTAAAAAGTAAACCTGAATTCAAATAGATTTGGAATGGAGTGTTCCAGCCATTTTGGTACCAGCATGCTATTATTGTGAGATTTTGTAGATATATATAATATAGATTTGATGCATGGATCCCAATTGGTATATTCTTTCACTGAAATTTTTCCACTAGTAATCCTGGGAGAACGTGTTCCCTACTTTGCAGCTTCTCACACATTCTGAAAATTTGTTTTGGCAGTTGGGGCAAGCAAGGAGAATGTCCAATGGGTAAAATTGCAAAATATATGATTTTGCCTAGGAAGAATTTAAGGCTCAGTGCTAATTTAAATATATTATGTTCAAATATATTAAACAGAGCACTTCAAGCCCTTATTTATTTTTAGAAATAAAAAAATATCGGCGCATCACAGATGCATACAGATTCATCCTTGACTAGAACCATTCTCTACTGCACTATGTGCCTGTGTTTTAGACCAAAGTTAAGAGCTCAGCTGTGACTGAGATAAAAACATTTCACTTCTAGATACAATATGTATTTTCTAAAGTTTATATTATAGCAAACTACAAAGCAAATTAACTGTTTTTGACTTCTCAAAGTTTTATTTACTAATAACTGGGAAATGTAGCCAGTTAACTTTCAATACAGTATAAATGTTGCTATTAGTATTTCAACTTGCCAAATAGTGTAAGACTGGGAAACATTTAAGCACAACCTCTTCACGTAATCTGTCGGGCTTTATTTTTCTATTTTGTTGTTTTTTTATAAGGTAAATTGCCCAGAATCAGCATTTCTTACATCTATGTAAATAAATAAAATGTTTACGTGTATTATGGGGAAATCTTCCTTGCAAATTTTACTTGTATCAGATTTCATGTTAATGGGGCCTTTGATTCCTAGCTCTGAAATATTCTTCTAAGGTACTAGTTTAAGGTTGATGTCTTTTTAATAGTTAGGTTTCCTAGACCACTGAACTAGCCAGTTTTGTTCTGCATAAGTATCTTTGTAAGTTGAATGGCTTAAATATGCTAGTCTTGATGTTATTGCTGATATAGTATTAAAATTATTGAGTACAGTAAGATACTTGTACTAAGAATCCATTTTACCTAGAATTTGCTGAATACCAGATTAATTATAAATTAATATTTTAAAATATGTTTTATTTATGGCAATAGTTACTTACTATTGAATTTCTTATGTTTAGCTACTTGTGACCTGTGATTCTTTCCTTGTTATTCTGTAGGATATCATATAAAATATATTGTATAAATGTTTAATAACAGCAATGGCAATATTGATTATTGTAGAAAGTTTTCATCAGAAAGAAAAATATTTTGTAAACCATTTCTGATGCCCTGAGTCTGGTTTCTGAGTGTCTTGATGTTTCATTATTTTGCAGACTGAAAAAAGTTGAGAAAAAATATTCAGTGTAGTGATACTTGTCTGACTCACTTGTTTTGGAGAGAATGAGATTAGTCTTGAAACACGTTTGCTGCAAACACCTCATTAGCTGAATCAATTGAGAAACTGGAAATCTAAGTGAAAACCTAACAAATACTGGAAGAAGCATAAACAATAATATTTACTGTCTCTTAAAATGCATCACATTTTGAAGAAATTACAGGCTATCAGACTGACATCACAATTAAAAGCTATTCATTCATTTTTCCCTCCACCCAGCAATTAATACCTGTTGATTCCATGTTTCAAGAGTTAAGAACTTCAGGGTCAAAGGCAACTTGGAATTTTAGGAAGAAAACCCAATCATCATCTATCAAAGTTACAGCAAATCCACCACAAGTTTAGCATAGCATATGAATATATATTCTGCCTTTGTAAACTGGTGTTTCCTTCATGTTGTTTTTTAAATTACTGTAATCAGTTACAAGCTGCTTGGATGGATAAGAGGGTGCAAAACTTTCAAATAAAATAAATAATTACAACTGTGGTTTCTCATGGCAATAACCTACCCCATTCAATCTTTAGGTGAATTTTTAACAAGTTAGAGCATAGACAAACTGCAAAACAAACCACTGCAAACAAGTAATAGCTATTGGGCTGCCTTTTAACAATGATAGAAAATTTAAAGCAAACGTTTTAATTCTTGCTATGTCTGATTTCTGCAAACCTTTCCTTTTTTTAATTTAAAATGCCTGTGCAGTATTTGTGGGAAGTAGAGTCTGGAAACACCAGTATTCTCAAGCTGCATTACATAGCAGATACAAACTATATTCAAGAAATAGGATATTAATCATACCTAAGCATTGTTGCCTTAGGTAAATCTTATTGTTTGGATTTTCTTACTATATGGTGCTTAAATTTTTTACAACCAACATGATATTAGGGGACCCTTTTAGGGGAGATTTCCTGATAAAGATTGAAGTGCTAGCTGATGCACCCATATAGATCTTTAAATGCTGCTTATAGATATACAGCATTCTTTCTCTTTTTGCACTTTTGCCCTTTCTACTCTTTTCTTTTAGTTTTTATTAGTTTTATTTTTTGCAGATATCTTTAATAACTAATTTTTTAAAAAATTCCAGGGCTTAAAATATTGAATCTGTTGTTTCTTATCTATGTTTTACTTTTCATCCTGAGTCAAGATAAGGATGTTATCTTATAAAACAATAATGAAAAGTTGTGATGGCATTACCACCAAAAAAAAAAAAAGTTCTAGAGGTTATACCAGAGAAATTATAAAATTAACTAAGGCAATAGTCCGGATGTCTATGGATGTGTGAGAATACAGATACACAGGATACCTCAATAGCAATGGATAATTAATATAGAGTATGCCCTCTCTAGCAAATACAAATCAGTGACTTATCTTGAAAGTGATTTATTCTCCAGAACAGACAGACAGCAGACTTGAATACAGCCTAGATTATGATCCAAAACTAGATTTTACATTCTGAGGTTGTGTTCTTTTAGGCCTCAACTCGCCACTCAGAAAGCTTTTTGCGTAAGTTGCTAAATTGGAACTGTGACAATGCAGCTGGCAGCAGCTTCATCCATTTTCTTCTGCTTTAGAATAATAAAATGACACATCATAGCTTAAAACAAGCTATGCACAAAATTTAATTTCAGTGCTCAGCGTGTAGGAATAGTTGAGTAACCTCATATATTTATGATCAATAATATTTAATCCAGGAAAGGATGTCAGTTTTAATTATTTCCTGTTAAAGTGATATTGGAAAAACAATTGTGTGGCAGAACTATTTCAAACCAAGATAAATGCAATTTAGTGACTTCCCCTATCAGTGTTATATATTTTAAACAATCAAAATATTTGAAACTTGTAGCAGTCCAATTCTTTTTGCAGAGTTTATGCTTGCAATTACTTCTACTGTATCTTCTGGAACCAAGAAGCACAAAATTCCCAGGCTTCATAAAATTGTATGATTCATCCAAATAACCCAATTGCTTCTTCATAAAATCACGCAATCATCCAAATAACCCAATTGCTTCTATTGGCTAATTATGGATGAGATTGGCAGGAGAAAGCCAAACCATGCTGGCATAAATAAATTAATGTTGGCAGTCCAGGAAGAAACTGTCCAGGATCAGGAAGTCGAATGGTTTTATTGGCTGCCCATGATTGCAAAAATGAAATGTTGGACTCCTGGCAAAATGGCATTCTTAGTTTGATGAAGATTCATAATAAAAATATTACAGTAAAAGATACACTCAAATGCTTCTAATAGCAAATCATGAGCATCTCTGAGCTTATAATACCAACTGTTTTAAATAAATGGAAGCCACTGAACAAAAAAGCCAGCTTTGATACTGTTTCTTCTGTAATAACTGTTATTCAAACTAGAAAGCCTTGGTTACAATCACTCTTGGTAAATAATACACCAATTATTGGGATACACAGAAAGTATTCTTACCAGTTTTGGAAAATAGAATACTTCTCCAGCATGATTGGATGGAGAATCCACTAGTGGGTTGTCTTAATCTTCCTGCTCCAATAAGACTAAGTCTAGAAAGTTGCCACGCCTCTGCTGTGCAAGAGCACCCCAGTTTACGACTTAGTCTCTTGCTCAGCAGATGCCTAAATTGTGCTCCTTTCCAGGATTAGCAGCAGGTTGTATAATTCCTAGTGGATTTTCCTTCCTTTAGACCTACATCACAATATTTAAGATTGAATCTGGACATTTCATTTTAAAATTGGATACCTTGAATTTAGCCAATTACAGGAGGTCGCATAGATTGGGGCTGAGGGTAGTTCCCTCCCGGCCTTCAGGGATCCCTGCAGGCTCAGCCTGTCAATGATCAGGGACGGCTGGCTTTCAGTGTGAGTCCTTCCGACAGCTCAAATTACACCAGCTGATTGGCGCGGAGCTGGAAATAGCATAAACAGCCGCAGACCTTTTCCCTCATTCCAACGGAGTTAGCTGCAGCCAGAGGCCAAATTCCCTCAGCAGACTGCTTACCCGATTCTCCAGAACAGCTCCTAGCTCCGTTGTTCGCCTCTGCCGATCGCCGCCATAACGCAGCGCCAGAAAACACTGTTTTATCCTTGTGTTTGACAGGCTCTCTCTCCCTCCCTCTCTCAGCCCCTCAGCTGTTCGGCGCAGCACCAGAGACCATCATTCTGGCCGGGGCTTGCTCAGTTTATTGGAGCCATCCATTTGAGCATGAAATGCACAGCCGCCATTTTGGCGAGGCACAATGGCTTAATTACATACTTGACAAACACCTGCGATATATAGGCCTAGCGGCAGTTAAATTGGGTGCGAATTCAGTGTGGCCGCCATTTTGTCTGCACACACAATTGCAGCTTGTCGGATTGATAGCTCCCTTTGTATCGGTTCTGGGGAGGGCAATCCAGCCCGATAGGGCCACATTGCCTGAGAATTTGTCCCCCACCTCTCCAATAGCTGGATTCCATGACAGGATCCTATCGCCTGGAGGGAGGGGACTGGTCAGTGGTCTCTTATAGCATTGGCGGCTCTGAGTCACCACAGGTGGCCTTGTGTGATGACCTAGGGCCCTGAATGGAGGCAAAGCAATTAGCTGGTCAGAATAATTATCTTTGTAAGCACTGCCAACATTCACCCAACAGCCCCCACATATGCTGGCACAAGTTCAATAAAACAGTCACCTGAGTTAAACAGTTCTTTAAATAATCAGATAACAAAGTATGATCTTTTCAACGCCCAGCTTGCCTGTAACCTGCAAACTGCAAAACTGAAGACAGCAAGGAAAACTCAGCAGGAAACAAACTTGATCCAAAATACGGAGTCCAGGTACATGAACTCACATTACAAGAGTTCACATTTGTTCCCAGGAAATGCCCCACCCCACAGCATCTCCTTAAATACCTACTCCCCAGATGTGCCTTGTGAAGTGGGGTGTGATGCTCTCCTCCAGAGCAAGTGAGCCTGCCTCCATTGTTCCCTCTTCCTCGTTGCTCTCCTTGCTCTGGGATCAGGTGGGGAGGGGCCTTGCTCCTCACCTGAGCTCTGCCTTCCCTGTTCCAAACTTGAAGGGCCCTGGCCTGCTTCAGCCTGTTCCTCCCCACAGTCCTCCGAAGCCACAGACACCGCCTCCTGGGCCTCAACAGGGAACTCCATGTCGTCCTCAGAGTCAGGCTCGGAGGGAGGCATGACACCTTGCTATAACGCCTAACGCTATCAGCCACTGGTGTTTAGAGGGACATTAATTGGAGCCGTTCTCTGTCCATTTGGCGCAGTGGTAGTAATTTTAATTCCACTGTTGGCAGGTGTATGTCCAACATTTCTGTTCCTCTAATAGGATGTCAGATAATTCTGCCCCTCAACAGGCCCAGGGCATTCCTGACTCCCCCGCTGGAAAGAAACAGAAATCCTCCACAATGGAGGCGGAGGGGAGGCTGAAAGCAAAGGCCAAGGCTCAGTCCAATAGAAAGTCCTCCAAAACAGCAGAAAAGGAGGCCAGCAGGCGCCAGGCCCTAGAAAAGGAATGTTCTATCCCAGCCTATTGTCGTCCTTGTTAACTTCACAAGGACAAAACCCCTGCTATTACAATAGGCTGGAGACTTGCAAACAAAAACAAAAACCTCTTTTAATTTTGTTCACAAACCTGTCAAATACAGCAAACTCAAGTCCAAAAGAACACGATGAAAAGCAGACGCGAAGTCACAAGAGAAGTCACAGACCAGGATTCCAAGACACAGTTTTCAAACGGTTGCCTTCAGCAACCAGCACCACCCACACCTCCTCCCTTTATTTAGCAGTCTTAAGGCGGTGCCTCTCCTTGCCATTTCTTCTTACTTTGGAGGTGCCTCATTGACCTCTATTGATTTACTCTTGCTAATTGACGCCCTCTGCGTGCATCAATTAGCAAGTCCATCTGTTGTGATTCTTCCAAGTCTGACTCATGCTCCTCACACAGCTGCGCTTCATCAGAAACATGACTGGAGGGCCCAGGCTCTGCATCCAACTGTGAGTCCTGTACTTCAGAGCCTCCCTCTGGCTCTGATGGCCCTTCAAACGCCTCTTCCACCTCCTCCTCAGATTTCTCCAACTCAGCTGTTGGGAGCACAGGCTGGCACAGAATCACAACACTATCCTATCCCTTCCTCCAGGTCTGCCAATACGGATGCGGTCGAGATGGGAATTGTTCATGAAAGGCAGTCACCAAGGCAGGAGCATGAACGGTAGACACATCCTCCCAGGTGAACTCCTCCGGTCCGTAGCCTTTCCATTCAATCAAGTACTTTCACCCAACGGGAGTCCCGAATGCTGGCAACCTCATACTCAGGGGCACTGTCTCTGTCACGTTGTTCCGGTGGGGGCGGTTCGGCTCGGTGGAGTGGACACGCCGGTTGCTCAGCGACCAACAGAGAACGGTGAAAGACCGGATGTACCCGCATGGAACATGGCAGAGTTAAGCAATAGGCAACCGGATTGATGACAGCCTCGATTGGGAACGGTCCGACATATCGGTGGTCTAATTTCTTGGTTGGCTGGGTTGATGGTAGATTCCTGGTGGACAGCCATATCTGATCTCCCACCGATAGTGGAGGCGTATCCCGCCTTGACCGATCAGCAAACCATTTGTAGTCAGCCTTGGCCTTCTCCAACTGTCGCTGCACCAATCGATGGATCGCCTGTAACTCTGCCAGGTAGTCGTTCGCTGGTGGTTCCAGTGCATCTAGTGGGGAAAGAGGAAAAAAACGAGGGTGATAGCCCACATTGGCTAAGAATTCTCAGCACACTTCCACATCTGCGTGGAAGTGTGCTGAGAGTTATTGAACGCAAACTCAGCCACCGCCAGATAGTCTACCCAATTATTCTGCTGCTGATTGACATAGTAGCGCAGATATTGCTCCAGGATTCCAATGACCTTCTCGGTCCCTCCGTCGGTTTGAGGATGATGCGTGGATGAGAGGCAGATCTTGACATCCAACGCCTGCATTAACTCCTGCCAGAAATGGGCTGTGAACTGGGCCCCTCTATCAGACACGATCTTATCAGGAAGACCATGCAGACGGAACACTTGCTCGATGAACATGAGAGCGGTGGCGCGGGCAAATGGTAAGCCACGGCGTGGAATGAAATGCGCCCTCTTGGTCAACATGTCAACCACCACGAATACCGTTGTGAATCCAGAAGACAGGAGTAAATCCATCAAAAAATCCATGGACACCACCCCCCAGGGTCTTTTGGGTGTCGGCAAGGGCTGCAGTAGTCCAGGTGGGGCCCTTGTCACTGACTTGGCTTGCCTACAGAAAATACACGATGAGACGTAGGTCTGAACGTCATGTCAGATTCGGGGCCACCAGAAGGTACGGGATACCAAATTCAGGGTCTTGAACAGATCAAAGTGCCCCGCTGCTGGATTATCGTGACACTGGCTGAGGATGAGTCCTCTGAGCGGGCCTCCAGGCACATAGAGCCGATCACGATAGTAGAGGAGTCCATCCACGACTGTCCATGGTGAATTGGGCCCCACTTCCTCCTTTCACTGAGCCACCCACCCATCCTGCTGCTGGGTCTCCCGAATCTGAGCCCGTACATCTATTGGCTCCCTCACCGCAGCAAAAGACTCAATAGGGAGCACTGTCCTGGGCAGAAGCTTGTCTTCTGCTCGGGAATTTTCGGGCTTCCTGGACAGAGCATCCGCTCTTTGATTGTGACTGCTCGGTATGTACGTCACCTGGAAATTGAACCTTGCAAAGAAGAGAGACCATCAGATCTGGCGTTGGTTCAGTTTCCGAGTGGTCTTCAGGCTTTCTAAATTCTTATGGTCCATCCGGACCTTGATTTGATGCCACGCCCCTTCCAGATGATGTCTCCAGGTCTCGAACGCCACTTTAATGGCCAATAGCTCCTTCTCCTAGATGGTATAATTGCGCTCCGCCGGATTCAATTTCCGTGAATAGTACGCACAAGGGAAGAGGGCACCGCCAGGCGTCATCGCCTGAAGTAACACTGCCCCAATGGCAATGTTGGAGGCATCCATCTCCATGACAAATGGCCGTTGCGGGTCAGGATGCTTCAGGATGGGCTCCTTCATGAAGGCTTCCTTCAAAGCCTGGAAAGCCCGTTGTTCTGGAGCGTTCCACTGAAACCGAGTCTTTTTCTGCAGGAGCCGAGTAAGGGGAGCTGTCATGGTAGCAAATCCGGGGATGAAAGTCCGATAATAGTTGGCGAACCCAAGAAATCACTGGACATCCTTCACACGACGTGGGGGTTGCCAACTCTGCAAAGACTCCACCTTACTCGGGTCCATAGCGATGCCCTCAGGAGAAATGTGATGATCCAGGAACTTGATAGTCGTCTGATAGAACTGGCATTTCTCTAATTTAGCATAGAGCTGATGTTCTCGAAGCCGCTGCAAGACCTGACAGAGATGCCGATGGTGCTCCTCTCGTGATGGGGAATAGATCAGGATGTCGTCCAGGTAAATCGCCACAAACTGATCTAACAAGTCCCAGAAAATGTCATTCATAAAGTGTTGGAAAACAGCAGGGGCATTGGTCAGGCCAAAGGGCATCACCGTGTACTCGAAGTGCCCATACTGAGTACTAAATGCCGTCTTCCACTCATCACCCGACCGAACTCTGACAAGGTTTCGAGCTCCACGCAAGTCCAGTTTTGTGAAGATTTTGGCCTCACGGAGCCGATCCAAGAGTTCAGGAATGAGGGGAAGCAGATATCGGTTGTGCTCTGTGATGGCGTTTAATTTCCGATAATCGCAGCAAAGCTGCAATTCACCGGACTTCTTCTTGACAAAGAGTATGGGTGCAGATACTGGTGAGGATGAGGGCCGAATAAACACCCGAGCCAAATTCTTGTCCAAAAAATCCCTCAACGCAGCCAACTCGGGGTCCAACATGGAATACAAACACCCCACTGGGAGAGGCGCATTAGGGACTAAGTCAATGGGGCAGTCATAAGGCCTGTGCGGGGGTAATCGATCCGCCTCAGTCTCGCTGAACACATCAGCATACTCTGCCAATTCAGAGGGTAAGGAGATCCCCGTGGGCCCCTCTACCTGACTGGCACAGATGTGGTGGGTGTGGTCCACACACTGCAGGCTTGGAAAGGTGACCAAGTTCTGAGACCAATAGATCTGGGGGTCATGCACCCGGAGCCACGACATTCCCAAGACCACGGGAAAATGCAGGTCTGAGGTGATATAAAACTGAATGGCCTCCTCATGATTACTGATGGCCATACATAGCGGTTGCATGGCGGCCTTAATTGGCCCAGACAGAAGCACTCGACCATCAATAGTCTCCACTAACATCGGCAGATCCACCGGGCATTGGGGAATTGCCCATTTAGCCACAAATGCTGCGTCCATAAAGTTTGTAGTGGCCCCAGAGTCAATCAATGCATGGACAGGAATCCCCTTGGGCAACGTAGGAAGAAGCAGGCACACATCCAAAATCAAATGTTTTGGGGGTCCGTGGGCAGTATCAGAAGGACATGATTCAGAGTTGTGGGACGCCCAACCCAAAAGGCCTTTTAGGGAAGCCGAGGGCAGTCTCGGGACCGGCTCCATCACAGATGCCCCTCGTCGCTTCTTGAGGCAGAAAGCAGCCAAATGTCCAGGGTCCCCACAATAAAAACACAACCCCCCCTGAACATCGTCTGTTCATCTCTGCCACCGATAGACGAGGTCTAGCAGCACCTAACTCCATTGGCTCCTCCCTCTGGGCCGGGGTCGCACTCACAATGGGGGGCTTACGGATCTCTGGGGTAGCACGGCGACTCCTTCGCTGCTGCAGCCAGGCATCAATCCGCAGGCAGAGATGAATGAGCCCATTAAGGTCCGGGGGGAGCTCAACACGGGCCAACTCATCCAACATCTCCTCCGACAAGCCATCCTAGAAAGCGTCCATGAGTGCAGCCTCATTCCAGGCTGAATCCTGGCTAAGCAGCCGAAATTCACTGATATAGCCCTGCAGGGGGGCATCAGCCTTGCCTCAGGGCTTTCAAATGCTGGGTAGTTGTCTGAGTCTTGATGGGGTCCTCATACATCAACCGCATGTGCTCACAAAACTCCACAAAGTTGTCCAGCAATGGGCTACATTGGGCTAACAAGGGTGTGCCCCAACGAGCTGCAGAACCAGAAAGCAGGCTTATCATAAACCCCACTTTATCCCGGTCAGTGGGGAAATCCTCTGCTTTGACACTAATGTACAAGTGGCATTGACCCATGAAAACAGGACACATGTCTGGGTTGCCATCAAATTTGTCCGGCCTCGCTACTTGGCATTTTCTCCTGGGTGGTGGTGGAGCAAAGTGGATCTCATGTCAGAGGCCATTTCCCATTTATCACAGATAAGGGCCATAGAACCAGTGCCGGAGGATCAGAAGGGGTGGGGGGTTTACTCCAATCTTTTTGTCGTTCCAAAAACTTTGGTGGGCTGGAGGGCAATTTTGGATCTAAAGAGTCTAAATTACTATCTAACTTACAGGAAGTTCAAGATGCAGTCACTTCAATCGATCCTAGCCAGCATCAGAAAAGGGGACTTCCTGACATCAATAGACTCAACAGAGGCATACTTACACATTCCTATCCTCCCTGGACATCACAGGTTCCTCAGATTTTGCTATGTCCACCAGCATTACCAATACAGAGCCCTTCCATTCGGTCTCTCCTTGGCCCTCCGAGTGTTCACAAAGATATTAGCAGTGCTGGCTGCCCACCTGAGACAAATTCCAATCTGTGTCCAGTGCTATCTGGACGATATTCTAATACAGTCTCCATCCTTCCAGCAGGCTCAATCGGACCTATCCCGAACCATCACGGCCCTTCAGACTCACGGGTTTTCTGTCAATTTTCAGAAAAGCCAGATGGTTCCATCCACCTGTCTCCTCCATTTGGGTGCGGTCATCAACACAAACACTTGTACAGTCTATCTGTCACAGGAACAACAGGACAGCATACGGCCCCTAGTTCATTGGGTTTGGAGGGAGCGGGTGGTCACCCTAGCATTGTTGTCACAACTCCTGGGGAAGATGGTGTCCTGTATAGCAATTGTACCATGGGCACGTCTTCATGCCAGGGAACTACAGTGGGTTTTGCTCCCATTCCAGAGGCTACACATCAGCGCTTCCACCTGGAAGGTTCGAGTTCTGCATCAGGTGTTGAATTCCCTTCGGTGGTGGGCCTCCCCAGCAATGACAAGGGGCACCCAGTTCAAGGAACCAGTCAGGATTACCCTGACAACGGACGCCAGCCTCTTCGGCTGGGGAGCACACCTTCAGTCAGAATTGGCCAGTGGTCCCAGACAGACTTACAGAACAATATAAACTGGTTGGAGCTCAGGGCTATACATCTAGCCTTATGCCACTTCAACAGCAGGGTGGCAGGACAACATGTCCTAGTGCTCACAGACAATATTGCTGCAAAGGCTCATGTGAACAGATGGGGGAACCAGATCCAGGCCTCTCATGGAAGAGGCCCATTTGTTGGGGACTTGATCGGAGAACAATCTTTCTTCCATCAAAGCGGAACACATCTCTGGAGAGGTGAATCAGCAGGTGGACTCCTTGAGCAGGTCCACAGTGGACCATTCCGAGTGGCGCCTGGAACCTGACTTGATCAGGGAGATCGTGGACAGGTTTGGTCATCCTGCATTAGACCTCTTGCCTCTCCAACCAATTCCCAACTACCAAGGTTTTTTCCAGGTTCCCCTCTCGGGGAGCAGAAGGGACGGATGCCTTCCGCAGTCCCTGGCCCAGGGGGCTGTTGTACACCTTTCCTCCCCTTCCTTTGATTCTGGTGACAATCTGCAACATCCTGCATGAATGGGCGGAGGTCATCCTGATTGCCCCACATTGGCCAAGGCGTCCGTGGTTCGCTGACCTGGTGGAGCTTTCCATCTCTCACCCATGGAGGATTCCCTCAGGTTGTATCTGTCATGATTCTGTGCCAGCCTGTGTTCCCAACAGCTGAGTCTGGGAATCTGAGGAGGAGGTGGAGGAGGCATTTGAAGGGCCATCAGGGTCAGAGGGAGGCTCTGATGAATTACAAGACTCACGGTTTGATGAAGAGCCTGGGCCCTCCAGTCGTGTTCCTGATGAAGCTCAGCTGTGTGGGGAGAATGAGTCAGACTTAGAGGATTCACACCTGATGGACATGATGATTGATGCTCGTAGACACAGGCAATTAGCGAGAGCAGATCAGCAGCAGTCAATATGACAGCTCCAGAGTAGGAGGAGAATGCACTGAGAGACAATGCCTGGGACTGCTTTATAAAAAGGGAAGGTGTGGGCGGTGCTGGCTGCTGAAGGCAACCATTGCAAAGTATTTCATGGGATCATGTTCTGTTAGTCTTGCCGGAGACGACTTCTCTGCTTTGTATGGTTTCGTGTGGATAATTTCCTCCATTTGGATTGTGTTTGCTGCTTTTGTTTCTGGACTATTTGGCAGGTTGGTTACCCATATTAAAAAGGGTTTGTTTTCTTTTGAGTCTCCAGCCTATTTTCTCAGAAGGGGTTTTTGTCCTTGTGCCTTTAACAAGGACAGCCATAGGCTGGGATAGAACAGTATTGTCCTCAGCCAGAGAGTCCTTCAGCATCCGGATCCCCAGTGGCTCCAACTAACCGCTTGGCATTTGAGCAGCAGGCCTTGACCCGAAACTCATATTCATCGAGGGTGATAGCCATGATCCAACAATCCAGGCGCCCCTCCACGAATAGGACTTATGATGCCACATGGAGGAGTTTCTGTACCTGATGTTCAGGGCACAAAGTAGAACTCTCGGACATCACTCTTCCGATTGTTCTGGAATTCCTGTTGGATGGGTTGGACAAGGAGTTATTCCCAAACACCATCCACAGACAGGTTTCAGCCCTCTCCACAGTGATCCTGTGTGACAATTCCGCCCCCTTGGTGCAACACCCTACAGTATGTTCCTTCCTAAAAGGGGCAACTAACGCCAAGCCTCTGGCGGTCCGCCATTATCCCTCTTGGGACCTACCCCGGGTCTTACAGGCCCTCACCTCGCCACCCTTTGAGCCCATTACCACATGCTCCCTGAAACTGTTGTCTATGAAGGTGGCTTTCCTTGTAGCGGTCACGTGGGCCAGGCAAATTTCAGAGCTGGCCGCCCTCTCCGTCAGAGAGGACCTGTGCATTTTCCATGCAGACAGGGTGACCTTGTGTCTGGACCCTTCCTTTGTCCCCAAGATTAATTCCTTGTACCATAGGTCCCAGGAGGTGGTGCTTCCTAACTTCTGTCCTAATACGTCTCATGAACTAGAAAGACAATGGCATATTCTAGATGTTCACAGGGCCCTGTGGCATTACATCAAGCAGACTTCTGCCTTCCATAAATCCGAGGCACTGTTTGTTTCCTTTCAGCCCTCATCCATGGGTCAGAAGGTTTCCTCCTTGACTGTAGGCAGGTGGATTCGGGCTTGCATTGCCCAAGCATATCAGTCCCAATCGTTGACTGTTCCCGGTCGCATCACTGCCCATTCCATTCGCAGTGCGGCTACATCGGCAGCTTGGGCTACCCAGGCATCTATCGGGGAGATCTGCAGGGTGGCGACATGGTCCTCAGCTTCCTCGTTTGTCAAGCATTATAGAATTGACAAATTTGCCTCCTCGGATGCCTCGTTTGGACGGAGGGTATTACAGCAAGTGATATCTACCTGTGGGATTCAGGCCCAAACTGCTTCCCCCCCTTAGGGACAACAGAGCTTTGGTATGTCCCACTAGTGGATTCTCCATCCAATCATGCTGGAGAAGGGGCGTTGTCTTACCTGAATGCCTTTTCTCAGCATGATGATGGAGAATCCACACCTTCCCTTTTAGTATCTGTTTGGTCCTGTGTACAGTATAGGATGAGCACACACGTCGGACTAATGTCTGTGCCTCGCCTTCGTCGCAAACTGGGGTGCTGTTGCACAGCAGAGGAGTGGCAACTTTCCAGACTTAGTCTTATCAGAGCAGGAAGATTAAGACAACCCACTAGTGGATTCTCCATCATCATGCTGAGAAAAGGCATTCAGGTAAGACAATGCCACATCTCATAATGATTTAAAACAAACTAGACTTTCTTAGCAGCTTTAAATCCAGTGGGGATTATTATGGTTAAAAATAAACTATGTACAATACATACACAATAATATATCATTGTTTATTCTCTGGCTTCATGTTAAACTCTTAATTTTCTAACTAGGAATACCTTCAATGTTCTACGGCAGGGCTTTTCAAACTTTTCACAGATTATACCACTTTTAGGACATGACAATATTCGAGTACCACCAATGCTTAGCAAGGTGTCAAAAACTTGATGACTAAAAAAGGGGGGGATTTGGGGCTTTACTGGTTAGATTCATTTGTTGTTATAGAAATGGCTAGTTTATAATATGGAAAAGTAAAAAGTTGAGGTTTAATGTTAATGCTTCCTTTTACTGCAACAAAGGAAGTCAGAAGTCAATACCTTTTCCTTTTCCATTCTCCCCCTCACTTTTCCCTTTTTCTCTCACCCTTTGCTCCCAAAGCCCCCCTCTCTCACACACACTTTGCTCACAAAGGCCGCTAGCTCTCTGTCCCTCACTCACACTTTGCTCGCAAAAGCCCCTTGTGCGCTCTCACTCACACTTTGCTCGCAAGAGCCTCTCACTCTCTTGCTCTTTCATTCACTCACACTTTGCTCACAAAGGCCTCTCACTCTCTCACTCACACTTCGCTCATAAATAAGGTGACCAACTTTTTTACAATGAGAAGGACACAAATAAATTGAAGAAAAAAAATATTGTAAATAAAAGAAACATTTTATTCTATGCAACAATAATACAGAATACACTATAATATGATAAATGCATAATAAAAACATTTGTAACAATAACATTTTATATTGTAATTATGGTTACATGACTATTAATTATTTAAATGAGTACTTTTCCACTGAATGAATATTTTTTGTCAATGTATCATCTTCTAACAATATATTGAAAATATCTGAACAAGAAATATCCTTCATATTGAATTTTACGGCAAGTGCTGCAGCTAGAGTATCAAGCACATTCATTATGAATAAATAAAATTATTAAAACTGAAACAATAACATAAGCAAATAAACTTGTAAATAAAATTTTACGTATTTGGAAATTATTAAATAGATAATGAATTAATAAAACATGAATTATTGTGCTCACCTGTGTATGACTGAATATTCACTGAGAAAGAAGTGAGTCTAATGCATGCGTGTGTGTCGTGTCGTGTTTCAGTAAGAAGTAAACAAAGCCACTTGTGCGCAGCACACTCTTGTGTGCGGCACCCTCTCTCAAAACAATTTGAGGAGTGCATGCGTCTCATAATCGCGTCTCACCACACTGTACCGAGCCTTGACGAATCATCATGTCAAATACAAATACATCACATCACACGCAACGGATCAGATCGGCATTGATTGAATACGGAGATTCACAGATTAGTCTTCAAATATCAAAAAGGAGGACATGTAGGAGGACACTTTTCGAGAGAGGACAGAACTTACAAAAGAAGGACTGTCCTCCCTAAAGGAGGACGATTGGTTACCTTATCATAAAAGCCTCTTGCTCACTCTCTCACCCACTCACCCTTCACTCGCAAAGGCCCCTCACTCTCTCTCTTCTCACCGCTTTGCTAATAAAAGCCTCTTCTCTCTCTTTCTCCATGTTTTTTCTCTCTCCCTCTCCCACCAAACCTGCTCCTTTTATAGCTTTTCCTCTCTCCACCCTCCTTTTCTCTTCCGAGAAGCTCCAATCAGCATGTAGCCATGCACACAGATCCTGGGACTTCTGCTGAGCACTGCAGCTCTAGCTGATCTCCTCCAGGCCTGTGCAGTGCCACTTTAGCTTGTTCCCTCCCCCACTATACTTGGCTAGAGGTCGTGTACCACCTGCCAGGTGTTAAAGTACCACCCGTATCACCAGTTGAAAAGCTATGTTCTATGGTATGAAAGAAAGGTATAAAAGAAAGGAGAAGAAAGTTAAACTTATGACTAGATACTTGTGAGTATTACATAGGTATTTGGTTGTTTTTAGCTGAAACAGAAATGAAATGCAAAACTTTTCTATATTAGAAATATATTACCTTTGCAATAGGAGTCAAACACTTTACAGGACTTGTACTGAAAGAAAACCATTGATTGCACTGCATCTCTCTATTAGAGAGAAGTGGATGTTGAAATGTTCTTCCAACCTGTTAAAAACAAAAAACGAAGTGATAGGGGAGGATTAATTTTAGACCAATTAAAGAAAATTTTGCAGAAGCTGGAAAAATGCTCCTGGTTTGCAAAGTAATATATTAATTTTGAGTTCAAATGGAACAAGCTGGCAGGATTCTTTTCAAAGTGCAGAGCATCACATCCACATAAAGAGAGCCAGATAACTATTCCATATAGCTTTTTCTTAGTTGTTCAACACCACTGTTGGAGAAAATCTCACCATCAATTCCTTGATCATCTTTTCTTTTTCATTTAATTTATCTTGCAGGCAACTTATAATATGAAGGTCTTCCAGCCTAGGTGCCCTCTTTCTGGTTTTCTCTTCTCCTTCCTCAAATCTGTGTTGAGTATAAGATAAAAAAACTCTTGAAGATACCAGAGCAATCATTTGTCTTTGTTAAATGAAGATTAGTATAGCATTAGAGTTGCTTCTGTAATTGAGATAACATACAATTGTATTAAATAAATCTAATTTCTAGTTCGACCCTCTTACATTACTTCATTTTGCTCTTTGAACAAGGATATCTGTTGGAGTGGGAGGGGTCACAAATCAAGATGGCAGCTAATAAATAAAACAATGGGTAATTGCATTTGGATGCACATTCATTAGCTGAAAAAAGCAGACTCTGAGCTACTGATCTTTCCCCAAAGTAAAGCTGTTGAACACAGATGGAATTACCATGCACGATAACTTTATGTTATTAAATGCACAGATAGTTTATAGTTGTATGCATTAATCTAGTTTAAAATCTGATATCTATAAAATAATTTTGCTAAGGCTACTTAATTTTACATAATTTACATAATTTTACATAATTTACCTTTGCCTACTTTGATAAGTAAGAGAGAAAGATGGGAATGTTCAAGGACGGAGCAAAGAATTTTATTTTTCTATAAACACATTCAATAAATAAAGAATAATCTCTTTCAATAAAAGACAATATTTGTAGCTCAGGATTGAACTGTGGGGACTTTGGTTCTCTCTAAGCTTGGTTAATTTCTTGCAGGCGTTTCATTACCAAACTAGATATCATCAGTGCTGAAGATGTTAGCTAGTTAATGAAAGTTCCTTCTTTGTAGTCATATTCTGCGTTTGTAAATTTAGAGTTAGAGAATTTTAATTTCTCTGTTGGTGAAAATAAATCAGAAGCTCTCACAGTTGACTGCATTTAGCTGATTCAAAATAACTTCTTTATATTTATATCAACATATTTACAATACCATACATTCTTCTTTACAGCAACATAGCACAAATGAAGACTTCTTACAGAGAGATACAGAGACAAACCTGAGACTGAAAATCCAGCTCCTAACTCAATACCTTTTTTTTGCACAGACTCAGTAGCACTTTCTTCACATTGGCTGACTGAGTTACCACATGACTCTTCCTGCTCATGAATATTCCAACACTCCTCCCTTCATGACAGGAAGAGACATCAGACCTATTGACTTAACACATTCTCCATAGTGAACACTACCCAATGGTTTAGTCATCATGTCTGCCAAATTATCCTCAGAAGAACAATGATGTAAACTAATCAATTTTCCTTTTATAGCTTCCCTGACATTACAATATTTAATGTCTACATGTTTACTTCTGTTCTTCACCCTGTCACCAGTTGCCATTTTTATACAGGCAGCATTGTCTTCAAATACCTTTACAGATTCTTTTACATTAATATTTAAATCTTGCAACAACTGTACATCATTATTTGGCAATACCTTTTTCTTATATACCCACTTACAACCCACAGCTTTGGTTCCCTGTGGCAAAGTCACTGATTTAAATACTTCATGGTCTCCCATGGATTTCATCTCTTTATCCATGGCCTCCTTCCATCTTTCTTGTTCAGCTTTTGGTAATGCCAACACCTCTTTATAACTTCTTGGCTCATACCACACATTGCAAACCTTTACCTTGCTGGCAGAATACCTGTCAGGCAGAATTCCTTTATTACATCGCTCTGACCTACGTGGTATTAACTGCTCCTGTGTCTCAAATCTATCTGGCTTCATATCTTGTTCAGCCTCTCCTCCCTGAACATTGACATCTTCAATAATCATTTTTTTATCATTAGATGAGTTATTGTCGTTAAATAGATCACCATCATTGAGACATACCCAGAATTTGCATTAATTCTGTCCCAATTTTGTTCTGCAAAATTAGCAGACCTTGAAATTACAATTCTTTTACTTCCATCACTAAAGCGATATCCTTTTGACCGTGGCTCATAGCCCACAAACCTGAGATTTCTTGCCTTTTGCTGTCCCTTTCTTCTGATTGCTTTCAAAATGTGTACCCATGCAGTACTTCCAAAAATTCTCAAATGTGCCAGTGATGGCTTTCTCCCATATAGAATGGCATATGGAGTATTATTAATGGAGGAACTCCACAGCCTGTTAACTATATAATTGGCAGTCAATATGGCTTCTCCCCAATATGACCTGCTCAGACTAGAATCCTCTAATAATGAATCTTTCATTGTTTGCAAAACACTATTCCTTCTTTCAGCTACACCGTTCTCTGCTGCTGTGTAAGGATTTGTACGTCTGTGTCTTATCCCCAACTGCCCCAACCATTGTTGGAATTTAGTTGACATAAATTCAGTACCTCTGTCAGTTTGCAACTGACACTTTTTTTCTGTACCTTCTCTCTACAAAACTTACCCACTGTTTGAATTGTTGTAGCACCTCTGTCTTTCCTCTAAGGAAGTAGCAAAAGGAATACCTGCTATAATCATCAACAATTACTAGTGCATATTTTGCTCCTCCCAAACTGGCTTGCATAGGTTCCACCAGATCTGCATGGACCAGCTCTAGAGCTCTTTTTGTTTGTCTTGTGCTATATTTACTAACTGGGAATGCCTTTGACTTCGATGCTTTGCATACTGCACAGTCCAAATATGTTTTGCATCCCTTCAAATTTAGCCCTTCTGCAAACTCTTGCATTTGCTGCAAAACTTTAAAGCTTGCATGGCCAAGTCTTCTATGTAGAAGATGAACACATGAATCATGCTCTGCAACATTCTTAAATATATGGGAACATTGAACCTTTTGTCCCTGCAATACATATAGATTATCTTCCTTTATGCCTTCTGCACAAATATTCCCATTCCTTTTGATGAGACACTTCCCATTTACAAAAATGATCTCAAAACCTTGTTTGTCTAAATTAGACACACTTAACAAATTATGTTCCATCTCAGGTACACAAAGCACATTGGTAAACTTTGATTCCAAATATGGAATTTTTACATCGCCTCTTCTGATGACTTTTGCTTTTTGGCCATTTGCCAAAGCCACAGTTTCTTGTGCTACTGGAACAAACCTGCAAAATAATTCAGAGTCATTAACAATTGTTTGACTTGCCCCACTATCTATTAGCCACTTGTCTCTGTTGTTGCTATAGCAAACTTTTGAAATACCAAAATGTTCCTTTTGCAAATCAGTCTTTTTTGCTTCCATAAATGTCCTTTGCTGCAAATTGTTCCTTTGCAAACAGTTCCTTTTCAGATGTGTCTTTGTCCACAAATGTAGCAATTCTTTTCTTGCTTAGCTCTCTGCCTGCAAAATGTTTCTTCTCTGAAGACTTGCAGTCTGGACCCCATCCTCAGGAATTTCACCTCCTCCTGGCTGCTTTTAAAATGGCGCTTTTCTTCTTCATTAAGCAAACATGCCTTTAAAGCCTCAACATTTAAGTCTTGCTCTTCTTTACACTCAAATATGGCAGAAACTGTGTCCCAGGTTTTATCTAAACTGTTCAACACCAATAAAACCTTCTGGGACTCAGGGAATTTAATCCCACGTTGTTCTAAGTCCAAAAATAAACTTTGCATTTTATTTAAATGCTGTTTCACAGATTCACCTGGTTGCAAACAGGCCCTGTAAAGTTTTCTTGACAATTGCACTATATTGCATGCAGAAACATTCACATGCACAGCTCTCAACTTCAACCAAATCTCCTTTGCAGTCTTTAAATTTGCAACATTTAGAAATTGTTCATCATCTAAATTCAAGATGAGATAAGCCATTGCTTGATCATGACTTTTCTGATCAGCAGCTGCAAATACTTGTGGTGGATTTTCTATGATATACCACAGCTCTTTAGTCTTGAGCAAACATTCCACTTTAGCAGCCCATATAATGTAATTCTTCTAGCCCAAACGAGGCACAGAGCTTTCCTTAAATTCCATTGCAGCGATTTTGCTAATTCTGCCTTGTTCTTATACTTTCTAAACACAGGCAATTTCTTCCAGCTTTAAATTACAATGCAGTCCTTAGTAAGCTCTGGGCCCATAACCTGTTAAGAGAATTTTAATTTCTCTGATGGTGAAAATAAATCAGAAGCTCTCACAGTTGACCGCATTTAGCTGATTCAAAATAACTTCTTTATATTTATATCAAAATATTTACAATACCATACATTCTTCTTTACAGCAACATAGATTAATGAAGACTTCATACAGAGAGGATACAGAGACCTAAGACTGAAAATCCAGCTCCTAACTCAATACCTTTTTTTTGCAGACTCAGTAGCACTTTCTTCACATTGGCTGACTGAGTTACCACATGACTCTTCCTGCTCATGAATATTCCAACATTTAGATTAGAAAATTGTTCTTTTATCACCTTTGTGTTATTTCTAGTCTCATCATGAGCTAAAGCAATAGTCTTTTGTATTGATTTTAGCATGGAGAGAATTTCTTTCTGATCTTCATCCATATTCAAACTGAAGCCTTTGGGAACAGGTGTTATTGATGGTTTTTTTACCATTTCAAGCTGAGTATGGGACATCCATTTCATTTTTTGTAGGTGGTCTTTATAATAAAAATTGTTCATCAATCAAGGATTTGTAATCCAAAATATTCCATCATCTCAAGCAATGAAGTGTATTTCTCCTGCAGGGAAATAGTTCCACAACACAGCTCTGAAAGTAAGATAATATTTATATTAATAGTTCAGGCAAGTTTCAAAATAGTTCATTGTCTCTGCCACATCAATAAGCAGCCCAAAAGTTCTTTTATTTTTCCCTTTTCCCAGCTGCAATCTTCAAAAGTGAAAGCTTCCAAGGTCAGTAAGAGTCTTATCTAAATCTGGGCTTCAAGCCAAGTTTCCTTTAGACATAACAAATGGTAGTTCCATAATTCACCACTAGATGTCATTAGCACCGTTTTCCAGCTTTTTAAATCCCAGCTTATAATATAAGCTTTTCAAATCCCCCCTTTTTTAAAAAAAGTCTCAAAAGTGCTTTTAGTCCCCAAATTTAAAGTATATTAATTCCAAATTAATCTTGTAATTTTCTCTGTTTCTCCCAAGTAATTAATTCGCTGCTTTTCTTTTCTAGAGGGAATGGGGTGGAAATCCCCCTTCCCTCCTCATCAGGGAGGGTGCTTTGGGCAGTTTTACAGTCTTAAAGAGAGGATAGTGTCTCACCCAGTTTCATCCATGTTGCTGTAAGGTTGCTTGTTAGTGCTTATTGTCTTCCATTGTCAGCAGCTTCTGACTGGCTACACAAATATAGCCAGTCTTTCCTCCGCCAGTTTGGAGGGCTTTCTTGGATCAAACCGAAGGGCCTCCGCCTTCCCAGGATCAAAGAGGGTCCCCTCCTTGCTTGTCACCTCTATGGGGCAATTTTCAACCCTTTCCAGGATCCCCAGCATGGTGAAATCAAACACGAAAGACGGACCCCCATCTTCCTGTGTCTATTCTGCTGCGATGTCAAAACCGCAATTTTTACTTTTCTTGATCTCATTATTGTATCACTTTCAGTTGCTTAACACTAAGGAAGACCCAGTCAGCTATTTCTTGAGTACAAGTAATTAATGTTAACGGGGGAATGATAAATAGAGTGCCTTATCCACAACTTATTTTGTCTACTTTTTACCAAACTTAAAGATGCACACAGCTCATCCTGGGCAAGTTCATAAGTTTTAGCAGGTTGAATATGGTTGCTTTTCTAAAGCTCTACAAGTAAAGCATAAAATGAATCCTACCTAGACCTTTTCTCTTGATTTTCCCTGCCTTGAAGCACTGGGGCAATTTGCTTCTGTAGCTCCACATCTCCATTCAGCCGGTCCACTATGCCCTTCAAAAGAGAATTCTCGTTCTTGAGCTCTGAAATTTCTTTCTGACATTTTTCCAACTCATCCTTAAGAAACTGTATCTGTTCTTGGTAACTTTCTTCCTGAGTAAATTGGCAAAGGAAGGTATTAAACCTTTACATTAGAAAAGGTGGTGATAAGATTCTACTTCATAAGTACGAAAAAGAATAATGCTCACCTGAAGGGGGGAGGTAGGGTAATTTCTATTGAACAACAGAAGAGAAATACATAAAAATTATTCGCCCTTCAAGACCATGTGAAGTTACAGCAATTTGCTCTTGGAAGAGTCTGTACATTTAAATTATCAGATATTATCACAATTGAATATATCTAGTGCACCTGAAACGTATTGTGATCCACAAAGGAAATAATGTGGCTATCCATCTATTTAAATATAGTAATTAGTATCTGTTAAATAACAGTTGCTAGTTGGTGAGATTTGATTATGAAAATCATGCTTCAAAGTGTGCAGGTGATGCCTGACTGATTCTCAAACCAAACCAATCTATAATCTAAGATTATTCATTTTCACAAGTCAGTACTGATTTAATTCCTTGTTGCTCTTTTGCTTAACAAAAGCAGGGTGAATTATACAGGCTGGTAAGAAACTGAGAAAAACAAGCAAGAGAACATGGACACTTTGTCAGCCCTATTTGATAGATCAGACCAGGAATCAACTCCAAAGAAAAATTAAAAGCATTTTTTTTATTGAGAATGGCTATAACAAATGATTTTTGCATGCTTGATTTTGCTGTGCCTCCTCCTTTTCTTATGTCCATGTGAATTAGGGAGGTGTCTGACTTGCTTCTGTAGGCTTTCTGCTTTTTTTGGACTTAAATATATTTTTCCGTCATCACTACAGCTACTCCTGAGCTGACTCTTTTGGCTACACCTCAACTTGACTACTTCACAGTATTCTACATGGGGCTAACTTTGAGGACCATCTGGAAGCTTCTGTTGGCACAAACAAGGCAATCGGGCTTCTAATAAGGAACACTTTTTATTTATGTAAACAACATGGCACAATGGCATCATATGCCCACAACCAGCCATTCCACTTTCACTGCCATGCATTAAAAGTAGTATTTTCTGATTTGAGCAGTATGATCAGGTTCACCTGCTTATCCATTTCATTGTGGGCAAACATCTCTCCTCCATATGGCTATTGGGCACTGTGACTGCAATACTCACTATGGCTTGATTTTTAACAAGTTCACCAGTGGAAAAGTGAAAATCTGTATCTTTCTTCTCCAAATTGTAGTAATATCTTGATGGTTAGAGTACTTACTAATATCCTGCAGTGTAATTCTTCAATGTATATTTGAAATATGTCTTAAAATTCTCAAGGAAGAGGAAACGAGAACAAGAGATGAAAGGGATACAGTTTTTCATATCCCTAATTCGTGCTGTGGAAGCATGGTTTATGATACCTATCAACAAAGTTTGTTTTTTCTGCATCCTGTTTAGTTCACTCTGTAACACTTTTCTTGCCTTCTCTTCCAAGGCCTGCATTTCTCAAAAGCGAAACTGCTGTTGAGCCTTGAATTTGTCATCATACTCCTTCTTCCAAGCTTCTTTTACCTCCTGTCACCAAAGAAAAAAGTCTTTAGACCTTTTATGCTGGCATCAATCAATAGGGAATAGCTGTATCTGGATGTGGATGCAGAAACGATGGTATCTTCATTGGTAACATTTCCCAATTCCAATAGGCATTTAGTGAATGAACAAGCAAACAGTTCTACTTTAATAGTTGGAGGTCTGAAAATATATTGTGGTTACTCTCATAAAAGTACAATTATGGGAAGTTGAGAGGTTTGCCTTTTTACAAAAGAGTTGCTGCTTTTATGTTTGTAGCACCACCCTTGAAGGGACCGCTGAAGTCCAGGCTCTTCTGGCCCTCTTGGTCTGGCTGCCAGTCCAAGAGGTCCCTTACTTGGACACCTCTGCTTGACAGAGACACACAGTGTGGTGGTGCTCTGTCTCTGTCACCAGCAACTCACATGAGGTAATGATGGTCAGTCTCTGTCAGTAGGTGGCTCACTTGAAATGATGATGGTCAGTCTCTGGCAGCAGCAGCTCACGTGAGGGGAAGATGGTGGTCAGTCTCTATCAACAAGCAACTCACATCTCTGGCAGAAGCAGCTCACATGAGATAATGATGGTCAGTCTCTCGCAGGCAGCTCATGTGAGGTGATGATGGTCAGTCTCTCTCAGCAACTCACAGGAAACCCCACCCCTTATTCTATCTCCTCTTCTCTCTCTGACCTTTCCCCATTGAATCCTCTCCTTCTCTCTTCCCTTCTCTCTTTCAAGCTTGCTCTACAGAAGCCTTTCTATCTCTATTCCCCCCCCCCCCCGTCAGGCTTGCCTCACCGAAAAGAATAAAAACAAAACCCAGCCAACCTCCTCCCTCGCTGTCCCTCCATCTGGCTTGCTCCTCCGGAAAAAAGGGATAAAAGCTTCTCCTTTCCCAGTCAATCTCCTCTTCCCCTTTAAAAATCCCTCTTCCAGAGCCACGCACCACCCCCCGCCACTGCCGAATCCGCAGAGCTACAGCAAAGCCTCCCAGCCATGGCCGATCCCACACCAACTCCACTCTCCACTACATGTTAATCCCTGATCCCACACATTTTGCCTCTAGAAAATTCTGAACTAACTCCAACTTCATTTTTCTGGGTAGATTTTGAAATAAAGTCCATTGCAGCCACAAACTTTTTATTCAGAAACATTATTGTGAATAACAATGGTGCTATATTAAGGAAATGCTCAAGCCTTTTAGTTAAATTTCCCTTAGGGTAATATTAAAAATTAGTTAGCAAGGGATTAAATGCATCAAAGGAAGGATCAAATGGTGGGTGCTATGTGATATAACCCCAAAATATTTTATTATTTTATTTATTTATATTTATATAGAGATGGAGAAAGCCCTTTGTAATGTATTGAGGTGAATTACTTGGTAATGTTGGAAAAACAATCATAAGATTCTGTCAGTTAAGAGCCAGACTTGCTGTCTACATGCTAATTATCTTGTGTTAAAGCAGGAACTAATACTTGAATCCTATTGGCTGCCACCTAATTGCTGAGTGTATAAATAGGGGTGGAGCAGCAGTTAGCCAGGCTTCTGTTTAAACCTTTAATAAAAAGTTGTTGTTAAACCTGCTGCCTCTTCAATGCCTCACCGAACACCAAACATAACAGTGGCGACGAAGGTGGAAATGCTGAGTCACTAAGGGGATAAGCTAAGTAATGACGCCTTGGTTGGGGACGCGTCCCACCCCTCATTCCTGCTAGGACGGAAATGCTGGAGGAAGAGCGCTCCCAGGAATCGTCCCTGGAAGTTTAAAAGAAGCCTAGGCAGCACAAGGCATTGCAAGGCTGGAAACAGTGAAAACAACTCACCATGGCCAAACTCGGAAAACTCTCAGAATTCGACGTCGCACATCCAGAGATGTGGAACTTGTACATCGCAAGAGTCAAAAATTACTTGAGAGTCAACCAAGTTCGTGAGGACAGTTTGAAGGCTGCAACGCTGCTGTGCGTTTGTGGCTAGGCGATGTTTGAAATCGCTGAAAACTTAATAGTTCAGGCGCCGCTTGAATCTGTTGCTTATTCGAACTTAAAAAAATGTTCAAAGACCACTTTGAGCCGAAGCTATCGATCATCACCTGGAGGCACGCCTTCGAAAGAAGAGACCAACGACTGGGCAAATCGGCTGCTGAATTCATCGCTGCCCTTCGTCAAGCAGCCCGATCCTGCGAGTTCAAAGATCTTGAAGAGAGGCTGCAAGACCATCTGGTGTGTGGATCTCCAACAGAAATTGTTCGCTAAAGAGACTATTTCATTTCAAGATGCCCTACGGGAGATCACAGCCGAAGAAGCTGCCAGGGGGTTGTCAAGGCCTTATGGCTCTCCAGGAGCACTCCCTGCATAGACGCCACCCACCAGGAAGGCGTTGAGGGGGTTGAAGTCTCCGAATCAGATCAAGAGGTCGATCGGTTACAGCAGCCACTGAAAGAAGGCCACAACGACCAATTGATAAGACAGTTCCCTTCTTTCGATGTGCGGGCTGTGGAGGCTGACACAAACATGCAGATTGCCGGTTCCACACAGCAACATGCCGAGCGTGTGGCAAACAAGGCCACATCGCCACTGCCTGTCAGGATCATCAGAGAGTGAGTCCACCAGAAGAGTTTCCCAGGAAAGGTTCCGGGCCCCCGGGGCAACACAGGGTGGGCTATTGCACCACTAGGAGGAGCGTGCTTAGAACTGGTGTCCATCACCCTCTTAAGAAAAAACTGCAGCTCAGAGTCAAGCTGCAGGGAGTTCCATGCAACATGGAACTAGACACGTGGTCCACATTGTCCATAATTTCCCAGGGGACCTTCAAACACATTTGTAGTCACAGCAGCAAATGAGTTAAGCTCAAGCCGTCAAACCTTGTGTTAACTGATTTCCCAAACTCCTGAGTAACAGTAAAAGGGGAACCTACACTCAGGGTGACATTCAAGGGATTTGAGGGCCTCCTGGAAGTCGTAGTAGTTGAGGGCAACCGCACAAGCCTCATTGGGCTTGATTGGTTTGATGCATTGGGAATCAATGTAAATGGAATAAACAGCACACAAGCAGTGGACTTAGCGGCAGTTTGTTGGGATTTTGCTGATGTTTTTAGCCCTCACTTAGGGAAATATAAAGGTCCTCCCATAGCTCCTTGGCTTGATCCTGCCATAACTCCAATAAGTATCAAGCCATGCAGAGTGCCTTTTGCCCTCAAGCAGAAGATAATGCAGAGCTAGATAAGCTGGTGCAGCAAGGCATCCTTCAGCCGGTTGATAGCAATCAGTGGGAAACCCCCATAGTTACACCACTTAAGGCCAACGGACAGGTGCAAATATGTGCTGATTACAAGTGCACTATCAATAGAGCACTCCAACAACACACATAATTTCCCAGGGGACCTTCAAACACATTTGTAGTCACAGCGGCAAACGAGTTAAGCTCAAGCCATCAAACCTTGTGTTAACTGATTTCCAAAACTCCTGAGTAACAGTAAAAGGGGAACCTACACTCAGGGTGACATTCAAGGGATTGACTACAGTGCCTGTAGTCAGCCATATTTTGGCGTCACTATAGGGAGGTCGCATATTTGCCAAGTTACATTTGGCTCAAGCCTACTAGCAACTGCCAGTGGATGAGGCCATGGCGGAAACTGACCATAGTTACCCACAGGGTAACCCAAGGTTAAGCGCCTACAATTTGGGGTCAGTGTCACCCCAGGCCTCTTCCAGGGAGTGATGGAGTGCACACTCAAGGTATTCCAGGCATGTGCCCATATTTTGATGATGTCCTCATAGCTGGGGAATCAGTCAAAAAATTGGCAGAATGGCTCAAGACCGTCCTTCAGCGCTTCCATGAAGCAGGGCTGAAGCTGAAGCAGGAGAAATGTAAGATTGGGGTAGCTTCAACTGAGTTCCTTGGTTTTCGTATAGATGCCCAAGGCATTCATCCTGCTGAGTCCAAGCTCAAAGCAATTCAGCAGGCCTCCAGTCCAAAATCAAAAGGGGAACTCCAAGCATTTCTTGGACTGCTCAATTTTTATCAAGCCTTCCTACCTCAAAGCCGCAGTGGCAGAGCTGTTACACTGGCTCTTGGACAAGCATGCACAGTGGAAGTGGACCAGTGTCCACGAGAGGAGCTTTTTACAGTCAAATCACTGTTGTCTTCAAACTCAGTTCTGATGCATTTTAACGAAAAGCTGCCTGTCTGCATCACTTAAGATGCATCACCATACGGGGTTGGGGCCATTTAATGGCTGAAGGAAGGCAAATTCCAATAGCCTATTACTCAAGGATCTTGTCCTCTGCAGAGCATAACTACGCTCAAATCAATAAAGAGGCCTTGGCCATAGTGGCCGGGATCAAGAAGTTTCATGACTACTTGTATGGTAGGCCCTTTAAGGTCTTCACAGACCATAAGCCACTCCTAGGGTTGTTCACAACGAACAAGGATGTTGAGGTGGTCAATATTCCTGTCAGCATATAATTTCAGCTTGATTCATAAACCAGGTAAGGAAATGGGCCACGCAGATGGCCTTAGCAGATTGCCATTGCCACAGTTAGAGCCCGACCCCACTCCAGTCACATGCATCTTGGCCATCCAGGATCTGCCTGAGTCTCTCCTAAATGCAGGGGATGTGGCTGCGGAGACAGCGTCAGCTGCGTGTTAAACTGGGTGCTCACTGGGTGGCCAGAAACTAGTCCAGGGCCTAATTTCCAGAGTTTTAGTAGGAGGAAGGATGAGTTGTCAGCTCACAGGGGGTGTGTCCTATGGGGTAGTTGGGTTGTAGTCCCGAACTCACTGAGGACTAGAGTCTTGGAGTCTCTGCATGAGGGATATCTGGGAATAGTCCAGATGAAGGCATTTGCGCGAAGCTACTTTTGGTGGCTGGGCTAGACAAAGATATTGAGGCTCAGGTACACAGTGCCACATTTGCCAGCAAACTAGGCCAGAGATGCCCCGTGCCCCAGTCCATAGATGGGAAACCACACATGCCCCCTGGTCCAGGATTCACTTCGATTATGCAGGGCCTTTCCAGGGACAACTTTTCCTCATTGTGGTGGACAGTCACTCCAAATGGTTAGAGGTCGCACCTGTCCCCACCATGACTACTGCCAGGACCATTCAGGAACTGCATAGGATCTTTGCCACACACAAGTTACCTGACATGATTGTCTCTGACAATGGGGGCTCAATTTACTGCTTCAGAATTTCAGTCATTTTTTAAGGGCAAATATGATCAGACATGCCACATCAGCCCCTTTTCACCCAGCTTTGAATGGCCAAGCGGAGTACATGGTCTGAACAATGAAGGAATCCTTGAAGCAGATAGTCACAAGTAACTGGCAACACAGACTGGCAGATTTCCTGCTCTGCCAACGCACAACTCAGAAGCCCAGCAGAATTAAAATGGGGCAGGCGTTTGATCACAAAGCTGGATCGCCTACATCCAGATAGAGTTGCCTCACAACCAACACAGCCAAGGGCACCGTGGCACTTGCAAGTTGGCGACCCGGTTTGGCCTCGGAACTACGGGCAAGGGGCACTGTGGGTAGTAGCTATGGTTTGTAGGGTGACTGGGTCACTTTCCGGTGAAGTGGTCCTGGAAGATGGTCGCGTGCTGCGCAGGCACATCAACCAACTGTGGCGGAGGTTAGCAACTCAGCCATTGACTCATGACTCCAGTGACAGTCAAACTCAGGAGCAGCATGATTGCTGTAGTGCATCAGATTCTGCCAGCGATGGTGGAGCTTTTATACTAAGGGACGAGACTCAAGTGTCTGGTGAGTCAGTCCCAACCACTGATACCACAACTAATGGACAAGGCCAGCTGATGGCTCCATTTTCAGGACTGTTGGACTCTGTTCCACCTGGGGACACTGGTTTGGGCCTACCAGGACAGCCCAGTGATAGAGACTCGAGTATACCCGTGATGGATGGGTCCCATAGCCCTGGTCTTCCAAGCCTGACAGATGAGCTGACAGACCAGGAGCCTCCAGCAGTTCCGAGGCATTCGGAACAGGCGAAAAGGCCACCAACGTATTTAAGGGAATATGTTCAATGTAATGTATTGAGGTGAATTACTTAATAATGTTGAAAAAACAATCATAAGACTCTGTCAGTTAAGAGCCAGACTTGCTATCTACATGCTAATTATCTTGTGTTAAAGCAGGAACTAATACTTGAATCCTATTGGCTGCCACCTAGTTGCTGAGTGTATAAATAGGGGTGAAGCAGCAGTTAGCCAGGCTTCTGTTTAAACCTTTAATAAAGAGTTGTTGTTAAACTTGCTGCCTCTTCAATGCCTCACCGAACACCAAACATAACATCCTTGTTTTGGAGAATTCCTTTTCAAGAGTACTGTGTCTATCATATTACAATACTTCCTGCTGGTCTTTCAGAGAAATTTGCCCCATTTTGGTGCCCATTCTTTTTTATTTTGCCAGATGATGTCATCATGAGTTAGGGGCAACTAAGAAATTAGGAGAAAAAAACTAGGCAATTTGATAACTTTCCCAATTTGTCACAGTCAACACCTTTGCACATTTTTAGACTTACTTTTATTCTATTTTTTTTCCATTGAAAAAAAAATCACCATGCTCTCAAAATCTCCAAATTGCACTCAACAATTCAGAATAGCTAACTCCCCTATGAAAGATAGAAAAAGAAACAACCAACAATGTCAATGCAATCCAACCTTGAATTCTTTCTCCAGGAGATCAATAGCTTTCTGTTGAGATGCTTCCAGTTGAATCTCATAAAATTGACTTTGCTTAATGGCATCTTGCAACACCTTCTCTTTCTCTTTTTAGAGTATAGGACAGGGGTGTCAAACTGCTGGCCCACGGGCCGGACACATCACGAGGAAACCACGCCCACCCCATTGCCGCCAATGGGAAAAAAGGTCTGATACGTTCCGCGACGTCATGTGACGTTGCGAGTTTGACATGTCTGGTATAGGACATCTTGTTTTTTGAAGGGTTCTTTGAAAGTCTTTTCTTGTTATATTGTTTGCTTCAACCACGTGACCTTCATGTATTATAATTAGGAGTACACAATGATTAACCTCTACCATTACCTTCTTGGCATCATTACAAGTTCTTTCAAAGAAAATGTATTCCAAGGACACTCTTTTAGCACTATAAAAATGCATTGTTTAACAGAACAGATTTAATGGTTTTTTACCACCTGTCTTTATAGCTCATTGAAAATAAGTAGATAGATATTAACAAGGTCAGAGACCCTATCGAAGCAGAACAAGATGAGCTTGTTGATGAATTGAACAGGACAAAATCTATGTTTAAAGATAGATATTTTACTGGAATTTAGCAAAATTAATTTCCTCAGTATCTTCAAATGAGATCTTGAAGACAGAATCACAATAATTGGTCCAGATGGATGACATAAGGGCCCAATAACTTTAGAGATAAGCCTATAAACTATAGTTATACCTAGGACAGTGGTGGCAAACTTATGGCACAGGTGCCAGAGGTGGCACTCAGAGCCCTCTCTGTGAGCACGCGTGCCGTCACCCCAGTCCTAGGCCTTCAGCTGGGTTTTATAAAACCTTTTCGCTTTAGGCCTCTGCCGCCGTGTGCAAAAAAAAAAAAAAAAGGTTCAATCAGTCAATTTCAACTTCTCGTGGAAAAAAAAGATCTTGCAAAGTTGGAATTAATTGATTGAACTTTTTAGTCCCACTCAGTCTGCCATTACCACCATGGGCCACATCCACCCAATGGGCCACACTCACCCAGCACCCGACGATGCATAAATGGGTTTTGGGTTGCAGTTTGGGCACTCGGTCTCTAAAAGGTTCGCCATCACTGACCTAGATCATCCAAAAAAATATATGGCAGTTGAAATCCTATCCTTTTTACATGTATCATTGTGGCCTCCATCTTCACTTTTTTGACACCTTCCTCCACCTTTGGATGCCCTTGTGTTCCAGCCTGCATCTTTATACTGAGCAAATGCTATGTACAATATCTAATGTAGTTTTGCTGGTGCTTGTTAATCACACCAAGACAGCCCAGTCTAGCAACAAATTCCTGAATTTAAACATGTTAGTTTTTCTCAGGCATTTTAAGACCACAGCTGACTGGGGATTACAAGAGTTGTAGTCCTGAAGAACCCAAGGGATTGTGGTTAAAAAAAGAGAGCCAACTGTGTAGGACGCTAAGAAAAAGATGCAGGCATGTCTTGAGCAGAGGTTTGAAGCTGCAGGACAAGCTTGACAAACCCTGAGTTTATTGCTTCTTATATACTTGTTACATATATAGGCTTTACCATTAAATGCTGACAAAGGTTTCTTCACTGGAAAATGTCTTCATGTAAGCAACTATTTTCTAGTAACACATTACATGGTCAAAGATCAGGTAAGAACAAATACAGGTAGATGAAAACAGAAGGAACTAACAAAGATAGGAAGAGATAGGAGAAGGAACTAAGCATATTATCTGTTTAGGTAGATAAGGCATTAAGTCAAAAGGATAGGACCTTCTGGCTGCTTCACTAGGACAAAGGGTATCAAAAGGTTATGAGGTTTGTGGGGGGGGAAGTATGGCAGTTTGCTGCACATGCAATTTCCCCCACATCTCACTCTTCTCTATTTTATTAGTGAGGACATTATCCTAAGCTGGAGTAGTTAGTGGATCTTAGTCAGGGGACATATAACTTTGCATTTGTTTATACAAAACATAACTTGTTCCTGAGATAAGTTAATGGTAGTTTAGCGTGGAAAATTGAAAGTAGAGAAAAAAAGACAACGAATAACCATATATGTGTATAATTAAAAGATACCTCTTGAAAGGAGGTACAATTTAAAATTATTTGACTGACATGTATACAATGAGGTTTTTTAGATGAAGTAGTACAATTGACAATTTTTGCACAAATAAGATTTGTAGGAACAGCTACAATTGGTGTATGTGAAACAATAGCATCAAGGGGTAACATATAAGAGATAGGACCCCAGCTTGACATAGTTGCATAATGAAATTCATTGTCTGATAGAAAATTGCTTAAACCAGTATATTTTTTTTAAAACTGAAGCTGGAACACAGACAGGTATAAGACAGGTAGAGAGTAGATTTTCCATATCATATGATTCAGAAATACAAAAGTCTGTCACTTGTGTGACATTAGCTAATTGCACCCAAATATTATATTTCATCTGTGATTCTAAAGGATGAGTGGGAGAGCTTGAGCCCCCCCACAGCAATTAAGAAGGAAAGAGAGGCAAAGAATGACAAGGAACTTGCAGTCAAAATATGGCAGTTCAGATATGGCAGTGCATAAATTCTCTGGTGTAAGTTCTTTTCCCTGTTTCCACAGAACCATCTGTGCTTTGGAAGTTAGGTTTTTCACATCGCCCCAGATTGTTGGTCAACTGCGATGGCGAGAGCAAAAGGGATGTTGTGCTGTCTGAAGAGTCACCTGCTTCATTTCCAGTATTGGGTTCTGGACTTGATGCCATGACATCATTGGCTGGTTGCCCAATGGATTAGGGAGCACAGCTTTCTGCTGAAAGTGATGCTGGTAGGCAGTAGTTTTTTTGAAAAGAAATATTTAGCTGATTTAAAGTTATTAGGACTTTATTGACTTGATGATTTATCCATGCCAAATTAGGTACCCTTGATCCCTCCTTTTTTATTTGTTTGTGAAGGCAGTCCTTAAAGGACCGATGCATATGTGAAAAATAAAGGATAGCTGCTGTAAAGTTAAAAACAAAGCCATAAGATTGAGGTTGATCCTGGGCATGATGTAAACACCTGGAAAATTAAAAATAAGTTAGCACACATAATGAAAGTCAGATATTAAGTTAAAAGTCTGTTGAGAAAAGGTGTGGAAAGCTAAAATAGCAGCAGATAATTCTGAGCGTTGTGATGAGGATTGCACTGCAGTGTAGGCAGATGATATGAAATACAGCCTATATAGTCAGCATTGAAGATATAAGTTATTCTGAAAATAAAATTGAAAATCAAATTTTGGGATAGGAAGAACAATATTGATTAAATCAATCCCATTTCAAGGACAAGCTCGATTGTGTCTTAAGGTTATTTCAGCAACAGCCTGGATAAAAGATAAAACATTTTGGGACGGGATAAGTAAAGCCATTCAATACAATATACTTTTTGTGCTTCTAACACAGCTAATACTCCTGTAAGTAGCTTACTAATAAGAAATATCAAAAAGTGTTAAATGACAATTTTTATGTGGAATTCTGTCTACAAATTGATTACTCAAGTACTTAATTTGCTCAACTGTGGCAAATGCTGCAAGTAGAACTACAATGAGATCTCTAGGTTGTTTTCCTTTGGTCAATAAGTCAAATTCCAAGTTAATCAAAGATGGAAACAAATTTCTATTAAGTAGGTTAAACATTTACAAAACTTAAGTAAAACAATTCAGAGTTATTTCTTTTGGTTGATGGATATATAGGTCTAACTAAACAATTTAAACTCAACACTTTTTCCCCCAAAAAATTGTCCAACAATTACTGTCTCTTCTTTTGAGTAAAACTTTGTAATCTGAAACTGCAAGAGTGGGCATTAAATTTAATCTTCATTTGCAAACCAGAATTCTAAGCAAAGAGGGAAAAAAGTTTTAAACGAACAGTTCCCCCCCCCTTCTTTCTGTCTCTCTTGCTCTTAAAACAACACAGCCAGTTGAAAAACAAAAGAGACAGGAAAAGTTTTTGTTACAAACTTCTCACCACTAAAAATTAGTTTTCTCTCCTTCACATGCATTTTCCATAAATTTTCTCACACATTCTCCATGGAACTCTTCTCATGCAAACACTTACTATTACTTTTCAATTACAACAATAAAATCTGCAGTTTTTTATTTCTTTTACAGCCTGGGAGAGAGTGGGTGGGGGGTGGGGTTTGAGGGCTAATACACACACTTAGGTATCAACAAATTAATTCATTCATTTTCATTCTAGCTGCTTGTATAAACAATTCCACATACAAATATTTCAAATCATGAGGTGATTCCAACCAAAAGTGTTTTTTTTTAATATGGGCCCTTAATCATCTCCTATTTTTCTTACCATTCCAAGCCCAAGCATAATGTTCAGGGTGTCCACACACACACATATACATATATACACACGTATACATAAACAAAACACACATCAGTTTGGGGTTTGAGGCTAAAACAGGCCTCCCCTTTTAATTAAAAAGGAGGAGAATATTTGTGTTCACTTCCAATTTATCCCAGCAACTTCAAAAGACATTGGGGAAAGACTAAAAGGAATATTGAAGGTGTGAAGGGTGAGGGAAAAGTAGCAGCCTCCTCTCCTCACCTCTGACAAAGGGGAATTGAATAGAGCCAGCTTAAAGGGGGAAAAAAGGGAAAAAAAAACTTGCTTTCAGTTCTTTGAATTTTCTTTTCTTTTTCTTCCGTGGCTTTACTTGTTATCAGATAAACTAGCTAACTGGAGGTTTACAAAGTTTTTCAATGTTGTCTTGTTAAAGATTATTTATACTTCTACACATCAATACAAAGCACCATCAGACATTGTCTGACAGGGTTAAACTTAACAGCTACTTGAAGTTTCAAAACATCCCAATTGTTCAAAACACATTGCAGAGGAGTATATTTTAATTTGTTTCTTTAAATTCCTCTGACAATTCCCGATATATATTTTTTCTACTTCAAGATTGTTCCTCTAATATTTTCCTTACGGGGGTGTATGGTGCCTGTAAGGAGGCAAAAGAATTAGCCTCTTCAGAAGGAGCTGAAAATCCAATTAAAGATGCTTTCGGAGGCACAGTTTTTACTTTGATCTTAATCAGGTGTGGGGCTTGTAGTTAATTGTTGCCCTGCTGAAGCATCTGAACCAATTTTTTCCACTGCTTGATGGCATTAATGCCATTGATGTAATACCTGTACTGGAGCCCGAGATTCAAGATGTAAAGTATGCCCTATTTTTTCCCAATCTGGTAACCTAAGCGTCCAGCACTTAGGATATCAAGGGGAATGTTTCCCTACCTCACCCACCAGCTTCCTTATGTCTGCCTCAGGCGTTTTCACGCCTGATTTGTGTAATAGGAATCTGAGTTCCTCTGCTGGTGCTGAGATAGATTGCAACCCTTACTTACCACTGAGGGGTCCCGTAGAATGAATGTGCACTTAGGGGTCTATTCCAGACGCTGGTAAGTAAGTTGGCTGTTGCTCCCTCGGAAAGGGGGGGTGTCCCAGTTGCTCCCAGTTGCTCCATGGGGGGCTGTCCCTGTTCGGGCGCCAGATGTAGGACACTAAGAAAAAGATGCAGGCATGTCTTGAGCAGAGGTTTGAAGCTGCAGGACACAGCTTGACAAACTCTGAGTTTATTGCTTCTTATATACTTGTTACATACATAGGCTTTACCATTAAATGCTGACAAAGGTTTCTTCACTGGAAAATGTCTTCATGTAAGCAACTATTTTCTAGTAACACATTACACGGTCAAAGATCAGGTAAGAACAAATACAGGTAGATGAAAACAGAAGGAACTAACAAAGACAGGAAGAGATAGGAGAAGGAACTAAGCATATTATCTGTTTAGGTAGGTAAGGCATTAAGTCAAAAGGGTATGACCTTCTGGCTGCTTCACTAGGACAAAGGGTATCAAAAGGTTATGAGGTTTGTGGGGGGGGGGGGGAAAGCATGGCAGTTTGCTGCACGTGCAATTTCCCCCACATAACTGGTTCATGGGTTGGCCTTTACAGTGTGGTACCCACATGTGCAATGAAACCATAGGATCAGAGAGGCCAAGAAGCCAAGGCTGAAGACAAATGGATCACTCCATCTTACATCACTTCTTATTCAAAATGCTGATTTATATAAAGCATATTTTTCAACCTTGGCAATTTTAAAATGCCACCCTGAGGAATTCTGGGAGTTGAAGTTTTAAAATTGCCATGGCTGAGAGGAATCAGGCTTACAGTTCTGAAGTAGATAATTGTTATGAAATATCAAAACAGAATCTGCCACAGTACTTGAGCTTCCAATTCTGTCTTTTGGTAGTATCATTCCTCTTGCAAAGTTTTGGTTATCTCCCTTGAAAGACTTGCAAAAGACCGTTTGTGTCAGAATCCAATTATATTTCATTTCTAGCTACCTACTCTGAAAAAAAACCATTTCTGCTCTCTCTGGATTCTGTCATACTACGAAGGAGAAGGGGGATGAGCAGGGGGGGTTTATGGCTCTCACTTCCTTCATTAAACTACAAAAGGACTGGATGTTGATTCTCATCAAGAGGACTGACCATAACAATATTGCCATCGCCTTTCATCTACTCACTCTCTGAAGTCTCCCTTTTGCCAGCAGTGAGGAAAAAGGTGCAGAATAATGCAACACCTAGGATCTGGGAAAAGAGAGGATGAGTGATCGTCGCCCGGAAGAACTGTGGGGTGGGGGCTGCTTGGGAACACTTAAAACATTAAAGGATGGGAGAGAATTTCTCAGATCCTGGCTAGCACGCCTGCAATCATTTTCTCTTAATAAAGATGCCTGTTGGAAGAGATATTCCAAGAGTTCTGTCTTCTTAAGATGTAATCCAACTTTTAAGAAACAACATTTATTCTGTTATGAAAAGAATATTAGCATATTTCAGTAAAATAGCTAGCAGATGTATAAAAAATAGCTCAGTGTAAAATTGATGGACCTGTTAGAACTGTACTTTAGTTTTGCTCCAATTCTAGTGCTCAGGGCAGAGATAGGCTGTTTTTTCTTTAGGCTGTTTGGAAATCTCACTTTGATGTACAAATAGATCCTGGGATTAAACAATAATGCTTCAGTTAGGAAGCTGATACTATTTATTCAAGGTCTTCCCTGACAATCATGTCTTCTCTATATTATAGGTGTGCCATGTAGTAGGGTATCTTCCACCCTTCCATTTTAGGGTCTTAATTACCATTTGCTTTCAGAATGAATATGTAATAAATTATTTTCACCATTCTAGGTTGGCAATCTTTAGGGTGCTGTGGCTTGTTACAAATCAAGTGCTACTTTTTCCCAGCATTTAAAGCTAAGTGATTTCACCCAAATGTGGTTCTCTTGGTTTCTCTTGGATCAACTGTAATGAATAGTAATGGTAAAGCCCTCAACTAGAACAGAACTTGGATCCCAAATTCCCTTCCATGAAGATTCTGTCCCCTTCATCTTTCTTTTACCTGTCTAATGATCGAGATTAAAATAAAAATAAAAAAACAACTGATGGTTATTGCTGGCAACATGCAAGGAAACAGAGTCAAGTGTGGATTAAGGCAAATCTATGTCTAGAATTGGAAGTCCTAAAAAAATCACGTTAAGGATAGATTGTCAGAGAAAAATCTATGGGGTCACTAGGAGTAGAAAACTACTTGATAGCACTTAATCAATCAATCATGGCTAAGGAATCAAGAGTGACAGAGCTTAAGAACAATTTAAGGGGGTATGTAAAGTCATAAAACATATCTGTGAAATCAATCAAGAAAATAATTTTAATATTTATGTTCTTAAACAGAATTAAGTCAAAACTACCCATTGCAGTTCAACAATGTTGTTGAAAACTATTTTCATTTCATTGGTTTGAGATAGTCCATATTTAACCATTGATCTGTATCATACTACTAATCATAACACTCAAGGAACTGAACAGAATCTCTAAGGATTGTATTAACACTTCAGAGAGTATGCAAACAAGCTAGTCCACAAATTCTAGGAAGGTACTAAATCCATCTGAGCAAATCTTAGGAAGCTTCACTTTTATGTGCTCTTTGGTTCCATTTCAGGGCCAGAAAAACACATTTATCACAGACAAATAATATAAAACAAGCATCATAGTATGCCAATATAGGCATGCAGGATTCTTTTATAGCCAAGTGTCATACTATCAGAGTATCTTGATCTACCAGTTAAAGATTATCAAAATCCTGGGCCATCCTTTAACCTAATGTTTTCAAAAGATATTAGGATTTATCTCATCCCCAGCCAGAACGTCAGGCAACTGTTAGGAATTGCAATGCACATATTGGCTGATAAGGATGAAATACTTATGTCTTTCCTTTCTGTTAATTAATTAAACCTCTAGGCCACAGGCTCGTTCTCACTTTTGTCAGCTGTGTTAATCTCCCTTAATTCTTTGCTAGCAATCCAAATTTTAGAAATGTATATGATGTCACAGTTGTGACTGCTGCCTGTGGATGGCTCTAGTTTGAGCTGATACAAGGCAAAAGATTTCTCTCTCCCATATTTGAGTCAACAGGGTGTAACATACAGCATTCTAGATAACTCCTCCCCTGTTTCTTCCCTCCCTAACACAGCTGGCAAAAGAGAGAAAGAGCCTGTGGCCTAGAGGTTTAATACAGCTGCCTAACATGCAGACAGCCCAGGTTTGAATCTCAGAAGGGTATGTCTGGTTGAAAAGAACTAAAGAGTTCGAAATAGCTATTCCAGTTCTCCCTTAATTCTTTGCTAGCAATCCAAATTTTATATATATATATATATATATATATATATATATATATATATATATATATATATATATATACACACACACACACACACACGCACACACACACACACACTTACCATTTGATGTTTTGCAGATGTAACAAGGCTTTATAAGTTTGTTCTCTTCAATGAAACTGTATAACTCAGGTCCTTTTCTTATTCTGCACCCACGCTTGGGTGGTTTGGGGGTCAAATTTACATCAAACAAATCTCCATCAGAGGCTGCCATCTTCAAAAGACTGCTGGGATTAAATCGCTAGCTGTTCAGGCCTGCCCACACAAACTCCCCTGCTCCTTGCAATGACACGCCCTTGAGCATTGCGCATGCCCAGATCACGGGGAGCATGACATGCCCGGCCACGTCCCAAACAAGGCCTAACCCCCTTTTTTACTAGCAGACAGCCAGAAACACGCATGCCCGGAATCGCGGTCCTGACATGCCTGAACAAGTTTTAAAACCCTACTGCAAGGCTGCTTGCCTCTGTGAGCCTGGTTGGCTGCTTGCCTCTTGTGAGCATTTTAATTTCTGTTAATATTCCTTGTCTTTTGCTATAGGGGGGAGGGGGGCAGAATAAATTTTATTCAGGGTGCAAATGGCAAAATACGTGTCTTTAGATTTTTTACAAAGGTAAAAACCAGCTGTGGATTTTAAAAGGGGCTGTGGTTTGTTTGTTTTTTCCCCTGCATTCGAGGAAATGCTTTTAAAGCCACCTAGAAATAAATACCTTTTAGAAAAAAATACCTTTTAGAAAAAAGGGGTTAAATGCAGGCTCTGGCTGCCTTTCAGGGGCTTCTTTTTCCCCAGCTTTTGAGGCACTGATTTTTAAAACTCCACAAAAATTAAAAGCATCGTTAGACTAGAATGATTAGAAATAAAAAACCTTTTTTATTTTTTATTTCACAGCTCCCCAAAGTAGGGCTTGTTTCCCAAAAACACAGGCCTCTGCTAATTATTCACTTTACTTAGCTCTTTTTAGTTTTGAATATCCATAGAATTAGTCTAGGGTTAATAGCTCCCCAAAGTAGGGTTTGTTTCCCAAAAACACGGGCCTCTGCTAATTATTCACTTTACTTAGCTCTTTTTGGTTTTGAATGTCCATAGAATAATCTAGGGTTAACAGCTCCCCAAAGTAGGGCTTGTTTCCCAAAAACACAGGCCTCTACTAATTATTCATTTTACTTAGCTCTTTTTGATTTTGCATGTCCATAGAATTAGTCTAGGGTTAACCTAATCATGTACCCAGAGGATTGACTGCCAATCTTGATGGGATTAGGCCAAAATGTCACATCTGGAGGGTGGGGGCTGAGCACGTCACTTCCGTTTAGGGCAGTGGTTCTCAACCTTTTTGTACGGCGACCCTGGTGATAAGCAGGCGGCGCGCATTTGTGGCGCCGCCCCCTGCGCGGCACGCATGCGTGGCACCGCCCCCTGCATGGCATGCATGCGCTGCGCCGCCCCCATGCACCGCCCCCTGCGCGGCACGCATGCGCGGCACCGCCCCTTGCGCTGGCTGATGAAAAAAATGGCGGATTGCGTTGTTTGGCGACCCCCGTGAAATGGTCGTTCGACCCCAAATGGGGTCGCGACCCACAGGTTGAGAACCGCTGGTTTAGGGCCATGACCTGTTGACGTAATCAGCACGTGGGTTTGTTTACTTTGATGATGTCACTGATCAAAAGTGCTGATAATTTTCATTAAAAAAAGGTATACACTACTTCTACTGGTGGAATAGACAACATTACCATCAGATGGATTTGTAGCTGGCTAACAAACCATACTCAACGAGTAGTCCTCAATGGTACTACATCCACATGGAGAGAAGTAAGCAGTAGGGTACCACAGTGCTCCATCTTAGGCCCAGTACTCTTCAATATTTTCATCAATGACTTAAATGAGGGAATAGAAGGGGAACTCATCAAATTTGCAGATGACACCAAACTGGCAGATAGCCAACACCCCAGAAGACAAGCTCAGGATTCAAAAAGATCTTGACAAACTGGAACTGCCCTATCCAACAAAATGAGTTTTAATGTGGAGAAAAGCAAAGTTTTACATTTAGGCAGGAAAAATCAGATATAAGTACAGGTTAAGTGAAACCTGACTCAAAAACAGTAACTATGCGAGTGATCTTGGAGTCCTAGTGCAGGGCTTTTCAACCATTTCACAGATTGTACCACTTTTAGGACATGACAATATTTGTGTACCACCAGTGCTTAGCAAGGTGTCAAAAACTTGATAACTAAAAAAAGGGGGGGATTTGGGGTTTACAGATTAGATTCATTTGTTGTTATAGAAGTGGCTAGTTTATAATATTATGAAAAAGTAAAAAGTTGAGGTTCAATGTTAATACTTCCTTCTACTACAACAGAGGAAGTCTGTTCTTTTTCCCTTCTCCCCCTCACTTTCCCCCCCTTTTTCCTCCCCACTGTGTCCTACTATTTGCTTTTGTATTTTTGTATTTTATTCTATAAACTAATAAAATATTACAAACTGTAGAAAAAAAGGAAAAAAGTACCAGTTTTAATTTCTTCGGTGGCTGTTCCTTTACTGAATCACTTTCCCTTTGCACTGACAAATGTATGATGTATTTATCCATGTTTATTAATATGCACCACTACCAGCTAGCTCAGGGATCTTCAAACTTGGTACTTTTAAGACTTGTGGACTTCAACTCCCAGAATTCCTCAGCTGTTCTGTTTCTCACATTGGTAGGCATTGAACGAGGCACAGTAACAAACAGGTACTTCTTTATTCAGCTTCAACAGAACAACAACAAAATGGCTCCACCCCCTTTTATATCTTTTGCAAGGAACAGCGTCAGCCAATGAATGCAACGTATTTTCCCACTCCCATGCATGCTCAGTAAGCCACAGACAGCCTGTCTGGCCCGGGAAGACCACGTGGTCTGCCCAGGTCTCAGTGCAGCTTCCTGCACCTGCTCTGTCAATCGGAGCCCAGGACATAACACCCCTCCCCTCCTGATTCAGGAACAGATACTTAATATTTTAGAATACTACATGTGGCCTCACAATGTTATATTAAAACCAACAATACACAATATTATAGGTCATTCACTTATCAAAATAATAGTAATTGAAATCAGTTACAAGGAACATATACAATATTCCTCATACATTACATCATAGCACAATGAAGTCAGTTCCCCAAAGACATACATAAGCTTTTCCATTGCAATAAAATACAAAAGCATTTATGGTTGCAAGAACAGAAACCTCACGTAGTCCTTTAAGAACTTCGGTGGGCCCTTGGCCCACTCTGATTGTCTCGGAGCTGCTGCAAGTGCCCGATCTGCAAGCTCACCTGCCAGATTCGGCAGGCCGGGACTTTGAGACACATTTGATACAGGTGAAACTAGATCGTGAAGGCTGGCTTGTTCCAGTAGGCCCAACCCTTTGTCCATTTGACTTTGGCTGACCCTTTCCAGTAGGTCCAAGCCAGAGTTCCTTGGTGGGGTGGAATTCCCTGGATCGGCATAAACAACTGGCTGGGAGCACTGTCCCGTTGGCGCAAGGCCTGAGGTAGATGCGGCGTGAAAAGCCAATTGAGTGCAGTGGCCCGTTGGTGCATTGCCCACAGAAGCAAGTTGGTTGAGTACAATGTCCCATGGACGCTGTGCCAGAGTTAGGAGCCGCCTCGTTGGCAAAAACCCCATTTGGTGAATGCAGTGTCCTGCTTTCGCTGAGAGACTGAGATCCACAATCGCAATCGTGGTCCTCCTCCTCCCCGAGGGCAGAGTCAGGAGTGGAAGAGTGGCTAAGTAACCTCCAACGCAGCTGGTCAATGTGTCTGCACAGCACACAACCATCTTAAGGCTACTTTGTATGAAAGTGGCCCAGTAACTTTGCAGACCACCACAACCACCCAAAGGTGCCCAGGTCCATAGCTCCACATCCAAACCAGATCACCCACTTGCAATTTCCTTGGTTCCCTTGACTGTGGCACCTGTGATGCAACCTGATCTGGGTGTAATATATCTAACTTGATGGCTACCCCATCGGAGCTCAGCTGGACTCTTGCCTGGAGATGTGCATGGTGTAGTGCGGTGACAGAAGAAGAAATCTGCCAACCTGTGATGCCAGTTTCCATGGGTGAGCCGTTTCAAGGCTTCTTTTGTAGTGTGAACCATGCGTTCCACTTGGCCATTTGAGGCCGGATGAAAAGGTGCAGAAGTAGCATGCCTAATCATATTCACCCTCAGAAAGGACTGGAACTCCGAGGAGGTGAATTGAGGTCCGTTGTCGGAGGTGAGGACATCTGGGAGCCCGTGAGAGGCAAAAATCCCCCTCAACACCTGGATAGTCCTGGCAGTCATCATAGTGGTCACTGGAGTGATCTCCAGCCATTTGGAGTGACTGTCCACCACAATGAGGAAGAGTTGCCCCTGAAAGGGGCCAGCGTAGTCAATATGAACCCTCGACCAAGGAGCATGTGTGGTATCCCATCTATAAACGGGAGCCTGTGGCATTTCAGGCCGGGACTGCTGGCAAATGTGGCATCCTTGGACCTGGGTCTCAAACTCTTTATCGAGCCCAGGCCACCAGAGGTAGCTGCGTGCAAGCGCCTTCATCCAGACTATTCCCAGATGTCCCTCATGCAAGGAAGCCAAGACCCTAGTCCTCAGTGAGATCGGGATTACTACCCTGCTGCCCCAAAGGACACAACCCTTAAAGGTGGATAACTCATGCTTCCTTTTCCAGAAACTCTGGAAGTTAGTGCCAGGACACATGTCAGGCCATCCTGACAGCACACAGTTCAACACACGTGTTAACGTGTTGTTGGTAGCCATTTCTGTGGCTACATCCCCTGCATTGAGGGGAGACTCAGGCAAATCCTGGATAGCCAGGATGTGATTAGCCAAAGCAGGATCCGACTCTAATAGCTGTAGAGGCAACCTACTAAGGCCGTCAGCGTGGCCCATTTCCTTGCCTGGTTTATGAATCAGGCAGTAGTCGTAAGCAGAAAGGAATATTGATCATCTCAACATTCTAGGAGAGATGATTTGTTCGTTGTGAACATCCCCAGAAGTGGCTTGTGGTCTGTGAAGACCGTGAAATGGCGGCCATACAAAAAGTCATGAAACTTCTTAATGCCAGCAACAATGGCCAAAACTTCTCTATCTATCTGCGCGTAATTTCACTCAGCAGAAGACAGAGTCCTGGAATAATAGGCTACAGGGACTTGTGTCCCATCAGCCCTAAGGTGGCTTAAGACAGCCCCAATCCTGTAAGGGGATGCATCACAAGCTATGCTAACTGGCAACTGCTCATTGAAATGAGCCAAAACAGCATTTGAAGACAACAATGCTTTGACCTCAGCAAAACTCCTTTCGTGAACTTTTGTCCACTTTCATGGAGCCTATTTGTCCAAGGCCAGTATAACGGCTCTGCCACTGTGGCTTTGTGGGGGAGAAATGAATGGTAAAAATTCAGAAGTCCAAGGAAGGCTTGAAGCTCGCTCTTCGACTTGGGATTTGGGGCCCGCTGAATTGCCTTGAGCTTAGATTCAGCAGGATGGATGCCTTCGGCATCTACACGAAACCCCAGGAATTCTGTGGCGGTTACTCCAATTTTGCACTTCTCCTGTTTCAGCTTCAGCCCCACTTGGCGGAAACGCCACAAAACGGCCCGAAGTCTGTCAGACAGGTTTTCGACTGATTCCCCAGAGATGAGGACATCATCAAAGTATGGCCATACTCCCAGAATGTTACGGAGCATTTGCTCCATCATGCTTTGAAAGATGCCAGGGGCTACATTTACCCTGAACTGTAGCCTTCAGACCTTGAAGGCACCCCGGTGGGTCACAATTGTTTGGGCCTCTGCCATGGCATTGTCCACCACCAGCTGCTGATAGGCCTGCGCCAAGTCTAACTTGGCGAAAATGTAGCCTCCCTGTAGAGACGCCAGGATGTGGCTCACTACAGGCACCGGATAAGAGTACTGCTGTAATGCTTTATTTAGTGTGCATTTATAGTCAGCACAAATGCGGACTTCTCCGTTGGCCTTAAGTGCCATGACAATGGGTATTTCCCATGGACTACTATCCATAGGTTCCAAAATGCCTTGCTGTAACAGCTTGTCCAGCTCAGCATTGATCTTTTGCTTACACGCAAAAGACACCCAACAAGGCTTAATCCTGATCAATGCAATGGAAGAGTCTAATCTTAAGGCAATTGGAGGTCCTTTGTAGGCCCCCTAACTCAGGGCTGAACACATCAGCAAATTCATTACACACCACTGCAAGGATTGCCGGTTGCAGACTGTGTAACCCAGTCACCTGAATTCCAAGCGCATCAAACCAATCGAGTACAATTAGACTCGTGCGGTCACTGTCAACCGCGACGACATCCAAAACCCCCTCAAAGTTCCTAAACTGCACTCTGAGTGTGGCCTCTCCCTTCACTCTGACTCAGGAATTCTGGAAGTCGGTCAAAATAAGATTCGACGGCCTGAGCTTAACTCTTTGGCCGCTTCTACAGCAGATCTGCTTGAGGGTTTTCTGGGTAATGATTGACAGAGCTGAACCTGTGTCCAGCTCCATTTCTAAGGGGAACCCCTGCAGTCTGACTTCAAGCCGAAGCTTTTTCTTCAATGGGCGGTGGGCACTTGTTCTCAATATGCTCCTTCTGGTCACGCAAAAACCCACCCTATTCTGACTGGGGACCCTGGTACCTTTCCAAGGCAACTCTTCCGATGGACGGTCTTTCTTGCGATCCAAACAGATGGTGGCTATGTGGCCTTGCCGGCCACACGTCCAGCAAATAGCGGAACAAAAACAACAGTTGGTACATCCCGAAACACCGAGAGAAGGGAACTGCCTTGTCAAGGCTTTTGTCGGCTTGCCTTTGAGGCCTTCTTTCTGCTGCCTGTTGCAAATGATCAACCTTGTTGTCCAATTCTGGTTCTTCAACTCTCTCAGTGACCTCTTGATGAACAGAGTCCAAACACTGAGTGTTCTTTGAGAGCCACAAGGCCTTAACAGCTCCACCTGCTCCTTCTTCAGCCGTTATCTCCCTCAGTGCGTCTTGGAAGGAAACGGTTTCTTTGGCAAAAATCTTTTGCTGCAGCTCTTGGCTCCTCAGACCGCAAACTAACCGGTCTCATAGCTGTTCTTCCAAGTCTTTAAACTCACAATACCTTGCAGCTTGATGCAGAGCAGCAATGAAGTCTGCGGCAGACTCTCCTGGACACTGGTCCTGCTGTTCAAAAGCATGTTGCCACACTATGACCGACAGCTTTGGTTCAAAATGTTCTTTTAGCATTTTTTTAAGCTCCACATAAGCAATGGATTCCAAGGTTGCTGGAGCAACCAAGTTTTCAGTGATGTCAAAAGTCTCTTGACCACAAACACACCAGCGTCGTGGCCTTAAGGCCGTCCTCACAAACTTGGTTGACTCTGAAGTAATTTTCCACCCTGGCAATGTAGGAGCTCCAGCGTTCCGGATGCATGACGTTGAACTCAGACAAACGCCCAATCTTCGCCATGATGATTCTTGGCAGCCTCTTTCAATACCTCATGCTGCGCAGGCTTCCGAAGGGGTTCCAGGGCAGTCCTAGCCGTGCTCTCCTTCAGCGTCTTCGTACTGGCAGGCAGAAAGGAAGGAAGTTGGAAGCCAAACTTCTAAGCGCTTGCAGGCTTTCCATTGTGAAGTCAGCCTTTGAATCTTCTGCAGCACGATCCCACCTTTGTCGCAATGTTTTGTTTCTTGCGTTGGTAGGCATTGAACGAGGCACAGTAACAAACAGGTACTTCTTTATTCAGCTTCAACAGAACAACAACAAAATGGCTCTGCCCCCTTTTATACCTTTTGCAAGGGACAGCATCAGCCAATGAATGCAACGTATTTTCCCACTCCCATGCATGCTCAGTAAGCTGAAGACAGCCTGTCTGGCTCGAGCAGGTCACGTGGTCTGCCCAGGTCTTAGTGCAGCTTCCTGCACCTGCTCTGTCAATCAGAGTCCAGGATATAACATCAGCCATCATGGCTGGTTGAGGAATTCTGGGAGTTGAAGTCCACAGGTCTTAAAGTTGCTAAGTTTGTAGACCCCTGACGTAGCTGGTCGGCCCTTCTTCCTCTCTCCCTTCTGAGCTTTTTCCTCAGTGTAGTAAGAATGCATCCCCCCAATCCCTTCCTTTTACCCTTAAAGACACAAGAATCAAGTGCAAAGCAAGAAAGGCTCACAAAATAAAGAAACACATAAACTCTGGATTTTTTTTTAAGCTGCCTCAGGTGTGTCACGTGCCACAATGTTGCAACTCGAGACTGAAAGGCTCTGGCAATTACGAAAAGCTTTAACCTTAAATTAAGCTTGTTTATCTTCAAAGAAAACTTTTTAAAAGCCTTACAAAGACTCAAAATAAAGGGGTAAAACTAATTACATTTGTTTAAAGGGATTAAACCTATGGAAGTCAACACTTTGGACTCATTGCTAGCTTAAAATACAGACAAAAATATTCCAATAACCAATGCACACAAACCGAGCCTCTGAATTACAAAATACTGTAAAAACTGTACAAAAATACTTATGGAAACCCAATCAAGCTGCCAGCTGATCCAGAACTAAATATATCTACCTCCTTTCTGACATGCTCATCTGCCGGCTTTTCATTTCATCAGTGCTGATTGCATTCTCCTGGCTGGAAAAAACGAACCAGGGGACCGTTTCTTCCAGTAACAGCTGTTGCTTCTTCCCTGTCCCTGTTTCCTCCCTGCCTGCTGAGCTCTCCTTCTCTTTCCCTGTTGTATTTTTTTCTCTTTCCCACCCAAACCACCTTCTTTTATAGCCCCTCCTCCTCTCCTCCCCCCTTTTTCTTCAGTTCACCTCCAGCTCCACTCTGCTTCCAGAAACACCAATCAGCTGGAGCCCTGCTGGCTCCTGGGGCTTCTGCCAAGCCCACACAGTACTTCAGCTGCCTCTCCCTCGGGCTTGGGTCGCTTCGGCTCATTCTCCTCCCCCACTATACTTCTCTAGGACAGTCGCATACTACTTGCCATGTGGCAAAGTACTACAGGTGGCATGCATACCACCAGTTGAAAAGCCCTGTCCTAGTGGATGATCACTTGTCTATGAGCCAGCAATGTGCAGCATACGCCAAAAAAGCTAATACAATCCTGGGTTGCATAAACAGAGACATAGAATCAAGATCACATGAAGCATTAGTACCGCTTTATAAAACCCTAGTGAGACCACAACTGGAATACAGCAACCAATTTTGGTCACCAAAAAGTTCAGAGAAGAGTAACTAAGATGATCAAAGGCCTGGAGACTAAAACTTATGAAGAACAGCTGCGGGATTTGGGTTTGGCTAGTCTAAAGAAAAGAAGAGGGAGTCAAATTATTCTCCAAAGCACCAGAGGGCAGGACAAGAAACAATGGTTGGAAACTGATCAAAGAGAGAAGCAACCTGGAATCAAGGAGAAAGTTCCTAACAGTGAAGATAATTAACCAGTGGAACAGCTTGCCTTCAGAAATTGTGTGTGCTCCATCACTGGAGGTTTTTAAGAAGAGATTGGACAGTTACTTGTCTGAGATGGTACAGGTTCTCCTGCTTGAGCAGGGGCTATGAATAGAATAGAATAGAATAGAATAGAATAGAATAGAATAGAATAGAATAGAGCTGGGAGGGACCCTGGGGGTCTTCTAGTCCAGCCCCCTGCTCAAGCAGGAGAACCTACACCTACACCATCTTGGACAGATTGTCTAGTCTTCTCTTAAAAATCTCCAGTGATGGAGCACCCACGATTTCTGGGGTAAGCTGTTCCACTGGTTAATTGTCCTCGCTGTCAGGAAGTTTCTCCTTAATTCCAGATTGCTTCTCTCCTTGATCAGTTTCCAACTATTGTTTCTTGTCCTTCCCTCTGGTGCTCTGGTGAACAACCTGACCCCTTCTGCCTTGTGGCAGCCCCTCAGATACTGGAACACTGCTATCATGTCTCCCCTATTTCTTCTTTTCTTTAGACTATCCAAACCCAAGTCCCGCAGCCGTTCTTTGTATGTTTTAGTCTCCAGGCCTTTGATCATCTTAGTTGCTCTTCTCTGAATTTTTTCCAAACTCCCAACATCTTTTTTGTGATATGGTAACCAAAATTGGCTGCAGTATTCCAGGTGTGGTCTTACTAGGGCTTTGTAAAGCGGTACTAGTATTTTGCGTGATTTTGATTCTATGCCTGTTTATAAAACCCAGGATTGTATTGGCACTATGTCTTTTAATGAGTGCCATGCTGTTTCAAGAGCGGTGGCATTGCGATAGGGAAAAGCCTCCACACAGTGGGTGAGCTGGTCTCTGCAAACCAAGGCATATTGGAAACATTTGCTCTGGGTAACTGAATAAAGTCTAGTTGGAATTTTTCAAAGGGGTGTTGTACCCATAGCCTTCCTCCCTCATGGATTGCTTTCCTGGATGAAACATTGTTCGCATGGCAAGTCTGGCAACACTTAGCTATATGCTCCAGGTGTATACCAGACCCGTCTGATTGCATCTACAATAGCCTGAAATCTGCAGTGACTCTTAGAATGCAATAGCTAAAATATGATTCTGAGAAGCTGATAAGGGGCAATGGGTCTCCCATTGAGACCTTGCCAGAATCCTTTCTGAAAAGTTGCTTCATACTTTTCTACCCATTATTTGACCTGTTTCTAAGAAATCTTGGTAGGAAATCTTGCTATATGCTTTTATTGTGGGACCAATCAAGGGTGTAGGCTTGGGTTTGGCATGATCTGTTTTTAACAAACCCGTGCTGGCTGCTAGTTATGACTTCGTTTGGTTCTAGTTGTTTGCAGATCTGTTTTTTGATTATCTTTTCTAGGATCTTCGCAGGTATTGATGTTAAACTGATTGGTTTGTAGTTTCCTGGGTCCGTTTCCCCCCCCCCTTTCTTGAAGAAGGGGACCACATCAGTCCTTTTTCAGTCCTCGGGTACTTCCCCGGTGCTCCAGGATTTGTGAAAGATGTGGTACAATGGTTCTGAGATAACATCTGCCAGGTCCTTCAGAACTCTGGGATGTAAACTGTCAGGCCCCAATGATTTATATTCATCAAGGTTGGATAAGTGTTCTCTTACCACTTTTTTTGCTTATTTTGATTTTTGTTTCTAGTTTGTCTTTTGCAGTGTTTTTTTGATGTGTTGGTCTATGGTTTCTTTTTGTGTGAAGACCAATGCAAAATATGAGTTAACCAGCTCTGTTTTCTCCGTGTTGCCTGTTTTTTCCTTGCCATCTTCTCTCTTTAGTGGGCCTACAGTTTCCTTGACTTTTTTCTTGTTGTTAAAATGTTGGAAGAAACTTTTTTTGTTGTCCTTGATTTCTGTTGCAAGTCTTTGTTCATTCTGGGCCTTTGCTTTCCTGACTTCTTCTTTGCATGTTCTGGCTGTCTGCTGATAATCGGCCTTGGTTATGTGCCCCTTTCCATTTTTTGTATTTGTCTTTTTTGTCTTTTAGTTTGTTAGAGAGAACTTTGTGCAGCCATGCTGGTTTCTTTCTGAATTTCTTGTTTTTCTTTCTCAATGGTATTGTGCTGGTCTGGTCTTTTGTGATCACTTTTTTCAGGGTTTCCCATGCTTCTTAGGTTGTTTTCCCCTTTACGATTTTCATCCATGGGATCTTTCTTAGGCTCTCTCTGAGTGTGTTAAAGTCGGCTCTTTTGAAATTTAGGATGTTGGTTGGATTGTTTTCTATTGCTAGTGTTTGCTTTATATTAAATTCTAGTATGACATGGTTACTTTCATCCAAGGTTATGGCAATTTCGATTCCCTCTATCACTTCTTCTCTGTTTGTAAGAATTAAGTCCAGTATAGCATTGTATCTAGTTCCCTCCTCCTCCTTTGTCACCTTTTGGGTGACAAAGTTGTTGGCTAGATTGGTTAGGAATCTGTTTGATCTCTCGCTCATTGCAGAGTTTGTTTTCCAGTTAATAACTGGATAGCTGAAGTCTCCCGTTACTACTGTGGTATGCTTCCTGCGTACATTTGTTAACTGGTTGGCAAAGATTTCATCTATTTCTTCTGGTTGGTTGGGTGGCCTGTAATATACACTTATGGTAATGTCACTTTTTTTCTCTTTTATACTGACTCATATACATTCTGGAGAGATTTTGTCTTGGATCATGTGCATTTCTGCAGATATGTAGTGTTCTCTTACATATAGTGCAACTCTCCCTCCTCTTTTTGCAGACCTGTTTCTTTTGAACAATTTGTAACCATCTATCAGTCCATTCCATCCATGGTTTTCATCTCACCAGGTTTCTGTATTAAAATAAAATGGATAGGTTTTGAATCACATAGAATAACATAAAATAACAGAGTTGGAAGGTTTTTGGAAGTCATCTAGTCCAAACCCCTGCTCAAGCAGAAGAGCGTATACCATTTCTGACAAATGGCTATCCAGTCTCTTTTTGAAAAGCCTCCAGTGAAGGGGCACCCACAACTTCTGAAGGCAAGCCATTCCACTTGATTATTCTTACTGTTAGGAACTTTCTCCTTAATTCTAGGTTGCTTCTCTCCTTGATTATTTTCCATCCATTGGTTTTTTTCTTGCCTTCTGATGCTTTTGAAAATAAACTGCTCCCCATCTTTGTGGAAGCCCCTCAAATATTGGAACACTGCTATCATGTCTCCCCTCGTCCTTCTTTTCACTAGACTAGACATACCCAATTCCTGCAACCAATCTTCATGTTTTGGCCTCCAGCCCTCTAATCATCTTTGTTGCTCTTCTCTATACTCTTTCCAGAGTTTCAACATCTTTTTTATATTGTGGTGACCAAAACTGGATGCAGTATTCCAAGTGTGGGCATAGTAAGGGTTTGTAAAGTGGTACTAATACTTCATAGGATTGCATTGGCTTTTGGGGTTGTTGCCGCACACTGGTGGCTCATATTTAAGTAATTGCCCACTCCAAGATCCCCCTCACTTACTGGTATTGAGCCAAGTTCCACCTAGTCTGTACGTGTACACTTGTTTTTTATTGTTTAAGTGTAAAATGTTACTTTTATTTATATTGAATTTCATTTTGTTAGATAGGGCCAGGGTTCAAGTTTGTTGAGATCCTTCTGGATCTTCAGCCTATCTTCTGGGGTGTTGGCTATTCCTGCCAGTTTGTTATCATCTACAAATTTGATGAGTTCCCCTTCTATTCCTTCATAGGATCGTTTATAAAGATATTGAAGAGTACTGGGCCTAATACCGCATTTGGGGTATCCCACTATTTATTTTTTGTATATAGATGTAGGTCCATTGAGAACTACATGTTGAATACAGTTTGCAGCCAGTTACAAATCCATTTGGTGATGATGCTGTCTATCCCACATTTTTCTAGCTTACTAAGTAGTAATTTGATTTACATTCAAATGTTTGACAACTAATTTACATTTATGACAGTTGCAGTGTCCTGGGGTCATGTAATCATCTTTTACAACCCTCTGACAAGCAAAGTCAATAAGGAAACCAGATTTACTTAACACTCTTGTTACTAATTTAACAACTGCAAGAAAAGTCGTAAAATGGGGCAAAACTCACTTAACAAATTTCTCAGTAACATACATTTTGCGCTCAATTGCGGTTGTACATTGATGACTACCTGTACAGTCTTCTCAGTACTTGTGAGGTGCAGCCCATCCCTTGCCAGGAGCCCTTCATGTAGATAATGTAGACCATGGTCTAGGAATCCAAAGTTCTGTTAACGACACCAATTCTTAAGCCAGTGATTTGTTTCTAAAATCCTTTGCTCCCTCATTGGATGTTGACCTTTTAGTGGAAGTATAGACAAAAACACCACATGCTCCTAATTCCTTAATTTTTGTCCCTAGCTGCTCATAATCTCATTATTGTTTTCAAGTTCATTGTCGTATTATTCATCCCCACATGTAGGAGAAGAAAGGAATAGTAATCTGTAGGGTTTATTATTTCAGTCACATCTTTGATTTTTGCTCCAGGGAGACAATTTATCTCCCTAGATTGAATGTCTGGTCTGCAGATTACAGATTTCTGTTCCCCTGAGAACTGAGTCTCCTATTACCAATATTCACCTTTGTTTCCCCTAGGGAAGTCTGGGATATTTTTCTTCCTGTGACAGAAATGTTAGGAGATGCCTCTTTTCTATAAACACTTGATGATGCCTCTTTTATAGATGTCCGCATACTTTCTTCTGAGGGGAGGCCCAGACGGGCTTCATTGAAGTGGACTGGATTAGGTAGCAGGAGCATTGGTCTTGGTTGTTATTTTCTTCTATAAGTGTAATGTTTCCATCAGTCTTCCTCTTTGGGATCATATATTTTTTAGGAAGCTGTTCCCTATTGTGTTCAATTTGGGAGTAGTCTTCTTGCTTAGGTTAGAATTTTTTGCTTTGTAGGTTGTTTTAGAGTGGCTAGAGTTGATCCTTTACTTTTTCTTCTAATAATTAATTTACATTTGGAACATATGTAATTAGGGTCTGCTATGGGCATAAGTTCAAACATATATTTTGCAAGTCACAACATTAGTCTCTTTTTCCACAGATTTGTTGTTTTTCCTAAAAATTAAAAAATGTATTTTTTAAAAAAAGAAGAAAAATTAAAAACTTTGAATTTAAAATTGAATTTAAAAAGTTTTTTAAAAAGACTTCCAGTTCCAGATCGCAGCATGTACAGTTATGGGAAGAGACTCCTCTCTTCGCTGGCTGCTTTCCCTCTGCCAGTAGACACTTAATCGGGTCGAAAAGTCGTCCTGGAAGGGTGACTACCATTGAGGAGGTCCTCATCGACTGTGGAAGGGTGGCAGTTCCTTCCGTGGTCTGAGATTGCGTCTTAGGGCCGATGGAGAAAAAATCGGCCAGTAAAATAGCTGATCAGTTTGCTGCAGTAACTGAAAGTCAGAAGAACACCTAAGCGTAAAGAACCTGTGGTTGATCCCGGTGAGACCTTTTCTTTCCTCTCTTAGCCCTTTTTTCCCTTGTAAAAAGCATTTTTGGAATTATTTCCCTTCTTTGAGAGAGTGGCATTTGTCAGTGTGGGAAGAGAAGCTTTGAAAAAAGAAAGAAAATTATTTTTATTGACTATTTTTTATTTATATTTACTTTGGGGTCTTGAAAAAAATCTTATTATTGAACTTCATTACTGGATTTAGTTTATATGTGAAGAATACTACTTTTCCCTGATTTTCTTATCATTATTTTTGGTGTCTGGGAAGAAATTTTATAATCTACTGAGGACACCTTGTGGAGAAATTTAAAATTGTAACTGTTTTTTTTCTTGTTTGATGCTGAGGTTGGTTTTGACCTTCAGATCATCATAAAAGGGAAAAGACAAAGAAGTTCAACTGCTGTTAAATCTGTGGGGGTGGACACTGGCTAACTGTCATTAAATATAGCCTCCACTAAAAGATAACAGGATTGTCTCTAGTTACTATTGAAATGGAGAAACCCTATTTACAACTCAACTGTAAACTTATATTGGAAAAAATCTATGAAGCCACTGAGCAAGTATGTGTTAAAATAAAAGAGATTACTACAGAAATAAAAAACAGAAACTCTGCTTTGAATTTACAAACCGATCTCCAGACTTCATTTGACTATCCTACAGACCAAAAAACAACAGAAGAGGAATCAATCAATACCAAAGAAGATTCTACACCATTCTATATACAATCTATCAAGACTCCTGATGATCAAAAAATGACTTTAACTAAACCATATACAATTTCAAAAGTAACAGGAATTGACGCTTAAATACAATTTATTGAGAACTATGACAATTTTGATAACCAACTACTTACTACAAAATTGGACATAATTGTGTGTCTTACTCAGCAGAATCAAATGTTGAGAGTTGAATTTTTAAAGCAAGAAGGAATCAATTACAAAGGAGTCAGGTTCCTAAAACAGAGGATGGGATGTTTTTTTCGACTGAAATGATACCACGAGGAATAAAGAGAGATTTATTTGTTGATATAGAGGCTCTGTTATGGAAACCAGCTTGGCACAAAATGAAAGCTAGAATAAGACTTAAGAGTGTGATCTAAAATTGTATGTAATGGGTTAAAAAGACTTTTTAGACACGGATTGACTTAAGGTTTAAGATTTAGAATTATAAATTGGAGGAAAATTTTTGGTTAGTAGAATATATATCTGAGATATAGACTGTATTTTTTGAATTAATGTGTCTACTTTATGTATGATAATTATTTTATATTGGATGGAGAATAAGAAAACGAATTGTGTTAATAGAAGATATGGTATTTGTATTAGAACAAGAATAGAATATGTTTAGGAAATGTAATAATGTAATTGTGGGAATAATATGCTTTTTCTTTTTCTCTTTCTTTTTAGATATTATTATTGTTACTATGTTATGACTAGAGGGAAATTACGGATACCCAAAGTTTAAATAATAAGTTTAAATGGCTAATTGAAATATGGTAACTGGAATTTTGTAAAGCTTAAATACAGGATTGGGATTTTTACAATTAATGGCTTTTTATAAATTTTATTGATTGATGGATTTGTACTAGAAATGTATTAATCTGAATATGTTACATGATTGGTGGGAACTAGAGAGGGTATTTTTAATGAGTTAATTTGAATTATACATGAATGTGTTGGTTTTTGGATAATTGACTATCGTATCACCACACTGTTTCCTAAGCACTTTCTTGTAAAAACTGAAAAACTTAATAAAACTTATATTAAAAAAAAGTTTTAAAGAAAAATTAAAAAATTTAAAATTGTAATTTTTTTAAAGTTAAAAGTAAAAAAAAAACCCATCTTTTAAAATAGCCTCGCTTTCATTCCAAATTATTTTAGGGAACAATGGTGTGTCTGAAGCTTATTTGCACACAAATTGAAATATTTGCTTGCAAGATCAGAACTGAGAAAAATCTGTTGCAGAAATTTCAGAAATACAGCAGATGAGAGATGCACAGGAAGCAAACTGTTAAGGGAACAACAAATTTATTATGAAAGTTGGAAATGTTGCATAAGTGGTGTGAATAAAGCTGCTTTTTACTTTATTAGTTAAACAGGACATGATATAATGACAAAAAAGAAACGATCTGCTTTGTTAAAGATGTTCATTATTTATTTATTTATTTATTTGCAGCATCTTCAATAGCTAAGCCGCTGGACATCGATTGTCTCGTACTTTTTCAAATTTGAGGTGAACAAAACTCAATTCAAGTCCATCCGACAATGGATTCCCTCATGCTGAAATATCTGCTTTAAGGTATTTTCTGCCATAAAATAATGCATAATCGCCGCCGAAATCTTTCTTGACAAAGCTTACTTACAAGCTTACTTTGAAAATGAGCGAATTAGGACATTTTAACTAGTTACAATTCATGGCAAGTCAACATAGTAGGCTTGGCTTAATGGTTCAGTTCACAGCCAGCAGATTCCCGCCCAGAGACGCTGGCCCTTTGCCATAATAATAAAGGAAGAATGATTTTAATAATGCAAAAATAACATATTTTTAGTCATGTACCCCTGCAGCCCATCATTCCGTAACAACCGCGGGCAGGCCGGCGAGCCACCGAGCACGCACACGGGGGCGCAGTTGCAAAAACAAAGGCACCGCTAGCAGTGGCAGCAACTACCCCGCCCGAAAGTTCCAGTCTATCGCGAGACTCTCCGCTCCGGTGGGGAGCGCGCAAAATTTGAAGACAGCCCGAAAGCGCGAGGACGAGACGCAGCTGCGCAGACAACCGTTTGGGGCAGGTAAGATGGGTAGCTTCGGGGCGCTGCGCCTCCGCCGGGATCCCGCCTGCGCTGCTCTCCCTGGGCCTGGGGGCAGCAGGGGTTCCTCTCCAGCCGTTCGTGGGGGCGCAGCAGAGACCGGAGGACGGGGGCCCGCGGGATTTTGGAGAAAGGCCATGAGCGTCTCAGCAGCCCCCCCCCCCAGCTGTCCATTCGGAGACTCGCAGCGCTGCTGCTTGGGCTGAGCAAAGGAAAGACAATGGCTACCTTTCGATGTCCCTTCCATTAGGATATTGAAAAAATGTTTCTTCACAGCCCATTTTAGGATCTGGACCATTTTTAGACCCAAACTACTGCTTTGGGTTTGGTTCCATGAAGGTCTTTTAAAGCAGCTGAAACTTCCTGGGATCATATAAACACTACCTTGGATTTAAATTTAAAGTGGCTTATAGCCTCTAATAGAATTAAATCTTACTGAAGGTATTTTCTGGTTGGGCGACTACAGTTGGTTTTGTTTTGATTTTAAGGAGTTTGACATAAGGTTAGACGTGGATCTTTTACTATGGTTTTCTGAAGGCTGCAGTCTCCATTATGGGTTAATTTCACTATAGCTACTGTAAGTTAGCTGTCAAGATGAACCCTTGTTAATTAGAGAAATTGGCCATAATGGGCTGAGCCGTCTTCAGGAAGAAAAGAATTGGAAGTAATGTCTTCCATATTTCCGAAGGTGCTGTTTCAGGAGGCATCTGGACTTTCTTGTTTTCTTTGAAAATGTTTCACTTCTCATCCAAGAAGCTTCTTCAGCTCTGACTGGATGGTGGGGAATGGAAGGATTTATATTCCTTGCAGACAGCTGGTCATTTGCATTCTTTTTAGAGAATTGTTGAGGCCATTTGGAGGTTTATCTGTGTACTCAGGGTCACCTGAGTAGTGCAAATGTGTGTGGAGCCTTCTTAGCTGCAGGATGTTTTCTGCCCTGTATCCCTTCACAGTTGAAGACAGGCACAGGCTGTTAGGGATGAATCTCAAACTGAAGTGCAAATAATTCCTGTAGTCTGCAGTGTTTTCTGGAAGTCCATTCATACTCCCTCAGCATTTGAAGGGTGTTCATCCCAAAGTGCCTAGCTAAATGCCTATGGAGATTCTCATTCATCCAGGTCATGGTTGTCCCAAAGCTGCTTTTTCAGGAGGCAACTGGAGTTTCTTGTTTTTCTTTGAAGACATTTCACTTCTCATCCAAGAAGCTTCTTGGATGAGAAGCGAAACATCCTCAGAGAAGAACAAGAAAGTCCAGTTGCCTCCTGAAAAATCACCTTTGGGACAACCATGACCTAGATGACTGAGAATCTCCATAGACGTCTTCCATATTTGTGTCACCTTGGGTCATTGTGTCTTTTAAATATTCACATTAAGGAATACACTGAACAGAGAAAACTTGCAAAAGATGAAACACCTCCACAGCTGGGCATTGCAGAAGCAAGGAATTAGTTGATGGAATTGATATAACAGGTGTTATTTGTTTTCTACATTTTTCCTTCTGATTGTAGCTATGAAAGGGGAAAAGTTGTTTGATATTAGGAAGGCCTTTGAGGAAGCTCAAAAACCTCACCAAAATCAGGCCAAATTGGTGATATCTTTAAAGCATACCTATAATGAGGTAAGTATTGTTTATCATTCCTTCTTGTGGGACTTCTTATGTAGGTTTGCAAAAGTCACTAGACAATCATTCTTTTACTTATAAGATTTCCACTGTGAAAAATATGAAGCCTTTAAGAAAGCATGGAAAAACAAGTGGGCAAAAATGGGAAAAAAATAATAAGAGGAGGATGGTAGTAATTGAGAACAAGAAGGTTAAGATCCTATGGGATTTCCATTTAGCCCCTAATAAGCCAGACATATTTATAATTCCAAACAAACAAGTATGGATATTTGACGTTGCAGTAGCTAGAGAGAGATACCCATCAGTGAGAAAGAATAAGAAAAAATGTTCAGTTGCGAAAATGTGTACAACACTTTGCAACTCCATGGACCATAGCACACTAGGCCCCCCTGCCCTCCATGGAGTTTGCCCAAATTTATGTTCATTGCATCAATGACACTAGCTATCTCATCTTCTGCATGTGGAAAAACAAAGTGCTAGTAGTAGATGGTCTCTTTCTAAAGTTGTAGGGGTATTTTGTGCTCCTGTAATTATGGAACTAACTTCCCAGCATTCCTCATGCTGATCTATGCTTCCTGGGATAAGCAGAGTTATGCTCACATGTAGGAATGTCTGGTTTAAGAGCCAGTTTAAGGAGAAATACTGGTGAGAAGAATATTTTGAATGGGATGTATCAGCAAGAAGGTCTGCAAATGTCTTGACCGAATTCTTTGGAGTTTGACCTTTTGTTTGATGTATCTAGCCTTTTCTCCAAGAACTTATGGGTTAATTCTTGCTTCTAGTTACAGGACAAGAACTGTTTTCATGAAAAGTTTGTTCATTATCTGAAGTATGCCATGGTAATCTACAAACGGGAATCTGCAGTGGAACAAGTAATAAATTTTGTGGCCAAGTTTCTGGCTTCATTGTATAATTCGGAGAAAGAGGGTGCTGAAGAAGAGGAAATGGAGAATTCCTTTCTAAATTACCTATTTGCCTTTCTCCTTGAGGTACCATAGCTGTAGAGTAATAAGAAATAATTAGTACTACATAGATAAAAACTTTCATTAAAATGTGTATCCATCACCATCCAAAACTTTGCAAATAAGCTATTAATGGCCCAATACATATTAATCTATGTGCATTAATATAACATTGGGAGGTAAGGCTTTATCTTTTTCTGCCTTAGTTAAGGAAAGCAATACAAAGCAGTTGATTAGCTGATCTTAAGTTAGACTTTCTGAAATTCATTTGTACAGGAGAGCCATTTCTATTCAATATTTCTGTGTTATGCTTAAATCTGTGGCTTCCACAGATTAATTCTACAAATGAAAATTGCTGCCTTTAAGCAAAAGTTATTGTGCAGAGCATTTCTGGGCTGGGGCAGATGTTCTGTGCTTCAGAAAGGGGAAATAAATTAATGTAGTATATAAGGATCTGAGCATAAGTGTTGGATTTTTTTTGTCATTATAACAAAATAGTAAAATTTGTACTTCAGCTACTATTGTGTAGCCAGAGCTATATAAAAGCTCTGACCACACAATAATAGCTGAGATACACATTTTAAAATCTATAATTGTGTATAACCATAATAACAATGAATGCTTAAGAATCTCTCTTTGTCTTTAAGTCCCACCCAGCTAACAGCAATGCAGTTAGATTTCGTGTGTGCCAACTTACTAATAAACTTTTGGGAAGTCTGCCAGAGAATGCCCAGATCGAAGACAAACTGTTTGATCAGATTAACACTGCTATGCAGCTCAGAGCAAGAGACAAAGTACCAAATGTGAGAATCCAAGCTGTGTTGGCTTTGTCCAGGCTTCAGGACCCCAAGGATGACCAGTGTCCAGTTGTTAATGGTATATTCCTTGCCAATTCATGTGGTTTATTAAACTTCTTATTTCTGCTGATCTTTAAAAGAAACTGCAATATTTTAACTTTATCTAGTATTTAATATGGCAGAAACTCATCAAACTCACATTGTTTTTGATTTTTGGCTGTCAGGTTTCAATATTAGCATATAGAGCTGACTCTGAAGAAATGTAAACAGAAGGAAGTCTAGAAATTGATGTCAAAAAGGCATAATTTAATTTTCATCTAGACATCTTTCTTGAGTGAAAACTAGTATTGAAGATGGGTACAGGGCCATCTTGGCAAGATTTGGATTGACTGATTTAGCAGCTGAGATTATTAATCATAGTTAACTTAGGAAAGGGCTTGGTGGACAAGCAGTGTGAACTTATTTGTTAAATTTGTGTGCTGCCCATCGTTATCTATATGAATTGTTAGAATAGTTTTGTTCTCTTTATGTTGAAAGAGATGCCTAATAGAATAAAAATGTTACAAAATTCTATTGATGTGAAACTTTTAAAAAAAGTTTTTTTTAAAAAAAAAACCCTGTTGTACAGTGTGTGTTAAGCTTCTCTTACCTTTTGTTATTATTTTCCCAGAAAAAGGATTTTTGTTTGTAAAGAAGGAGCTTAACTAATAGCAAATCAGGCTCCAACAGTAGTTGGTACTTCCAACAGTAGTTGGCATTTCCTGTGGGAATCATCCAGCTTTACACAAGATTTTGGCTACAAAGAGTTTATTAATAGCAATCCTATGGAGCACAAGACTGTCCTCCTGAGACGCTTAGATAGCTCCTACTGAGATTTAGCTGGCTAGGTCTCTAAGCTTGTAAGCTTGAATGTTTTGGAGAATTTCTGCATTTCAGCTTTTCTGCATTCTGTTTAATTTATGTTGATATTCTTATCACCAACAAACCTGTCACAATACTTTTTTTCTTTTCAGTTTACAACAGTTTAATTGAGACTGACTCCAACTCAGAAGTAAGGCGTGCTGTGTTGTCTTGCATTAGTCCATCAGTTAAAACTCTGTCCAAAATTATTGGTCGTACTATGGATGTAAAGGAGACAGTCAGGAAATTAGCATATCAGGTGAATAAATATCTGGTAATGTCACTTGCTATTTATTCTCTGTGTTAAAATTATACAAACTATTAGAGAATTTAGCTGGTAGAATATGTATGGATCGCACTCTGTAAGAAAATACTTTAAATTTAACAGAAAAGTTTGCTTTTATCTATCAGTATCTGCAGAAAGTGCTGCTAAGGTGAGCTGTGCTGAAGTGCTGAAAATCTTTGGTTTTACCTGGAGATCTTTCTTTGAAATGTCCTGAGATAGATGGGAGACAACCCCATTTTTGTACTGCTTTCTGTGGATGTAAATGCGTTAGTATTATCATTAACTAGTAAGTTAATTTCATACTGCTGAGAGTTGAAGTTGAGTACTGGTTACATCAGTTGCTATGCTTCATCCACTATAATTTTATATGACATTCTAGATCCTAAGTTCCATCAGAAACATAAATGTTGGAGTGTTATTTTATTAACTGTTTAATATGATTGCAAACTGCCATACCATTCAGACAATTATAGGTAGGAACTAACAGAACACCCAGATCAAAATATTTGCCCTGTCTGTTCAAAAGAACAATCCTATCAGCCAAAGTTGGTACCGCTCACAAATCTTTCCTGGACTTGGATTTATGCACTGGTTAAAAAGATTACTGTATCTATGGACAGGAAATGAGCATCACCATTTGAAGATCTTAGGGGTTCACTTTGAGGGCACAAAATGAGTCACCATAAGAATACATGATTTATTTTTAAATAAATACAATAAAGCAGCTATGGTCTTAAGTTGCATCTGATATTTCTTAGGGTGTTGGGATGTCAACTGTTTTTTGTTTTTTTTTTTAAGAAAAAGACAGTTTTGCAGAATGTCTTATTCTATAGTTGTGTTAGCTTTGTGATTTGTCTGTTTACAGTTTCAGAGGCACATTGCAAATTGTGTTGTTTTTCAATGTATTTTGCTTTATATGCTATTAATCCATATTATTCAAAAGCAAAATTATGTGAAAACATTTTTTTAAAGATGCTGGCAGAAAAAGTTCATGTCAAAGCTTTGACAATAGCCCAGAGAGTAAAACTTTTGCAGCAAGGACTTAATGATAGATCAGGTAAAATATTTTTATTTTATTTTAAATGTTTTAAAGCAGTTTTCTTTTTTCCAATACATGCTTAATGTGTATGTGTAGATAGTGATGAGAGACAGGATATCTAATTTAAAGTAACTGCCTTTGAAACCATTGAGATGTTCTTAGGAGCAATAATAGTCAAAGCAGGTAACTATTATAGTCATAAGGACAGAAACAGAATTATAATAAAAGTAATCATGATAAATTATATATAGTCAACATCTCTTCTGTGGGAATCTTTACTCTCCCCTAGACTCAATTTTATTCTTCTCATCTGAGAAGGTGAAGAAAGGCAGTGTACATGGGGGGGGGGGCAGGAGTTAATTTCCCAAGGGGGCACATGGGAAACAGATTGTTGTGGAGGGCTGAACCAATAGGACTGTGGCTGTGGGGTGGACAGAGAAAGCCAAAGAGCCAGGTAGTACTCATGTCTGGTGTAGATGAATGTAGGAGCCTTTAAGTCAGATGAAATTTAGTCTTGGAAAAGAAAAAGATATAAGACTCAAAAGGACCCCACCTTGATTCTGTTGAATATAAAAGGGGACAAAGAGAAACATATTGAGGCTTTAAAGATTCATTAACATTCAGTGAACCACCATGGTCACTAACTGAATCGTATGGTTGTTAAGTGAATCTGGGTTCTCACCCCCATTAATTTTGTGGGAAGCCACCTGGAAAAACCACAAATTGTGATCATGTGACCACAGGACACTAACTGCTGTAAATTTGAGCCAGTTGCCAAGTACCCAAATTGCAGTCAGGTGATTGTGGGAGTATTAAGACAGTCGTAACCTCCAGGATGGGCTGTAAGCACCATCATAACTCTAGACTGTTGTTAAACAAATAGTTGTAAGTCAAGGACTACCTGTAGTGAAGATTCTGAGTCCTGCTTTACAAAGTACTTGAACAGAATGTTTTGGGGAGTGAGAGAGAGAGAAAGAGATTATTCAGACAAACATATATACTATATGCAGCATGTGTGTATGTATGTGCATCTGATGTGGAATTCCTTTCTGTCTCTAATAGAAAGTGTGAAAGAAATGGTACAGAAACAGCTTCTCCAAGCTTGGTTACTTCTAGCTGAAGGAAATGTCTTAGAATTGCTCCATCATCTGGATGTGGAGAGTTGCCCCGAAGTGGGTATTCTAGCCCTTAATGCTATGTTCCTGCTGTCTCCTCTCCAAGATCTGATTAAAAAGTTTTCAGAACTTGATGACAGGTAGGAGTAATACAGCTGTGGCTGTCTTTACTTGGGTCAGAGTAACGTGCATTCTCTAGCAAGAACATAAGATAGAGTCTTCTGCCTCTAAAATTATATTCCATGATGCTTCAGTTGGATTTAGTAGCTCTTTGTTTTTAATCCATGCAAAATTTCCTGCCCATATTCTTCATGAAACTAGTGCAAATGTGTGTTTTGAGTCTTCCTATGCCAAAGTTTCTGAACCTTAGCAACTTTAAGATGTGTACTTCAAACTCCCAGAATTCCCCAGCCAGCAGTGCCGATAGTTGGCTTTTTAAAAAATTAATACTCCCAGCATATTACCAAAATACTATTAGGCCTTCTTGTAGTGGTAGGTTCAGATAGCACTCTAACAGTCAAACATAACTTTAAGGTTTAAACACGTTGCATGTAACAACCAATTGTGGTATGTTTATTTTAAAAAACGGTTAAGCTCATGACATATATAAATGAAGTAGACTGGGAAAATAAAGTATAATTGGAGAATATGTTTCTAAATCTATATACTGTCATATTTTATTCTTATTTATGTTTTTTGTTCTTAGTACAGCTCTTGTAGTGGGACTGAGTTTTGTTTATTTATATAGAAATCAAACAGGCTTATAGGCTACCCAGAATTGGGTTTTTTCTTTTTCTTTTTTGATGGAAACTTAATAGCGCCCCATGTGCTTCGTTTGAAGGAAAACTATTCCAATAGAAAAACTGACTGCAGAGAGTGCCTTATATTGGAAAGCTCTTTGTGAGCACTTGAAATCCAAAGGAGAAGAATTCTTAGAAGAAGTCTTGCCAGAGCCTGCTATCTATGCGGATTATCTATTGAGGTAAATTAACACAATTAATTCAAAAATTGCAATATCTGTTCAATATACCTTCTGCTTTATTCTTACAGTTATCTCTTATTAGTACTGGTGTTAAGGTTCTCTGATGCCATTTTGGAATAACTGATTTTTAAAAGATCTGTTAATAATGAATAGATATCTGATAGGCAGGGGATGCTGCAAAAATAGTAAAGGGGTTAAAGTAGATTGGATGAGTTGTGTAGTCAGATTCGTAGTACCATGCTGTGTAAAGGAGAAACTCCTTCAGATATCTTATGATTTTGCATTGTCCATCTAAAATTTTCTAAATATTCAGCCATTGACAAAGATCAGGAGAAGATCAAAAACCACATTGCTGTCTGTGGGAAGTGTATTGAGGTGTAATTTGAAAGGGCTGTGAATTAATACAACAGCCTGGGATTGGCAAGGAGATAAATTTTAATCCCTTTTGATTTTCTTATCCTTAAGCTACTTTCAAAGCGTTCCAGTACTCAGTCAGGAAGAAAAGGAAGATTTGGCCTGCATTGAGCAATTGATGACCAAGGAATTTATAGGTCAGCAGTTAATTCTAATGATTGGCTGCATGGATATCACTGAAGAAGGAGGCAGGTATGACTGTAAAAAACCCATGCAATTGTTTTAGGCAATTGTGAGGAATATTTTTTTTTTACAAGATATATTTTAAAATGCTTATAGAAAGGAACACGTTGACTTGGAGGGATATTATCTGATGATATCCCTTTGAGGAAACTTAAGTTAAGATATTCACATCAATTCGTGGTTTGTAAATTTTTTACTCATAGTTGTTTTGAGCCAAGGGGGTATGGTACTTCTTACAAACATGTAATATAAATGTTTTGCAGTAGAAAAGAAAGTAATGGTTACATTAATTTCAAAAATGGGGGATAATCTGTAGGAGAGCAAGAATGAAGAGCATCTGGTCTGTGAGTTTGTCTATAACTGGTCTGAAAACAGGTCTTCAGAACCCCAATTATGTACCTCATCCACAATGAAGAGGGTGATGTTGCTTTCTCCATGTAGAGAAAACATGTCTTAGGTCATCAACAATACAGTCTCCTAATACATCCTATGACTTCTCTGCTTGTGTTCCTTGTTAGGACCCATATATGAAAGAGGTTCATGTGATGACATTACAACTCATGCTTGACATTTCTTTTCATTGGGATTCATATTTTTGAGGCCCATTCCCTAGTGTTATCCGGTCCTTTGGAAGAACATCAGGGAAAATCCAGCCTTGCTGTTCAGTTCAGTTCCTCCTCTGTCAGAAAATCATCAGATACTGAGCGAAAGGATCACCCAGAAAAAAATGAATTCAGAAATATAAATGAGGCAGAGAACATCAATAGAAATAATTGAGATTTAAGAATATCCAGTTGACCATCTAGGCTGGGCATTTGTAGTCCGGCTGCAGAACATTTTCACTATAAAAAGTTTCCTTTCCCCAGAATTTCATGGAGTGAGAGATGGAGTGTGTAGTGGAGGCAGACATCACTGTAGTCAAATAAGCTTTCTTCTCTGTTTCAGTTTGAGCTTGTCTCTTATATCTTACAAGGGAAGAGTTTTTCCATGTTTTACAATATTTCTAAGCAGAGAAGAAATCCTAATTGTAACATTTGGGATTTGAAAGTGTGTTCATTGGCAGGAAACAGTGATGTCCATATATCAGAAATACAGGCACCAACCCACCCCCAAATAACGATTCCTTGGATTTTAAACTAAAAAAACCATAAATATTTCTTTTTTAAGGAAGAGATTGCTGAGTGTTCTACAAAAAATTCTTATGATTCCAACCTTGTCAACATCCCTTGTATCTAATCTTGTGGAAAAGTTGCTTTGCCTTTTGAAAGATGATGACCGAAGAATCCAGATGGTATGTTCTTTTGGTTGCAACTTTGAAAGTTTAATCCTTTAGGGAAGTCTTCAGAGCAATTGCATTAGCCAAAGTACCTGTTTTGAATCCATTTCTCCTTTGTAAAAAGTTTGCCTTTTTTGGATGTTAAAAAAACAGTTGAATAGAGTTGTTTTTGACAGTTTCAGGTGTAAATATTCATATATTTAGAAAAATTACAGAATATACATAGACTAACAGAGTTGGAAAGGACCTTGGGTGTTGTCAGAATCCAATTATATTTCATCTCTAGTTATCAATTATAGAAAACCCCATTTCTGCCTTCTATGGATTCTGAGGGAAGGGGGATGAACAAAGGGGCTTTATGGCCCTCACTTCCTTCTACACTTCAAAGGAACTGGATGTGTGTATCACCAAAAGGACTAATCATAACAATGGGGCTATTACCTTTCATGTAGTTTTCTCTGAAGAAAGGAACTGGTTGTGTGTATCACCAAAAGGACTAACCATAACAATGGGGCTTTCATGTAGTTTTCTCTGAAGTCTCCATTCAGCCGGCAGTAAGGAAAAGGGGGTGGGAGTGTAATGCCTGAGACTGTCGCTGGAAGAAGGGGGTGATTGGGTGGGGCTACTAGGGAACCCCTTAAAACCGTGATTGGGAGAGCTTGGACCCCAAGTCCTGTCTAGAACGCCTGCAACCATTTTTTCTTAATAAAGGATGCCTGTTGGAAGAATTATTCCAAGAGTTCTGTCTTCTTAAGATGCAAAGTGGGGTGGGTCCTTACATTAGACAGGACTTGCAAAATTAATCCACCTGGAAGGGAGACCCTTGCCGGGGGATTTTGCACAAATTTACCATGTCAGACAATGGAGCAAGAAAGGGGGAAAACTCCCTGGAAAGAGAGCCGCTGCCCCAACTGGAACCTTGCCAGATGTTGGGATCTGAGAGGTCAGATTTCTCAGGAGAAGAAGTAATGGAGACACGGGACCACAAGCCTCACTGATCAATGGGCGTTGGAAAGAAAAGTGAGTGGGGAAAGGAATCAAGAAAGGTGACCCTGAGACGGGGGGCCAAGCAACCAGAATGGAAGCAAGAGATGGAGAAATCCCTGCACGCAAGTGAAGAGGGAGAAAGCTGGGCACCGTACTCAGACTGGATCCTAGAGAAAGCTATTGACCTGATGAAGAGAACTCTCAGCTCCCTAGGAGAGGAGAATCCTGAGCCCTACGGCCACCTCAGCTCCTGGATCCGCAAAGGGAGAGACACCGAGGGCGAAGTGGAACCTGCAACCCCGGGGACATCTGCTGATCCAGTAGTCCCCACCCCCTACCGAACCACAGATGGCGATCTGGACGGAAGACACTACCACCAACAACAGAGACACTGATCCATTCCAAGACGTCCGCCGTTGGAGGTGAAATTCAAAGGGGAGCCAACACACTTGGGGTTTTTCCTAACCCAAGTCCTCAGCTACATGGAGGAATACGGGTAGGACATCCCCAGCGACAAAGCCCGCATCCGGATCGTGTAATCTGCCCTGGATGGACCGGCTGCAGATTGGGTGGTGAACTTGCACGACTCCAATGCCCCAGAACTCAGCGACTTCAACCGTTTCATGTCCTCTCTGAGAAGACGATTTGAAGACCCCCTGGCTGATTGCAAAGCCCCCGAAAGGATAAAAACGGTGAGGCAAGGGAAACACCCGATGGCTGAATATACACAAGAATTCCGGGCCATTGCCAGCAAACTGAACTGGCCAGAAGACATCCTCCTTAGCCTATTCAAAGATGGACTAAATTATGACCTCTATGATGCTTGCCTGCCCCGAGGGGACCCACACCAACTTGAGGAATGGTACATCTTGGCAGAGGAAGCAGAGATCAACATATTGAAGAGACACCACTGAGGAAAACAATGGAGCCGCTCTCCGCCTGAGTTGACACACGAAGCAGTGAAACCATTGGCTACAGCCAAGAAGCAAATGGGGTGTTTCAAGTGCGGAAGAGAAGGGCATCGAGCTGTAGAATGCCGCTCCAAAGCCCCCCAGCACAACCCAGACAGATCCCCAATCAGCAAATCCGGAAAGTCTTCAGCTAAGCCAAAAGAAACTGCCATGAGAATGATGGAAATTGCGGAACCCCCCACCTCTGCTCATCAGGGGGAAAGAACTCCAGCCTACACCGCAGGGCCGGTGGACGCCTCAGATGACAGCTCGGAGGGCGAACCCCTGGTAAGTGGACGCATCGCACCCATCCTCAAGACAGTGACTATATTAATTCCCCCCATGCCCGAAGCCGTGAAGGTGAAAGCCTTAATAGACTCTGGCTGCACCCGCTGCCTCATTAGCCCGACACTAGTGGGGAATCTGGGCATTCCGTCGAGGAGACTGGAACAACCAATCTCATTTGGCCAGTTAGATGGATGCATAGCAGGGGGGGGGTGCCAGCTACCCTAGCCATTCTACCAATACACCTCTCCCTGGGCAAACATGAGGAGGACATAACGTTTGTGGTGACCCTAGGCGTGGAATGCCCAATGATCCTAGGGATGGAATGGTTAAAAAAATGGAACCCCTGGGTAAATTGAAGGATGACAGAAATCAAGTTCCCGAAGGGGGACCCTATGGACTTAAAATCCCAATGGGAGCTACCAGAATCAAGAATAGAAAAAGCATCCATGGGAGAGGAAAAGGGACTAACAGAAATACCAGAGGAATACAGAAACCTTGCTGAAGTTTTCAGTGAGGAGAGGGCGGATGAGCTCCCCCCCCCAACCGACTCACAGACTGTACCATTGAATTCAAGCCTGGGGCAAAACTCCCGAAGCCCAGATTATACTCCATGAGCCCAAAGGAGAAGGAGGAAATGGAAAGATTCATTAAAAAAAAACCTGGAGAGAGGTTTCATTGAGCCAGCCAAGCCTAAAGTGGCTGCCCCGGTCCTCTTTAGAGAGAAGGACGGCTCTTTACGCTTATGCGTGGATTATAGGGCCCTGAATACAATCAGTGAAAGCAACCTATACCCTCTGCCCCTCATGAAAGACATGCTGTCACACCTCTCGAAAGGGAAACTTTTTTCTAAACTAGACATAAGGGAAGCTTACTATCGCGTGAGAATTAAGGAAGGGGACGAATGGAAGACCGCATTTAACTGCCCCATGGGGTGCTATCAATTCAAAGTCTTGCCATTTGGATTACAAGGGGGCCCTGCAGTCTTTATGCAATTAATCAATGACGTTCTAAGGGAGCACCTGTTTAAGGGGGTCCTTGTTTACTTGGATGACATTCTTATCTTCACTGAAACAAAAGAGGAACATGTCAACCTTGTCAGAGTGGTTTTAAAGAAACTGCGAGCCGCCCACCTATATGCCAAACTCTCAAAATGCGAATTCCACCAGGAAAGGATAGACTACCTAGGTTATTGCATATCCCCCCAGGGCATTGAAATGGACTCAGAGAAGGTCAGAGCAGTATTAGATTGGGCACCACCCCGCACAAGAAAGCAACTACAAAGTTTCCTGGGCTTTGCAAACTTTTACCGCCAATTCATCCCCTCATTTGCCCAGATAGCCTTGCCCCTCACTAACTTACTAAAAACGAAGGGAGCATCCTCAGTAAAACCTAGCCAGCCACTAACATGGACAATGGAGTGCCAAGCAGCATTTGAGAGACTAAAGAGACTTTTTTCTGCCGAACCAGTACTAAGGCACCCAGACATGGACAAGCCCTTCGTAATACAGGCAGATGCAAGTGATGTGGCAGTGGGGGCTGTTCTATTACAAGAAAACGATGATGGAGTATTGCAACCCTGTGCATATACATCCAAGAAACTCACGGAAACAGAACAGCGCTGGCCCGTATGGGAGAAGGAGGCATACTGGATACGTTGGGCATTACTCACGTGGCGACAGTTCCTGGAAGGCAACAAAATCCCCTTCCAGGTGTGGACTGATCACAATAATTTGGAAGCCCTGAAAGCGCCCAGGAAACTCAATCCCAAACAAGCCCGCTGGTCCCAGCATTTTCATCCGTTCCAATTTAAGCTCAAACATTTACCAGGGAGAAAGAACTTCCTGGCAGATCTCGCATGCCCCAATATAACAGCGCACGAACCACAGACTCTAAACCAATGATGGCAGAGTCACAACTGGCAGCACCAGTAACCATAAGAACCTAAGCTAAATTAAAACCACAACTGGACAGTCAAATTGGGATTGAATTCCGAAAAAGTTTGGAAACAGATGAATGGTTCCAGAAAAACAAAAATGTGTGCACAATGAGAGACGGGTTGCCTTGGGTAGGGGAAAAGTTATATATACCAACAACCCAAAGAGTCACTTCCATGCAGCTTTGTCATGACACAAAATCAGCAGGGCATTTTGGGTTTGTAAAAACTTTACACTTAATTAAACGGCAATTTTGGTGGCCATCAATAAAAAAGGACATAGAAAGTTATGTAACCAGCTGCCCAAAGAGGTTGCAAGGGAAATCGCCAGGACTATTACAAACAGTGGCAAATCCCTCAGCCCCCTGGAGGGAAATAGCCATGGATTTTATAGTGGAATTGCCAGAAAGCAATGGGAATACTGTTGTCTGGACGGTCACGGACTTGTTTTCCAAACAGGTGCACTTTATCCCTTGCCAAAAGATTCCCACTGCAAAAGCCTTAGCAAAACTTTTCATCCAGCACATTTACAGATTGCACGGGGCACCCCAACGCATCATCTCTGATAGGGGAGTGCAATTTACGTCTGCATTTTGGAAGGAATTTTTATCCCTCTTAGGGACCACTCAGGGACTGACATCAAGCCATCACCCTCAGTCAGATGGACAAAGAGAACATTGTCATTCAGTACTTGAGCAATATTTGAGATGTTTTTTGAATTTCCAGCAAAATGATTGGACGGACTTACTCCCTTTTGCAGAAGTTGCCTACAATAATGCAGTCCACTCCAGCACAGGCTACACTCCTTTTCAAATAGCCAACGGTCAAAGTTTCAACCCCATGCCAGAATTAACCCCAAACAAACCAACGATCCCATCACTGAAAGAATGGATGGAACAATTACAAGACACCTGGCCAATAGTTAGAAAAGCACTAGATGAAGCTAGGCAGGCATACAAAGCACAAGCCGATAAAAAAAGGGTTGAGCCTACACCATTCATTATAGGAGAAATGGTGTACTTATCTACAAAATACCTAAAGTCCCTACAGCCCTGTAAAAAACTTGGACCAAAATATATAGGACCTTTTCCAATTAAAAGAATCATAAATCCAGTAACAGTAGAATTAGAATTACCCAAAAATCTCAGGCAAATACACCCAATTTTTCATTGCAGCTTGCTGAAAAGAGAGCATCAGTCACTTCTACGGCCAAAACTCCCCCCCCCCAACTCCAATCATGGTGGAGGGCGAACAACACTTCGAAATAAAGGAAATCCTTGACTCTAGGAGATATCATGGAGCAACTCAGTACCTACTTGTCTGGAAACACCTCCCTCCCTCCCTCCCTCCCTCCCTCACAAAACGAGTGGGTCCATAAACATCATGTCAGAGCCCTGAAGCTATTAAAGAAGTTTCACACAGAATATCCTAACAAGCCTGACTAACTTTTATACCTGTTTTGTTTTCTTTCAGGTGGATCTGTCTTATTTTTGAGGGGGCAGGATATCAGAATCCAATTATATTTCATCTCTAGTTATCAATTATAGAAAACCCTATTTCTGCCTTCTATGGATTCTGTCATACGATGAAGGGAAGGAGGTGAACAAAAGGGCTTTATGGCCCTCACTTCCTTCGGTACACTTCAAAGGAACTGGATGTGTGTATCACCAAAAGGACTAACCATAACAATGGGGCTTTCATGTAGTTTTCTCTGAAGTCTCCATTCAGCCAGCAGTAAGGAAAAGGGGGTGGGAGTGTAATGCCTGAGACTGTCGCTGGAAGAAGGGGGTGATTGGGTGGGGCTACCCCTTAAAACCGTGAATGAGAGAGCTTGGACCCCAGGTCCTGTCTAGAACGCCTGCAACCATTTTCTCTTAATAAAGGATGCCTGTTGAAAGAATTATTCCAAGAGTTCTGTCTTCTTAGGATGCAAAGTGGGGTGGGTCCTTACAGGTGTCTTCTAGTCCAACCCCTTGCTCGAGCAGGAGACCCTGTACGAGGGGTGCTGAATCGCTGAGCCACGGATAGGCACTGGTCCATGGCCCGCCAGGAATCAGGCTGTGCAAGCAAGCAAAGTCCCATCTGCACATGTGGGACCTAGGCAGCATGCAAAATCCCCATCCTGGCCCACAGAAAAACTGCCCTCCATAGAACCGGACCCTGGTGCCCAAAAGGTTGAGGGCTGTTGCCTTATACCATTCCAGACTGATCTTTTAAAAACCTCCAGCAATGGAGCATCCATGACTTCTGGAGACAAGTTGTTCCACTGATTTATTTTTCTCACCTATAGGAAATTTCTCTTTATTTCTAGTTGGTTCTCTCTTTGATTAGTTTCCATCCATTGCTTCTTGTTCTGCCTGCAGATGCTTTGGAGAATAGGTTGATCCCTTCTTTTCTGTGACAACCTCTCAGATATTGGAAGATTGCTATCACGTCACCCCAGAATGATTCATTCATTTATATTTAATAAAGCACTTTTCAAGAGCTTGGCTAGTTTGCAAGTGATTAACTAGATTTTTCTACAAACATCCTCATCAGAGCATATTTGCTTGTCCCTTCGATAGATGAGAGGCACTACTAGTTTTCCTCCCAGTTGTGAACGTTGATGTTCCTGATTTGGAAATCAAGCTAGATGGGCTCAAGACTACCATCTTGACATAAGTTTTGTGGCCGTGTAAAGATTAGATTTTTAATGATGTAAGTTTCTCCCAAAGGACCTCCAGAAATTAGTGTTGTTTGTTGTTTAGCTTTATGATAGGAATAAAATAAGTTCTCCAGACTTGTTACAATTTCAGGTTGGTGCTTATTTACATTTTCAGGTTGCTGAAATAATTTCAGAGGCCCGGGAAACCATTGTGACAGTAGACAAGCAGCAAGAAGCAAGTGAAATAAGAAAACAAGAGCTTAAGGTATGGGGAGATTGTTCCACTTTTTAAGCAATTCATTTTTTAAATGAAATAACTACAATTGATTGCAATTTTTTTTTCTTCCAGCTGCTGAAAAATCTGAATGTTATTTCCCAGAAATGCAGAGAATTAAATTAATAGGAATATAGAGGGCAAATTTTCAAAGTTTTTATAAATCTTGATAATGATGGCAGTTGATTTTGATTTCCTTTTTTTAAAATAATTTTTTTATTTTCCAATTTTACATTTAAGTATTTAAAAAGCAACTGAGTTAATCAATAGTTCAGTAACAAACAAATTTTTTTAGTACAAATCTCAAACTACAACCTCAAATATTTCCTCTCTTTTTCCCTTAATATCTACTGTCTCATATTTAAGCTAATACAGTTATTATTATATCAACTAAATAAAAACATCATTATTACATTTATCAATAAATTTTAGCTTATACATATCTTAATTATCTTTACATTCAATCTTTACATTCAATCAATGTCCTGTTATTAGTTTTTCCCAATTTTTAGTTTCCCATCAATATTCAAATTTAACATTTGATATTTATAATTTCCAGTTTTTAGGTAACCAAACTTTCCTTTACCTCAATTCATAACAGAATCTAATATTCAAAATACACATCTTATCTATTTGGGTATAATCTTGTTCTATTTCCTAGAAGTTATCTATTTCCACCCATCTTACATCATCTAATTAATAATACAGTATCCCCTTTAATAAATCAAACCCCATTATATATGTTGTCTGAGTTAATCAATAAATCAAACATATTCATAATATTTGTTTTCTTTCTTTTGGGTCTAATTTTTAAGTATTAAATAGCATCCTTATTTTCAACTAATTTCCAAATATTTTAAATTTAATAACCAAAATTTCCCTTATCTCAACTTTGACTCTCTAATTAGTAATATGAAATCCCCTCTAATAAATCAAAACCTCAATTTTCTTCAGCCTTATTCTGGCTTTCTTTCTTTGCCAACTAGCCTTCCATGTCAACGCTTTTAAACCATCAAATAGATCTCCTCTATTATTATATATATTGTTGGAATAAGAGATACTATTTAGTTGCCATTTTTTTGGAAGGGCTAGCCCATTTGTATTCTTTAAATAATCTCCCTATTATTCCAAATCCCCATAATTGTCCTGGTATGTTTATCTTCAATTCAGTCTGTTCTTCTTGCTCCTCAGATTTCTTTTGGTTTATATAGAAAGTCTTTTCCATTTTCAGTGTTGTCAGTCCCTTTTCTGGATATTCCATTGACTGTATTTGTTGATAAATTGAGTCCTCTGTCTTAGTTTTTGATTGTTCCATTTCTTCTGTTACCTTCTGCGTTGTTAGTTCTTTAGTTGTAGTCAGAATTTGGGTTTGTATTTCTAAGCTGGCATCTTGTTCTTTTCTGTAACATCTTACTTGGTCAGAAGCTGAAAGAATAGTTTCATGTATTGCTTTCAACATGGAAAAAATCTTTTCTTGGTCCTCATCCATCTCTTTCACATGTTTATAAATAGTCTTTATAGTAGAAGTTGTTTGTCAAGCAAGATTTTATAGTCCAAGGTATTTCATCATCTCATATAGTAACCAATATTCCTCAAATAAAGAGATAGGAAGGCAATTCCCCACATATAACTCTGAAAGTCAGTAAAGGTTTACATTCACAGTGCAAGTAGGCCAATTATGCTGCCCAGCTGTTCTCTTACAGCTGAGTTTCTCACAGGTGCCAAAGTCAGAAGAGTCTTATCTAAGGTCTGGGCTTCAAGCCGCGTCTCTTTTAGGAAATAACTAGTTGTAGTACCAAACTTCGCCACAAGATGTCACCAAGTCCAACATTTTTATAATCCTTTTTCCAATTTTATTTCTTTTTTGTAGGTAAAAACAAAAATTTCCAATAAAAATAGGAAAATGTTTGGTCTCCAGGTTTCAGGAACATATAAATCCAATTAGATTAAAGGTATTCTTTTAGTGCTTTAATTCCCCTGGGTAGTCAGCCGCCACTATTCTTAGAGGGTGGGATAGAAATTCCCTTCCCTCTCTCCTCACAGGGGGAAAGATACTTCAGGCAGCTTTTATAGGAAAAGAAAATACTTAGGGTAAAGAGAAGATTGGATCTCACCCAGTTTCATCCGCGTTGCTTTCAAAGTGTTTGGTGGTAAGTTTGACTTCGGCTGTCTGCAGCCTAGTGACAGGCGATATTACTATGGCCAGTCTTTCCTCTGCTGGTTTGGAGGGCTGCCCCGGATTGAGCAGAAGGGCTGCCACCCTCCTGCAATCAAGTGGAGGTCCCCTCCTTGCTCATCGCCCCTACAGGGTGACTTTCAACCCTTTCCAGGGTCCCCCAGTGGAGCAAAACCAAACACGGAAGATAGAGCTTGCCTTCCAGTGGCTGCGGCAGCCACGATGGCAAACCAGAAGTTGATTTTGATTTCCTTTGGTGTATGTAAGTTCAAGTTGGAAATAGAAGAAGATAAAGTAGAAGGATGGACAGTGTGTTCAGGAAACCTTCATCGAGGACACTTTCTATCACATTGGGTTCATCTCTCAGCTGCAAGAAGAGACTTGGCTACTGTTGGTTACATCCCAGTAACTTCAGTATCAATGTGAATTCCCTTCACCAACCCACCCTTCCACTTGCTCTAAAAAGGACAGCTGGTCCAGATCATGGTGATCAAGTTGTAGGTCACCTGGCCATGGACATGTTCCTTCCATTGAAGCAATAGTTGGCTGCTCGTTAGCTGAGCCAAATTCAGATTTGTAGAGGCTTTTGCATAGGGAGTCTTCTAAACTATATTAAATAAGATGTTACCATTAATCTTTTATGGTTTTCAAAATGGTAACCTCAACTGTTGTATTGTCAACTAAAATTAGTACTCTCAATGAGGTTTTTTTTGTACTACTTGAAGACTTCTCTCTTCATCCAGGTCTTGGCTGAGAAACTGATGAACAGATTTTGTGTCTGTTTTAGTTTCTTCTTTTTTATTGTTTTATAATAACTTTATTGTATACTTTACTGTGTTTTGTTTTATTTTATTGTATGCTACTTTATACCTTACAAAGTATTTCCAAAGGTTATTTTCATTGAGAGAAGCACAAAGACATACTGGTGGAGGTTGCTGATTCCAGATTTTTTTTTTTATTGGAAAGTTTTATAAAAGTTACAATATACACCCCAAAACCCACCCACCCTAAACTCCCCCCTCTCCCTCCCCCACTTCCCAGAGCTGAGTACAGGGTAACAAATATAATAAGCATAATCTACCTAATTAACCAACTATATAAATAACCAAGTCCATAATGCGCTTTAACTCCCCTTTAACATAAAAATAAACAAATTAAAAATAAACATAATAATATAAACAAGTTAACATCCTAATTCTTGAACAATACAATATCCAAATTGTTAAACAATACTAATACTAAAAATAATAAAACTAATAAAAATTCCACTATAATAAACTATTCTTAATAATAATACTCTAAAATTTACTCATAAAGTAAATGGAACTTTTTAGTCCCATATTTATTCTGAATATAATCTATCCATCTTCTCCAAACCGAAATGTATCTTTCTTGTGAATGATCCTTCAAATAAGCAGAAATCTTAGCCATTTGTGCTAAATTTGACACTTTAAGCGTCCATTCTTCTATAGTAGGCAAACAATCCTCCCAATATTGCCCTACCAATAACCTTGCAGCTGTTACCGAATTCAACATCAAATTAATTTCTTTAACATCATAATCTACAATTACACCCAATAAAAATAATTGTGGAGTAAACTTTATCTTTCTCCTAAAAATCTTTTGAATGTTACACCAAATCTTAATCCAGAAAGCTTTTATATTTCTGCAAGTCCACCAGATATGAAAATAAGTAGCATCCAAACCACCACATCTCCAACATTTAGGCTGTAAATTAGGATACATACAAGACAATTTTTTAGGATCCAGATGCCATCTATAAAACATTTTATAAAAATTTTCTCTTAAATTTTGGGCCTGGGTAAACTTTACATTTCTAACCCAAATTACCTCCCATATATCCAATGGAATCGGTTCCTGAATATTTTGGGCCCATTTTACCATACAATCTTTAACTAAATCCATTTCCGAATCCAATTCTATTAAAGCATTATAAATTCTCTTTATATGCGCTCGATTTTGATCTTTAATCTGTTTTACCAAATTCTCATCCATTGAAGTAATACCAACCTTTTGATCTAACTTCCACCTAGCCAACAATTGATTATACTGAAACCAAGATCGTACAATATTTTCTTGCTTTAACTCAACTAACGGTTTTAATTGCCAATCATTCCCTACCAATTTAAGTAATTCCTTATAAGAAATCCTATCCAAATTCACACCCATAGATACCCTCTCTATCGCGTGTCCAGAAATCCCCCAGATTGGTATTTTGTAATTTAACTTATAATAATATTTCTTCCAGACATGCAATAAAGCACTTCTTAAAATATGAGATTTAAAAGCTTGGTCAACTTTTTTGTTATAAATTAGGTATGCATGCCACCCATATAATAAATTCCATCGCTCAAGATAAAGTATACCTTTATTTGTTAAATTAAGCCAATCACTAACCAGTGTTAAAACCACCGCATCATAGTATAATTTCAAATTAGGCGCCTTAAGTCTTCTTTCCCGTACGTCTTGTAAGATCTTAAGTTTAATTCTTGATTTTTTCCCTGCCCAAATAAATTTATTAATACTCTTCTGCCATTCATCCAAATTGGCATCTTTTTTCAAAATTGGTATCATTTGAAACAAGAAAAGAAACTTTGGTAGAACATTCATTTTAACAGCTGCAATTCTCCCCAACAAAGATAATTGTACTTTTTTCCAATTGTTTAAGTCCTTTTGAACTTTTACCCATAATATCTCATAATTATTTTTATATAATTTTGCATTAGAAGCTGTAATATATACTCCCAGATAGTTAACCTTTTTCACTATTTCAAAACCTGGCAATTTAACTAACGTTTCCTTTTCCTTCATAGTCATATTTTTAGATAATATTTTAGTCTTATTATTATTTACCTTAAAACCAGATACTTTCCCATACTGAGTTATAATTTCCATCAAGTCTATAACCGATTGAATCGGCTGAGATAATGTCACAACCAAATCATCCGCAAAAGCTCTCAACCTGTAATCATTCTTTTTTATTTTTATTCCCTTTGTTATAGTTGATTCACGAATTTTAATCAGTAAAATATCCAATGTTAAAACAAACAACAATGGCAACAACAGGCATCCCTGTCTTGTACCTTTTTCAATTTTAAATGTCTCTGTTAATCCCCATTAATTATGATTTGTGCCAATTGTTGTTGATATAGAGCCCTAAGAAAATATAAAAATTTATCCCCAAAATTCATTTTATCAACAACTTTCAATAAAAATTGCCAATTCAACTGATCAAAAGCTTTTTCAGCATCCAAAAATATCAATGCCGCAGGGACTTGATTGTTCTTATCCAAATACTCAATTAAGTTAACAATTTGTCTTACATTATATTTCATATATCTTCCAATTATAAATCCAGACTGATCACTATGAATCATTTGCTTCAAAACTTGCATTAATCTATTTGCCAATATTTTTGAAAAAATCTTATAATCTGTATTCAAAAGTGATATAGGTCTATAATTCTTAGGCTGGGTAAGGTCTTGATCCTCTTTTGGAATCAGCGATATAAAAGCCCTTCTCCAAGGCACTTCTCCAATCTGGATACTATTAAAAAGTTCCTTTAATGGTTCTATGATCTCTTCAGATAATATTTTATAGTAAATTGCTGATAATTCATCTGTACCAGGAGCCTTACCCACTTTTAACTGTTTAATTGCCAAAATAATTTCCTCCGAAGTAATTAAACAATTCATCTCCTTTCGTTGTTCATTTGAAAGTCTAGGAAAATGTGCTGCCTGTAGGTACTTATCTATATCTAAAGCTTGTATATTTTCACTAACATATAATTTTAGATAAAAATCTAAAAAACTCTTTTTAATCAACTTTTGTTGATATACCTCTTTACCTTTATATTCTATTTTCTCTATAATACGTGATTTCTGTTTCTTCCATAATTGATAAGCTAACCACCTACCAGGCTTGTTTGCATTACAAAATGTATTATGTTTCGCATAACACAAATTAGTTGCAATCTGATCAGCCATTAACATATTAAATTGCTCTTTCAACATATTTATAGAAACCTTTAATCTATTATCCGATGGATTCAAAATAAAGGCCTTCTCCTTCAATTTAATCTCTTCTTCCAACTCTTTACGTTTTTGCATCTGCTTACACCTATGTCCATTATTCATATGAATCAAAACCCCTCTCATATAAGCTTTGCTAGCATCCCAAACCATTGCCATCGAAGTACCTTTATGCATATTCAAAACAAAAAATTCCTTCAAATGTTCTCTACATTTCTGCGAAAGCCCCTCATATCTAAATAAATTTTCATTTAGTCTCCAAGATCTTCTATTCCCATCTTCAGCAAATAGCTCCAACCATACAGGACTATGATCCGACAATGTTCTAGGAAAGACCTTAGCATTCTTGACCCTGGAGAAAAAATCAGTAGTAATTAAAAAAAAAATCAATTCTGGAGAATGATTGATGCCTATCCGAAAAAAAAGTAAAATCTCTGTCCTCCATGTTCCGTTCTCACCAAATGTCTCTAAATTCCAAATCCTCTTTCAGATCAAAAAAAGCCTTAGGTAATTTAGAATGATTAGAAATTTTGAAAGATCCCTTCTTGTCTTTACTTGAATCCAAAACACTATTCCAATCACCCATCATAATAACAGGTTTATAATCCAATTGAATTAGTTATGAAGTAACAACTTATAAAACTGTTTTTGTTGTCGATTAGGAGCATATAATCCAATAATAAGAAGTTTCTTGCCTTGTAGCACTAAATCAATAATATATCTTCCTTGTGTGTCAGATTCAATTAATCTAACCGATAAATCTCTTCTTACATAAATAACTACTCCCCCCTTTTTATCTGGGGCAGAAGCTATAAAATGTGATCCCAACTGAGAATTAATCAAGTGCTTTTGATCTTTCGTAGCAATATGAGTTTCCTGCAAGCAAACAATGTCATTCTTACGTTGCTTCAAGTAATGAAATACTTTCTTTCTTTTCTGTGATGAATTCAAGCCATTAACATTCCATGTCAGAAACTTTGCCATCCTTAGTGGCCTGGAGCCTCTGGAACACTGCTTGAAGATCAGCCATTGATCTCTTCGGTCGTGTCCCTCCCACAGGCTCTGTAGTAATCAGACCTTGTATTATTGATCCAGAATTAGCCTTCTGCTTCTGCTCCTTTTCTTTACGTCTATACGCAGCACGAGTCATCCTGTGTTCCTTTAAATTATCCTTTACCTCCAAGCTCTGTTCAATAGGTTCAGCCTGCGGTAAATCTCCTACAACCAATGACATTATGCCTTCAACTGGCTGTTTGTTTGTTTTTTTTATTAAAAGTTTTACAAATTTAATACAATATAAACCCCTCCCACCCCTTCCCCCCCTCCCCCACTTTCCAGAGCTGATTACAGGATAACAAATAAACAAACATAATCTAACTAACATTAACCAACTATACTATCAATCAAAACCATAACACACTTTAACTCCTTTTCAAAACAAGTGTTAACAAACTATAAACTAAAATAATGATATAATTAAAACTATTAATAATTATCTAAAATCTACTCATATGCAAGATAATACTTTTCAATTTCATATCTCTTTTGAATGTAATCAATCCATCTTCTCCAAACCATAATATATTTTTCTTGTGAATGGTCCTTTAAATAGGTGGAGATTTTTGCCATTTCTGCTAAATTAGACACCTTAAGTATCTATTCTTCCATAGCAGGCAGAGAGTTTTTCTTCCAATATTGCCCCACTAATAATCTTGCAGCTGTTATAAGATTCAACATCAAATTGATTTCTTTAACATCAAAATTTACAATAATACCCAACAAAAATAACTGCGGAGTAAACTTTATATTTCTCTTAAAAATCTTTTGAGTATTCCACCAAATCTTAATCCAAAAAGCTTTTATATCTCTACAGGTCCACTAAATGTGAAAATAGGTTGCATCCAAACTTCCACATCTCCAACATTTGGGCTGTAAATTCGGATGCATGCGGGACAACTTTTGGGGATCCAAATGCCATCTATAAAACATTTTATAAAAATTTTGTCTTAAATTTTGCGCTTGAGTAAATTTTACATTTCTAACCCAAATTGTCTCCCATGTATCCAATAAAATCGGCTCCTGAATATTTTGAGCCCATTTAACCATACAATCTTTAACTAACTCCGTTTCAGAATCCAATTCTATTAAAACATTATAAATTCTCTTTATATGAGCTCGACTTTGATCTTTAATCTGTTTTACCAAGTTCACATCCTCTAAGGTGATACCAACCTTTTGATCTAAACTCCACCTCACTAACAATTGATTATAATGAAACCAAGAGTGTACAATATTTTCTTGCTTCAACTCAGTCAAAGACTTTAATTGCCAATCTTGCCCAACCAAAGTAAGTAATTCCTTATAAGAAATCTTATCCAAGTTCACTCCCCTAGATATTCCCTCTATCACATGTCCAGGAATCCCCCAAATTGGAATTTTATAATTTAACCTATAATAATACTTCTTCCAGACACGCAACAAGGCACTTCTCAAGATATGGGTTTTAAAAACCTGATCAACTTTTTTATCATAAATTAAATACGTGTGCCATCCATATAATAAATCCCATCCCTCAAGAGAAAGGATATTTTTATTTGTTAAGTTGAGCCAGCCTTCAATTGGCTGTTTATCTTCCAGCCTTTCTTCTGTTCTCTTAGGTCGTGGAGATGGTGGTGAACCTGCTTTCAGGACATAAGTATAAAAATCTTTTGCCTTTGAAATTGTATTTAGTCTATATCGTGTCCCTGCATAATTCACCACTATTCCAACAGGTATCTCCCATCTAAACTGAACCTGTCGATTTTTAAGCTCCTCAGACAAAAAGGCAAAATCTTTTTCTAAGAATTTTTGGAGGTATTTCTTTTAAGATTATAATATTTTGATCTGCAATTTGAAATCTCTGCTTATAAAAAGCCTGAATAATTTCATTTCGAAGTGATCTCTTAAAAAAATAAATAACCACATCTCTGGGTAAATTTTTCTGCCTCGCAATCCATGAATTGACCCTAAATATTTTATCTATCTCTCTTGATAATTCCTCAGGTTCACATCCCAGAATGGAGCTATAGCTCATTCCACCTCCTCTTTCAGATCTTCTCGTGAATTCTCTTTTAATCCTCTTATTCGCAGTGCAAATTCCATATCTCTATATTGTGAGATGGTGACTTCATCCTCTGTTATATCAATCTTGTTTTCAACTTTGACAATTCTACTTTCTAGTTTTTTAGTATTTTCCACAACTTCATCCACCCGATCATCCAGGCGTTCAATATGAGTTGCTAGCTCTTGAAGTGCAAACAATATGTCTTCCCTCATCTCCCTATTCTTATTCTCAAGAAGCTCTGCCATCTCTTCCTTCATTTTACTGTCGAGGAGATCGGCCACCTCCTCCTTTATCTCTTGTGTCGCTTTTTTCAAAGCATCTTGAATATCTCTAAGCGTAAATGCCGGTGGGGGGGGAGAAGGTGGGGGGGGGATCTAGGTATAGTTTGCTGTGCAGGCTGTGTTACAGGAGAAGAAATTGAACTTTTAGGAACAACAGAAATTCCCAAATGCTTTGAAGCCATTTTCCTGCCTGTATCAGTCCACTTCTTGTAAAATCAACAATTACAAAATAAGAAATAAAAAGCGAAATCCCAGAAAAAAGAAAAAAAATATTCTGTAAAAATTCTTGCTTTTTAAGTGAATAGCCCAAGTCTAATACACTATTTAAACTTTGTTTCCAAATGTAGCTCTTTCTTAACAGATGTCTACTTTTTGTAGAGGCCCATAATATAATACTCAGTAATTCCAGGGCATAATTTTTGTTTTCTTTCCAGCTGGCAGAAATAAAAGTGAAACTCATGGAAGCAAAGTATGCTCTGGAAAAGTGCGTGGCCATGCAAGACTTCAGCCATGCTTCTGTGTTAAAGGAGAGGATTATAGAGCTGGAAGGTATAAAGAGTGGCTTGTTGAAAGAGACAGAAGAATCCGGAACTAAAGAGATATGCGTGGAAAAGGTTCTGTATTTTACTAATTCTGAATTGCTCTAGTTTTTTCAGTGTTTTCATCTTTACGTGTTAAGAACTGTGTATATGATTTGTTTGAAATGGCTTTTTAGAAGGAGAAAAGAATGCTTGTAGTTCAGACTTGAATTGTGAAGTCCTTGATGTAGAGTCCTTTAGTCCAGCACTGAAGATGTTACTTAGTTGGGTAATGAAATGTCTTCAAGAAAACAATTAAGATCAGAAAACAACAAAGACTCCATAGGAAGAGAAATTGAAAATCCTGCTATTACCTGTGATCTCATCCAAAGATGCTAGTACCCCGTTAAGAAAGAAAGAAATGAGCCAGAATATCTCTGTATCTACCTATCTACAATACCTAGTTTTCTACAAATGGATTATTTCTCATGTATAAGGGCTAGGAAAAAAATCCAATCGCTACATCATTGCAGAACAAATGTGAAATAAGGGAAATAGAGTGATTGTCGCTGGAAGGAAAGGCTGTTGCTTTGGAACAATCTGCAACTAGAAAATCTCAAGATGGCCCATTGATTGAACAGACCACCTTCTTCAGTTGGAGTTAATGATAAATGTAGGGTCAAATTTTGCTTGCTTTCCTATAGAAATAAATTGTTAATTCAATTGAATGTTGCTCACTTTTGTTAGCAGAAAGCAATGTAGATATTTGGGCGGACAGAAATCCTGAACTAAGCTATGATGCTTTTATTTTAAAAGAGTGATCCAGAAACACTTCTGAAGTGTTTGATGATGTGCAATGAACTTCTGAAGCAGATCTCATTTTCCAAAGGATTAGGACCCACATTGGATGGAATAATTGAATCCCTGGTATGTGGTAACCTTATGATACATATCTCAATATAGAAGAGGTGTTCTGAGCAGCAGCAAGTATATGTGGTCTCAAATACTTTTTTCTATCTCAGGTAGCTATACTTGTTCTGCATTCTATTCTGCATGTATATCCACAAAAAGCAGCCAAGGATAAAAAATGAATTAGTTTGAACTGTATAGGATTTCACTTTGCAGGCACCTCACTCAGCTTTTCTACTTCAGCCCTCCATTGGATTACAGATGGAATCAGTTTTAGCTTTTGGGCAGTTCCTGGCAACTTGGTTTGGAATCTCCCACCCTTATTTCTACTACAGAAGGAGATACGGTTTTATATCAGTTAGAGATTCACTATTTTTCCATTTATATAGTTCTTTCAAACAAATCTGAGCAATCCATCCGTCTATTTGACCACTAGCATGAGCATTTGTTAAAATCAGTTCATGCTTTTTTGTTTGCAAAAGCATCCTCAAGGGGAGGTTAAAGAAGTTGGCCCTTCATCCTGGCTTTTTAAACGTCCTCTGTGGTTACCCTGATCTCTTTGGTTACCAAAATAAGTTTCTTATCTTAACAAGCAAGTGGCTACAAGGTTCTCTTCTGTTCAATATGTCTTGCTATGTTTGTTCTTCTAGATAATTCCAGGAATTACTAATATCCATCCTGCTGTGCGAAACATGGCAGTGCTGTGCTTGGGCTGCTGTGGCCTGCAGAGCAAGGAGTTTGCGAGTCAGCACCTCACTTTGTTGTTACAAGTAAGTAGGTTTCATTTTTCATGAAATGTCTGATAGAATGTGGAAACCCTGAGGAAGAAGAGTTCCTATTGCAACAGGTATTCCTGAGTCCAAAAGAGTAGGAAAATGTGTGAAAGGAACCCAGAGTAACTCCACTTCGCTTTCAGTAGGCACAAATTGATGTGGTTGGCTTTCAAGTTCAGTGTCAGGCCCTGCAATGCTGGCCAACTCAGCAAACATTAGTACCTTGGAAAGATCTTTGTTGCTAGGAGAGTATAATGTAACAAAATCTTGAAAACCTATCAAGTAATAGTCCAAATCAACCTATCATAATTAAAGGGGAGTTACTTGGAACCTCTTTCTCACACTTCTTCCCTCCCTGGATTGAGAGGTCTGTCTTGCAAGTAGATGGGAGCCACTACATTGGCATCCTGGAATTTTAAAGAAGGTCCAGTTGTGCTATACCACGTTAAGAGGGTGAGTGGATGGGTAGGCTGCAGAGAAATAGCCAGCTTGTAGAAAACATTTGCCAAGTTCTATGTAGTAATCATGCTGGGAACTATAACTGGGATGTGGAACTTCTAACTAAAAAAGTAGACAACCTGGATCACCAAAATGCTGTCAATCCATATTGCGGCAAATAGCTGTGGTGTTCATTTCCTATCTTCTTACTTTCACATTCTGTTTAAAATAAATCCTACGCAGGAAAACTCATACTTTTCAATTGTAATATCAGCATCTATTCAAGGTCTGATTTCTGAATGTTGGACTTGAAACATTGGCAACATCTCTTTCCATTGTCCTACATCAGGAGTCTCCAAATTTGGCAATTTTTAAGACTTGTGGACTTTTGGGAGTTGAAGTCCACAAGTCTTAAAAGTTGTCAAGTTTGAAGACCCCTGTCTTGTATCCACTGTAGAAGAGCATTCTTCTGGAAGGTGTAAGAGTAAACACACTAGTTTCCCAGGTTTGGGATTGTGACTTGTTCCCCAACCAGTTTGAGGCTGCAGAGGCATTAGCAGAAGTGTTTGATTGGGGAACCACTGGAGAAGATGTGAGTGGGGAAAGGGCTAAGGATGGGAATGAAAAAAGAAAGATAAAACTCCAATTTCTGTTCTGAAAAACCCCTCCAGATACCCAAACCGCTGTCATCATTTCTTGGTAGTATGACCAAATGCTGACTGCCCAATTCTGGGCCAGTTTGAGAGGCTATGGGTGGAATATTGAAGCACATGGAAGCTCCTTATGTCTCGGAAGTCCCCTGCTTCAGTTTCTACTTTCAATTTTTGCATTTCACCAGAAATTGGCTATTTTGCTTCTGTCTTGATTGCATGTTTGAAGGAACATGCAGATTTTGAGAAGGCCATTCATTAAGTTCAGATTTAAAGCCCAATTTGGAACTGCTTTAAAGAGTCCGAGAATGCTTTTTTTTTTATGGCTCAAGCAATGAATTATAGTTTAAATTATACAGATTCATAGGTCCTGTTTGGTCTTTCTAATCTTATTCAGGTATTGCAAATTGACGAAATGAAGATAAAACTGAGTGCTTTAAAAGCAGTCTTTGACCAACTAATGATATTTGGAATCGAACCATTCAAAGACAGAAAAGTTCAAACTGGAAATGAAGAAAATGAGAGTGAGAAAACTAAGGAAACAGAAGAAGAAACAGCTACTACTCACAATCTTCTTCAGCTTCTTTCTGGGTTTCTAGATAGTGAGGTATGACTGAAACTAGCAAATATGGAGGTAAATTTTAATTTCATGTTTGGAAAAATATAAAGAGAAAAATTGAGCATAATATTTCCCTGACTGGTATTAGCGCATAACACAAAAATTGCATGAAAAATGCTAATATCAGTTATATACCCCTCATCTGAAGAGAGACGTGTTAAAATAGTTATGAGAAAGAGCTTTTTTATTGCTTCAGATTAACAACTTCTTTTAGTGACTGTTCAAAGGTACAACTGCATTGAAAAAAGTTACTTATGACTAGTTTTCATACTTAAATTGCAACATCCCCATAGTCACATGATCAGAATTTGAGCACTGGACAATTGGCATGTAGTTATGACAGTTGCTTTGTCCCAGGGTCATGTGATTGCCATTTGTGACTTTCCCATCCAGCTTCCAACAAGCATAGTCAATGGGAAAACCAGATTCGCCTAATGAGCACATAATTCACTTAACAACTGCAGTGATTCACTTAACAACTGTGTCAAAAAGGTTGTAAAATGGAGCAAAACTCACTTAACAATTGCCTTGCTTAGCAATGAAAATTTTGGGCTCAGTAGTGGTTGTAAGTCGAGGACTACCTGTAAATGCAATCTTGCAAAATGAAACTTACGGTAGACGTTGCAGTTAGAATTTTCTGTGGAATAATTACTGGAATACACTTGTGTAAATCTGTTCTCCAGTTTTCAGAAATTAGAACTGAGGCTTCCGAGGGATTGGCAAAGCTCCTATTTTCTGGCCGGCTAATCAGCGCTAAGCTTCTTTCTCGGCTGGTTTTGTTGTGGTATAATCCAGTGACTGAAGAGGATACACGTCTCCGACATGCCTTGGGCGTTTTTTTCCCTTTATTTGCATATTCAAATAGGTATATTCTGTGTATATGTGTTTGTCTGTCTGTAGTTTTTTTTAATACAACAGTTTGTTTAGTGACAGTTCAAAGTTACAACAGCATTAAACAAAGTGACTTATGACTGTTTTTCACACTTATGACCGTTGCAGCATCCCCATGGTCATGTGATCAAAATTCAGACACTTGGCAACTGACTCATTTATGATGGTTGCAGTTTCATGTGATCACCTTTTGCCACCTTCTGATAAGCAAAGTCAATGGGAAAGCCAGAATCACTTAATAACGGTGTTACTAGCTTAACAACTGCAGAGATTCACTTAACAACTGTGGCAAGGTGATAAAATAGGGCAAAATTCACTTAATAATTGTCTCGCTTAGCAGCAAAAGTTTTGGGTTTAATTGTGGTTGTAAGATGAGGACTACCTATATTTTAAATAGCTCAGTGTGAACTTAATTGAAAAGAAAAAAAATACTGTGAAGTTTTTTATTTGAATAATAACAGCTGCCTAACCATGTGATTTGCTACATGTTTTCTTAAAAATATTTTTTGTTGAATTTTTTACTGGGTATACTTTAATCTTATCATAAAGATACTTCTAGATTTTTTTTTTACATAAGCAGCTTACTGTGGTTTAGTTTGTAAGGCTGTTAGTATGTATCTATTTTTTATGATCATATGCTACAAAAAAGCAGAAGGATCCACAGTAAGATATTAATTACTGTTATTAGAATATTAGACTACCTTATTGCTGTTTGCTGTCATTTGCATTTGATGCCACTTTCACAAGAGACCTTATTCTTTCATCTGGACATAGAATTGGTTTCTCTTATGTTAGTTGAATAATTGATGCAGATGGGTGCATTTGATGTTGTGTTGTGTTAAGGCCTCACCTGTTACATTTTAAAAATGCAGAACCAATCAGGAATGCTTTGAAGAAACTTTTCTTCCAACGTTGCAAATATTATTTAATGCTCCAGCTTCATCGCCATTGTCAGAGGTTGATGTAGCTAACGTTGCTGAACTTCTGGTGGACTTAACAAGACCCAGTGGATTGAATCAGTGCTTTCAGAACTGCCAGGTAGGGTGAATTGTGTGCGAGGGTGCTGTTTGTTTGATCTGAGATTAGAAAGCCCTCAAAATACGTGTTAAAGCCTCCTCCTTTTTGCAGTAATACTTTTGTTGAAATTGTGGACAATTTATATTTGGACATTACCACATTGTCATGGCTTTTTCAGGGTTTGACAGTTCATGATAATTTAGCGCTGAAAATATGCAATGAAATTTTGACGGATCCAAGTGCACCAGATGTCCGGATATACACAAAAGCTCTTTGTTCCTTAGAACTCAGTAAGGATTTCACAAATGACCTCATGGATTTACTTGAGGATATTCTTGTGGTAAGCCATAGCCTAATGATATACAGACATACACATACCAATACAGATCCAGTGGGTTTCTTGTAAAATTTCTGAGACATGTCTTAGAGCAGTGGTTATTAACCTTTTTGAACGAATCACCCCCATGAGCCAATGAGGAAGTTGTCATCGCCCCCCTCCCCCAACATAACCTCTCAATCACAACATAGGAAATAATTCTTCAATTTATGCAAACACTTTTTTTGTTTTCTTTAAAATTGTCATCAGGACATATGATCCAAATAATTTATTTTCAGTCTTTTTCCCATATCTCAACTGTGTGAAAAATTTTGGTGCCACCTGTCACTTTATTCCCAAACTTTGTGATACATGTATTTCATTATTATCTTATTTATTCAAGACACTTAAATGTAATGACCATTGAAAACAAAATTCAACTGCAAGAAAGTGAAATGCCCAAAAAGAAAAACAGTAACATTTAATGATTGAATTACAAGTGAAATTTAAGATACAAAAAGAAATATAAAAAGGGCATAAGAACAAACCGCAATGCAGGAACTAAGAATTTCAAGACGAAAACTCTGAAACTAAATTAAGATTCGAGGAAAGTATAGTCATGCACACTGTAAAAAGGATTAAAAAGTCACAAAGAAAATATAATATCGAACTGGAGTGCATGCTAAAAAAGTTTGTAAGGCTGTAAAGAGACACACAAAACAGCATGCGATGTTTCGAAAGAAGCACTCCCCCCTCCATCACTGCCCATTCTGGCCAATGGTGAGCCACTGTATGGGTAGAGCAGGGGTAAGCAACCCAAAACACTCAAAGACGAAAACTCTGAAACTAAATTAAGATTCGAGGAAAGTATAGTCATGCACACTGTAAAAAGGATTAAAAAGTCACAAAGAAAATATAATATCGAACTGGAGTGCATGCTAAAAAAGTTTGTAAGGCTGTAAAGAGACACACAAAACAGCATGCGATGTTTCGAAAGAAGCACTCCCCCCTCCATCACTGCCCATTCTGGCCAATGGTGAGCCACTGTATGGGTAGAGCAGGGGTAAGCAACCCAAAACACTCAAAGAAGATAACACTGCATATATCCTTTTTTACCTTCAAAATATATATATATATAATCTTCAGTGTTATCTTTATTTTAGATGTCAAAAGGATTGCTCTCTCTCCCTCTCCCTCCCTCCCTCTTTCTGTCCTTGGTCTGCCAGTCCTCTTCCCCCACTCAGTGTGTGTGTGAGAGAGAGGGGGGGGAGAGAGAGAGGTACTTGCGCTTCCTCTCTCTCTTTCTCTTTTTCTCTTTTCTCTCTCCCTCTCTCTTTCCTCTCTTTCCCTCCCCCTTCTTTCTCCAGGTGAGGAGAGAGAGGCACTTGCGCTTCCTCTTTCTTTCCTCTCTTTCTCTCTCTTTTTCTCTTTCCCCTCTCCCTCTTTCCTCTCCCTCTCTCCCCCTTCTTTCTCCAGGTGAGGAGAGAGAGGGGGGAGAGAGAGGCATTTGCACTTCCTCTCTTTCTCTCTCTTTCCCCTCTCCCTCTCTCTTTCTCTCTTTCCTCTCCCTCCCTCTCCCCTTCTTTCTCCAGGTGAGGAGGGAGGGGGGAGAGAGAGGCACTTGCGCTTCCTCTCTTTCTCTTTTTCTCTTTTCTCTCTCCCTCTCTCTTTCCTCTCTCTCCCTCCCCCTTCTTTCTCCAGGTGAGGAGAGAGAGGCACTTGCACTTCCTCTCTCTTTCCTCTCTTTCTCTCTCTTTCTTTCCTCTCCCTCCCTCCCCCCTTCTTTCTCCAGGTGAGGAGAGAGAGGCACTTGCGCTTCCTCTTTCTTTCCTCTCTTTCTCTTTTTCTCTTTCCCCTCTCCCTCTCTTTCCTCTCCCTCTCTCCCCCTTCTTTCTCCAGGTGAGGAGAGAGAGGGGGGAGAGAGAGGCACTTGCACTTCCTCTCTTTCCTCTCTTTCCCCTCTCCCTCTCTCTTTCTCTCTTTCCTCTCCCTCCCTCTCCCCTTTCTCCAGGTGAGGAGGGGGGAGAGAGAGGCACTTGCATTTCCTCTCTTTCTCTTTTTCTCTTTCCCCTCTCTTTCTCTCTTTCCTCTCCCTCCCTCCCCCATCTTTCTCCAGGTGAGGAGAGAGAGGGGGGGGAGAGAGAGGCACTTGCGCTTCCTCTCTCTTTCCCCTCTCCCTTTCTCTCTTTCCTCTCCCTCCCTCCCCCTTTTTTCTCCAGGTGAGGAGAAAGAGAGAGAGAGAAAATGAAAGGCAGAGGGCACCGAAGGGGCGGGAGGGGGGGCAGGAGACTGCAGAAGACCCTATTGCCGCTGGAGGCACCCAGCTTCGCTGCCCACCAGGCCTGCAGGGATGCCCCGGCTCATGGTCACGTTGGCAGGCCATCCCACGTGCTGCTGGCGTCCCTGAGCTCAAGTCGGGGCCATGGGGCATCTGCAGAGCGCCCCGCCCGTCAGCTGCATCGCCAAGCCTCCCCTCGTGCCACCAGCGTCCCTGGGCTTAACTCGCAGGGCATCTGCAGAACACCCCCATCAGCTGCTGGAGGAGCTGGGGCCGCTCCACAACGCATGACGCTCCCGGCCATCCGCGACTCACCAGCATCGCCCAGGGAGCGATGCCCCCGCTGGCCACCACCCCAGCCAGGACTGCTGCCCAGGGGGCAACAGGAGGAAGAAGGGGAGGAGGAGGAGGGCAGGAGGAGGCGTTCCCGCGGGTCTGGTTGGAAAATGCCTCCCCCTCCCTTTCTCTCCCCCCCATCTTCTACTCACCTCTCAAAGCAGCCAGGACTCTGGCGCACCTTCCCAGTCAGCTGGACCAACAGTCCCATGGCTAGAGATCGCAGGGGCAGCTCTCCCTCAGGGCCGCGGCTTGCAGGAAGGCTGACCCGCTAGGCCAGGGGTAGGCAACCCAAAACACTCAAAGAGCCACTTGGACCCGTTTCCCACCAAAAACAAAACACAGGGAGCCGCAAAACCATTTTGATATCTAAAATGAAGATAACACTGCATATATCCTTTTTTACCTTTATTATAGGTGTGTGTATGTGTATGTGTATATGTGTATACACACACACACACACACACACACACACACATATACACATTAAAAATAAAAGTAAAAATATGACTCTTGGGAATATCCATACTATTAAAACAATGATCACCAAGAGAATGCTTTAAGAGAATAAAATTACATACACACAAGGGTAAAAAAAGGATATATGCAGTGTTATCTTCATTTTAGATGTCAAAAGGGTCTCTCTCTCCCTCCCTCTCTATCTGCCCTTGGTCTGCCACTCCTCTTCCCCCACTCTCTCTCTCCCTCTCTCTCTCTTTCTCCCCCCCCTCCTATCTGCTGCTCACCTGGCAAGCTTCAAGCTGTTGTCCAACAACCTCCGGGTAGGCAACCTCGTCTCTTTTATGACTCATGGACTTCAACTCCCAGAATTCCTGAGTCAGCCTAGCTGGGCGAGCTAGCTCTCTCCTGCCCTTCCTGCTTCCTTCAGAGACGCAGCAAAGGGAGGAGCTCCGCCCAGAAAGCTTTTCAGCTCCTCGGAGAACACTGTGAGTGCACTCTTTTACACAGACACACACACACATACACAGAGAGAGAGAGAGAGAGAGAGAGAGAGAGAGAGAGAGAGAGAGAGAGAAGCAGGGAAGCGCAATTGACTCTCTCTGTCTCTGTCTCTCTCTGCAAAGGCAGAGGAGGCTGGGAGCCACAGGGGGAGGCTCAAAGAGCCGCATGCGGCTCCGGAGCCGCAGGTTGCCGACCTGTGCGCTAGGCTGAGGCTCTGGTGGGCTGCTCCCAGCGGGGATCCTGGGGATCCCCTGCGCGGTTCCCCAGCCACGTGCACTTGGTACGGGGCCAGCCAGGGAAATGGACTTCCTGGCTGCGCTTGTCCCAGGAGGCGGGGCACCCGGGCTCAGGGCCAACCAGGAGCCCTGTGAGGGGCAAATCCGCATCAGAGAGAGAGAGAGAGAAGCACAAGTGTCTCTCTCGCTCTATCTCTCTCTCCAAATGGCGGAGGAGGCTCGGAGCTGCAGGGGCAGGCTCAAAAATGTCCCCAAAACTTCTTGCTCCATTGCCCCCATATCACCCCCTTTTCATTCCTTTGCCCCCCTGTCGCCCCTTTTCATTCCATCGCCCCCCTGAAAAATGAAATCGCCCCCTGGGGGGCGATATCGCCCAGGTTAAGAACCACTGTCTTAGAGTATCAGAGAGAGTGAGAAGAAACAATATTTGTCCTCTGAAATTTAACATCTCCATTCTCCAAAAACCCAAGTTTGCAAAAACTAATTAAAAAATTATCCTTTTTTGGCCACCAGGTTTCCTTATCTTCTAATTTCCTCTGAGGAAAAACCCTGAAGCCAGGATTTATCAAACATTGTGGTGCCATGATCCTATAAAATAATAAATAAATTTGTTTGAAGTTTATTTATCGATATGCTAGATGTCTCATTGGATTTCACCAGCCAGAATACCCTGGAAAATTTAAAATGATCTCCACTCTTAAAAATAAGTTGATAAAAAAATCCAAAACAAAAATTCTGTGCGGAATTCTCATTCCATATTTTATCAACCTAGATTGCCAGTGTGTGGATGTCGCATGTAGAGAATCCATAGCCCTCTCTCTTAAAAAAAAAAAAAAAAGTTGAAAGTTCTCCCTGTCTTCAGAAACTCGAATAAGTGACAAAATGGAAAGTTTCACAAACTGGAAGGAAGTCAGCTTGGTTCATAAAACAAGAGCAGGCAGGGAGCAGGAAATGGATATAAGTGTTTCCTCAGATACAAAAATGCATAATACCTTTATCTAGAGCAGGGGTCTTCAAACTTGGCCCTTTTATGACTTGTGGACTTCAACTCCCAGAATTCCTCAGCCAGGCATGCTATTCATAGGAGATATTTGCATTTCTGTTGGTTAATGAACTTCTTAGCCCAACATTCAATTCCAATCCCAACCCACGTTTAAGATCAACAAATGCCCATTATGTACACTTCTAAATAAGTATTGTTGACTTCTCTATTACAGAAAGTAAAAGATAAAATGTCTTTAAAAATGGTTGAAAAAGTCAAGAACAACTTAAGCAAGGGAAGCCATGTTGATGGACGTGTTTCTAAAGAAAAGGACATTGCAGAAATAGCAGCAAACAATTTGGACTGCAATAAATCATGTACTTCCACTGGCCAGAATGAGGAGGGTAACACAGAACATACTATACTGTATTTTTTGAATTCTTTAGAGAATCTCTAGAAATAGGAAATGGGGTAGGGGAGAAATTTGTGTATTAAGTTTGTATTATACCAGTGGAGGAATTGCTCAGTTTTTACACAATGCCCTTATCATGTGTATTCATGGATGACTTTTATGTTGGCATTAATATGTTGCCATGAATGTTGGGACTGGAAGCCCTGGTCCAGGTGTGTTTCACTTCTGTTCCCTCTTTAGTGGTTATTCTAAAGCCCTGCCCTCCAGGATTGCTGAACACAGCACTGTTTATGCTTCTTTTAATTGAGGAGTACAGACATTTTTGCTCAAGAAATGAGTCATTGACTCATACATTGCTTCAGAAATAGATTGTTTAGATCAGTGGTTCTCAACCTTCCTAATGCTGCGACCCCCAACCATGTGGTTGTAAATCAAGGACTACCTGTATTTCCCTGTGGGCGGGGCAGGAGGAGGCGTGCACGCTCCGCCTCCTGCGACTGGAGCACACGCTGGGCAGGCCGAGGGTGCACGCAGGTTGTCGCCCAGCAACCGCCTCGGCCAGGGAGCGCCGCGCATGCATGGTGCCGCCCCCTGCGCCGGCCGAGGCGTAGCTGGCAAGCGACGGCGCGGGCCGACCACCGGCTGGGCCACCATCTGGCCCAGCCCAAGGGAGGTAAGCCATCCGCCGGGCTCCACGCGCGCCAGCAACCCTCCTTGCACCCGCCGCTGCCCCGCTAGCCTTACCTTGGCCACCGCACATTCGGTAAGGCAGCAGGCAGGCCCAGGTGCTCCTGGGCAGCCATGGCACGTGGCAACGAGGGTGCAGGCTGACCACCGGCTGGGCCACCAGCTAGCTCAGCCCAAGGGAGGTAAGGCACCCGCCGGGCCCCGCGCACGCCAGCAACCCTCCCTGCGCCTGCCGGCATCCCACCTCCCACCCCTGGCCCTCTTTTACTTACATTTAGTAGTTGCTCAGCAGGGAGGGGTAGAAATGTCCAGAAAGCTCACCTTAGCTGCAGACAACTTGCAGCACCGTTTGCAGACTGGGACTTTTGGTGGGCTCAGCAGGGCAGAGACAGCCTGGACAATTCCTATTGGCTTTTGAAAGCCAATAGAATTAGACTCTATTCAAGAATAGAGTCTATTCTATTGGCTTTCAAAAGCCAATAGAATAAGAGGGAGTAGCACAGCTAAGGAAAAGGGGGAAAAAGTGGCGGACTGCGTTGTTTGGCGACCCCGTGAAATGGTCATTCAACCCCAAATGGGGTTGCAACCCACAGGTTGAGAACCGCTGGTTTAGATGGAGGTGTAACAGATTCATTCATGTATTTGTATGCCTCTCCACCAATCACCCTGGGTCAACACATAGTGATGAGCTCAGAGTGAGGTTGTTCTGAAGTTGCTGACAAGGAATATAGCTGCTATTCCTTTGATTAACAGAAGAACTTCTGCAGACTGCAAATGTTATGTTTGTTTTGATATTAGAAAAGGTATAGTACACCAAATAACTCCAAATGACTCACTTAGTCTTCACTGGTACCCTTGTCTCAGAAGCTACTGGAAGGAAGTTCCAGAAACTTCCTTCTATTTGCAATCCCAAAATTAGGAGTTATGTTCCGCCATTTAATTAGCATGAGATGCTCTGATTAAAATAGCAACATTGGCATTGACTTTGTCCAAGTTGTTTAATATGTTCTCCTAAATAGGTGATGAAGTAATCACTCCTACTGAAGACCCAGAGTACACACCTCTAAAGCCAAGATCTACAAGAAACAGAGCAACGAAGGGTAATAATCCTCTGAAGCAAACATACTTTTGCTTTGTAAACCTTTCTCCTAAGTATTTGTTTGGCTAAAGAAAGGGCATGTGTGAATGTATGCATGAACTGAACTGAAAAACATAGATACTCGCTTTTGGGGCAACTTTGACTTTACTGAAGTGACTTGTGTTATGTTGGCTTTCTCTTCAAGTGCAGTGCCCTATATTTTGTTACGTGGGCTCCTTGACTAAGTACCAACTTAGAATGATAATTCCAGTCCCAATTGTGTTCATAAATTGAGGACTACCTGCATTTTCAGTAACATCCTGTAAACACTTAAAATATGGGGATAGGTATGATTATTTTTAGCTGTAAATTCTCATGGGATCAAACCCTTATTGGATGAGATACATCCAATAACACTGAATACTTAGGAGATTCATTGGGGGAAGAGGAAGCTGTAATGCTAGGGTGCATCTTTCTGTGGAACACCTCTGGAGAAATTAACAGGTTCATGGTTTTAAACTTTGATATGTATGTGTTGTGTATCCCTTTTAGGTTTGAGAAAAATGGAACTGCAGACTGAGCATAGAAGTGGACATTCTAGAACTAAAGGATCTGAAAGTGACAGGTAATTTGAGTTATCTGATAATTCCTGCTGTTAGGATTAGACATATGCATTTACTTTTCTTCTTTCTTTGTGATTAAAAAATTACATTGGTCTGTTCAGTGTAGATGACCAGGCCGAACCCAAGGGTGAGACCAAACACATCACCAGCCTGGAGTCCCTGCAATCCCAAAAGAGACCCAAGTCTCTTGAAGACCTTGAATGACAATAAAGTGCAATGGGTTAATTCAGGGGTCTTCAAACTTGGCAACTTTAAGACTTGTGGACTTCAACTCCCAGAATTCCTCAGCCAGTCCTGGAGTTGAAGTCCACAAGTCTTAAAGTTGCCAAGTTTGAAGACCCCTGGGCTAATTTATTGAATATTAGGTAGCATATGGCTATTTAATTGGATATTGTTTCTTCCCCACAGTGCCATCTGGATGCAGGACTAAATTTGACTGCCTTTGGCTGACCTGCTCCCTTGGCTGCAGTTAGCTATGATAAAAAGCTTGGATAGGGGACAATGTGAGGCTTTAGTTCGTCCATGATGAAGGACGCTTTTGGAAGAGACTCACTGTCTACATTGCCTGTTCATGGACCAACTGTGGTCTCATTTCCATTCTTCACACAGTGACATGGATTTCTTGAAAGTTGATGTCCAAAGCAGCTGAAGGGGAGGGGGCAGGAGTGGGAGCTGTGTTGATGGGAAGAATGGGGGAGAAGGTGGTGGTGGTAGTGGGAAAGTAAAAGCAAGTGTACTCAGGTGAAAATTAAGATAAATAGTGGAAAGATCTGGAGATGGGTCCTTTCCACTGTATCTGTTTTGATATTCCTTTTTTTTTTTTTTTTTTTTTTTTTTTTTTTTTTTTGAGAAAGAACTAGCTTCCACAAAACCAATCTGGTAACTACAGTACCAAGCACATTCTTTTACTGTTTTAAAGAATTGTCAGAAAATGTCAGTCTATTAATGAGACTAGACAGAAATGTAGTTATAAAAACGTATGTATAATTTTGAGTAAATTAGGGAAAAGAAAGGTTTGGATGTTGCTTGAACAGATTGATTTATTTATCCAGTTAAACTTTAATCTTAAAATAAATCCTAAGAATTACATTCAAGCAGGTGATTATCAGTATACTTAAACTGCCCTTAGATCTGTTATGTATCTTCCTCAGCTACAGCAGTTACGGAGTAAGCTATATATCTATTTAATATCAAATCACTTGAGAGCCAGGTTTCTTGCAGAAAGATGACACTGAATGTAACTAATTAGACTTCATGCATCTTCCTCTTGCAGCTCCTAGATACAGGGTTCTCCTCAGTTATAGAGAGGATTGACATGAAGTCTACCAGAATAAAGCTACTCTAATTAATTGGAACATGAGCTGTCAAAATGCAGAAAGAATCATTTTATAGGTTTCATAACTACATTTATGTCTTCTTGCTGTAAGATACATAAGACATATCCAATATAAGTTGGTCCCTCATTAGAGTTGAATATCAACATAATCAAAGTAACTGCTTTTAAACCTGATCCTTACCAATAAATTAATCAATAATTGCCAAAAGTATCTATAGCAAATTGTCTATTATCTACTGGAAAAACAATGAAAAGTCTGTCCACCTAGACAAAACTTACCGCTGTAAACCAATTTAGGACTTGATTTCCTCTCTGTGTGTGTGTGTAAATATATATATTTAATAACAGGAACTCAGGAGCTGTCCTAACAAACTTATTGATGGAGGGTGTCTTCTAATTAAAAAAAAAAACCTGCTTGTGTCCTATTGAAGTCATTACATCTCAAACATCTTTCTTTGCTGGCAGAGAAATTCAGCAACCTGTTTCCATGGCATATTTGCAACCATTCCACCGAATCAAAATAACAGCTCTTGCAAAAACGAAAACGGATCTCTCCAAGCTTCTAGACAAAGAATAGATTAACTAAATCTGTTTGTCACTAAAATTTGCTTTATGTGCTGCATAATAAAGATAATCTTTGCAATGTGGTACATTTCATAAAAAGAGCTATTTTTTTTAAAGTGCCCATTAAGGATGCTTGAGAATTATACTTAATTACAACCAATTTTTATTGCATATATAGCTCAAGCTGTTACTCTGAAAGCTGTATCTTGGATGGTTAGATCAGTTTTGTTTTTCAAAATGTAAACCTATTATTGAAATTTGTCCTTTGTGAAATATAATAAAATGTAGTAGATTGTCTGTAGTATTTATAAATATGGCAGATAAATTATTTTTACTTTAACAAAAGAGTGACTGCTGTACAAATTCTATCTTCCAACTTCTCAACTAAAAGTTTGGAAGCTTTTAGCTTTAAGAATTTTAAAATGAAAATCATTCTAATACAGAACTGCATCAATAAAGCAATCATATGTATTATTATGAACTATCAGAAGCACATAGCAAAGTGCATGCTAATTTTTTAAACTATAAAAGTAAGCATTTTAAATAACTGTGTCTTCCCACCAAAGACTAGTAGTATTAGTAATGTGAGAAGAGTTTAGAAGGATGCAGACTGTCCAAAACTGAATGTATTTAATCATAAAAAATATTGAATTTTTAAGCTGAGCAAATGAATATTCATTATGGCTTTTCACACTTGACAGGCCTTGCTTCTCTTAACAGCACCTCAGAACCAAAGCAATGTGTCCTAGCATATCTTGCAGTGCCGATAGTTTTACAAACTTGCAGCATCCTTTACTTTTCCATACATGAAAATGTAAAGGGTTGAACTAGAAGATCTTCAAACTCTATTATTCTATGTTCAAAACTACTTTCATTGTTAGAATATACCTACCTGCTATGAGATGTTCCTGGGTGTCTCTTGCATATGAGTCACATTCATAGACAATGTGCACCAGGAGAAATTGTGTTACCCATTGCACTTGATTAAAGCCAGTTGCAGCATCCCACAGTCACATGCCCACAGAATTTATCTTTGATTTCCAGAAAAAAAAACACCCATAGGGTATAAAGCATTCATTTAAGTGCTTACTTAATAACCACTGCATTTACTTAATGACTGCAGTGTTCATTAAACCACCACCACAAAAATGGTAACAATTGATCATGGTCAAATCACGACTACCTTAATGACTGCCACAACTTGAGACTAATTCTGGGCTTGATTACAGTTATAAATCAAGGACTACCTATATTCTGCATCAGCTGACTATCATGAATCAAATACATCGACATCTTGCTTCAGTTGGAAATTTATCAAAAGTGGTCAAAGCAGAACTTAAGTCACTACACAAGTCTATTCCCAACAGGATTTGCAAGTTAGGATGAATCCAATTAGGGTACAGCTAAACTTTTTTCTCCATTGCCATTGTGATGTCTTTCAGAGCATTTTGATAAGAGATATATAGGATTAGATGCAGATCCTAGATGGCTTATTTTTAAAGCAAAGTGGACAACTGGAATGGTAAGCACATAAGAGATTCAGAAAAGAAAAAGCAGGATATAGGTTACAACCATTTTAATCTGAGTGTAGTGTAACTTCCCACACAATGTCACCCCTGCTTCCCAATATTTAGTAAAACGTTGATAAAATGAAGGCTGGTTGACTCAAAAGGGTCTCTCCTTTACAATCAGTGGCCTTTCAGCATTTTAAAAAAAGACATTTCATACAATAAATGAAAATTATGATTTAGAAAGCATAGCATACATTCTGATCATTATCATCTGAAAGATTTTACAAACCCATATTTTTATACAGCTCTGCACCAAAGTAAACTATTCAATTCCTGAATAACTTTTACACATCACATTACATAAATATATTAACATCTGTGCACAAAATAAACTAGAGAAGATATTGTTAGCGGCAAAAAGATGGGAAAAAATACAACATACCTTTAAAAAGATAGCCTTTGCTTCATATAGGTTTTAGAATGAAGATATTTTTTGTATTTACATGCAAAGAATACAGCGAATGATCAATATTCGTGATTATGGAACTACAATTCTAGCATATTTCATGATCAAAATGCTTATTTAGCAGAAAAAAATCCACACAATGTACAAAACAATAGTGCAAGAAGAGCTTCAAACAATTTTTCTCTTCATTTTTGAGCTTTTGGTTAAAAACTATATATCTGACCGAAGATGCTGCTGTGAAACTTAGCTTCTACTCCACAGGTAGGTTTAAGGCACATAATCATTTTCAAAGGTTGGTTGGTTCTTTATGTCAAATGTTCCAGTTTTCAGATTTTCATTTTTAGAAACCAATCCGGACCAGGAGTTTATTTTAATAAATGTATTTTGTGAAGACGTATTAGATGCATCTTCTGACTGCTACTGTACTGTTAATAATAATAAAAATGCTGTTGGCTTATACAAATGTTCGCCTTGTTGGAACAGTCGTTTTGGGCTGTATCCATTTCAAGTAAACAGATCCCATTTAATTATATCAGAAATATTTTCTGACTGAAAAAAGCGTGGCCTCTTTCTATACCTATTTAAACAGCAGTCACAATTTTGCTTAAATGTTTAATTCTGAAGCAGAAAAAGCTAAAGCTTGAGATGTCTAGAGAGAATGTTACAGTCAACCTGTGATACAGGAATGTTCTTTGATTAGCTAAAAGCTGATTCCTGTGTTTTCGGTAAACTTAGATGCTTAAACTTAGATACTCTGAAGTAAAAATGTCTACGTTTTGGGATTCTTATTACACATTCCAATAGTTTTCATGCCTACATGTTTTTCTTGCATGATGGTATTCAGGCTGGGGCATGCTGGATGCCACCGAGTCTTACTTTCAACAAGATGAATGCACCATGCACCTTCAATCAAGGCTTTGGCTTTACCTATATCATGACAGTAATTGGTGTGAATTTCTGCACAAGTTCAGATTCTCAAACCTCTTCTAATGTGCACAAGAAAAAGACAAGGTTTATAGCAAGGGACAGACAAAGTGGACAATTCACTGAAGCTAGAGAATCACAAATGAGAGTGCTTATGATACTGTTTCCCAACCTCTAATTCCCTGGTCTCCAAATGATCCAAAATACACCAAGTGCATAGGGATGGGATAATTAAGTTGGACAAAACCAATCAGAGAGCTGCATTTCACTTCCTAAGGAAATCTTTCTAACACAGCTTTATAGGTAAGGGAAAGAAATCTGTTGACTTAATGGTTCTTAGGAGCTAAGCAATCTGCTTTGTTAAGCATAAATACTAAATAATATATTTTGTTTTCAGCATTTTTAACTCTAAAATCTGACTAAATTGCTGTAGAGAAAACCAGGCTGAGCCCTTCGTTCCCACAAGGGATCCAAGTCCAAGCCCACCTTGAATTCCTATGATTCTTATCTACCACCAATTTGCTTGGGCACTAGTAGTTCAGATTCTTGTAAAGAGCTTAAGCTTGAAATAAATGTTTACACCCATTGTACTGCTGATTTTCCTGATGCTTGACAACTGCTCAGTTTTACAATTCTATTAATTATACCTCAGTAATAACTAGCCACATATATTTCCCAAGGTATGATTGAACCTTCGTAGAATAGAACAAGTGGGCAGTAAATTAGGTTTTGCTGATTTTTATAGACAGTTATTCAAGTGCTAATACAGGAACATCAGATAGTATGCCTATACAATTATACAACTGAAGCCCATGACAGAACCAAAGAAATAGAAAAAGTAATGAATTACATTGACCATCATGGGATGACTTTCCTTTTTATTAGAAAAGATTAGATATACCAAGCCAGAACCTATTCAGTAGAACAGAGGTCCCCAACCTGTGGGCCACGCCCTATTTGCAATTGGGCTGTGTGAATGGTGGGCTAGCGTGCATGAGCACAACCTGACTCATACAGGCTGTGGGTGCCAGAACCTGTAGCCCCAATTGCATGAGCAATGAATGACAATGCTCACAGCCCCACACAAATGACACAATGAAGCTGTGCACACACATGCATGTGCACCTGCCCCTTGCACAAAACCATCCCCTCCCCCCCCCGCTCCAGGCTGCCAACCTGGAAAGTATGGGGAATGCTGCAGTAAAGTTCAAACCTTCTACAGGTAATTGAACTCAAGGATTTTTGTACTTTAGTTGATTGCATATAATCCATCAGTTTGGAATTAGAACATAGAACCTAGGATAAAGAGTTGGCAGAGACCTTGGATATCTTCTAGTCCAACTCCCTGTTCTAGCAGGAAACCCTATCCCAGTGATGGCGAAGCTTTTACAGACTGAGTGCCCAAACTGCAATTCCAAACCCACTTATGCATTGTCAGGTGCCGGGTGGGTGTGGCCCATTGGGTGGATGTGGCCCATTGGGTGGGCATGATTGTGGTGGTAACGGCAGACTGGGTGGGACTAAAAAGTTCAATCAATCAATTCCAACTTTGCAAGATCTTTTTTTTTCCCTGCGAGAAGTTGAAATTGACTCATTGAACGCTTTTCTTTTGCACACGGCGGCAGAGGCCTAAAGCGAAAAGGTTTTATAAAACCCAGCTGAAGGCCTGGGACTGGGGTGATGGTGCGCGTGCCCACAGAGAGGGCTCTGCGCGCCGCCTCTGGCACCCATGCTATAGGTTTGCCACCACTGCCCTATCCCATTCCAGACAAATCGCTGTCTAGTTTCTCCTTGAAAACCTCCAGTGATGAAGCATTCAGAACAACATTCCTATCAACAACTGATAGGAATGTTCATAGTTCTAGGTTATCAATTTGATATGTTTCCATCTGCTCCTTTTTGTCCTGCCTTCAGGTGCTTTGCAGAATAGGTTGACCCACTTCTTCTCTAACAGCCACTCAAATACTAGAAGACAGTTATCATGTCACTCCTAGTCCTTCTGTTTGTTAGACTAGTTATACCTAGTTCCCTCAATAGTTCACCAAATGGTTTAGCCTCCAGACCCCCTTATCATCGAGATCCTGCTGCTCAGCAGTGTGACAGAAAAAGATATATAGAGTCTATCAGAATGATATATTTACTATATGGTAGAGGGTTTGAACCCTATCAAATTTGGCTCCATAGGTCTGATAATTCCCAAAGAGGATGAAAATGGTCATGTATTACTTCCTCGTGGTCAATGTAATCTAATGAAGCATACAATGTAACCCATAGGATATGGACTGTGTGAAAAGAGAAATGCCTCCTCCTGGCCAAGAGACGGCTGTTGGAAATAAAGATAATCTTCGACTTTTCAACCACAATTGAGTCCAAAATTTCTATTGCTAAACAAGACAGTTGTTAAGTGAGTTTTGCCCTATTTTATGACCTTTCTTGCCACAGTTGTTAAGTGATTCACTGCAGTTACTAAGTTAGTAACAAGGCTGTTAAGCAAATCTGGCTTTCCTATTGACTTTGCTTATCAGAAGTCTGCAAAAGGTGATCACATAACTCTGGGACATTGCAACATTCATGAATACATGCCAGTTGTCAAGTGGTAAATTTTGATCACATGACCGCCGGGATGCTGCAATGGTTGTAAGTGTGAAAAGCAATAACGAGTCACTTTTTTCAGTGCCGCTTAAGTTCAAACAGTCAGTAAACAAATGGTTGTAAGTCAAGGACAACCTATAATGTGAAACCTCATCCATGGCATAATTCAATTCATATTGCTGCAAGTTTAAGGAAAGATAGACTAGATATACCATTCTGATAGATACAGGTAGTCCTTGACTTACAACAGTTCATTTAGCGATCATTCTAAGTTACAACAGCACTGAAAAAGTGACATGATCATTTTTAACACTTATGTCTGTTGCAGCATCCCCATGGTCACATGATCAAAATTCAGATGCTTTACAACTGACTCATATTTATGACAGCTCCCAGAGTTGTGTGATCACTTTTTGCGACCTTCTGAGGAGCAAAGTCAATGGGGAAGCCAGATTCACTTACTAACTTAACAACTGCAGTGATTCACTTAACAACTGGGGCAAGAAAGTTTGTAAAATGGAGAAAACTCACTTAACAACTGTCTCACTTAGCAACAGAAATTTTAGGCTTTATTTTGCTTGTCAGTCGACGATTGTGCAGTTCAAAACAAAATGAACAAATACATCCTTAGAACCATTCAGTGTCTTTCAAAGTCTATTTTTGCATTATGCAAACTAAGCCTAATCTCTTCTTGCTTGAAAAAATGCACTGCTAAAACAGCACAGTATTTCTCAAGTTTTGCAACTTGAAGATGCATGGACTTCAACTCCCAGAATTTCCCAATCAGCGTAAATTGCCCACCTCTTGCCAATTTTGGCCTGGCAGACAAGAGCTGAACTTTTCTGATACATTCAAGTGCAACCCTACCAAGGAATTACTAGTTTAGATAGATAATATAATGGTCTTCTTTCACTGGAATATGCAGTAGGAATAACCTTGAGGAGCCGGAGGAAGAGCCATAATCAAGGCAATGGTCAGATAAAAGAAATCTGAGTCCAGGGTACAAATGTAATTTGAATAACAAAATAACAGAGTTGGAAGGGACCTAGGAGGTCTTCTAGTCCAACTCAGGCAAGAAACCCTCTACTATTTCAGACAAATGATTGTCCAAAATCTTCTTCAAAACTTCCAGTGTTGGAGCATCCACAATTTCTGGAGGCAAGTCACTCCACTGACTAATTGTTCTGTCAGGAAATTTTTCCTTAGTTCTAGATTGCTTTTCTCCACGATTAGTTTCTATCCATTGCTTCTTGTTCTGCCTTCAGGTGCTCTGGAGAATAGGTGACTCCCTCTTCTTTGTGGCAACCCCTTAGATATTGCAACACTACTATCATGTCACTCCTAGTCCTTCTTTTCATTAAATGAGACATGCCCAATTCCATTAAACTAGACATACCCAAATATCCAATTTGGTCTCAGACAAAACCTCTCTACTACTCACAAAGATAAAGGGAGGGAGAGGGAAAGTCCAACCAGACTGCAATTGCAACCTTCTAACAAAAATAGTATTAGTATTCATAACTCTGGTTTCCTAGTCTGGTTTATCTCAAAGGGCTGACATCAGCATATTTTTATCTTATGGTGCAAAGATTTTATATCACTCCTGGAATACATATTGTAGAAACAAATGCAACGAGACTGCTTGCCTTGCAGTTATATTTTTGCCAAATATAAATCTATACAATCCATTCAATCCCCTTACACTGAATCAATGCAAAGTGTTAAAAGTCTGACATTTTTATAAATTAATTTAAATTGTTCTTTGAAATTGAATTTATAAACATAATATAATTTGCCTCCTATGGTTATATACTGTAAAATTGGCCATGAACTTAAAAAAAATTAAGTTTCTTAAGCAAAGGTAACACAAAGTAGCTTGCATTGCTCCAATACTAAAAAAAAACACTATCCAAGAATCATGTATGTGCATTAGCCAAGAATCATGTATGTGCATTAGCCTCTCTTGCTCTAGTCTTTCTGATGTTTCTGTGCAGATCTCAGGTGAGAAGGGTTTCTGCAAACTATAATACCAATGAAGCTCTGTATGACTGACTGATGACACTCTTGTCAGGCCTGTCTCTGGAGAGAGGCCACATAGCAGTAGCTTTCATCCTCCACAGTGGCATACCCCTTTTTCCCTTGTGCCTAAACCATATTTTCCAAAGCTAAGGTCTTTGAGATTTGTGCAATCCACCAAAAGGTACCACTTAACCAAGAGAAAGTACAAAATATGATTAGGAATTAGATGTAGAGGCAGATTTCTTACTAGAAATATCACTGATAAACTCTACAAGTTTCAAGTGATACCCATCATCAGCCTCTGTATACCTAGGGCAGAATAATTTAAGAAACATCTAGTGCCTTCTGATTGTATCTTATACTTTCTAGAACCTGATATAACAAATCTGGAAATAGAAACAGGTTACTACAAACTTACCAAGATAAAGTTATCATAATGTTCATTTGAACTCACTGAATTTCTTGACTTGAACTATAGGCTGGAGAAACCTCATCCATAACTGTGCTAAATGTTTCTCTAGGGTGTCTTATATTAGTTTTCTCTCTCTTTTTTTTTCAGAACTCTAATGCCTTGGTATCTCATTTTTCCTGTAAACTTATTTCAGATAAAATACAGGGCTTCAAGGACAAATTGCCAGTTGTGCTGCCCACCACTCTGCAAATTAAAAGGCTATTTTTAACATATAATGCAAAAATAAGTCTACGCCAAGGTTTCTGAATTTGTCTTGATATATTCTGCTAGGTGGATCTTAGTCTTAGTCTTCTTAGTCTTCTTGTTGAATCTCAAGATGCATATCTTAACATGCATGCAACTTGTCTCAAATAAAGAGATAAAAGTTCCACTGTACTATTATTCACTGGGGTGGGGGATAATATTTGGAAACCAATGTGCAACCATATGGATGGAATGGTTAGCATTCTTGAGATATTTTGACAGGCATGTCCCAAGGAGCCAGTCCTTAGATCCTTTGCATCAACACAGACACCATCCAATATGTAAGCTTGTCACTAATTTGTGTATCAACAGAAGTAACTCTTAGCCCAACTTGCAACAATTTCAATTAAATACAGCCTCCAGAAAGGAGTGTTTAGCTCTTCAAAGCAGTTTTGTTAAGTTACTACAGCAATGACTTGTTCAGTTTGACAATCATTCACAGTATTGCATGCTTCTCTGGGATGATGACAGATGAATTCATTTCAACAATTCATGGGATTTACTTGAGAGTTTCCATGGAGAGACAATTGGAATGGGATCATGGAGAATTCAACAGCTCTGCTAGCAAGTCCATCCAGCAAAGGCAGCCCAACAGGTTTAAGAGGACCTAAAAGAAAGAAGATGCCATGATAACCTAATTTGCAATCTCTACACATTACAAATCTGGCAGGAAAAAGTTAAGATGATGCAAACGAGTTTAATTGAGAATAATGTATTTATAACCTGTTCAATGCTGGTTTTTCTTTAAAGAAATGTAGGTTGCAAGTCAGCAGAATCCCAACCTTTCCAAATCCAGAGATTTTATTCAGAAATTTAAGTATGTTCTTTTATTTCTCCTACTGACATAAATGGCAAAACCTGTCTTAATGGCCAAAACTCACTTTTTTCATTGGCAATGTTATAAAACTGTAAGATGATGCCAAGAGTAATTGTCACCTGTTTATCAACTAAGGTGCATGAATCTGTAGAACAATTAATCTTAAATCACAATGAATTTAAATAAAAAACCTAAATAATTTGCTTTGTGTTTTGAGTGAACAATGTTGTGTGGGGAGGATTTTTTTTTTAAAAAAGAGAACTGTAGAGGGTAACTAATGCAAACGCCTAGAAGCAAGCAAAGTTATAACCAGAAGCCAACATGGGTTTGTCAAAAATAGATCATGCCAAACAAATCTTATTTTATTCTTTGACAAAGTGACTTAATTAGTGGACCAGTGAAATGTAGCAGACATAATATACTCAGATTTCAGTAAGGCATTTGACGTAGACTACAAACTATTTGTTGATAAGCTAACAAAATACCAACATGGATTTGTAACTGGCTGACAAACTTTGTTCAAAGTATAGTCCTTAATAGAACTACATCTACATCAGGGGCGTCAAACTCAATTTCACTGAGGGCCACATCAGGGTTGTGGTTGACCTCAGGGTGGGCGTGGTCAGGGTGCGTGGCCAACTCAACATCACTTGTGTTGGGGGGCAACTGTGTGGTCTGGGCGGGGCTGGGGGGATCCAGCCTGGTCTTCAAGCTCCCAGGGCACTGGGACCCCACAGCCCAGCCAGCCCTGCTATCCCAAGAGGGCGCCCTGCTGTGCTTATCTCCTCCTCAAAGCTGCTGCTGCTGTTTTTGCTCTCCTTGGCCATGATGTGTGTGGGAGGGCATAGTATGTGGGTGAGAGGGAGGCCCACTCTCTCTCCATATGAGGAAGCCTGGCTTTGTAACTAAAATATCCTCAGCAATAGGATGGGAGACCGCCAAGAGAGATCAAGATGAGGAGACAAGGGGATGGCAAAAGGGCAGCAGGGCTGCTGGTGGCCAAATGCTAAGACAGCACTTCCCTCAGACCCTCCCTCTCTCTCATTGTAATCCCCTCCCTCCCTTTTCTTCTTTTTCCTTGCCTCTTTATTCTCCTTTCTTTCTTCTTCCTTTCCTTCTTTTTCCTTTCTTATTCTCTTCCCCTCTTTCCTTCTTTTTTCTTTGTCTTTACTCTTTCCCTTTCTCCTTTCCTGTCCCTTCTTGGATGCTCAAATGCAAAAGAGGAAACATTTCTCAATGCCTCCTTGCCTTGTGATCAAATGCCACTTTTGCTAGTAGTTTGTGGCCACTTAAAAGACAGAGAACAAACCAGGCTCAGTTTATCCCGTGCCTGCATTTAGTGGGGGTGTCTACAGACAACAGTACAGCAAAATGGTCAAAATGGTGGCTGTGATAGTTAATCAGAGCTCCTCTGTTTTTTATGTGCAACAGCTTTAGCTTTCATGAACAGAGGTAGATTAATTGTTTTTCTATTAATACATAATCCTTAAAAGGGCTCTCCTGTAGGGAGCCTGCCTTGGTCTAATTCAGACTGAAAATATACCAAAGGAAAATATTTTCCCCCACTGGAAATGGCTATTTGCAACATAGAAGGAAGGGATACTTTCCTAAGAGCTCACAATTCAAGAATACTAATGTTAACTTGGATTGCCAACAAAGTTGTCTGTGACAAAACAGAAAAACAAAATAGCTTTCTCCTTTGAACTGGGGCATTTCCAACCGAATTGCCTCTCCCTCCCTCCCTGATTCCTTCCTTCCTTCCTTCCTTCCTTCCTTCCTTCCTTCCTTCCTTCCTTCCTTCCTTCCTTCCTTCCTTCCTTTTTTTTAAGCTGCCAGAGGCTCCAGGCAGAGGTGGCAACAGGCAACCAGCTGTGGGCAAAGGCTTCCCCTCCCCGTCATTGCCTCTACGTGGCTTAGCTCACCTCTCCCAGTGTTTTGTGTGTGTGTGTGTGTGTGTGTGTGTGTGTGTGAGAGAGAGAGAGAGAGAGAGAGAGAAAGAGAGTGCACATGAAGGAGTGTGTGTTTCTCTCACCCCTTGAAGCCCCACACCCTCAACAGAGACCTTCTGCGATGGCAGGCTGCAAACTAATGAAAGCTGTTTTTTTGGAGTACTTGTTTCTTTTTCTCAATGTGCTGCCAATTGCATCATGCCCTGCCCCCCTCAGTTCCCGCCCCCAGCTCCGTGGCAGGCTGCAAAAAGCATTCCTCTCCCGTTCTTTTCCTCCCGATGTCACAGCGTGGGGCTGCAGGAGGTGAGACCCCACACACGCGCGCACACACACAAACACATGTGCAGGTTCTGGGAGAGGTGAGCTGAGAGCCATGGAGCAGGAGGAAACGATAGGGGAAGTGGTCAAAATAGGAAACTTCTGTCCGGAGCCTCTGGCAGCTTAAAAAAAAAGACGTGTGGAGCAGTGGCTTCCCTTTCAGTCCACCCTACCCTCCGTTGCCTCCACACCGGGGTTGACTCTATGCCTGCCGAAAGGGCAGTTTTGCTTTCAAACACCCCCCCCCCATTCCAGAAACCGAAAACTGCTGCCGTTCACCTGCCGTGTCTCCCTGACAGCCCTTGCAAATTCCTATTGCATGCTGGCAGGCAGAATCCTAAAGCTCCCATTCTGTTTCCTCCATGCTCAGGAAGGAAACTGCCGGCTGCAGCTCTCTCACTCGGGGGTGGGGCGATCCCAGTGAAAGCGTGTCAGAGGCTGGAAGGGGGTGGGGTGAGGCCAGGTGGGGCGGGGTGAGGCAAATGAGCTGCAGCTGCTCCTGCGCACCACCAGCCTCTGAGCACTCACCATTTCCTGTGCGTGCACCGGGAGATTGCCCAGCTGGGTTGGGGTGGGCCAGGGATGGGGCAGCAGGGGCCGGTTTCTTGCCATTTCTGTGAGCAGCTCCAGGGGCCAAATTTGGACCCTTGGCGGGCCGTATCCGGCCCATGGGCCTTGTGTTAGACATGTCTGATCTACATGGAGGGAAATAAGAAGCGGGATACCCCAAGGTTCTGTTTTAGGCTGAATACTCTTCAATAGCTGGTTCATCTCCTCCAAGCTGACATCTGGGGAGGTATCTGGGGAAGCGTCCGGGGGAGTAATACAGGTTGAAATGGTAGAACTTTGAGGGAGAGTGACTATGCCATATTGGAATTCAATATAATGCAGACACAAGCAATAGAACATAGTCAAACCAGTGTCTTAAGACTTTAAAAGAACTGACTTCAACAAATTTAAAGAGAGGTTTCAAAGGATTCCATGGATGAAAATCTTAAAGAGGACTCAAGAGGCTTGGGAAACTGAAAAATGTGATTATAAAAGCCCAATCCACCACAATTCCATTGAAAAAGAAAAACAAGAAATCCAAAATGAAACCAGCATGGCTGCATAAAGGAATCTCTGATAAACTGAAAGACAAAAAGTACAAGTATAAAAAAATAAAAAGAGGGACAGACAATTAAGGCAGAATACTAGCATATAGCCCGAATCTGCAAAGATGAAGTCATTAAAGCTAAAGCTCAGATTGAACTAAGACTTGCAACAAATGTCAAAAATAATTTTTAAAAAGTTTATTTCAACATGTAAAAAACAAGAAAGAAGTCAAGGAAACAATCAGTCCACTAATGCGAGAAGATGGCAAAGAAGTGATGGGCAGCAGGGAGAAAGCAGATCTGTTTAAGAATTTGCATTCTTTGCATCTGTCTTCACACAAAAGGAAAAATAGCAAAAACAGAACTGCAAAAGACAGGCTAGGAATAAAGTTTAAAATAGGCAAGAAATGTAAGATAACACCTGTCCAGCTAGGCAAGTTCAAATTACTAGGAGCAGAGTTCTGAAGGAGCTGGTAGACATGATCTCAGAATCACTGAACCATATTTTTCAAAGATTCTAAATCACTGGGAAACTACCAGAGGACTGGAAAAGAGCTGATGTGATTCCCTTCTTCAAAACGGGGGGGGGGGGGAGGGATTGGATCCAGAAAACTACACATGAATCAGCCTGGCATCAATATCCTGAAAAAAATAATCAAACAACAGATCTGTGGACATCTAGAAGCAAGCAAAGTTATAACTAGAAGCCAACATGGATTTGTTAGAAACGCATCATGCCAAACAAATCTTATTTCATTCTTTGGCAAGTGACTAAATTAGTGGACCAGCAAAATATTGTGGACATAGTATACGTGGCTTTCAATAAGGCATTTGACAAAGTAGATCACAAGTTACTTCTTCGTAAGTTAGAAAAATATGGGATAGACAGTATCACCACCAAATGGATTCATAAGTGGCTGACAAACTGCACTCAATGTGTAGTCCTTAATGGAACTACAACTACATGGACAGAAATAAGCAGTGGGGAACCCCAAGGTTCTGTTTTAGGCCTAGTACCCTTCAATACTTCCATTAATGATTTAGATAAGGGAATAGAAACTCAACAAATTTACAGATGACACTAAACTAACAGGAATAGCCAACATCCCAGAACATAGGCTCAAGATCCAGACAGATCTTGACAAACTTGAACACTGGGCCCTATCTAACTGAATTAAATTCAACGTAGAGAAAAGTAAAGTTTTACACTTAGGCAAGAAAAATCAAATGTATAAGTACAGATTAGCTGAAACCTGGGTCAATAGCAGGAACTGTGAGAGGTATCTTAGAGTCCTAGTTTCATTTTTATCCAATCACTTAAATATGAGCCAACAGTGTGTGGCAGCAGCCAAAAAAGCCAATGCAATCCTAGGTTGCATTAACAGAGAGATAGACTCAAGATCACATGAAATATTAGTACCACTTTATAACACCTCAGTAAGATCACACTTAGAATATTGTATACAGTTTTGGTCACCATATTATATAAAAAAATGTTGAGACTCTGGAAAGAATGCAGAAAAGAACATCAAAGATGATTAGGGAGCTGGAGGCTAAAATATATGAAGACCAGGTTGCAGGAATTTTGTATGTCTAGTCTAGTGAAAAGAATGACTAGGAGTGATATGATAGCAATGTTCCAATATATGAGGGGCTGCCACAAAGAAGAAGGGCTCACCTATTTTTCAAAGCACCAGAAGATAAGAGAAGAAATGGATGGAAACTAAGCATCAGGTCAGTTTTCTTTGTATAAATGAAAAAGACATCTTTGAAAATGTAATTAGGTGGGAAAGAGAACACCATAAGCACCAAGCAATTTACATTGCTTACACTGTGACACAATGGGTATTATTAATCGGGTATCTTTTGAAAGTGTATCATGAGGTATGATTTTTTTTTTAAAAAAGAAATTACATTAACAGAGAGAAAAGTGTTACAATCGGGATGCAGACATGCCCTGAGTAGTAAGAGCATTATATACAATCAATGATAAAATGAATTGAATGAGGGTCAAATTGACAGATTTCTCTAATTTTTTCTACTTGACCTCCTGCTGACTGGCAATTACCAAATATGAATCGGGGTGTGCTGATAAGTATCGGATTTTCATACTTAGCTTTCTCAGCAGAAAATCTGAAACATCAAATAGATTACACTAATGTCCAGAAAATGAATATTTAGAACTCTCAAATGCTGAAAAGCATCAGTCCTAAACAGTTATGTAAAATAAATTCTTCTGAACTCAGTATTTTTTATTTCCTATTGCTAAATCACCCATCTCCCTCGATTAAACTCAATATTAAAACAATTTCCTTAATATTTATGTAGTCAGCACAGCTACATCTATATAAAGAAAAATCAGAATAACATTTCAGAACAGATCACTGAAGCTGAGGCTGTTTTATTGTCATGGAACGCAACATGAGCAGAAGAAAGCAGGGAAAAAATGACATGTATCCAAGAGGGAGACTCATTTTTGGGGAAAGGAAGCAACACAAGGTGGAATGAGTGTCTTCAAATCTTTTTAACCACACATAATATGGAGTTAGATGGATGGATCGGTTGCTATAATCATGGTACAATTGCTGTCAAACTGAACCTTGACCTTGACTAGTTTCTCTCCCCATCTTCATTAGCCACTTCCATACAAAAGGATATTGACTTGACTCTATTGAGAAAATGAGTACTGCCAATCAAAATAAAGATTTGAGTTCATTTATAATAAATAAATACCATGTAAATTTGGATTAGAATTTTTGAAGCCCAAACAGAGCAAATGGATGCAACCAGCTAAAAGAATCATGATATTATCTTTGCCTCTGCGTTCACTAGGAACAATTATTCTGGCCAAATTTACTGATCTGAATATGGCAGTGCCTGTTGTGATTCCTTGTCTGCCAGTGGATCCAGCAGCCAAATCCAAGGAATTGGATGAGGAGATGCCTGGGTTCACATTGGAGTCTGTGGAAAGCTCTGAGGAGCAAGAAGACCCAGAGCCAGATGTGGAGCCCGGCCCATCTACTCACGCTCAAGCAGAGACATAGCTGTTTTGGGAGCCAGAATTAAGCGATGAGGAGGAATAGCTGGGGACAGTCCTGGATGCACGGATGCGCAGAGAGGAGCAAGACAAAGTAGGGCAGTGGGGCAGCTCCATAAGCAAAGTAAGAGTCACTAAGAAGCTATGCCCTGGCTGGAATATAAAGAGGAGAGGTGTGGGAGGTGCTAGTTGCCATTCATGCTAGGGTGTTGTGCTTCTGTTGTTGGATTTCTTGCCTCAGGATTCTTGGACATTTAACTAGGTTTGTCGCATTTCTGTGTGTTTGAGTTGCTTGAACATTGAGCATTCCAGCTCAGAACTCAGAGACTGATTTTGTTTGTTTCAACAGCTAAAGGACTGGTTGGAGTTTGTTCCATAAAAGCTGTGTCAAAATAAAAGGAGTTTTTTTTCTTACAAAGTCCTGTCTTGTTCAATGAAAAGGGGTTTTCCTCATGAGTAAGCGATTGAGCAGTACTCGCGTAGGCTGGGACAGAACAGTTTGCCTTCAGCCCTTTACCCCCTACTACCATGGAGCAATTACGTGTGGAGAATGCCCAGCTCTCCCAACAACTGGCTTTCCTGGCAGGTCAAGTTGCTCAGCTTCAAGCTCCTGCTGCTCCACAACCCCATGAGAAGTGTCCAGTTGCAGTGCCTGATAAATTTGATGGCATTCCGGATATGTTTCCAACTTTTTGGGGACAATACCAATTCTGTATCAGCCTGAGCAGCGGACTTCCCCAGTGATTTGAGATAAAGGAGGGTTTATGACCAGCCTACTCTCCAGTGCTGTGGCCCATTGGGCCACACCCCTGCTGGTCCAGCCTAGTCTGTTGTTGGATAATTTTGGGGGGTTTTGTAACTACATGTGTCTTATGTACGAAGACCCCATTAAGATGCAGATCAGTACATGATGCCTAAAAGCTTTGAGGCAGGGCCGATGCCCTTCACAGGGATATATCAGTGAGTTTCAGTTGCTTAGCCAGGATTCAGCCTGGAATGAAGCTGCACTCATGGGCACTTTCCAGGATGGCTTGTTGGAGGAGCTGTTGGACAAGCTGGCCTGCCCCTCAAAAGCAACCTCATATGTTGGGAAATGCCCTGAGCCTGACCTAAAAGGCGTTATGGGTTGGGCTTCCCCCAACACTGAGTGACGTCCATCGGATGCTGCACTCGGATCCCAATGGCACTTGATACTGGTGGCATGCTCGATCCTCCCCGATAGGCCACAGGGGATTTCGGTACATGCCTTGGTTGATTCTGGGGCCACAACGAACTTTATGGATGCTGTGCTTTTGGCCAAATGGGCTGTTCCCCAATGTCCAGTGGAACCACCTCTGTTAGTGCAGACTATTGATGGCCGATTGCTCCTGTCTGGGCCAATTAAGGCTGCCATGCAACCATTGGGCATGGTCATCATCTCTCATGAGGAGGCCATTCAATTTTGCACAAACTCCGACCTGCATTTCCCCGTGGTCTTAGACTTGGTGTGACTTGACACACAACTCACAGATTTATTAGTCCCAGAACCTCATCACCTTCCTCAGTTTACAGTGTGTGGACCACACTCACCAAGTCTGCGCTGGCCAGGCGGTGAGTCCCTCAGGAGTTTCCTTGCCCCCCTGAACTGGCGACCTACGCAGATGTGTTCAGCGAGACTGAGGCAGATCAATTGCCTCCGCACAGACTATACGACTGCCCCATAGACTTGGTCCCTCATACATCTCTCCCAGTGGGGTGTTTGTATTCCATGTCTGACTCTGAGTTGGCCATGTTGTGGGACTGTCTGGACAAAAATCTGGCTCAGGGCTTTATCCAGCCCTCGTCTTCGCCGTTGTCCATGCCGGTGCTCTTTGTAAAAAAGAAGTCTGGGGAATTAAGGCTCTGTTGTTACTATCAAAAATTGAATGCCATTACAGAGCATAACCAATACCCTCTGCTCCTCATCCCCGAACTTCTGGAACAGCTCCAGGAGGCCAAAATTTTCATGAAACTGGACCTGAGAGGAGCCTACAACCTAGTTAGGATCCGGCTCAATGATGAATGGAAGAGTGTTTGGCACCCGGTATGACCACTTCAAGTATACAGTGATGCCATTCGGGGTGACCAACGCCCCGCAGTCTTCCAACACTTCATGAATGACATATTCCAGGACCTGTTAGATCAGTTTGTTGTGATCTATTTGGACAACATTCTGATCTATTCCCTTACACAGGAGAGGTATCACCAGCATCTCTGTCAGATCCTGCAATGGCTCTGAGATCATCATTTTTATGCCAAACTGGAGAAATGTCAATTCTATTAAATGACCGTTGATTTCGTAGGTTATCGCATTTCTCCTAAGGGCATCAGCACGGAGTAAAGCAAGGTCAAGTCCCTGCATAGTTGGCAATCCCCATGTAGAGTTAAGGATGCCCAGTTACTCCTTGGGTTCGCCAACTACTATAGATCTTTCATCTCTGGTTTTGCCTCCATGATCATACCTCTCAGCTTCTTCAGAAAAAGTCCTTGTTTCATTGGAGCACCCTGGAGCAACAACCTTTCCAGACTTTGAAGCAAGCCTTTATGAAGGAACCCATCCTGAACCAACCTGACCTGCATTGACCACTTGTCGTGGAAGTGGCTGCATTGGACATTGCCATTGGAGTGGTGGTACTCCAGGCTCACGCACACGGCGAAGCCCTCTTCTCTTATGCATACTATTCGCGTAAACTTAATCTGGCCAAGTGCAACTACATCATCTGGGAGAAGGAGCTACTGGCCATTAAGGTGGTATCTGAGGCCTGGAGGCATCATTTGGAAGGGGCCCAGCATCAAATTCTGGAAAGTTTGCAGACCACCCAGAAATTGAACCAACAACATATTTGGTGGTCTTTCTTCTTTGCTAGATCCAATTTCCGCGTTACATACATTCCAAGTGGTCGTAATCAAAGAGCGGATGCTCTTTCAAGGAAACCAGAATACCCCTGTACAGAGGACAAGCTTCTGCCCGGGATGGTTCTGCCCATAGAGTCATTCTCTGCGGTTTGGGAGCCAGTAGATTTACAGGCTCAGATTTGGGAGGCACAACAGCACAATGAGTGAGTGGCTCCATGAAGGGAGGAGTTGGGACCAGACTCCCCATGGACCATCATGGAGGGACTCCTGAAATATCACAACCAGCTCTATGTTCCGGGGAGCTGCTCAGAGGGCACATTCTCATGCAATGTCATGACAATCATGTGGTGGGGCATTTTGGCCTTTTCAAGATGCTGAACCTAGTCTCCTGTACATTCTGGTGGCCCTGAGTATGACATGACGTCCAGGCCTATCACATCTTGTGTATAGTGATGGCAAACCAAGTCAGCAATGGGAGCCCCACTGGGTCTGCTTCAACCCTTGCCATTGCCCGAGAGACCCTGGGGAACAGTGTCCATGGACTTTTTGATGGACTTTCCCCCATCTTCTGGGTTCACAATGGTGCTTGTGGTGGTGGACATGCTGACCAAGATGGTGCATTTCATTCCTTGCCATGGTTTGCCAACAGCCCATGCCACCACCCGCATATTCATCCAGCATATTTTCCGGCTGCACAGCCTACCTAATATGGTTGGTTTGGATAGGGGGGCTCAATTTACAGCCCGTTTCTGGAAAGGGCTGCTGAAGGCACTAGACGTACAAATCTGCCTGTCGGCGCACCATCCGCAAACAGATGGCAGGACCGAGACAGTGATTGGAATCCTGGAATAATATTTGCGCTGTTTCGTGAATCAGCAACAGGACAATTGGGCAGACTATATTGCAGTAGCCAAATTTGCTTTTAACAACTCACAGCACACCTCCAGGCATATGACACCATTCTTGGCCAATGTGAAGTATCATACGTTTTTCCCCTCACACAGCTCAACTTGGCAGTTCCTGCAGCTAACAAATATCTTGCCAAACTACAGGTTATCCATCAATTGGTGCGGTGGCAATTAAAGAAAGCCAAGGGAGATTACAGGAAAGTCGTCAAGAGATATGCCTGTGTTACCTGTGGGAGATCAGGTATGGCTGTCAACAAAGCACCTTCAGTCAGACCGGCCTGCCAAGAAATTGGATCACCAGTACCTAGGCCCTTTCCCTATCGAAGCCATCATTAACCTGGTCACTTATTATTTAACATTACCACATTCATTACAGATACATCTGGTCTTTCACCAGTCCCTCTTGGTCCCAGAAAGACCAGCTTGTTAACTCCGCCAACCAAACATCCCCCACCAGAACAGTGATGGAGATGGCACTCCCGAGTATGAGGTCACCAGTTTTTAGGACTCCCATTGGCTACAAGGCCGATTCCAGTATTTGATTGAGTGGAAGGGCTATGGACCGGAGTAGTTCACCTGGGAGGACGCAACCACTGTGCATGCTCCTACCCTGGTGATGGCGTTCCACGAACAGTTCCCTTCACAGCCACATCCAGCCTGTCAGACCTGGGGGAAGGGTCCTGTGATGACGGATAGTATTGTGATTCCTCGCCTGCCAGCGGATCCAGTAGCCAAATCCAAGGAATTGGAGGAGGAGGTGCCTGGGTTCACATTGGAGTCTGTGGAAAGCTCTGAGGAGCAAGAAGACCCAGAGCCAGATGCGGAGCCTGGCCCATCTACTCACGCTCAGGCAGAGACACAGCGGTTTTGGGGGCCAGAACTAAGTGATGAGGAAGAACAGCTGGGGCCATCCTGGATGCATGGATGTACAGAGAGAGCAAGACAATGGAGGGCAGTGGGGCAGCTCCATAGGCAAAGTAAGTCACTAAGAGGCCATGCCCTGGCTGGACTATAAAGAGGAGAGGTGTGGGAGGTGCAAGTTGCTGAAGATAACTGTTCATGCTAGGGCGTTGTGCTTCTGTTGTTGGATTTCTTGCCTCAGGATTTTTGGACATTTAACCACTTTTGTCGCATTTCTGTGTGTATGAGTGACTTGAACCTTCAGCATTCCAGCTCAGAACTAACTCAGAGACTGATTTTGTTTGTTTCAACAGCTAAAGGACTGGTTGGAGTTTGTTCCATAAAAGCTGTGTCAAAATAAAAGGAGTTTTTTTTCTTACAAAGTCCTGTCTTGTTCAATGAAAAGGGGTTTTCCTCATGAGTAAGCGATTGAGCAGTACTCGCGTAGGCTGGGACAGAACAGTTTGCCTTCAGCCCTTTACCCCCTACTACCATGGAGCAATTACATGTGGAGAATGCCCAGCTCTCCCAACAACTGGCTTTCCTGGCAGGTCAAGTTGCTCAGTTTCAAGCTCCTGCTTGAAGCAGTACTCAATCGCTGAGACAGAACAGTGCCATTTACAGAAATGAAGATATAATAATAATAATAATAGCAAAGTTGGAAGGGACCTTGGAGGTCATCTAGTCCAACCCCCTGCTCAGGCAGGAAACCCTATACCAGCGGTTCTCAACCTATGGGTCGCGACCCCATTTGGGGTCGAACGACCATTTTACGGGAGTCGCCAAACAACGCGATCCGCCATTTTTCCCCCTCAGGGGGCGCCGCCACGCATGTGCGCTGTGCATGGGGGTGCCGCCGCGCATGTGCGGCGCGTCCGTGTGACGGGGGGTGCCGTCACACAAAGGTTGAGAACCGCTGCCCTATACCATTTCGGACAAATGGCTGTCCAGTCTCTTCTTAAAAACTTCAAGTGTTAGAGCATTCACCACTTTTGGAGGCAGGTTGTTCCACTGGTTAATTGTTCTGTCAGGAAGTTTATCCTTAGTTCTAGGTTGCTTCTTTCCTTGCTTAGTTTCCACCCGTTTGCTTCTTGTCCTGCCTTCAGGCACCATGGAAAATAGCTTGACTCCCTCTTCTTTGTGGCAGCCCCTGAGATATTGGAACACTGCTATCATGTCCCCCCCCCCCGTCCTTCTCTTCATTAAACTAGACATACCCAATTCCAGCAACCATTCCTTATATGTTTTAGCCTCCAGTCCCCTGATCATCTTTGTTGCTCTTCTCTGTACTCTAGTTTCTAGAGTCTCAACAACTTTTTTACATTGTGATGACCAAAACTGGATGCAGTATTCCAAGTGTGGCCTTACCAAGGCATTGTAAAGTGGTATTAACACTTCACGTGATCTTGATTCTATGCCTCTGTTAATGCAGCCTAGCACTGTGTTGGCTTTTTTGGCAGCTGCAGCGTATTGCTGGCTCATATTTCAATGATTGTCCACTAGGCCTCCGAGGTCCCTCTCACAGTTACTACTATTGAGCAAGGTACCCCCATACTATACCTGTGCATTTGGTTTTTCTTGCCTAAATGTAGAATGCTTTTTTCACTATTGAATTTCATTTTGTTAGATAGTGCCTAGTGTTCAAGTCTGTCCAGATCCTTCTGTATCTTAAGCTTGTCTTCTGGAGTGTTGGTTATTCCTGTCAGCTTGGTGTCATCTGCATATTTGATGAGTTCCCCATCTATCCCCTCATCCAAATCGTTGATGAAGATGTTGAAGAGCACTGGGCCCAGAACAGAGCCCTGGGGCACCCCACTACACACTTCCCTCCATGTAGATGCGGTTTCATTGAGGATCACACACTGAGTACGGCTGGTCAGCCAGCTACGGATCCATCTGGTGATGATGCTGTCTAACATTTTTCTATCTTGTAAAATAGTAGGTTGTGATCTACTTTATCAAATGCTTTACTGAAGTCCAAGTAAATTATATCCACAGCATTCCTCTGATCCACTAATTTTATTTCAGACTGCCTCAGCCATGGCTGAATAATGCTGTGGGTTTGTCATAAAGTGTAGAAATGGGGTGACACTCCCCAATGGAATCTTAATGTGAAGGTCAGAAGTTATTCTAAAAAGAACTCTGGAATGTATTTGTGCCATTAGGTCTTGGCAGGAAATCCAAAGAAGTGAGTTGTGATTTCTTTTTCCTTATAAATGTGGCCCTGCTTGGCAGAAAGAACCAGCAAAGGCTGCATTAAATCAACATGTCTAATTCCTCTTAGCAGACTGCATCATTTCACAGGCCTTATTCACAGCAAACGGACAAGTCAAATGTCATCAGTACTGCCAGCTTTGATTGTCCTCATTGGTATACCTGCCACTGAGATTCTTCTGGTGGGCTCTGGGCCTTCTCTACTTTGTCAGAAACTTCCAAAGTTTTGAATTTTTTAGTGAAAGCTTGGTTTCTTGTGCATATTTGCATACACACCTAGGTGTGACTCACATCAGTACCATTAGTGTTTCACTCCTTTACATATGTGGAATCTGACAGGAGTCACTGGACCAAGAACAGGTTCCTTGAATTGCACTTAAAGAACCTCAATGACATAGAAGTAACCAGTTCTTTACTGCCAGCTCAATCAGTAACAAATATGATCAATTTGCTGCTTACCTGGAAAGGATCAGCTCTCATAAAGTTAGAGGAAATGGTCGTTCTCACAAAGGAAATGACCCACTAAGCCTGTGAATAAAGCCTACTGTGGCAAATTTTAAAAAAAGCCAAAACAACCTTGGACAAATAGGATAAATCAATCTGCCTCTATACATAGTCAAGGAGAGGCAAGGAGCTACTTGTAATGCATAAAACTTCCTCATTCATCTGAAAGGTCATCTTTTATGATACCCATGGAAGGGTAGTTGTTGAATGTCTGGAATCAAGCAGCTCAGAAGCTCAAATGGGGGAGTCATCAACTTAGAAAAATGACCATGTAAGTACCAGCAAATAATATGGAAGGCACCAGTGTAAAAGTTAATTTTTATCTCTGTGTTTGAAGAGGGAGATACCTGCAATCAGCAAGCAACATGCATATGAGTTGTCAAACAGATTGAGATCTATGAGACAAGGTTAGTTCCCATTACTTCAGTGTAGGAGAAAGATTAAAATGTATTCAATTAGAGGATTGAGTCTCCAGGATCAAACTCAATCCAGCCTATCACAACTCATATGTAGAAGGCTTTGTAGCACCTGATCACCCTTGTTGGAACTCCTGAGATATTTAGACTATATTGGACACAAATATGAGAGATGAAGCCTGTAGATGCTCTCTGGACCTCCCACAGATGTCCTAAAATACCTTTGTTAATAAACAGTGATTTCAGTTCCATGGTTGAAGGATGAGTTGCAATACTGAGGCCACGTTTGTACTACCCTGTTTGTTAACTGGGTAGTACAGTTTGGAAGTAAAGTGTATCTTTCCAATGCAGTCCTGAAAAACTCAAGGAGCTTGTGTGTGTTGATATGACTGTTACAAGAACTATCCAGAATGGGGGGGAGGAGAATTTTTGCCCACTATGAAGGCATCAGTAGCCAGAACCTCCATAGGCAATGGTGGGTAAAGGACAAACCTTTTGGAAGTTTGTATAAATGGGACCACTATAGCAGTGACCACTTGATTCTAGGGTAGACAGAAAGCAGGAGCCTTTCCATGCTTGAGTTCAGTTAGATATAGTATAGGTATATTAGGTGCATCTAAAATTGAGCCTAAAATGTGGCAGTGGTAGGTTTGATTGTGACTGTATGATTCTAGTGTTGATGTTTAGTGAATCTATGAAAATAGGGAACGTTTGGTAAAGAGGAAGGCCTTGACTTGGATAGAATGAAAATGACCCCAAGAAATTGTTTTACTAGAGTGGATGGTGACAATTTTTTAGTGTTAATGTCAAGTGGGTGCATTCATTCAACTGTTGACAAATGGACCAAGCAAATGGACCTGATCAAAATGGAAAGTGGCTGGGTCATGACTGATTTGAATACTGAAAAATACTGAACTTTTGCCCTAGTGTAACAAATTGGATGGGCAGGGACACAACTGCAAAGACAGAGCAGCTTTCAAACAACTGTATAAGACTGCAGAAAGCTATAGCTGGTTTAAAACCTTTTTAAAATGTCTTTCATATGTGTTGTTTCATGTGGAAACACTTCTTTTAACCAATTCAGACAACCAACTCTACTTCTGTTAGTAGGACCATACTTTTGGCACTGTATCCCAGCGATGTCTGAAAGGGACTTGTGAAGTAGCCAACAGTGATTCTCTAGGAATATGGAACAGCAGCAAGTGGAATGGGAAGACAAAAGCCATTGATATAGGATCTAAAGCAGCGGTTCTCAACCTGTGGGTCGTGACCCCATTTGGGGTCGAACGACCATTTCACGGGGGTCGCCAAACAACACGATCCGCCATTTTTTTTGTCAGCTGGCGCATGCGCAGTGCGTCCTTATGACCGGGGTCGCCAGAAAAAAAAGGTTGAGAACCACTGATCTAAAGCACTTAAGACCTCAGAAGCTTTTAACACCCGCTTTCAAAATCTGATGTTTAGGTTATCAGTTCTAGAAAGAACCTACTACCTCCGCCCCACCAAAAAAAAATGCAAATAAAGAGAAACAATGTCTGCCAAAAGGGAGAAATTTGCTCCAGTGTGGAAGAAGGCTTCAAAGCCATAAAGTCAAGTTTAAGCCAGAAACTCAGTAAGGTGACTCAATACTGCTGTAGAAATCACTAGTTTGGACAACACCAAAAAACACAGCATTGGTTGAAAAAAAATGGAGGGTATTGAGAGATATAATGCATGTAAGTCAATCCTTCTGTCAAATTTTCATATTTTCCGGGCTCTGCCATTCTGACGGGAGGGGGGAGGTTTCACTTTGTTGGGAGAGGGCTTACAGATGTATTTCATTTACTTTGTTCTCTCCATCTTTGATGTATCTCTTTGGGTGTGAAAAAGGGGAGGAATGTGCCAGGGGCCATCTGCCTTATCTCCGCTCCATTGTAAAGATGATGCAATACCTGGGAGCAGTCACTTATCACTCTGGTTCACATAACAACTTCACACCTGTGGATTGGCTGGAGACAAACTGGACAGCTGGGCACTGGGGAGGGATTTGAGAAGGGAAGTTTTAATGTAATGTTTTCTGTGGGAATTCTTTAGATCAGGGGTCCCCAACTCCCAGTCCGTTGACCGGTACTGGGCCATGGCATGCCAGCAACCAGTCCACACAAGCAAGCAAAGCCCCATCTGTGGGATGCAGGCAGCACACAAAACCACACACCCTGTGGTCCACGGAAAAACCTTTCTACGGAACCGGTCCCTGGTGCCCAAAAGGTTGGGGACCTCTACTTTAGATCTTGTCTTGCCTTCCTGCTTTCACTATTAGTTGAGCCAGGACCTTACACCTTACACCAAATCTCAAAGCCCTGGATGGTTCTGACTGGAACTCTGTGTGAGGGCCAAAACTTTGATTCAAAAACTCTCAGTGAAGAAACCTGGTCCACTTCTAGTCTGTACTCAAAAGGGATTTCACTGAGGAAGAGTTTATTTCTTCATTCACATTCATAAGCTCACAACAGCTGTATATTTACTATAGACGTCTGAGGTTAAAAAAAAAGTCAAAATGGGAAATCTCAATCCACAATTAAAGGGCAAGACTTCAATTGCAGAGTTATGGCTCTGATTTTGATTTTTTTTTTAACCCCTTTCCTGGAGATACCCCCAAAGTATTCTGAATTTTTGTTGACTTCCAGCAGAACAGAACTACTGTTTTACTTCTTAAAAAGCAAGAATTTGCTGAGAAACAAAAGGTACTACATAGCTATTTCCCTGTGCATGTTTGCCTTTTGTAAATTCTCATAGTTTTTAAATAATTTACATAACAAATTGTCAGTGAATATTACAATAAGTATATTGCATTGCATTTCATATTCAGGAAGATGTTTAGAACATTTTTTCATCTTCTCTTACAGTGCAAAAAATTAATCAGCATTTAATTTTAGATATCTCAAGGTCTTTGAAAAATCTTTCAGTTCTATAAAATACTAAAATCTAACTATTTTAGAAAAAGTCCAAGACTATCTGAAAATCCCTGCCATCTCTTTGCAAATGATGAAACAGTATGAGGCGCAAAAAGAAATGCCAACTAACATGAATGACATGCATTTGTGTACATATATGTATAAGGGACTCTATGCTGCTGGTACAAGCAAAGCAGATATTAGGCACAAGGATTTGCCTAATGTAAGAGTGTGTCTGAGTACACAAGTGTGTAAATTCTGCCACAGGTCTATTCTCACAAAGAGGCATTTTTTTCAGTACTAAGTGTACTACATGCTAACTCCTTATTTTCATACTTGGTTCTTAAGTTCTAGCCTTCTTTTTCTTTCAAAGTTTAACATGGCTCTCTGTTATCTGGATAATCCATAACCTCAGGTTTTCAAAGAAACTTCACAATCACAGCACAAGAGAGGACAACTGCTGGGTAAAAGCAGCAAGCGCAAAGGAAAAGCACAGAGTTGGATAGTTATTCATAATAGAGAGATTGAAGAAACAAAATTTTCTCCTCTGCTTTTATGCTTTTTAAATGAATTTGGGATGAGTAATAAGTTTGCCACTTCTGTTTTCTGACAAAAACACACACAGCGTTCTTTTAACAACCACAGTGATTTGTTTATCAAGCACAATAAAATTCATGATGGCCAGGTTCCATTCTGTTGTAAGTCACGGACTACCTGTATTTCTAAATAATGTTTGCTGCAAAACAGAAGGGGGCTACTACTTTCCTACAGATATCTGGGCTGGAAATCTGGAGCAAGACAGTGGAGTAAATGAGTTTAAAATAGCATTAATCTTTTAAGTAAGCTACCAAAGCAATATTACAAATATTGACAGAAAAGCTTGATATCAGATAGTCTAATATAAACTCAATAGGAGAAACTACCAATAGATTAAAAAAATGATGCTTGTATGTTACAGAACTATTTAGTTTTATGTCCATAACCACAAGACAGTCATTCTTTTTCAGAAAAAACAGATGCTTACTAGGGCTGCAATCAGTATTGTACATTGTGAATTCATTTCATTTATTCTCCAATGAAAACCCCATCCCAGAAGGAACACTGGTGAATCATATCCTGATCATACAGTAAAATTTTATACTTCTCTACTAAACACTGAGCAGAGAGCAGCAGCAAGCCTTCAAGACCGGGCTGCTTCAAGAACCTAGAAATACAACTGATGTCACAAAAGACATGCTGAAAGAGCTCATGAAGCTGAGAACTAGAGAGGGTGCTAGAAGAGAGAGGAAATCTAATGGGACTTGCCACCAGCAATTTAGGGCCACTTAAGTTACCATTTTTAATTTACAAGAAAATTTGGAAAAAGACTTTTCAATGGGGGAAGTCTATAAAACTCCTGGAAGATAAGCACTGCAGTGCCTCATGGAATGAAGAATTGGGTTGTAAAGGTTATGGGGACCTTAAAAAGAATGCTATAGGAGCAAGGTCATTCTGTCCTTCATTGGAAGCTCCATCTGCAACTATAGTGTTGCTCTTCAAATTACAAGTTATATAGATGTTTAGAGAGGGAAGGAGAGATGTAGCACCAGGGACTCAGTGCTGAAAGTGAGCACTGTTACACTTGGTTCAAGACCCACTTTTCTTTTGCAGGGCAGAAGAGGCTGTTCCCTCCAACAGCACATGTAAGCTGGCGTCTCTCCTTTTGGTCTTTTCCCAGTGCGAAAGGTTCTGGGATGCTGGATAGGAAGATCTAGATATTCCTTCTTATTACAGTTAATTGTTTCACTGAACTCAGTGAAGTTTTCTTATGATCTGCCATGTACAAGGTCTATCTTATTTATTTAAGATGCAGTGACATTCTAGATCAGTGGTTCTCAACCTGTGGGTCGGGATCCCATTTGGGGTCGAATGACCATTTCACGGGGGTCACCAAATAAGGCTGTCCGCCATCTTTTCTCCCTTTCCTTTGGCCACGCCCCTGGCACCTGGTGATGTATAAGTGGTTGGGGGTCACCACAACATGGGGAACTGTATTATGGGGTCGCGGCATTAGAAAGGTTGAGAACCACTGTTCTAGATTATTAATAATAATAAAAAAAGGCCTTATGCCTGTGGTTGTTAATCCCTGGAAGCAAAAATATATGAAAAACAGAAGTATTTCTGAGAAATAATCCACCCGTGCTTTGAAATACTAAATGGAAGGACAAACTCTCTGCTTGAAATACTTCTGAAAAATTTGGTAAGAGGATTCTATATGGTAATGCCTGAAGGATCTTACTTGGACCACATTTTTATGTGCTACATTCATGCAATTACTTACACTTGTGATTGAAGAATCCATTGTACAGACTGCCCTGAAATAGGGCATTTCCTCATGATTTGTTGGAAGAGGAAAATGAACTCTTAATAATGCAGCTTTAAAACAAAATGAACGCAGGCTTATCAGGGTTTTGGAATTGTCCACTGAGTGTTGGTATATTTTCTGTAAATGCTTATGTACTGGAAACTTTGAACAACAGAGAAAACAACATAACAAAAATCTGAAATAAACAATGAAAAACTATGAAAAAGTTATCAGGATTTATTTGTTTGTTTGAAAGATGCATGACTTTATAGGATTGTGCAGTGCCTAGCACTCAGTCTCCCAAAGTTGCAAGGTCTAAACCTCTGGGAGAGTAAATCTGAAGCGCTGCCAAACCATATTGTCTTAAACTACCTTTTAATCAGTTTTTAACAGAAGTTTGTTTGACAGCTTTGAAGCCTAATTGGCCATATCACTCTTGTCTCTCCCTTCATTTTAAAGTATATAGTCAGCAGAATAGCAGTTACATGGGCCTATGCTGGTCTCTTGTCTCCCCCCCCCCACTTCCTATTGCTGAAGTGGGGAACAGGTTGTACAATGGGGCCAAGATAGAGCTGGAATCCTGTTGAACCTTCAGGGATTTCAATCAAAGAGGCACCATCTCTGGGTGGCTATCTAACAATTCTAGCCTTGAAAAAGGTAGAGAGAGTCATGAGAGAACTGTTTGTACACATTAGAAATAAATCCATGGGCATTCGGTGTTCTAACAGGGGATCCTGAATTGGATTTGAATTTAAGGTATTTGAAAGACAGAATCCAAATTGAAATACCCATCTCCTCCTCTAACAACCGTGCATGCTTAAACACTACTGCTACTCTTCTGAAAAGAAAAAGAAAAGGCAATCAACTCCATACAGCAACAGTCCCCAACCTTTGCAGCTTGGCAGACTGGCTGGGGAGAGGAGAAGGGAACTGAACCACGCAAGTGGCAGGCTGGTGCACATGAGCACATGCAGCCCTTGTGTGAGTGGCAGGTCAATACACACAGATTGACTTACATGAGCAGCAGGCCAGTGCGCACATGCATGACTGCCCACCACTCATGCAAATTGTGCTGTGCGCATGCACACACGCTTCAGCCACTCGTGTGATCCCTTTCTGAATACAGCATTTCTTTTCTGCCATTTCTTTAGGACAAAAGCAACCTGATGTTTTGCACTGTTGTTTTAAATTGTTTTATTTAATAGCATCATTAAGCAAAACACAGGACAGAACATTCTATTTTCTATTTAATCACAGCTAGATGCAAATTTTATTGCAAAACTAGTCCTTTCCCCAGTTCGGCATATTGTTTTTGAAGTTTGCTCTATCTTTTTTTAATGACCTTCCATCCCATCTACACATATCACATTATTTTTCCAATATAATCAGTCAATATGGCACTTAGCCTACTTCTTACCCTCTTTTTAAATTATAGGCCAAAAAATATGAGGAATATGCAATTCAATAAGGAATGTTTCAGCCTTGTGGTATTGTCTTTCCCTGATCAGCAGAATGGAGAACTTGGTAAAATATTAACAATTATTATTAATTAAATAATGAAAAAATGTAATTTTTGCATAATACTGACCACTATTGGAATAATTAACTGTGTAACCCCCTTCCAGACAATTGAGATGGAAAAGAAGGCTAGTCTACACCCTCAAATAACGCCTGGGGTGAATGAGACACATTCAGATGTTTTAAAGTTTTCTGGCATGACTTTTTCTGGACTCAATTCAGAATAAAGTATTCATAAAAATGAACAGAAAATCTTTTGAAAACACTATTTAATATGATAGTATGATTAGCAATGGGAAGTTTCAAAGACTATTGCCCTGGTTTTGTTAAATCTATTTTCCTATATTTAGCTTTTTTTTTTGTATTATTTCACGTGCATATAAAGTTAACAGAATTTTGTCAAGGGATGAAAGGAGATGAAAGAAACTTACCCAGGTGGTATTTTGGGTAACAATTTGATATTTGGCCAGCACTACATAACCGCTTATTTCTTTGTCTTCTATTCAGCTCAGTGAACTTGCATTGTGTCTTCTTTCGCTTCTTCATTTTTTTAGGAGTCTCCATTCGGCCATCCTCAAAAGCAACACGTTTGCTTGACTTCTTGACTTCAGTGATCAAGCTGGAACACCTGCTTCTGCTCCCTCCATTCCTTTCATTATTATCAGCCATGCTCTGCTGAGCAGAGGGGGACCTCAAAGGACAATCATTTTTTTCTGGGCAGTGGATGTTGCAATTATCCACAGATTCTGAAGTACAGATGGCAAAGTTTTTATTAAACACTTGCTTTTTACCCACCGGATTAATTTTCCTCAAAAATATTCGACAATCCTTAAAAGTTTTCCCTCTCCATGTATCTTCATTACATTCATTAGGGGCATGTGCTTGTCCAATACTTTGCTGATTGCCATATGTGGATTTACTACTTGGCCTACAGTTTGAGACTGAGTTACACTTTGTGCTGAGGTCAGATAATTGTACATCTTGCTGAAGAAATGCATCTCTGATTTCATTTCCAGTTGCTGAAGTGATTCTGTAAGATTCCAACAAAGTTGTTGGTTGAGTTTCTACTGGGTCATTCTCAAGGCTTGTACATATTTTGTTAAGTTTCCTGCTTGCATTAGTCAAACATTGACTTTGGCAGAAAAATTGCAAGTTTTTCTTTTTTGATTTCCAGTCAGATGTTCCATGATTATACAGTTTTTTCACTTGTCGCCAACGATCATGTTGCAAGTTCTCAAATTTGGTTCTCAATTTAGCTAAGGTGAAGCTATGCTCCCTGCTTAAGACTTGAGATCTGACAATTTTATGTAAAAGCTGCAACTTTCCTGTTGATTTTGAAGGCGTAGACAGTGCAAATTTTTTAAAGTGCTTTCTCAAAGGACTAGTATTACAATCATATTGTCTTGTTCCCATTTTGAATTGCCTTGTACTAATTACTTCAAAAGGATTACGAGCATTTGCTTTTCTCACTAGTGATAGTGATTGTGTTTCTGTTGTTTGCATAAACCATGCACATAGGTCATCTATACTGCATTTTTTCTGGAACAGCATTCTTATAGGTGAATTTTCTAGTCCCAAAATGCAGGAGTCCAAAGGATTTGATACTTCAATGCTACTGTCTTGTTCAATATGGCATGCTCCATTATACGACCATTTCTCATATTCTTCTCCATTCACATGCAACCAAGTCTTAGTTATCTGGTCATATCTACTGTTTAGTTCTTTTAACAAAGAATCATTAGAAATAGAAGGATCCCACCATCTAAGGGAATTGGATGAAATTATGGGATTCAAAGTCATTTCACCAATGGATCTGAGTTTACTATTCTCAGAACTACTTTTAGCATCATCTGCCCTTGTACTTATTGAGGTATGCATGGGTGGCATTTTTGAATGCTTGATTTTGTGATCTTTACCATTTCTCAAGCAGAGTTTACATGGTTTATTCAAAAAGGCACGTTTACAAGAAAATGAGCTAGAAGATGCTGATGAATGTACAAAAGGCAATGATGGTCTTCTAAGAGAGTGTCTCAAATGAGTTTCAGACCTTTTTGAAGCAATAATAATCTTGGGTGAAAAATTCCCTGCTTCATTGCAAAGGCTTTTAAAATCATCTGTTTTATTGCATTGCTTAGCATCCTTCTTAGATGATTCATTTCTTTCTGACACAGCTTCTTGTTCTAAGGGAGGCAGGCAGCTGTTGATACACACTTTTCTTTCCTGAGATGAAATCTGATTAACAGTCACTGATATGCCAGATATTTTTACTTTTGCTGGCCTACCAGGTTTTCTAATTATATTTAAAGGCTTTTGGTTTCGTCTCATATTGCTGCAATGGGATGGCAGCACAGGGCTGCTTTCTAGTGGTCTAACATCCTCATAGTCAGATGTAGAGGTCTTTTCTGTTGTAGAATATTGCATATTTTTAGTTTTTGGCAAATTGTTCCTAGCATCTGAGCTCAGTATTATTTGATCAGGGTCACATACAACACTGCAGTAGCTGTGAGGTCCTGATACAGTTTTAACTATATTTAAGTTACCTTCTGAAACACACCTCTTAATCCTTCGAGACCTTCCAAAAACAACAGTTACTGTAATATTTTTGTAAATGTTCTCTTCCTCTAGGCATTCTGTGTTAGAGTTGGCATTTTTTGCAACACCAATGGAGTCCTTCCTATAACTACCATTACTCACATCAGTTTTTGGTTTGGGAGGTCGTCCAATCGGACGCTTAATTTGTTTTACAACCTGAGGACCAATTTTTTTGGGTCTCCCAGGTTTTCTTTTCAGAGAGGATCCACTGTTGTCTTGTTCCACAGGCTTAGGATTGGTTTCAGTGGCAACTATTGTAGGAAAACCAGTTTTCATTTTATTTTTATTTGTATTTTCATTATAGCTGCATTCATCAATAGAACCTTTTTCATCAGAATCCTTTGCCTCCAACTGTTTTGCCAACACCTTATTTGTTTTCTCCTGAAGAGAATAAAGATCTATGTTTAATTTGGATGAATCATTTACAGAGGTTAGTGTGTATTTGACTCCTTCACTGCTATTAATCTTAGAAAGGAACATAAGTTTTATAGGGCTAGTGTAATTCAATGTTGATGAATTATCCCCCAGATGCAAATTTCCTTGGGATTCCTCCTTATTTAAGGTCAACATGCTTGAATCTAAAATTGAGGGTTTCAAAAGTCTTTCATATTTTTCTTCACAAGATATATTTTCTATTTTTGGCACACAATAATTTTTGTTGCTATTTCTATCTGTTAAAAGACTTTGTGATAACACATATTGTCCCTTACTTCCAGTTTCATTCATGCTAATAAGGCCACTTTTAGATTTATTGTTGGCATCAGAATTTTGAAGGTCTTTTATTTTGCCCAATATTTTATAACCATTACACATGGGCTGTGTGGCCTTTTGAGCCATATTTATTGTATCTTCCAAACGCTTTACAACAACATGTAGATTGGTTCTCTGCATAATCTTATTTATATTTTCATTGCTACATGACTTAACTTGAAAATCTTTGAGAATTTTATCCCCTTCTATGCTAGCCACAGATTTTGATTTTATGTTTTTCCTTAATAAAAAATTGTTTGCTACATACAAAGAGCACCATCTAGGAGAGAAAATATTATGTTTGGTCCTCTCCAGGCCTCTATCATAATCTCCTTTCACACCAGCTGGTTCCACATGTAGTTCAATTCCACATTGTGTTTTAGCCAAAACCGTTTGAGTGGTTGTAGAGCTGTTTGCTGAAAATGTTATAAAATCAGAATTGGTTTGTGAGCTGAGAAGAGGTAGTTCTATTGTTTCCTCTTGACCTAGTGGCAAAAGCTTTGACTTAGTAGAAGAAAATGTCCCATCTTTATTTTCATAGCCTTGCAAATCAAGCTGTTTTAATGTAAGGTATTTGTCATTTTTTGTATATTTTTTAACTTTTCTCTGTGAATTTGACTTCTTTCTTAAGAAAGTTTCATCAAGGCTAGCCAACTCTCTTTTGATTTGCAAAGACTTTCGTCTAAATAGACATGAATTGGGAGAACTATGCATTGCAAACAAAGTTTCTTGTCGTTTACGAAATCTTGTTTGGATAATTTTATTTTCCACTTGCTTATCATGTTGATTCAGTAATTCTATAAAATTATAATCATTTGCCTTAGCATCATGTAAAAGAGATGTAATGAAGTTCCGTAATTTAGAATCGGTTTGTGTTCTTCCATCGCTCTTAGGTAATTTTGCCAATATTTCTGTATCAGTAGTTTCTATTGATTTCAACTTCTCATTGATTCGATAAATTAAATCCTGAAACGCATCAGCATTTTCAACCTTTTCAAGCTTATCAGAAATTGTGAGGCTATTTTCTTGATTCACACATACAATGCCTTCCTGCAGGTTATTGGGCAATTCTGCAATATATGTTTGATCTTTCTCCCTGTGTTCAGCGGGAAACAGTAAGGGAGGTTGGTTACAGTTTTTTCCAGATCTGTTATCTTCAGACAATTCCTTTGGATAATTGCACCCATCAGCTTCCACAGGAGACAATGGAGGTGGTGAAGGGCTGCGGCCTTGGCTACCTCTATTAATTTTTTGTCCTCTTGAAAAGAGGTATGTATACAACTCTGCCTGGGTAGAATGGACCTTACACAGTTGTAGTTGTTTGGGACAACACCCATGAGGATGGCAAAGTAGAGAATTTTCTTTGTTCATCACTGTGTTAACATACCCAGGAGCCATTGAGTGGTATGTCAATAAATTCTTACTTGGTCTTACATTTTGTGAACTGCATCTTTTCATCAGCATGTTGTCATCACAACTGAAGCCTGGAATATGAATCTCATCTTCCTCTCTCTCAGAATATTTAGGATAAGGCAGTTGACTACTGCAACCTGAATAACATGATTCTTGGATGAAAAATTTCAACATGGCTAAAGTCTGATGCCAATGATATGAGCATAAGGAAGCCAACACCTTGTTTAGAGTAGAATTTCCCGTTTCCAATTTAGTTGTTTCCTCTAGTTTTGCACCAGCAGCTGTACTTGAACTGAAAACATAAAGCAGATCGAAACAAAAAGTAAATTACAATTAAATATGGAATATATAAAACCTAATGAAAATATGGTATCATTCAAAGCTTATAAAAATGTTATACTTATAAAAATGGTACACTTCCACTCAATGCACTTTGTAAAAAAAAGTTAACAAAAAAGTTTAGCAGGATGTGTTTTTCCCATATAATCATTCAGTAGCATCCTGTTTACTATTTCAAGAGCAATTAAAGAAATAAAACTTTTTAAAATTCTACAAACTATATAAAAAGACATTATGGTTGTGATCCTATATTTTAATCATATGCAAATTATATTGAAATCAGCAAGGACTCAGATTGCTTCCATGTAAACTCCACTTTAAAATAAGAAATTCCACGTATCCTAAAAGTACATTTTGAGCTATACATGTACACAGCACAGAGATGACACTTAAGTGTCATATTTATGGAGGAGTCTGACAGTTTATTGAATAGCCCCTTATTTTTAATAATATTTAGGATTAGGGAGGAGTACATAGACAAACTGTCATTTTGAAGCTTTTCTATGAAAGGTCCAATGGTATAAAAACCCACTTCCTTTTTATGAATGTAATTAGTACATTAGTACAGAGGTCCCCAACCTTTTCAGCACCAGGGACTGGTTACATGGAGTTTTTTCCGTGGACTAGAGCGGTTGTGGTTTTATGTGCCACTTGCATCCCACAGATGGGGCTTTGCTTGTTTGTGCGGCCCAGTAGCTGGCATGCCACAGCCCAATACTGGTCCACGGACTGTGGGTTGGGGACCCCTGCATTGTATATTTAATTCTCTTACTACATTAATGAAAATTAAAATGTGCTTAACTTGATCTACCTATTTGCTTAAATTGATTGATTTCTTTTTAATTGAAGGTAAGCTATCTTCTCATAGAATCATTTCTTTTCAAGTTTTTATTTCCCTGTCTTTCTTTTCTTGTGTATAACTGGAATTTAACCCAAGTGGCCTTCCCAGGACCTTTAGGGACAAGGTTAACAAACTAATATATAATATATGGAGGGGGGGTTGTAAACCAAACTATACAAAGAACTTTATTTTGTTGATTATTATAGTGGCTTTCAGATGGCAGATATATTTTTATCTGTATATATTTTAGTTTACACAACTATATACACAAAGTGATTTATACACACACACAATGTGTATAAATGTGTCTCCATCTAGAAATAAATAAATGAAGTTAGATATAACTAAGAATTTACCTACAAGACCTACTGCTTGAAATATTTCAACTACAAAATATTTAAAATTGTTACTACTTACCAAGTCATTAATTCAAATTGAAAAGTTAACTGTTCACAACAAAAAGTAAATACTGATTTAAGGAGAAAAATTGCACAATGCAGCCTCAAATATTAATGTCTATTAATACTCTTAAATGTAGCAATATACAATTCTGTTTCAGAAAAGTAATGTATTTCAAACAGATCACCAAACTCTGAACATGACACACTATTTGTATTACAGTACTAATCTTCTAGATCTGGTAATTACAGCTCTAACTACATAAGATTCAAGGGGAGGGGAAGTATTGACCTAATATGCCTTATATATATACTTAAAGTAAAAGTATTTCAAATACAATTCTGTTTCAGAAATTATGTATTTCAAACAGACACCAAACTCTGAACATGACACACTACAGTATTAAGTACTAATCTTCAGATCTGGTAATTACAGCTCTAATATATAAATATATATATATGAATATATATATATATATATATATATATATATCTATATATATATATATATATATATATATATATATATATATATATATATACACACACACACACACACACACACACACACACACACACACATACATATATATATATATAAAATACAAGTATCACCTTCCTCTCAGAAGTTGCACAGCATAGTTCTAATCTATAGAATAACTTCACCCACAGCTTTCCCAGCAATAAAGTAAAATCGACTCCAAAATTACAACTATGATAGTAACATATCAGGGTTTCTGGCTAAATAGTTGAAGAAATGACTGCTTTGATTCCTGCCTTTCAGAAGAAACCAATTAATAGAATGCAACAGCAATACCATGTCTCTGGAAATCTGTGTAAAATCATATTACCCATTAGGTTGAGTCACTGCTAATCTGAGATTCAAAGGCATTTAGATGGCTGAATGATGTGATCCTTCAAAGGGTGACTTTGTCTACAAAGTATGGAAGTTTCTTTGCATGGAAGCACTGACCATAAAGAGTCCTGCAAAGCAGGGCTGATGAAACTATTTAGTAAATACACTGTAGGCAAAAATGATACATCTTGCTCTTAACTCTGCATGTATAACTGTATTTATGAATAACCCTGTTCACACAGTATGCAAGCATTTAATATGGAAAGTGATCTTTATATCTCTTCAATAACTCGAGATCTGTCCCTTCACAATCTTTATTAAGTTTTACTTGCTGATCCTCAGTGCACACATTTAGCAGACATGCATATACTATAGTATATATGTACCATCAGTTCAAACTTTGTAATCTTTTCTTCTCCTGTATGATAATAGAAAATTGTAAAGTTATTAAATAGAATGTGTTTATTAATATATTTTCTAGCGTCAGTCACACAATTCTGAAGTCCTAGAAACTGAGTCTCAATTGAACTATGCAGTTTGCAAATGAAAATTGACAAACATAATTTAATTATAATGCTACAATTCAATTCCTTAAAATTCCTAACAAATCAAGGGCACAATTATTAAGTCTTATTGCACAAAGAAATGTATGGATGTGCAAAAGAGCAGCACTTTATCTATTAAGTATCTTTCCTGGCGTCCAATGTGCCTGCTTTATGTTTCAGTTTGCACTGCCATTTTACCAATAAAATTATGCCCAGAGAGTAAACCAAGTAAGCCAACATGAAGCATTTTTCTTTTAGTGAATGACCAATCAATCACACATCAGTGTTGTAAATTTATGTGCAAAAGCATTGAAGTGCTTTACTAAAAATTACAACATAGAAACACATTAACAAATTCATACAATCAGATCTGGAAATATAACAACACAAAGAGGAAACAGAATTACAGTACATGTACAACACAAGACAAATACATGGAATTCATTAGAAAAGATTGTAATAAATAATTCATGAATTATAGTGCAATTGATTTATGCATAAATAGAACTAATTGCCTAGATATCAGTTATTAACAAAATCTGTCAAAAATCAAGGCAGCCACAGAGTTTTACTAAATTACTGCAACAATGGAAATACTGCAATTTAAAACAAAAACAAAACACAAATACAGGTATTTGTACTGTAAACAACTAAAAAAAATCAGTCTCACTAAAGTTATTATACAATTTAATTTAATATAAAATAGTCATTAGCTACCAGAAATGGTTTAAACAATTTACTGAGCAGTTCTAAAAACAGAGGCACTGTTTTTTTCTTTTTTAATATAAAATACTTGAGAAACATTCAAATAAGTAGAAAGCAAGAAAGCCTGCTTTCACCTTCATTTAAAAGTCTACTGAAATATGAATTTTCAGAAACTTGTTGATTTCTAAGTAGCGACTGGTAACTGAATTTGAAAAGTACTTTAAAATTATAATTTAAATAGCCTTCAGAATGGATACACTGGAGTGGATGAGGGGGAGTTTATGTATTTCCCTGCCTTTTGTCAGTTTTATAATCAAAGGTTCAGCCTATTCATTAGAAATAATTAACATTTCTTTTTAAAACTTACAGGTTGAACATTATCTACAAACTATCAAAAAATATTTTAATATACTATTTCTGGCCAAAAATAAATACAAGTACGAAAATGCTGAAAATTAATTATAATATTACATACAAAACTACCACTGTTAAAGTCAATAGCAAAATGATCCCTGATTTTATGAATCCTGTTACTTTTTGGTCAGGCCACCATTTAAATGATATTAAAAGAGTACTGCAATTTGTCTTTGATATAGACATGAATTTAATATTGTCTAAAACATTTAAAAAACAGGCTGGGAACAAACAAGTCCCACTCTTGAATGGGTGTATTCTTCCTCCTTTCCTGCTCATCCTATCCTTATCTCATAACCTTCAGGAATAAGCCTGGGGGACAGTAAAGAGTTGTAACAGGAGGTTGGATGTAAAAGCTTTGTGTCCCAAGTGCCTATATAAGCAATGAATCATAGGTCCTAGCAGTCCTCCAAATAAACCTGAAATCTTATTTTCTATTGGGGAAATATATTATTAATGAATAATCTTAATCCTGATGAACATATGGCTTAGTTCTTAGATGACTTGACAAATGTTAATCTCATCTGTGGTATGACTTTTAATTTTTGAGCTTGTTTCCCATGCAGTTGAGCTAAAGAAAATTCAGCACAGATAATCTAAATTCTCAATGAACTGATTACATGGTTGTGTTGCTTTTATTCTGTTAAGTAACCCCAATTATTAGGGGTCAAATCCCTTCCTAGTTTATTTTGAAATTACCAAGTTGAATGTGAATATACTGTAGATGGTACAATTCACAGAATTTAAAGAATGAACTCTTATATTAAGTGTAAGTTTAACATATTTAGTCATCCATATATGGGAAAAAGAACACTTTTGGAAATATTAATCTTTCCCATAAAAATCTAGTTTTTTCAATGAAAAATTGATGTCTTCATTCATATACAGAAATGGTAGGAAAGGACAAAGTTATGTAATATATAAAATTAAATGAGTATGATCCTTCTGGTAAGCAATTGCTTACACAATGAAATTGCTGTAGAGCTCCACAGAAATTTATTCTTCCCTTTGCTCCCTAACTAAAGATGCACTGAGGCATGTGATTAATCGATCAATTAATCAATCAGTCAGTAACTGCAATTTTTTGAATTTCCTACCACCCTGATAGATATTTGATAAAGATAACACAAATGTCAGAACTTATATAATTTTAGTAAGAAGTGCAATTGCCTAGGAATAAAAGAAAATCATGCAAATCTTTTAATCCCTTTGAAGCTCAGAGTCTGTAAGTACATTTCTAAGGAGAGCACATTTCTTTCTGTACCCTACTGGATTTTCTCTGTGAGAAGGATCATTCCTGATTATGAGTTATCTGAAGATCATTCAAAAACTGTAATATAAATAACTGTCCTCTGAGGTTTTATATACATGTACGTGTGTGTGTGTGTGTGTGTGTGTGTGTATATTCATTCCAGTACTGAAAGTTCAAAACAGTTGTTACTGTTTTTTAAAACGGTAATTCTATTAAGACCCTGAACTGCAAGATTTGGTTATTAGCAAAATGATGATGTATCGGCCCACCAAAATGAAAACCTGATATTCATTTTGATAAACAGAAAAAGGTTTGAAATGTCACAGCAGCAAAAACGTTACTGTTATCGTGAGGTTTTTCAGTAGGAGTGTTAACCAATCCTTAAAATAAATGTAAGTAGTCATAAAACCAACTACCAGCACACTTAAATCAATATAACCATTTTCAAGCTCATTCTGTGCACATTATGAAACATGCTCTACTATGCATTCCAACTTTCCTCTTCAACCTTTATAAGTTAGCTTATTTTCCATACTAAAGGAAAACCAGTTTATGTATGCCTTTAGTATTCCATCTCATTTAATAGTTATTCTATAGCTACAACTAAATTAGTCAGTTTTCACAAGCATATATTTTGTAAACACCAATTTCTTGCTAAACCAACAATAACATTTTAATAACCCAGTTTTGTTGCTAACACACTTTTAAAAATGAAATATTTACTTTATATCAATGTTAGGTTCTAATGTACTTTCTTTTCCATTGTCTGGTTTTAACTAATACTTCATATCAGTTTCCATAGTAAGAAACTAGAACTGTCCTCTTCCCTTGATTTGCTTATTTTCAGTTCTGAGCAACTACTGAAAATATTTTGAGGATAAATGCCCTAAAAGCATAAATCATGTATTTCCTTAATATGATGGATTACTGAATGGCTAGGGTCAATCTTCATCATTAAAAAGTAGTATTTCACATGACAAATAAATGTTCCCAACATTTTATGCTGACAACTAAATAAAACCTGAATTCTTTTCACTTATTTGTACAAGGATTATATTAAATACAAACTATCACAATTGTGATCAATTCTATCATATTGTCCACAGTGAAAACCCTGAATAAAATTGTTCTTCAAAAAGGCATGTATGTGGTTTCTGAACTGCAAAATTTCATTTCTTCTAAGTGAACATTTGTTTCTCCCGCATATATGCTTACACCTGCGCACACACGCGCATGCGTGTGCACACACACACACACACATACACACACACACACACACACACACACACACAAATACAGATAATTAAACTACATAGGCTTGCTGCTGTTTTTGCAGGTGCCAGTCCCTGAATCTGTGATATTAAACAGCCCAGTGTCTGGTAATCGGAGCTTCTTCTTCGGAGGTGTCTTCAGAGTTCCAGATCTCTCTTTAACTTTGTATTCTAAAGTGCTGTGAGGTACCCCATAGATCCCTTGTGCTTTGGAAACACTCATTTTCCCGCTCATTACCATTGCAATAGCTTCCTCCATTATTTCATGATCATATTGCCGGTAGCGACCACGTTTTTTCCTTGGTTGTTTATTATCCTTACGGTCTAAGCCGTCTTCTGTGGATTCAGAAGTGCCATCAACAATGCCATTCTTAGTATTAAGACACAAAGGAGAGAGGTCCCCATGCAGAAAATAGGTGTCCAGACTTGAAGGAGTTACAGATGCAGAACATTCCACTTTGCTCTGTTTGGGGAATATGGTTTTCAGTTTTTGAAGGGCTGATCCTTCTAAGACTGATGAGGTTTTGGAAACATGGTATATGACATCCAGAAGTCCAGCATTCTCATGCTGTTTAGGAACAGCACTGATCCTCAGCTGAGGAATTTTTAATTGCACAGCTGGAGCTGACATTTCATACTGTACACTTTCATTTTTTTCTTTAAACTGAGAGACCATTCTTTGTAAAGTTAACTGGTGGAGGTAATTGGAAGCTGTTGGGAATCTTAATTCTGAGGTTTCAAGTAGACTAAGTTTATTTTTTTCTATGCACTCTGCTTGAGCTTTTGCCCACAAGGCTACTTTTTGCAGCACGGCACAAGGCTCTGGACTGTCCTTGTAAGAACAGGTGTCCTTGAAATCTTGAGTTTTGTTTTTAAAGAGCGCAGGGTTTCCTGCTGGTAAGGCTTCTAAGTGGAGAAGTAAAGTTTTTTGAGGTATGCCATAAAGGATGCCTGCTTTATTAATGTCCAGTGCTCCGGACTGAACGTCTTTCAAGGCTTTTGAGAGCAAACCATCTGCAAACTCAGCACTTCTTTCCACAAAGTCCTCTCTGTTTCTGTGGAGTCTCCTGGATGGATGGAATGAAACGATGGTGAACTGATGCATGAGAGACTCTCACACAGCTATGGAAGGGAAGGGTCCACTCCTTTATTACACTCCTTGCTTAGGTAACATCACTGCTTCTGACACTTTTAAGGCCTTGAGTTGTGGTAGCTATTGATTACCATAGCAAAAGTTAGAGTTCTGGTAGGACCATGTGAGAAAATGATAGCCCAGCTTCTAGAGCAGCCCTTCCAAGAACTTTAAATCCTAGCTCAGGATTTGGTAACTTTGTCATCTGTTTTCAATTCCCTTTTGACAGATGCTCGCAGAGTAACACTTAAAACTTCTCTTTTCACAATCTAACATCCATTGAATGTCCCCATCCTAAAGGAGTTTTGTTAGTAGAAACGTGACGTTACCGCTAAACAAGTAATAAAAGAGTCAACCCCCTTATAGAAACGTTGTTTATAACTATTAAAAAGAACCTTAACACATCCAGGTTTTTTTTAAAAAAAATGCAATTAAAAGTCCTAAATACTATTTCTAATTTCTAGTAAAGTTAGAAGTGTGTGTGACTAGTAGGGGAATGGAAAATAGAAAAATATGCAATGCAAGCAGTTTTTCTGGGGTTTTCCCCCCAAAGGAATAATTCTATTACACAAATGATAAGTGACTGTTTTGACTGGAAAGATGCCAGAATTATAACATGTTACTTCAATGTAATTTCAGTAAATATTTATTACAGCAGCACATTAATCATTCATAAATGGTATCTCAGTAGCATGACATCACATACCATAGTAAAATAAAAATGCAAGAGCATTCTATTTTGGGGGCACTAAAATTATAGTTGGCTTTAATTTTTTTTCTAACATCCACAATCTATTAAAATGTAAAATATTTTTCTTTTTCCAATGGGAAAGGTTTAAACTCATATCAAATAGATTTAATTCGATTACTTAATTTCCTAATTGCATTATGTACATAAGCATTTTATTTTATTTTTAGGAACATGAACTAAAGTTTGGTGATTGTTCTGATAACTTTTCTTTAACAGAAAAAAGTGAAAAACATAAAATGAATTAAATGAATTATACACAAACATACAGTTATGAGTGAAACCCTGGCATAAGCAAAGAAGAGTGTGTCAACATACATTTTATAAAAGTCAATTCCAAAATAAATCTTCACAGTTAAGTCTTACTTCCACCTACTCCCTTTAAAATAAAGCAGAGTAATGCTTAATATGCTTACCCAGATAATGAATTTTCAGAACACGATCCATCATACTGTGATTGTTCCAAGTTTGTTTTCTTCGTAGACAGATCTAGTACTCCATCCCCTATTAACAAAAATGGGGCATATAAAAATAAAAAACATATTCATACTATTATCAATAACAAAATGATAAAGGGCAACTACAAAGACACTCTTATGCTATACATCAATTTCTGTTATTAATCTTTATGTCTTGTGCTATGCAACTCAAGGATGCTGCCAGTACTATTACTGCAAACACCCATTACTTTTTTTTTAAAATTTCAGTTGGTCTCTGAAGCCTGCGAATGTTGCCCTTTTGACTTTTTTATATTTGCTAGTAGCAGGACAGCACTTAAAAACTAAGTAGATCAAGGCTATCAGCAGAATGACATTGTGGAGTCTGAATTAGATTAGTATTGTGCTATGTCTCAACAGTTCCCTGTATTTAAAAACTTCTGGATAGTAAAATCAATTCCACGATTTAAAAATTAGAAAGATTTAAAAATTGTACTTGTGGGAATATTCCAACAGGGGAATATTTTAAAATGTAATGCTCAGCTAATGTGGAATGATGTATTATCAAAAAGAAGCACCGAGAGATATATCCGTAATTAGATACCTTTCACAACCAGCATTACACAGTGGAAACTCAGAGATTAAACAACAAGGACAAAATGAAAAATGGCTCTTTACTACCATGGGACCTATTATCCAATGGTGCAGAGTCCCTTTTACAAAAAAAATCCCATAGCTCAGAATTTTATATTATTTTTTATTTTTCAAAATGACTCTTTGGTGATGAAAATGATGCCTTAATTTCAAGAAGATTTATTTAAACAGAAAAGAAAAAAAATCTCACTAAAATGTCAGGTATTCATAATGAATTAGAATCTTGTATTAAGTCACAGTTTAATAAGTTTCCATTATTGTTAATTCCTGGTATTACCCAAAGAAAACTCAAGGAAAAAGTTCTATTCTATTTTTTACAATAATTATAATAACATATAATCAATTTTGCAATCTAGCAGAAATAAGGATTTTTTTCTGCAAAAGATTTCACTTTCTTCTCCTTTGATGGAAATGAATATTGATTGTGAAGAGCACTTTGTTTCTATGTTTCCTCTTCTTTTCTGACAACTAGAAATCAGAATGAAAATTTAATAGTGTATTCATGTGTGTGTATGGTCCAAAACAATTTAACATTATAATCCTCTAAGCCATTCTTAGCATAATTTCAGTTAAATAAGATGTACAATTTAAATAACTCCCAGTCTAATATATCTTATTAAATCACATTATTAGTATTAGCTGATGGTTTTCTACAACTTATTTTACATATGATTAGGCAATAAAGCCTAATTTGATTATGAGTCTTACCTTTCATCATTTTAGTTAAAAAATAACTAAAATAGGATTCAAACTCAACTACTATAAATGATGTACCCTATGTAAGATGTTTGGATTCAAGGGGAGTTCTGGGTTGTACAACTTGCCTTCTTCCTCAGCTTTTTCCATATATTACCTACTGAATATATTCATCCTTTTTAGCTACATTAAGATGTAAAGTTGCATATTTTTCTGCATGCTTTCCTATATTTAGAGAATGCATGTATTTTTATTTATAATATGTATTTTTACCTTTCTTTCAAATATATTGCTAAAAAAATTAACAGAAAAAAATTCAAATGCAGCAGGAAATTGCAAATACAAACTGCTAAAATTGTGATGATAAGTTTAGAATTTGGGCAGGCACAAATGGAAACAGTTCAATTAAAAGGTATTCTAGTCTTAGGTGTGAAATTTATTAAAAGATTAGAACAGTACTAATTTGAACTCAAATACTATTAGTGATCCAAAAAATTAACCCTGCATTAATAAAAAGTGCAGGATTTTTAAAGGAAGTGTATTAAGATTGGTAGACCTCAAAAACCTTGTCTATTTGATGATAACACCAATAGTGGCACATACAGCAGTTCCAAAACAATAAAGGCATATATGCCTTTACTTTCCAGTCTACTTTAAGATTAAATGAAAACAAGGTGTTTGTACATTTTCATAATTGCAAATCTGATACTTTTTTTTATTCTCATATAAATGAATTGAACAGCATTTAGAGAAAATGTATCCCCTCCTAAAAGCAGATCAACAAAGGAAGTACCAACATGTAAAAGAGCCATATTTAGGCTGTCACCTTACATTCCAAAAAACTCAATCTCTACAGACCTAAAGTGTGCCAAATGTCAAATTGCCCATCTGAGGTACCAAAAGGAGGAAGATGAGCAACAGCTTCTTTCGATGACCAGCAGATGAGAAGACTGCAGTTTGCTGGAATGTTTGTTCTGCTGGTCCTTACTTTAAATAATTCTTGATAAGATTACAAATAAGATAAGGTGTTAGGTGCTCAGGCAGGAAATCTTATTTGCAACAATACAAATCTACAGACATCAGCAAGATGGAGTAGTTTGATTGGAATACACTTTTTAAGACAAAGCTGACTCATAAGAACAAGGTGGAATGGTCATTTCTGCTGATAGTCAGGGTGCACTAAAAAACTCTGTAATTTTATTCCAAAGTATTTAAAAGAAAAAAAAAACTAGCAGTGTTAAGTGAGTAAACAGATTAATTACATGAAATTCTATAACATTTCATAAAACCATTTAAACAAAAAATTCTATTTTAAATAGTTTTTGTATGTGGAAAGGAAATGTATACATAAAAAGAAGTTTTCTAGCTATCCATGAGGTGCAAGTAATCTGCTTTAATAAGCAAAGATAGTGTGTATCATCTGACAATGTTTTCAAAATATACTTGAGGAACAAGTTGTTGTAGCCTCTATCAAATGCGCTCTGTTCATGTTCAATCTGTCAATGCTTTCAGCTCACAAGAGACTTATGTGGAATTAATGGTGGCTACAATATCACAGAAGTCTTATTTTAGCAGATATATGGATATCAAACAATGAATCCCAAACGATTTGAAACTGCATGCTGTCAGTTCCATATTTGATTCAAATATGAGCTATCTTGTCAGAAAATATCAGCATCCCATATATTATCAGTAAAACTTAATTTAGTAGCTAAAGTCCTATGCCCAAGAACTTTGTGTGTCGTGAATTCAAATGATGATGGACTACATTAAGATTGAGCAAAGACGGACTTCCTGTTCCAGCAAGCAGTGCTATCAGCTGAGAGATTCGGGATGCTGAGCTCTTCAGCTGAGTTTCTTCCTGTTTGGGGACCCTAAATGGGCCAGAAGCCGCCCCGGAGAGATGGCAATGAAGGAAGGTAGTCCCAGGGACCTAGGAGAGACGGTGGTCTCCCCAATCAGTCCAGGAGAAGCCTCCCAGAAACCAAGAGGAGAAAGGCTAGCTAACTCCATTGTCTAGCCCCAGCTGCAAGCAAACGGAAGTCAAGAAGCTCTACTTAAGCTGATTGTAAACAGTGTGTTTGAAGCTGGGTAAGAACTAATTTTCTCTATCCTACTTATTTTCCTGAAAAAAAGAATTGCCAAGAAGCAAAAATACCTCCGAGAGTGAAAAAAGGAAGGGATTTCCCCCTCCCTTTTTGGCTATTGGAAGCAGCGAATCTAACTCTTTAAAGAAGAAAAAGATTAGAAAGAAGTGAAAAATGATCCAGCGCTGACACCTACTAGTGGATGAGGACTATAAAAATTATAAAACTTCTGTCTGTGGCCTTCAAAGTCTCAGTAAACACAGCTGCTTAGATAAAGTGATATTTACAGAAACAATGGATGTTTTACAAGAGGAAATATATGATACGCTGCAATCCATTCAAAGGACAATGATCTCAAACCACAAAGAAATACAAAATAACTTTGAAAGTATAAATCAACTTATTTCCAATTTAATTTCACTTCAAAAAAATCCTCAGGAGAACACAGCAGAGATGATTGAATATAAATTAGAGGAAAAAGACTTAAAGATGGACTTTCACAAAATAAAAGAGTATGATTTAATTCAAGTGGAAGAAAAGACAACTTACATTTTAACATCATCTAATGGAAAGAAGAGGGCAAATGCTCAGGACAGAGACATTGATTTACTTTCTACATCTACAGTGACACTTACGATCGTATGGGAAAACCTTTGGATTCAGCAAAGTACATTGATTAAGATTCTGGGCAAAGAAAAAAGATTTAAGATGGAAACCAAGAAAATAGATGATGGGACATATCAGAGAGAATACTTAAAAAAGAAACATGTGTTTGAATATGGTTAAAGAAATAGAAAAAATTGAAACACACCACTCTAAGAGGGATGAAATGTTTTAGATACTTAAATGTGACTGAATTCAAGAAAAGTATATGTGTGTGTGTGCGTATATGTGTGTGTGTGTGTGTGTGTGTATATATATGCTTTGTACTGCTTTGAATAGAGTTAAGGGATTAGATGACTAGATCTATTGAATAGAATGTCTAAAGATTAAATATATTCTTAACTATGATTAAAAAGAATAAGAAATTTGAGAAAATAAACACTATTAATCTAGGAGGGATATATATTCTAAGTACTATGTTATTTCTTATGTTCCGTTATTATTGCTCTCTTCTCTTCTTTTTTATTTTTTATTTCTTTTTCATTTTTTTTTTCATTTTACTCTTATATCCATTACTTAAGAAACGTAAAAATGTGAGATGGCTTATATGGAAAAAATAGAATTAAGTCTGTCAATGTAAATGTAACTAATCGTTGAGAAAACCTTTACCAGTAAGAATATTTAGAATTTGGCAGGAGAAATAAACTAAAATAAGGATTGTAACAGGATCGATGATAAGGCACAAATGACTGAAAAGAAATGTACCGTATATGCCGGCGTATAAGACGACTTCTGGAAGCGCTAAACTTGGCGCCAAAGATGGGGGTCGTCTTATACGCCGAGTCGTCTTATACGCCGGAAATACTGGTAGTTTCCGGCGTATAAGACGACGTTCTAAGAATGCAGCTCGGCGATAAAGACGGGGGTCGTCTTATACGCCGGGTCGCCTAATACGCCGGCATATACGGTATTAATATGATGATTATTTTTTAGGAATATTGGAAAAAATATATACTAAATTGCCATTTATTAAAACAATAAGAATTGTATTAACTCAATGTTTTCAAAAAAGGATATTTCGGGGAAAGAGGAAATCAACCAAAATTAATATATGGAATACAGACTATAGAAATCAATTGTTAAGGAATGCTTTTACAAATGTAACCCAGACAACACACTGTTTACCAATTATTGAGTGACTTATGCTTGTGTAAAAAATTAATAAAAAATATAATACAAAAAGAAAAAAAAAGATTGAGCAAAGACATAGGTTGCAGATTCTTATAACACTCTATTTAAGAGTATGACTAGCACCATAGTCACATTTTCTTCTCTTTTTCTTTCTCTGGAAGTTTTACCAACTTGCCAAGAAAGAGTTCCTGAAAAGAGGGATGTTTGCAGCCACTTGGTGAATCATGAGTGACAACCGTTATAACAGGCCATTTAGCAGTAGCATTTAGCAGTAGCATTGAGCAGCCACTTGCCTCTAGAATTGTTGGCAACTGTTCATGAGTAGACACCTAAATGATTCTAACTCCTTGCCAGAAGAGCAGTTCGAGAGTCAAGAAACAAACCAAGACTGGTTGTACGTTTTCTTTTTATTGTAAAAATAATTTCCCATTCAAGGCAGCAATTGCAGTGTGTGATACAATAGGCTATGAGACTTTGCTGGAGTTGTGTGTCCAGGGGAGTTAGCAACAGGGAACTGGACCTAAGGCTGTGTACAGAAACAAAAGCCTAAATATCAAGTCCCCTCAGCATGAGAGGCCCTCAGGTCAGAGAAAAGACCTATCCTACCAACCAGAAGTGTGCAAGAAACTTTCATTTCCCAGTAACTCTATTAGGCAAAATGCTGTCCCTGATCCTGAATCTAGCACCTCATTTCTGCATTGGTGTCTAAGGCAGGATAGATGGCAAATAAAACCACTGAAAACAGCAATAACCTCTGCAGGACCTGGTTCCAAAATGTTAGCAATTGTGTTTAACAGATATTTCACTGCTTCAGCAATTATTTCAAAGTCATAGAAACAATTCACCCCATCGCTAAAGTCCTCAATCATTTCAACTTCAGATTCGGTGAGCAGAATGAAAAAAAATGCTAAACTAAATTCATGGATGGCACTCAGTGCGATCTATAGGTTTTCAAAACAGATGTTCTAGACTCAAGTCTAATCTAATTGCAATAACATAATTTTCAACACTGTTTTCAGATATATTATAACATTCATTTTCAACAATACCAAATGAACAACTCAAAGGGATTACCTTGCTGATCATCCTGTTCTTGTGTTCGATTCACAGTGAGGTCTAGAGGGCTATCTTGTTCTTCCTGAAGTAGATTTTCAGTTTGGTTCATTTGGAAATCTTTACGTATCAGATTCATTTCATATGATGAACCATTTCGATTTTCTTGCAGTTTACTATTTTTTGAAATATATTCAATTGCAAATTGACGGATCATCTTTTTCATTAATTCCTGAGCAACAAGCGGAATGTTAGGATCACAGTTCTGAGGAAGATCTATAGGAAGAAAAGAGGAACTGTTTTTCATATATTTTAACAGGTCTAGGACAACTCAGCACAGGAATCTCAGTGTGGCCATCTCGCCACCACCAAGTTGCCTCTGCCAATTTACCACTGCCAAGTCATCACAGGACAACTCAACATGGCCAATTCACTGCAGGGTCAACTCACCACAGGGAGTTGGAGGGAGACCCAGGCAGGCAGGCAAGCAAGTGGGCAGAGGGATGTTTGGGAGTTTCCCACAGAGGAAGAGCCGGGCAGGCGGTTAGCAAACAGGTAAGCACAGTACAGAGTGCAGCTGGGGGCTGCCCATTTTCTTACTTGTCACTGCTGCCACAGACCATTTGGCAATGGTGGCAGTGTTTGGGCCATTTGGGGGTGGTGGTGGGGGGGGAGGCAGGTGGCAGGGAGACATCTAATTTTCACACACTCCACTGCACCGAGTTTAATTGTTTGCTTGAGTTTGGAATGGTGGTAGCAGCGGGGTGTGTGAAAATGGATGAGCCCAGTCTCCTCAACCTCCCCTGGTAGTCCTTGTCCCTTAGCCCCAAATGTTTGCCCACTTCAGCTTGGTTCTACAATTTTAGTGATACACCAACAGGTATTTCAGCGCAATCTGAATGATAATTTATTCCATATGAAAGAGCCAAATTAACATAGATGGAAAAGTATCTGGTTTATAATATCTCTAATTCAGAAGAAGCTTCTTTGGATATTTTATTGTTTAATTTTTACTGACAACTGAAAGAACATAGATAGTTCTTTGTGCAGATCTCCACCAATGCATTCTGAATTATTCCTATAATTCCTTTTGTGCTTTTCAGGACCATTCACAAAAAAAACAAAATAATGCAAGAACTAATTTAATCAACAATTAAAGCATTGCATGCCAAAAAGAGCTTACTTTTCAGCCTATCAAGTACTTGTATTGTTGCAAAACCCCCCACAAAGAATAGAGGAGTCCAATTCAAAGCCTGTGGACTCCAACTGAAAAGTTCCTAGTATATTAAAAGTGGCTACTTTTCAGAGGGTTATTTTTTCTTGTAAATATACTGCAGATTACAAGTAATTCTTGCTTACCAACTGCCTTGTTTAGAGGCCATTTGAAGTAACAATAAATAAAAAAAAAAACTAGCTTTGCAACAAATTTTCTTGTTTACAACTGTTGCAGTGTCCCATAGCCACATGCTTCCCAACCAGCTTAAAGTTAATGGAGAACTTGAAAGTTCTAAACATGAAAGTTGTCCGGGTGTTCTTGGGCCAGTCATTCTCTCTCAGCCCAACCCATCTTACAGGGTTGTTATTGTAGGGAAAATAGGGGGAGGAATGAATATTATATATGTTTGCCCTTTTGAGTTACTTATAAGATAATAAAGGCAGAATAAAAATCTAACAAAATAAAATGAATAAAGTAAAATTGTAAGTTGCAGTTATGTAATTTTTTGCCTAAAACTATGGTGACTCACATAATGACTAAATGGGAAGTAAGGCTGCAAGCCTATTGTGATATTATTTTTTTATTTACCAACTGCAAAGCTTAGCTCTACAATTACTGGTCCCTCTTATGGCTGCTAAACAAGGACTACCTGTATTATTTATATCATAGAGCAGTGGTCCCCAACCCTTTGGGCATTAGGGACTGATTCGGTGGAAGTTTTTCTGCGGATGGAAGGGGACATGGTTTTGCACACTGCTTGCATTCTACACATATGGGGCTTTGTTTGTTTGTGTATCCATGTTTCTGCCAGTCTGTGGCCTAGTGCCAGTCTGTGGCCCAGGAGTTGGAGACCCCTGCCACACAGAATAAAAATAAAACTTTGGAACTAAGAATTTGACTTCAGTTATGGCAAGTAGGGTAATGTTACCTGCTTGCCATAAAGAGGTAGCCCAAAATATTTCAACTCAGTTTTAAGTCTTGATATCTCTTCATGGTGAAATTGCATTAATAATTTTATGCTTTTTATTTAAAATATTTTTTCCATTTTTCTCCTACCAAAATGTTTTATAAACTATAACAGAAAACAAATCAGCTGACATCATAACAGAATGTAAAAACTTACACAGAATTGGTAAATGTAACATAAATTAACCCTATAACATTACATTTGAAATATACAATTCCTGGATAAATATATAGGGTTATTGTTTTCTGGTGCTAAAAAGAATATAATGTTACAGCTTCAGGGCAGAAGGTATTAGAATTTGAGTCTGAGATGCTTGTTATGCTGAAATATATGTGGAAAATATTCTGTATAATCTATAAGTAAAAGCCCTACAAATGTTTATGTCCTTTTCCTAATGATTTATACAGATTTCATTTTATATTTTTTACTCTATAATCTTGTGCTATGAGATTAATTCCAAAAGCATTTATATAAAAAAAACAAAAGCACAAAATGTGCTGATAGTGTATGTAGTATGCAATGAAATTTAAATACTCTTTTGAGTATCTTTGTCCATAAATTACCTTTGTTTTTTTTAAAAAACAAGCAGAATTAAAAATAAAAATAAAAAAAATGAATTTTATGTAGAATTCCTGCTGAGCATTATATATCACAATACGAAGTCAATCCTTACCTTCCTTACGAAAGAGTGCATTTAGGTAATTCTCTGCTTGGCACTCAATTTTATCAGTGTTGGACTGGCCCTGAGATGACAACTCCTCTGTAGGTGTTGACTGCAAAGAACCAAGAACTGCTGTAGGATCCTAAAATGAATAAAGAAACCCCACTTTTCTAAGTAAAAGCAAATCTTAATAGAGGTGAGCAAGAAAACTATATATGACTATATATTTATCAATGTTTTATATACCATAATAGTTTAAATAACATTGGAAATTTGGACAAAATGTGTGTCAAGAGTTAAAAGATCATATACTTACACTGACTATTTCTTTATGCAAATTACAAAAGGAACATTTTTCATCCATAGACCAGTCAGTCACTTCTTCTGGTTCACAGTCTGGGGATGGGGAGCAAAGGAAGAGAGAGGATGACAGAAATTAAATATCATTCCAACATCTAAACTATAACCACAACTTCAAATTTATTCCCCTGCCCAAAATAAGCTAAGTGGGAGATGTTTTAGATCCTTTGACTAGGAAACTGGATGCTAGATCTGGATCAACATAGTTCTGCTCAAAATTTCAGATCATTCTCTTATTCATATATAAGGCAAATTTATCTTCATAAGATAGTGAGCAACTACAAGCAGACTAGCTCATAAAGTAAACTATGGTACACTAAAAGAACACAAGAACTATCATTCTATGTGCTAATGCGAATACAAATTCCTCTGCATACCTTCTTACAGTTATGGTAAACTGACTTATTTCACTGTTCTATGCTTAGTAAATAATAGACTCTTTTCATTGTCATTAAGATCTTAGTTCCTTCTCCAACCTCAGTAGGAAGTTTTTAGGACTTTTCAATTCTCCTAGATTACTTTTTCTATAAATTTGCTTCTTAGTGGATTCTGCATGTATATTGCTTGAAAAATAACTGTGTTGACAGAACTCATCTGGCTATTTGATCCTTGAGAATAAGTAATGATCTGCTTCACTAACTTTGCCTAATGCTCTGGTTCTCCATTATAAATCTCTTCATATACCAATAAGACAACAATGTTTAGTGTTTTTTTTTAAAAAAAAAACACTGTCAGAAATGCAGCTCTGATTTCTGTGAAAAAAGTTCCTGGTATCCCACATTAACTCTTTCTAAAAAACCTTAATTGAATTGGCTGCCCATTTCAAGTACATGATTCTGGCTAACAAATCTTACAAATGTATCATAAAATGGAGATAGCAACATTCTGAGAATATTCTATACAAAAAGAGTCTAGCCACATCTAATGGTATGTCACTGATCTCATAGGATTTGTGTGTATGATTAAAGTGCACAAATCCACTTCTAAATTTATGTTTATGTACAGTGAATATATTGCCATTGGACTACAAGTTTAAAATTGTCTCCTGTCCCAATAAAGTACAGTTGCATCTTGTAAGTTAAATGATCTTTTCATTGACAATATTTTTGGCTTAAGCTGCTTTTATTACTTTTGTATATTGCCATCTCCAACAACTCTTGGTAGTTAATAGTACTAACATCAAAAACTCAACAACACATTTGACTAATGCTATTAGAATTATCCATTTTCTCCTTTAATCCAAATGTGGTACTTCATAAAAGTACTCCACTGAAGGTTCAAAAGCAAAATTCAGTGTGGTCCTAGTTAAAGCAGAATATAATCGTTCCAGTGTCAGAGGCAGCATCCTTTCTTTACACTTGGAACAATGAAAAATGTTGCTAACAATGGGCTGATTATCTCTACTTTAAAGAAGTTCTATTTCTATAGCATTTAAACATAAGGCATATTTCTGTTACCTTATGATAGGAAATGCTGAATTGTATATGACATCTTTTTCTTCGCTTGTTCAGAACCAAATGCCAAGTTGTTGCATTATGAAGAAAACCTTCCTATCACATATCTTCCAAATCTTTCCCTATAATCTCATTTTTTTAATTGTGCTAAGCAGAGAGCTGGATTCAATCACCCCTCCAACTTTTATGATTTTATGTTTCTACTTGCTCTTATTCTCCATTTATGCTATACCTGGGGTTTCTCCCCCCCCCCTTCCATTCAATTATGTCTAATTCTTGGAGACTACCTGGACAAGTACCTGCAAGGTCCTTCAAAGTTTTTCAGAAGTGGTTTGCCATTGCCTCTTTTCTAGTGCTGGGAGAAAGTGACTGGCCTAAAGTCACACAGCTGGCTTCATGACTAAGGTGGGAGTAGAAGGGGCATTGTCTTACCTGAACGCCTTTTCTCAGCATGAGGAATGTAGAATACATGAATGGGTTGATTTAGTCTTCTAGCCCAATCAGACCAAACAATCAAAATTGCCACGCCCCTGCAGGGTCTGAGCATGCCCCAGTTTCGAAAGGGCGAAATGAATGATTGTGTGACGTGATGGCTCTGAACTGCTGACAATAACCTAACTGCTAGTAATGATCAGGGAGGGGGTGGATTCTACATTCCTCATGCTGAGAAAAGGCGTTCAGGTAAGACAACGCCCCTTTTCCAGCATGTAGAGGAATGCAGAATCCACGAATGGGACTTACCAAAGCCCCTATGATCCCATGGGTGGGAAGCAGGTTGGTTAAGTGTTGGTGCTGAAATGGACCACTTGTTGTAAAACCCGACGGCCAAAAGCGGCCTCTGCGGAAGCAAACTTGTCGAGTTTGTAGTGGCGAATGGTGAAGGGGACAACCGTGTAGCCGCCTTACAGATGTCCTCTATGGATCCCTGAGTCTGCCACGCCACCGACGTGGAAGTGCTATGAGTAGAGTGCGCTGTCAGGCGGCTTGGGACAGGTAAAGAGGAAGCCTGGTAAGATTGAGCGATACAGGCCTTGATCCACCTGGCTATAGTAGAGGAGGAAACCTTCTGTCCCTTGGAAGCTGAGTGGAAAGAGACAAAAAATGCCTCCGATTTGCGAAAGGAAGCTGTCCTCTTGATGTAATGAAGCAATGCCCTACGTACATCTAGGTAATGCCACTGTTTTTCTAGTATGTGAGAAGGATTGGAACAAAAGTTTGGTAGTACAATGTCCTGAGCCCGGTAAAACAGTGTATTCACCTTGGGAATGAATGAGGGATCTAACCTCATCACCACTCTGTCCTGATAGAAGGTACACAGGTCTTCCCTAAGTGAAAGAGCAGCCAGCTCTGATATGCACCTCGCCGATGTGATGGCTACTAAGAAGGCCACCTTGTGGGACAAAATGTGAAGAGGACAAGACCTTATAGGTTCAAAGGGAGACCTAGTGAGTACCTGCAGAACCAGAGGTAATTCCCCAGATGGATACCTGTGTACTACCGGAGGCCTAGTGTTGGAGACTCCTTTCATAAAGGACCCGACCCTGGGATGATTGGACAATGGAGTGGCATTGGCACAGGTGAACACCGTGGAAAGAGCAGCCACCTGTCTACACAAGGTGTTGGACGCTAAGCCCTTATCCACTCCATCCATAAGGTATTCAAGAATCACTGGAATAGTGACAGAAGAGATAGACAAACCCTTACAGATACACCAGTCACAGACGTTCCTCCAAGTGGCATCATAGATCCGGTTCGTCACCAGCCGTCTGGAAGCTTGGATCATAGCTATCACCCTTGAAGAGTAAGATCCGCACATCAGGAACTGGCGCTCAGATGCCAGACGGCTAGTTGTAGCCACTGTGGGTCCGGATGGCATATGGCCCCTTGCGTTAGAATTATCCTCTCTGGAGGGATTTGCCAAGGGGGGGCTACGGCGAGGTTCACGAGATCTGCGAACCATGGACGCCTCGGCCAATATGGGGCCACAAGGATTAGTTCCGCCCGTTCCTGTAACAGCTTCCTGATGACGGCCAGGATCAAGGGAAGGGGTGGGAATGCATATAGAAGGCCCGCCGGCCAAGGGCTGCGGAGGGCGTCTGCTCCCTCCGAACCCTGGGATGGGTACCGAGATAGAAACCGGGGAAGCTGGGTGTTCATCGGGGATGCAAACAGGTCGACTTTGGGCCGACCGAAACAGTGAGTTATCTCCCGAAAGAGACGGGGATGTAGACACCACTCCGAATGATCTATCATAGATAGACTCAGAAAATCCGCCTGGTTGTTTTCCACCCCTGAGATGTGTTCCGCCTTTAGGGACAACAGATTCTGTTCTGCCCATGACCCCAGACACTGGGCCTCGGACATTAGAATCTGCGATCGAGTGCCGCCCTGCCTGTTGACATGGGCCTTTGCCGCCACGTTTCTGTCAGAACCAGCACGTGGCGGCCCGCCAACTTCTTGTGGAAATGGCGAAGTACTAGGTGTATGGCTATGAGCTCTAACCAATTGATATTTTTCTTGAGATCCTGTTGAGACCACCGCTCCTGGGCGATTTGGGACTGCAGATGTGCCCCCCATCCAAACAGACTGGCATCTGTGGTCAAGGTTACCCGAATCGGTTCTCTGAACAGGGATCCTTTGGACAATGCTGGGGACAACCACCAGATGAGGGACGTGAGTGTCTGTGGTGGGACTCGCACCCTCTATGGAAAACATGCTACACTCCGTTTCTGGTAAGGGAGTAGAAACCACTGGAGTTGTCTCGTATGAAGCCTGGCCCAAGGCACTATGGCAATACATGAGATCAGTTTCCCTAACAGCTGTGACAGTAGGACCAGGGTTACATGTTTCTCCTTGCGCACCCTGATGACCATCGTACGTATGCTGAGCTGACGCTCCTGAGACAGGAAAACTCGGCACTGGTTGGTGTCTATTATTGCGCCTAAGTGGAGCAAACGGTTTGCTGGGATCAGATGGCTCTTTGGGAAGTTGATCATAAATCCATGATCCTGGAGTGTCTTGATCATCAGTGCCACGTCTGATCGGGCGTTCAGTGCCGAGGATGACTGGATTAGGATATTGTCCAAGTAGCACTGAACGCGGACTGGTACCAACCTGAGCTGTGCGGCGAGAACCACCAGGATTTTGGTGAAAACCCTTGGAGCTGACGATAGGCCGAATGGCAGGGCCCTGAACTGATAGTGATGGTTGGAATACCTGAATCTGAGAAAACGCCTGTGATTTGGATGTATGGGAACGTGTAGGTAAGCTTCTGTCAGATCTATGGATGTAAGAAAGTCTCCGCCGAATACTGCCCAGAATAGAATGAAGAGTTTGCATCTTGAATTTTTGGTAAATTAGGTACTGATTTAGAGCCTTGAGGTCTAGGATCTCCCTCCATCCTCCCGAGGCCTTCGGCACCACAAATAGGATGGAGTAGAAACCTAATCCCCATTGATCTGGGGGTACCCGCTCTATTGCCTCTATGTTTAACAGATGACGAATGGCCTCTTCCATGAGACCTTGTTACACAGGATTTCGGAATAGGGGGCAGATGAAGCGCCGAGGGGTGTGTGTGAGGAACTCCAGAGACAGTCCGTCTCTGATAGTGGTTAGAACCCAATTATCCGTGGTGGTGCTTTCCCATTTGTGGAAGTATAGTGCCAGTCTTCCGCCAATGAGGGGAATCTGCCTCAAGTCACTTTGACTTTCGGAAAGGACGACCTCCTCTGCCGCGAAAGAGCCACTTAGCCTGGAATTGTGGCTTTGGCTTGTCTCTGTAGCCAGAACGGTCCGATGAGCAGTCCGGCCCTGCTTGAAAAGGCCGATACCCGCTCCAGGTAGTTCGGTCTGAGCCAGACTTAAATGACGGACATCGATTGTATGGAGAAAAACGTCTGCCCATTTTTTTGACAATATGAGCTAGTACCTTCAACTTTTCTTTGTTTTCAGTAAGGAGTGAGAGCCTCTTCAAAAAGGCAACCCTTTTGATATGGTGCCGCAGCTACTCTCCATTTGTGCCTGGTATTGGCCTTCCAATTTTTTAGCCAGAACAATGGCGTGCGGCCATGTTGGAAGCTATAGCCCGAGCCGGATATTTGGCCGACTGCAGAGACACATCCGCCATATATTCCAGTGCGGCCCTTAGTATAGTGACATCCTGATGAACCCTTACTTCGTCTGGGGATATTCTGGCCTGTAATTCCCTGAGCCAGATTAATGAGATTCTGGCGAAGAAGAAGTTAGATGTTGAGGCTCTTATAGCCCAAGCTGATGCCTGATGGGTCCTTTTGAGGGAAATCTCAGACTTCTTGTCCTCAGCCTTAAAGGCCTCTGACATATCTCCTGGGATTTTGGTGTCTGACAGTATGGGGGCGAGAACCTCGTTTACACCCGGAACTTCGAGGACATCGTTGAGGGGACTGTATCTAAGAGCTTACAATCTAATCCCCCAAGAGCAGAGAAACTTCCAGGAGATCCCCACTGATCCTGAATGGATTTGAGAAACATGGGGGGGACAAGGTATCTGTAGGTTCTTCTTGACCGGTTCCAGAAACAGTGGGTCAGAACTCTGTCCAGAGTCCTGATCCGTCGTCTGTGGTTTCACGGGTTCAATTTTTCCGGTGACATAGGCCTTTTGTAAAAGAGAATAGAAGGAATTTGGATTAAACACCCCTACCATAGGAGTGGCCTCTGCCTCAATGTCTTCCCCGTCTGACCACATGCCTTCTTCCAGAATCTGTGCGGAATAATCCGATATCTCGCTCCCTTCAGATTGAGGTGGAGAACCGTTATCTGAGATCACATACTCCCTGGGATGCAGTTTCTGTGGGCGTGGGGGGGGGGGTTGATGGTCCTTGGACCGGAATGGCCCTCCCTGAAGCCGCCATCGCCTGAGTCACTGCCTGTGAGATCGTGGCTTGGAGCTGGACAGTAAATGAAGGATGTTCAGGGCCCCAAAGACCTGCCGCCGTTGGCATGAAAGATGCTGATGGGATTGGGGGAGGGACAACTGTAGTAACTCCCCCTGAGACCCACAAGACACTGAGGAAGGTCCTGGCTCAGCAGCTGGAATTGAATCTTGGACCTGTAATCTCAATTCTCAGTCAAAGAGGGACAGATGGTCCCGTTCATATCCCAGCAAACAACCCTTGTCCAGGGTCTGCTCGGGAGACCAAGCCCGTGTAAAAGGGGAAGGTCGATGATCCCCTGATGTGGATGCAAGAGGAGAGGAGGGGATAAGCTGCATCTTTCCTGCCTGTCGCTGGGCTTTGGAGAATTGTCGCTCCAGCGCCCTATATCTGCTATCTGCTTGCTTGTCATCGTCCTTAGAGGTCCGTTTGACCTTGGCCTTGACTTTTGCAGGTGTATCCTGACTGGATGGCTTGCATTTTACATTTCCACTGGAGGTGGAAGCCTGTGAAACGTTGTTATCTGCCATACTGAAATAAACAATAGGAAAGAAACAACAGGTGTTCACCAAGAGATCCCTGGATCAGGCCTGTACTGCGGTAGAAGAAAAGGCAGGTTTTCACCAGGAGATCCCTGGATCAGTCCTGTTCTGCAGGAGAAGAAAGGGCAGGTTTTCACCAGGAGATCCCTGGATCGGCCCTGGTCTGCAAGAGAAAGGAAAGCCACGGCCCACCTGGGTGGTACAGGCCTGCATGAGGGTCTGTGAGGTCCGGCCCGCTGTTAAGCACGAAGTCACTATGCGATATAAGCCACGCTACGCTCAGGGGCTGTCCTCCCGTTCAATTTTTCAGGCCCACTGTAATACAGAGACAATTTGGCCGAAAAAGTATCAAATGTCAATTAAAGATAAGTCTATATATGAATATAGACATATATCTTGTTTATTTTAATTCTGTTTTATTTTAATTAATTTTTTTTTGACCCTCATGTCTCACTTAATGATGGCTAGGACAGTAAGTGCCGACCACTATGCAGACAGCAGAAAACAGGCAAGGCAAGCAGCAGTCCAATCTGTTGGCACTGGATATTTGAAAGGTACTGGTAAGTCACACAGTCTGGAATATTACCAGATAAAATGGAGTGAGAGACTCAAGGTATTTTCCCTATGTCCACTAGGTAACCTAAGATGGCACCTATTAAGCAGCTGAAACACGAGGTAATGAAGATCTAAAAGAGTGTAATTAGAACTCCTATTCCCTCCCCCCCACGTAGGGAGAATCACCAAATAAATAAGTTGCTTTGTGACTGAGAAGGTTGTAATTAGGTCAAAGCAGTCAATTTAATGTGTGCAATTGGGCGGAGCCCAAAATGGTGGCCACGACGATCTAATGAGAGATAAAACAAGCTGAGAGAAAAGATCCTCTTCTGCAAGTAATCTGGTAATAAGTTCTTTTAGTCAAACAGTTCACCTGTGGTTTAGGTAATTTACAGCTGACAATCAACAGTAACAAGGAAGCACTTGAGTAGTGTGAGGATCGAGCCTTCTAGAGGCTCAAATGGCGCCCGCAGGTTGTTTGAATTAGTAATGAACCCAGGAAGGTGAATTCAGAGTTTTCAGCTGAAAACTAGTAGTTTAAAGCTTCGCATTCATAGCGAAGATCCTGGGAGGGGGTGGGGGGGTGGATTGTAATGAGGAGGCAGCGATCGACGATCAGCTGTCTGCCTCTGAAAAACTCAACAGAGAAGAGAATTGATTAAAGAGAGAAGAAATGGTGCAGCACTGAGCCCAGAGCTGAACCAATCCCCCCCCCCAAAGAAGGAAAAAAAGGGGAGAGAATCCACGAATGGCAATAACTACCTTTCTGAATCTAAATTGGGAGCCAAATTCTCATGTCTCTTCAGGGCTGAGACCAAACAAAACTGGGGCATGCTCAGACCCTGCAGGGGCATGGCAACTTTGATTGTTTGGTCTGATTGGGCTAGAAGACTAAATCAACCCATTCGTGGATTCTACATTCCTCTACATGCTGGAGAATTTACAGTCTCCTGGTTTCCAGCCTGATTCCTTAATCACTACACCAAACTGGCTCTCAAACTCTGGAATGATACTTTAAAAATCGAAGCTGAAGAATCACTACTTCACAGATAACTGCTGAACCACGGTTAATGCTTGTGGGTATCTGGGTATTCCTACCCAGAGTCTCAGACAGGTCAATTGGCATAGCCAAAGAAGTCTCAGCTTCTATGAGTTGAAGGAATGTTCTAACATTAAGCAGTGCTTAATTTCCATTGCTATTATTGAAACAAGCAGCTCCATAAATTATGACTTGAATTTTGGTTGATCATGTTCTGATGGCAGAATAAGCTGGGGTGATCTAACTCTCTCTCTCAGCTCAACCTATTCCACAAAGTTGCTACTATGAGAAAAACAGATAGAGGAGTTAGGTGGGAAAGAAGTGTAACAAAAAAGTTTAATAAAAACTGAAGTAGAAATTCCAAATCTATGTGTTGAAGTAGGGGAGTGTAGGGGTAAAAGGCCAACTGCAAGTTATACTGCAACACAAATATCTTTTAACTAATCCAATGGATTCAATTGGGCTTCGATTGCAGTATTTCTAACGCCAAAGGAATTCATTACAGCCTATTCCAACAACTATTATTTTTAAAAAACCAAACACATACAGTCTTTAAGAAATCTAAGGTACAGTGTCATACTAGGAAATTTCACATATGCCCATTAGTATGATCTTAATTATGAAAACATAAATGTTATTGAATAATTAGTTCTGATAGAACCTATTTGCTATTTTAAGTATTTATGGTACTAAATATTATGTCAAATTTTCAATTGATCATAATCCAGCTAAAATGAAAATCTCAAAACTGTAGGGACTTTCGGTTTTGAAGTCGCAGTTCATGGCAAGACGGACGCAGAGAACAGAGCTCTGCCTCCAGCGCCCTATATCTTCCTACTGGAGGCCCGAAAATGGCCTGAAATCACCCAGAGAGGCGATGAAACAAGAGGGGACTCTTGTAGATTGCAGGGAGATGGTGGTCGACCTGCTTGATCCAAGGAAGCCCTCAGAACCGACAGGAGAAAGACTGGCTGCACCAATGCAGCCAGTCAGAAGCTGCTGACCTCCGGAGAAAAAAAAGCAGTATTTAACAAGCACGAGCAACATGTTTGAATCTGGGTGAGATTATTTTCCTTCGTCTACAATTTTAAAAACTGTTCTTGGAGGGAAAATACACGATCTGAAAGCAAGTAAACTCCCAGAACTAAAGGGAGAGTTTTTTCCCCCTTTTTTCACCCCCTCTCCCAGAATAAAAGTGGCGGTTTAAGCTTTCTTGGGGGAAAATAGAGATTATAAAATTAATCTGGACACAATAGAAAGAAAAAAGTTTGGGGAGTTATAATTTCTCTTTTTTTACCTTTCTTGGAGAATATCGGAGCAAAGTTTTTTGTTTGGAAAATTACAAAACAGATACCTAATGACATCTAGTGGTGAAAAAAAGAACTACATCAAGCTCTATTTATATTTTGTCTGGTGTGAGGGAACTTGGACTGAAGCCCAGACATAGATAACAGACTAAACTCTTTGATGATGTTTCTGAACTTCATAACCTTGTGGATTGCAGCTGGAAAAAGAGAAAAACTTTTTGGGCTGTCTTTTCTACAGGATGGATTACAACTAAAACTACAAACTATTTTGAAGCCATCTGGCTTCCTCGGATTACAAATATTGCTTGACCTGTAATTTTATAAACCATTTAGAGATTGACTGAATGGCAAGAAATTATCTACAGTAAGACATTTTGGATTATACTTTTGGCAGATTGGAAATTTTGGATTTTGGAACAATTGGTCAGAGCTGGAATCAGAAGATAGAAGTGGATTATAAACTTTTTTCCCTCTCCCCATTTTTTTTTCTTTTCCCTTTTGTTTTTTTCTCTTTTTCTTCTTGTTGTCTGGGGAGCCTTTTGGATTATAAACTTTTAGTCTCAGAACTACTTAAGGACAGTGGAAACTTAACTGTTGGTGATTTTCTTTGGAGAAGGCCCTATGGACTACTCTGGAAGTGAGCCTCACAAACAGAATTGGATTACAAACATTTTCTTCTTCTTCTTTGTTTTCCCTTATTTTTCAGGGAGTTTATTGGATTATACAGACTATAGATAAAATTGTAAGTTATTTAAGACAAATTTAAATTATATATTGTGATATTGAATACAAGATTAATGGTTTATATAAGACAGACATCTAGGAAAAGTATTAGTTGATAAAAATTGGGGGGGGGGATTAAAAATGAGTGTTCCGAAATTAGCTAAAACTGGCAAGAAAACACCTTCAGCCCACCCTCCACCTCTGCAAGCCTTGTGATCAATCAAATCAATACTTCAACAACAAAAATCTATCAATTTTCAGAAGGCGATGCAAGCAGCATTACAAGCAATCTAAGAGGCAATCTCCTCCCACAAAGAAGATACAAGGAAAAACCATGAGACAAAAGACAACTTTGATAAAATGAATAAAAAAATTCATAACATAAACTCTCAACTAGAAAGTTTCCGACAGATGGTTACAAAGAATGAACAAAGATTTCAGAAAATAGAAGACAAGTCAGTAGAAACTGATCAGAAGATGGAAGAAATAAAAGATGAAAACCAGAAGCTGATGTAGGCAAATAGAGAATTGGAAGAATCAATGGCAGTTTTGGAAGTGGAAAAGGCATCTTTTAAGATTTCAAAACATAATGGAGGACAAAAAGGGGATCTCGTGGATTTGATGACAGAGCTATTGGCTGAAGCACTGGAAATCAGGAAACAGAAAATGGAAGGAGAGATAGACCAGATATTTCGAGTCAATTCAAGCTATGCGAGGAGAAATAAAGTCCTAAAGTACATGTTAGATTCGTCAAAAGATCTATAAGAGATGAGATATTGAGAAGAGCGAGAGATGATCTTCTACGTTATAAAGTAAAGGAAATTGTAGTGCTGAAGCAGATCCCCAGGAGGAAAAAAGATTCAAGAAGAGAATACCAATTCCTGACCAGAAAATTAATTGAAAAAGAAGTGAACTTCAGATGGCTGATTCTAGAAGGGATTTTAATTAATTGGGACATGAAAAGATACAGATTGGACACTGCACCCAAGGCAATGGAATTTTATGAGAGGTACAAAGCTTTTTTTGGAAGAAGAAAGTCCAGAATTTCATGCAGAAAGAGAAGGGGCGTTGTCTTACCTGAACGCCTTTTCTCAGCATGATGATGTAGAATCCACCGGATGGTAATTTCAGCCTTCCTGCTCAGAAGAGACTAGGTCAGAACTTTGGCCACGCCTCCCTCTGGGTGTGTCTTCCCAGTTTTGACGAGGCGAAGCATCCCTGACGAAGTCCGGCGCAATGGCATCCAATTTATGCCACTGTTGTTCTAGACTATGTGAAGGATTTGGACAGAAATTTGGAAGAACTAAGTCTTGGGACCTATGAAACAAGGTATTAACCTTTGGAATGAAGGAGGGATCCAATCTGAGGACCACCCTATCCTCGAAAAAGGTGCACAAATCACTCCTAACTGAAAGCGCGGCCAATTCCGAAATCCTTCTAGCCGATGTTATGGCTACTAGGAATGACACTTTCAAAGACAGAAAATGAAGAGAACAAGAACTGAGAGGTTCAAATGGAGGAGAGGTCAGAGCCTGCAACACCCTAGGTAGGTCCCAAGATGGATAGTGATGTACCGCGGGCGGTCTACCGTTAACTGTCCCTTTTAGGAAAGCAATAACTGCCGGATGTTGCAACAAAGGAACCAAGTTGTTGCAGGTAAGGACCGTTGATAGGGCCGCGACCTGTCTGCGGATGGTACTAGGTGATAAACCCTTGTTCATACCTTCCAGCAGATAGTCCAAAATATTGGGAATTGTGACCGAGAGCGGCCTGAGATTTTGTTTAGTGCACCATGTGCAGAAGTTCCTCCACGTGGCATCATACATCCTATTAGTCGAGGGGCACCTTGATGCTTGAATCATCGAGATCACCCCGGACAAATAGGATTGCCTACCTAAACTTTCCCGCTCAAGTGCCAGGCGGCCAACTGGAGCCACTGTGGATCTGGATGTTGAAGATTCGCTTGGCTGAGAGCCACTCGGCCGGGGCAATCCTCCACGGTGGTGAGAGCGATAGATCCACAAGGTCGGCAAACCACGGACGCCTTGGCCAATGTGGAGCAATCAAGATTATCTCCGCCCTTTCCTGAAACAGCTTGCAGATGGTTGCCTGTAACAATGGAAGGGGAGGAAAGGCATAAAGTAGGCCCCCCGGCCACTGACACCGGAGGGCGTCCGTTCCCTCCGCTCCCCGTGTCGGGAACCTGGAGAAGAACCTGGGGAGTGTTCGACGGGGAGGCAAAGAGGTCCAGATGTGGACGACCAAACCTTATCGAGATGTCCCTGAACAGTGCCATGTCCAGTCGCCCCTCCGAGTGGTCCACTGTGACTCTGCTCAGGGAATCTGCTTGTTGATTCACCTCCCCCAAAATGTGTTCCGCCCTGATGGACCCCAGGTTGGACTCTTCCCACAGACCTAGATCCAAGGCCTCCTGCATGAGCGACCAGGACCGGGTCCCTCCCTGCTTATTGACGTGAGCCTTGGCCGCCACGTTGTCCATCAGAATCAGGACGTGCTGTCCCGTCACTAGGGAGGAAAACTGTCGGAGTGCTAAGTGTATGGCCCTGAGTTCGAGCCAATTTATATTGTGAACTAGGTCCAACTGGGACCACTGTCCCTGGGCCAGATGAGTCTGAAGATGGGCACCCCAACCGAACAGACTGGCGTCTATAGTCAAGGTGAGCCTGAGGGGTTCCTTGAAGATGGTCCCCTTGGTCATTGCAGATGAAGCCCACCACAGGAGGGATAACAAAGTGTGGTGGGGAACCCTGACCCTTCTGTTGGAGGAACTGAGGTTCTGTTTTTGAAAGGGAAGGAGGAACCATTGAAGGCTTCTTGAGTGAAGTCTGGCCCACGGAACGATCCTCATGCAAGAAACCATCTTTCCCAAGAGTTGAGACAGCTGTACCAGGGGCACTGCTTTGTCCCTCCGAACCTGATGCACCAGCTTTCAGATGCTGACCTGACATTCCTGGGAAAGATAGACCTTGCAAAGATCTGAATCTATGATTGCCCCAAGATGTAGGAGGCGCTTTGTGGAGATCGTGTGGCTCTTTTTAAAGTTCACTGAGAACCCGTGAACCTGAAGGGTATGTATCGTGACTTCCAGGTCTGACTAGGCCAACTGGAAGGAACTGGACTGAACTAGAATGTCGTCTAGATAGCATTGCACGCGCACCGGCATCATCCTGAGGTGAGCCGCCAAGACTGCCAAGATTTTTGTGAAAACCCTTGGAGCTGAAGATAGACCAAAGGGAAGGGCTCTGTATTGGTAATGCCGGTGTGCGTAACAAAACCGGAGGAACCTGCGGTGTTCTGGAAGTATCGGGATATGTAAGTACGCCTCTGTTAGATCTATGGAGGAGAGGAAATCCCCTTTCCTGATACTGGCAAGAATGGACTTTAGGGTCTACATCTTGAACCTCCTGTAGGTCAAGAAATAGTTCAGGCCCTTTAAGTCCAGTATCGCCCTCCATCCTCCTGAGGCTTTGGGGACCACAAACAGAATGGAGTAAAACCCCCTTCCTTCTTGATCCTGTGGTACTGGTTCTATGGCTTTGATTTCTGTCAGATGGGAGATGGCCGTGGCTACCAATTTTGCTTTGATTGCGTTTCGTGACACCGGACACTGTATGAAACGGTCTGGGGGGAAAAGAGTAGAACTCTAGGTTGAGACCGCACTTGACGGTTTCCCTGACCCAAGAGTCGGTGGTGGTCCCTCCCAAATGTCGCTGAAGAGCGCCAGGCGACCCCCAATGGGAGAGTCCTCCTTGGCGTCACTTGGACCACCTGTACGGGCAGCCACCCGATCCCCGGAAGGGGCGTTTGGATTGGAATTGGCCCTTGGCTCCCATATTCTGGTGGTCCTGTGGATGATCCTGCCTGGGAGGAAAGGATCGCGAGCCTCTTGACCAATCCCAGGACTGCCCTGCCCAAAAGGGTTGCCTCCAGTCCCAGGAACCACTGGGACAGAAGGCCTGCCTACGGAACTCCTGCTGGGGTCGTCTATCCGACCGTTTGGCAGGGTGAGCCAGAATCTTGCGTTTATCCTTGCCCTCAATAATGTGCGGTTCAAGGATTGGCCCGAATAACTGTGTCCGCTATATTTGGACATGGACAGACGCCACTTTGACTTCAAATCCGTTCTCCACTGTTTCAGTCATAGTAACCTACGAGAGGCAACCGTGGCTGCAATGGATCTGGCAGAGTGCCTGGTCGAATGAAGAGAAGTGTCTGCCACATACTCTGAAGCGGCCACTAGCTTCCCTAGTGTCTGATATGTCCAAACCTGATCCGGTGGAACAATCGCCTGCAGTTCGCGAAGCCACGATTGATGCCCTGGTGAAGAAAGAGGATGAAGTCTGGGCCTTGATCGCCCATGCTGAAGCCTGGTGCGCTCGGCGGAGAGAAAGTTCAAACTTCTTGTCCTCCACTTTCAGGGCCTCAGCCATATCCCTTGGAATAGCAGATGTGGAAAACAAAGAAGTCAGGGGAGTATCAACAGAAGGCACCTCCAAGAGGGAAGCAAATGAAGAAGAAACATTGAACAGTTTCTTCTCTGTACTATTAGGAGAAGGCAGAGTGGCCAGGGATGACCACTGTTTCTCCACTGTAGTACGGAAAACCTGTGGGCAAGGAATCTGCTTGTCCTCCACAACCTGTTCAGTGAACAAAGGGTTGGACTCCTGACTGGTGGAGGTAGAAGGTTTCTCCTCCTGTACCAAAGTGAGGTTGATGGTGGTAACGGCCTTTATCAGTAGAGACCTGAAAAGAGAAGGGTCAAAAAACCCCAAAGTTGGCACCTGTTCGGGCACTGCCTCCTCATCCTCTGACATGGGCGTGTCAGCTATCTCCAGGTCAACAGACCCCTCCTCCCCTAGCTGGGAAGAAGTCACAGAAACGCCTGAACCGGGGACTGTGGTACGTCCCACTTGAGAAGGAGGTATAGAAGGAGGTGGTGGTGGTTGAAAGGGTCGTTGTCCCCTAGAAGACATGAATTGCATAAATGCATTGTGCATGAAGGTCTGAAACTGATCTGACCACATATCCCTTTGTTCCATAGAACTAGCACCAGCCTCAGCTGGAATAAACGTGGCCTTGGGGCCTTGATGAGTAGATGATGATGAGAAGCGAGGGGGACCAACCTGCTCAGTTTCTCCTTGAGGAGACCAAGCCCTTGGGACATCATGAGAAGATGCAAATGGAGGCTCAAATGGAGAGGTGTCCAATGGAGCGGGGGGAACCACTTCAGTTTCACTGGACATGAGCCTTTGGGTTTTGGAGAATTCCCTTTCCAGCGCCAAATGTCTCCTTGAGGCCTCTCGCTCGGCTGACTTTTGAGGGCTCTTTGGTAGAAATGTGTTTTGTCTTGGCCTTTTTCTTTTCCCCCGCGTCCAAATCAGTAGATCTGTGCTCTGTTTGTGCGGGGGGAATACCAGAGCCCTGTGATGCCTAGGGCAAGGAACTGTCTGCCATTGCAGTCTAGATCAGTAGTTCTCAACCTGTGGGTCGGGACCCCATTTGGGGTCGAACGACCATTTCATGGGGGTCGCCAAACAACGCAGTCCGCCATTTTTTCCCCCTTTCCTTAGCTGTGCTACTCCCTTTTATTCTACTGGCTTTTGAAAGCCAATAGAATAGACTCTCTTGAATAGAGTCTAATTCTATTGGCTTTCAAAAGCCAATAGGAATTGTCCAGTCTGTCTCTGCCCTGCTGAGCCCGCCAAAAGTCCCATTCTGCAAACGGTGCTGAGTAGTCCTTGACTTATGACCGGTTGAGTAGTCCTCGACTTACAACCGGTTGGAGGTTGCGGCATTAAAAAGGTTGGGAACCACTGGTCTAGATAATCCAGGTAGGAGATATCCAGAAGTGGGGGGAACCCAAACATGCAGATCTAGTTGACAGAGATAGAAAACGATCCTCGCTCTGCACAACAGCAATGGCAAAGGACAGCCAGACAGCTCCCTAGAATTGCCTGTCTAGGCCTGTGAAAAATGCCATACACTAATTGTAACAGGTAGAGTTAAAATAAATTCCCCTTTGCTCAACTCACCCCAGAAAACGAGGATATGTGATAGAGCACAATGAGTAGTTAGGATAATAACACACAATACAGATCAGGAATCAGCCCTGTGATTCTCCTGATGACACACTGAAACGTCCCCCCGGTGAAAGGACTGACAAGGCAGACCAGTGGTGATAAAAGGTAGATTTCAGTACGTTAGCGAGGAACACGAGGTCCCTCAAAATGGCTTCCATGCTCAGTGACACACTCAAAATGGCGACCGCCTAAAGACACTCTCAAAATGGCGGCCATTGATAACCCATTCAATATGGCGGCCGCCCCCAAAGCACGCGGTTAAAATGGTGACCGCGCCCGTTCAGTGCCTCCCAAGAAAAACGATCATGCCAGAGAGGGGAGTAAGAGGGAATCAAAACCGCCTGCCAGAAACAGACCTTAAAGCCACAGTCAATATAATCAAAGCAATTTCTCCCTGAAAAGCACTTGCTGTTAGGTACGCCGCCTCCACTGCGATGCAAATTCTGAAGCTGAGAGAAGCCTCATATCATCGAAGCCGAGAGGGAAGCCTCTGAATTGCCTGAGTCTCTGAAGACTCCGATCGCCGAAAGCCAGTTGGTCGGCTGGTCCGCTCCCCCGCTGATCAGCTGATTGGGAGCTGAAAGCCCCCAACTGAAAACGGCCTGCAGCCTTCTCCATAGGAGCCTGCTAGGCTCAAGGCCAGAAGGGCTAAGTCAAATTTCAGAGTTCAATTTTGCCAACTGAGTCCCAAAGGAAAAACAACACAATTTAAATACAGTCAAATAAGATTAAAGCCAATTAGATTCAATTAGATTCAATTAGAAAGCAATTAACCTAGCCTAGCTAAGGACCCGAAAAATCTGCACCCTCCTGAGCCTGAGACTAAGTCAAAACTGGAAGACACACCCAGAGGGAGCCGTGGCCAAAGTTCTGACCTAGTCTCTTCTGAGCAGGAAGGCTGAAATTACCATCCGTTGGATTCTACACTCATCATGCTGGAGAAAGGGGCAAAAGCAAGAAAACAAAGACAGATAAGAACAACTAGGAGAATAAAATTTAAATATACTTGAAGAAGGTGGAGAAGGAAAATGGGATGCTTTCAATGAATATAAATGGATTGAACTCCCCCGTAAAAAGGAAAAAAATTGTTACACGACTACGGAAATTTAAAATGGATATAGTTTGTCTCCAAGAAACACATATTAAAAGACATTACAAAATGTTGGAACAGCTGAAAATTGGGAAACTTCACTTCACACTAGCACAACAAAAGAAAGAGGAATAGCTTCATATATCAAAGAGACAATGAACCCCAAACAAATCTATGCAGATGAAGAGGGAAGAATATTAATGGTGGAAATGATGATAAATCAAAAATAGATATTGATGGTAACAATATATGCTCCTAATAACAAACAAGAATAATTTTATCAAAAATTACACAAAAAATAGTGGAATTGGAATAACAAAGTATTTGTTTAATGGGAGACTTTAATGCAATAGTAGATGGAAAGCTGGACTACAGGGAAAAAAGAAAGGAATACACTACTTAAGATTTTCTTTAAAATGGTGGAAGAAATACAGGATATATGGATGGAAAAGAACCCCCAAAAAACTACAATACACATTTTATTCAAACAGGCACAAATCGTGGTCTAGAACTGATAATAATATAGATATGCCCTAAATTAAGCACGATTATACAACAGGTTGAGATAGAAAACAAAATATGGGCAGACCATAATCTGATAAAGATGACTTGGAGAGGAGCTAAGAAAAAACTAAGATGGTCTGAATCAATCTTTACTGAAAGAGAAAGAATTTATACAAATAGTAACAAAGGAAATGGATTTTTTCTTTAAAATAAGCAAAAAAAGAGACATTGCTTCAAAATGTGTGGGATACAGCTAAAGCATACTTTAGAGGTTTGGCTATAACTCACATGGCAAAAAAGAATAAAGAAAAAAATGCAACAACAAACCAAGTTAAAGGAGGAATTTATAAAATTGGAACTGGAACTACAAAGAGATCCACAAAAGAAAATTCTTAAAAAGCAAATGGAAATAATAAAACACAAATTAAACCTAGCAGAGGGTGAAAAAATGGCCCAACAAATTAAAACGGCAAAACAAAACTTTTTTGAAAACGCTAATAAACCGGGTAGGTGGTTAGCATACAAATTGAAAAAAAGAAAGAGGAAAAAATTGATAAACAAACTGCAAGATTCAAAAGGCGATTTACAATTCCAAAATGACAATAAAAAAAATCAAAGACTTTTACAAGACACTTTACGACACAGAAGAAATTTTGCAAGAAAAAATAAAGCAATACATAAAAAAAGTTGACTTACCAAAAATCTCAGAAAATATCTAAAATCTGCTAAATGAAAAAATATCAATGATGGAAGTAATGGAGGCCATAAAAAGGCAAAAAAATGATAAGACTCCGGGTCCAGATGGGCTACCTGCAGAATTTTATAAATGTCTACAAGATACATTAAGCCCTTTAATGAAAGAACAATGAATGAGGTACTTTTAGAGGCTAAAATATCAAATACTTGGACAGAAGCTAATATTAGTTTAATACCCAAAGAAGACTCAGACTTGACACAGATAAAAAATTATAGACCAATATCTCTATTAAATGTGAATTAATTTTTTTTGTTTCAATAATAGCAGAAAGATTAAAGAGATTTTTGATTGAATTTATACACACAGACCAAAATGGATTTTTACCTAAGATACAAATAAAAAACAATTTAAGAATGATTTTAGATACCATGGAATACAATGAAATGCACCCAGGTAAGCTAATATTCCTAGATGCACAGAAGGCTTATGATAACATAAACTGGCATTCCATGGTTCAACAACTAAATGAAATGGATTTTGGAGAAAACTTTATAAATACAATTAAAACAATCTATCATAGACAAATAGCTAAAATAATCATAAATGGAGATTTTTACAAAAAATTTAACATTAAAAAAGGTACAAGACAATGATGTCCACTATCCCCATTATTATTTATATTAACACTGGAAGTATTAAATAGAAATATTAGGCAGGGAGGCAGAGCCAGGTGTCAAACAAAATGGCCGTGCTGAAACGCCACTCCGAATGAGCGTGCCGATATCGCAGCCATTTCTCTGTTCCCGGTGGGTTTTTTAAAAGCCCCAGATCTCTCGGAGGGAGATCAGAAGCAGAGGTGCCCAGCTGAGGCGGCCTGAGCCGCAGAAAGCAGGAAAGCCTAGGAGAAAGCCGGGTGAAGGAGACGGCCCATCATGGCAGGCGTGAAGAAATGACAGCTGTCAGAAATAGCAGTGAATTAGCAGGACAGTGATTCAACTAACCCGGCAGAGTGAACACTCAGTGAACTCCTGAAAGTGTCCCGAATTGTGAAATCATTCCGGAGAATTTCAAAGAAGAGAAGAAAAGAGGAGAAGCCCCAGAGCGAAAGAGGGAAATCACCTCCCCTGTCAGAGAGCAGCGAAAAAGGAGGCAGGGGGAAAAAGAGGTCTGACCTTAAAGTAACAGACTCATAGACTGTAAGGACTGGTGATCAAGGGTGGTTTCTCTTTCTGGCTCTTGCAGCAAAGCCAAGAAGAAGTTTAACAAAAAACAAAATAAACTTGAAAAAATGACAGTGTGGACTGAGCAGAGAAAGCGGACATTTTGAATAAGAACTGACGACCAGTCAGCATTAAATGAGGGAAGAGTGATACTCAGAACTTAAGAAGTGAATTAATTGCTTTAAAAAGTTTCTAAAACAAAAGAGATGAATTGTAATTGATTTGAGATCTTAGAATAATAAGAATTAATTGAACATAACCTATTGTATGATTGAATTGGAGGAGGCTAACCAGGAACAAAAGGTTGAAAGCCCAAGGAGGGTGAGAAAATTTATTTACTTCTCTCCTTGTTGAATACAATAATATTTATAACTGTTAAGGGATTGGCTGTAAAACCTGGTCTTTATTGCTAATGAACTGAATATTGGTTATAATAGAGGTAGTTTAATGGTTATATTATTGTTACATGTTATTATATAGATAAATTAGGACTGTAATGGAATATAAACACTTGCAATTGATTAATATTGATTATTGTGTATTAGAAGTTTAAGTGTAATAGGTTTCATATTGTGTTAGCAACAAAATATATCATTGTCAAGATATAAGGCACTAGTGATTACAGCCTTGGAAGAATAATAAATTCTCCAGGTGTGGTGGAGGGAAAGACAAAGATTGTGTACAAGTTGGAGGGTTGGTTGACTTCATTTAGAAAGATGACAAGCATCCCAAATCTAACAAGAGTTGGGATTGGAAGAAGGCACATAACCCAAGCCTCATCAGCGGGATTAAGCCCAGCAGGGCAAAGATCCATAGAAGAGATGATGCCACGGGAGAGAGCAGGCTTAAAGACCTACAAGCAATGCTACAATCCATGTAAGAGGTTATACTGAGAAATCATGAAGATTTAAAAAAAGAAATAGGTGAAATAAGGAATGATATTGGAAAAATTAAAGAGAAGATAGGAGCAATGGATGGAAAATTTGAATGTTTCCAACAACAGATATTGAAAAATGAACAGAAATTATTAGAAATGGAGGACAGAATGAATAAGGAGGAAAGAAGAGTAGATGAAATGAATGAAAAACTCTCGCAAGCAAACAAAGAATTAGAAAAAAATGTCATCCTGCTTGAAACTGAGAAAGCACACCATTATTTATGTTTTCAAAACATGAAAGAAGAGAAGGGGGAGGACCTCCCAGAAATGATGACGGACTTGTTAGCAAGGGCCCTAGGGACAGGAAAGAAGAGATGGCAAATGAGATCAATGGAATATACCGAATCCACACAAATTACGCGAGAAGAAATAACCTACCCAAGGAAGTACATATCAGATTTGTGAAGAAGTCAATTAGGGATGAAATTTTGCATAGAACAAGGGATGACCCAATAGAATACAGAGGTAAACAACTAACTGTTCTTAAACAAGTCCCTAGGAGGGTAAGAGACCTGAGAAGGCCCTACCAACATATTACATCAAAATTAATAAGACAAAACATCAATTTCAGGTGGCTAATGCCGGAAGGGATTCTGGTGACCTGGCAAGAAAAAAGATACAAGATAGATTTGATTGACAAAGCAGAAGAGTTTCCAGCAGCACCTAGGCAATGAAGATGAACTAGTAGAAAGAGAGTTAAGAGAAGAGAACAATATAGAGAGATATAATAGAAAGACACGAGAATTACAAGGCAAAGAACGGGAAATAGAGAGAAGAGAAAAAATGAGAATGAACTATGACAATGATGATGAAAATAGACACAAAGAACTCAAGGAAGATAGACCGACAAGAGCAACAAGATCAAAACAGAGGCAGTAATGTAGAAATATTAACAGTATTATCATTAAATGTAAATAGACTCCCTGGCTAAGAGAAATATAATTTTGAATAAGCACAGTAAGAAAAACTTAGACATAACAATTTTACAAGAAACACATATAAAGACTCAAGATCAGGATCTACTAAACTACTCTAAGTTAGGAATCAAATTTGTTTCGCTTTCACAGCAGAAGAAACGAGGAATTATGATATATGTTAAAGAAAGAATCCCAGCAAGACAAATCTATCGAGATGAGGAAGGTAGAATACTGATTATTGAAATTTCCCTGAATAAAAAAAAGGTCGCCCTGGCAGGAATTTATGCCCCCAATGAAAAACAAAGACAATTTTATAAGAAACTGCATAAGGTTATTGCTGATATGGAATATGAGAACATTTGTGTAATTGGTGATTTTAATGCAATTATAGATAATTAGGTTATAAGAGTGAGAAAGTAAGGAAACGAAGCAGGAGAATATTACCTGGTACTTTTTAAAAAATGGCGGAAGAATTAAATATTCAAGATAGTTGGAGGGAGAGAAATCTGAATGAAAAGCAATTTACATACTATTCAGGGCGGCATCAATCATGGTCCAGAATTGATATGGTCTGGACAACGAAAGAATTAAATTCAGATATTGATGAGGTAGTAATAGACATTAATACTTGGGCAGATCATAACCCCATTATAATTAAATGGAAAGAACAGAAGAAAACAACAAGGAGGTGGACTCTAAAAAAGGCAATTTTAAACCAAATAGAATTTAAGCATAAGATGGAGGAACAAATGCGGACATTTTTCCAGATAAATAAGAAAGAGGAGACTAGCACTCAAAATTTATGGGACACAGCCAAGGCTGTTATGAGAGGAACTGCAATTGCATACATGGCCAATGAATATAAAAAGAAAAGACAATATCGAAAAAGTTTAGAGGAAGAATATAAAAAATGAGAATCAGAACTACAAAAAACCCCACAATGTAGAGACCTAAAACATCAGCTAGATTTAAATAAGCATAAATTGAACATTATAGAAAAAGGAGAAATGGCAAATAAATAAAAAGTATTTTTATTGAAAATTTTTATAAAAGTTACAATATAAACCCCTAAACCAACCCACCCTAAACCCCCCCTCTCCCTCCCCCACTTCCCAGAGCTGAGTACAGGGTTACAATTATAATAATCATAATCTAACTATCATTAACCAATTATATAAATAACCAAGTCCATAATGCGCTTTAACTCTCCTTTAGGATAAATATAAACAAATTAAAAGTAAACATAAGATTAATAAAAACATAAACAAACATAATATCCTAATTATTAAACTAGTTATCATCCAACTTGTTAAACAATACTAATACTAAGAATAATAATAATATCATATAATTAAAACTAAAAATTCCACTATAATAAGCTATTAATAATAATAATATTCTAAAATTTACTCATAAACTAAGTGGAACTTTTTAGTCCCATATTTATTCTGATTATAATCTATCCATCTTCTCCAAACCAAAATGTATCTTTCTTGTGAATGATCCTTCAAATAAGCAGAAATCTCAGCCATTTCTGCCAAGTTTAACACTTTAAGCATCCATTCTTCTATAGTAGGCAAGCAATCCTGCTTCCAATATTGCCCTACCAATAACCTTGCTGCTGTTATCAAATTCAACATCAAATTAGTTTTAGTATCATAATCTATAATAACACCCAATAAAAATAATTGTGGAGTAAACTTTATCTTTCTCTTGAAAATCTTTCGAATGTTCCACCAAATCTTAATTCAAAAAGCTTTTATATTTTTACAAGTCCACCAGATATGAAAATAAATAGCATCCAAACAATGTCATTTTTAAGTTGTTTCAAGTAGTAAAATTCTTTCTTTCTTTTCTGTAATAAATTCAGGCCATTAACATAGTGGCCTGAAGCCTCTAAAACACTACTTGAAGATCAACCGTTGATCTCTTCAGTCGTACCCCTCCCACTGGCTCTATAGTAATCCAGAATTAGCCTTCTGCTTCTGCTGCTTTTCTTTACGTCTATACGCAGCACGAGTCATCCTCTGTTCCTATAAATCATCCTTTACCTCCAAACTCTGTTCAATAACTCAGCCTGCAATAAATCTCCTACACCTTCAACTGGTTGTTTATCTTCCAGCCTTTCTTCTATTCTCTTAGGTCGTGAAGATGGTGGTGAACCTGCTTTCAGGACATAAGTATAAAAATCTTCTGCCTTTGAAATTGTATTAAGTCTATATCGTGTCCCTGCATAAATCACCACTATTCCAATAGGTATCTACCATCTAAACTGGACCTGTCAATTTTTAAGCTCCTCAGACAGAAAGGCGAAGTCTTTTCTTTTTCTAAGAATTTTTGGAGGTATTTCTTTTAAGATTATAATATTTTGACATGCAATTTGAAATCTCTGTTTGTAGAAAGCCTGAATAATTACATTTTGAAGTGATCTCCTGGAAAAATAAATAACCACATCTCTGAGTAAGTTTTTCTGCCTCGCCATCCATGAATTAACCCTAAATATTTTATCCATCTCTCTTGATAATTCCTCAGGTTCACATCCCAGAATAGGAGCTATAGCTTTTGCCACCTTCTCTTTCAGATCTTCTCTTGGGTCCTCCTTTAATCCTCTTATTCGCAATGCAAATTCCATATCTCTATATTGTGAGATGATAGCTTCATCCTCTATTATATCAATCTTATTTTCGACTTTAACAACTGCTTTCAAGTTTTTCAGTATTTTCCACAACTTCATCCACCCGATCATCCAAGCGTTCAATATGTGTAGCTAACCCTTGAAGTGCAAGCAATATGTCTTCCCTCATTTCTCTATTTTTATTCTCAAGAAGGTCAGCACTGCAGATTGTGGTTGCAGGTTGCACTGCAGATTGCACTGCAGGTTGTGGTACAGAAGAAAGAATTGTACTTTTAGAAACAGCAGTAATTCCCAAACGCTTTGAAGCCATTTTCCTGCCTGTAAAAATCCACTTCTTATAAAAAAAAGAGAGATGCTATAAATACACAAACTTTGTTGCCAAATATATTTCTTTCTTGATACTGTCCTTTCAAACAAAGAAACAACATTTCGGCGCCATTTTTCCTTTTAAGTCAAATTAAAATATGGAAAAGATTATTTCTCCCCGAGTTAAAGTTTCCAGCACTTGCAATTTTTACTTCTCCTGGTCAGCTCTGCTTTTAAATTACTCACAAGTCCCTTTAAAATGCAGATGTGAATGCGGCATCTTGCTTTGCTCCTAAAGCTCAGAGCAAAGGCGTCCTGGAGTGCGGAGAAAGCCTCAGGCTCCGAGCGAACTCTCATCCTCCGACCTCCAAATAATTAAGGAGGCCCAGGGGAGCTCTACCTCTACCCGAGGAAAACTCTCCCCCCTCTTCTCCCGAGGGGGAGGTGTTAAAGCCGCGAGACAGCTGATTTTCGCTGTCTCTGCGTGCTTTTCACACAATCCCAGGGCTGGCAGCCAGAAAAAAGCCGCCATCAGCGCAGCATCACCATCGGAAGTCCCAATAAATAAAAAGTATTAGACAAAACCTTTTTGAACAGGCAAACAAACCCGGGTGATGGTTGGCTTATAGATTGAAAAAACAAAAAGATAAAAGATTGATTAGTAAATTATGTAATCAAGCAGGGGAGATGGTACATCAAAATGAAGAAAAAATGGGTGATGTATCAATTCTATAAAAATCTTTATAAAGAGGATGAAAAGATTACTGAGGAAAGAATATCACAATATCTTATGAAAGCGGACTTACCGAAGGTTCCGGAAGAATTACAAAATATATTAAATAAAGATATAATAGTCCAGGAAATTATAGAAGCAATTAAAAAGCAAAAAAGTAATAAAACATTTGGCTCCGAAGGATTACCGTCCGAAATATATAAGAACCTCCAAGAACCTTTGGCCCCAACCCTACTGGACATATTTAATGATGTACTAAATACAGCAAAAACCCCAAACTCATGGAAAGAAGCAATCATCTCACTAATTCCTAAAGAAAACTCTGATTTGACCTGCATTAAAAACTATAGGCCCATCTCTTTACTGAACATGGATTATAAGATTTTCATGACCATAATGGCAGAAAGATTAAAAAAATATTTAGTTGAATTTATCCATACCGACCAAAACAGCTTCTTGCCTAAAAGACAAATTAGACATAATGTTAGGATTATACTAGACATCTTAGAATATTATGAATTACATGCGAAAAACAAATGGCATTGATTTTTGTTGATGCTCAGAAAGCGTTTGATAATGTCAAATGGAATTTTATGTCGACTCAACCTAAACAGATGGAATTCGGGGGGAAATTTATAAAACACGTTTAAAGCAATCTATTCCAAACAACAAACAAAAATAATCATAAACGGAGAATTAACAAATAGTGTCCAAATACAATAAGGCACGAGACAAGGTTATCTACTATCTCCTCTATTATTTATGCTTTCTTTAGAAGCATTCACAAGAATAATTCGTAAAGATAATCTGATTAAAGGATTAGAAATCAGAAAAGAGACATTTAAATTACACGCTTATGCAGACGATTTAGTTTTCATTCTGGAAGACCCCTTAGAATCTGGAATAAGATTATTACAGGTGCTGGAAAATTATGGAGATGTCGCAGGGTTGAAAATTAATAAAGAAAAAACTAAAATGTTAGTTAAAAACATGTCCAATTTACAATAAACTGAGCTAGTAGAGAAAATTAATATGCAGACATATAAAAGAGTAAGGTACTTGGGGATCCAACTGTTGGCAAGACGTAATACACTCAAAAGAGAAAATTATGATAAATTAATAGATCAAATTATAGCAGACTAGACAGATGGAAAAACTTGCAGCTCTCCTTTATGGGGAGAATAGCGACAATCAAGATGAATATACTTCCCAAATTACTCTTTTTATTCCAATGTGTACCAATTAAATTAGGCAAGGATTTTTTTGAAAATTTAAACAGAATTACATCCAAATTTATCTGGCAAGGTAGAAAACCAAGAATTAAATTAAAATTATTACAGGATGCAAAGGAAAGAGGAGGTCTCGGCCTCCCGAATTGGGAAAAATATTATCAAGCAGCAATATTGGTATGGATAAAGGATTGGATACGATACACTTAAGGAACAGAAGACTACTGGCATTAGAAGGCCATGACATGCAAATAGTGTGGCATGCCATAATGTGGGATGGAAAATATAAGGCTCATCAGTACTTTCAGAATCACCATATTAGACGGGCACTATTAGACGTGTGGATAAAAATTTAAAAAATTAATTATATAAAGATTCCCAATTGGCTATCCATATTAGAGATATTCATGCACCCCAAATTCATAAATTTAGGAAGAGTAATCACATATAAAGATATCTTAGACGAGAAGGGAGACTTGAAAACAAGGAAAAGATTATTAGAAGATGGTATAGAGTTGGAATGGTGGGCATACTTACAAATACAGTCACAATACAGAAAAGACAAAAAAGAACCAGGGATAAAATTAGAGCATACACAATTAGATAAAATCCTTCTAGGAACAGAAGATCAAATATTTATTAGAACAAGATTTGTTAGAGGAACAGGTAAAAGAAACAATGTTAATCTGGAGTAAAAATTTTGGTTACAGTATTGACCTAGATAATTGGCAATCATTATGGGATAGAAACAGGAGGTTAATGTTAGCCACCTCAAATAAAGAAAATCTATATGTTTTATAGATGGCACCTTCCCCCTACAAGGCTAGCAAAAATAGATAAAAAAACCCCATCGACATGCTGGAAATGTAGAAGGCTTCCAGGGACTTACTATCACATGTGGTGGGAATGTTCAAAAGCGCAAAATTTTTGGCATCAGATTAAAAATTGGCTGGAAGAAATACTATTACAAAAAATTGATTTAAAACCATAAACCTCTTATTAGAGATTATTAATGATAAACTCAGCAAAGCATCTCTCTATTTACTACTGCATATTTTAACCACAGCAAGATTGGCATACGCCCAAAAATGGAAAAGAAAGGAAACCCCCCACTGAAGAAGAAATAATAAATAAAATCTTATCCTGCGCCAAAATGGACAGGTTAACTCTAGAGATTAAAAATAAAACTGAAACGGAGTATTATGAAATTTGGAAAAAATTATACGATTGGTTAGAGATAAGGAAGATCGCTGAGATGATTATCGATTGATTAGTTGATATCATAAGGACTTTTTATTAACACCTATATTAGGACACAACTGAAAGATATGTAAATACAATGTTGACGACTGAAAGATGGTTTACCAAAAAATTTTACAGATGTTATATGTATAGTTTTTTATACTCTGTCCTGTTACAGAATGTATTTTAAGTTTCTGTTTTTCTTTCTGTAACATAAGGTAATGCTAATAGCAGTGTTGTTGCCAGGGAAGTTGAATCATGTCCACTTCTGTTTTTAAATGTACATTTAATAAAATTTGTAATAAAAAAATAAAAAAATAAATATTAGGCAAGACTCAGAAATTAAAGGAATGAAGATAAAAGATGAAAAATATAAACTACAAGCATTCGCGGATGACTTGGTTTTCATATTAGAAGAGTCGCTTATGACAAGCTCCAAGCTTCTGAAAAAGATAGAAGAATTTGGAGAAGTGGCAGGACTGAAAATAAATAGAGAAAAGACCAAAGTGATAATCTTACAGATAAACAAAAAAATCAATTGTCAGAAAAAACAGATCTTCAAATAGTTAAGAAAGTTAAATACCTGGAGATATACTTAACAGCAAGATGTGCAACAATAAAAGAAGACAACTATGTAAAACTATTAAAACAAATAAAACTAGACCTGGATAAATGGAAAAATCTACAACTCTCAATGTTAGGGAGAATAGCAACAGTGAATATGAATATCTTACCAAAATTACTATTCTTATTTCAAACAATACCTATAAAATTGAGAATTTTTTTATGAACTAAATACACTGATTTTGAAATTTATTTGGCAAGGAAAAAAAGCCAGAATTAAATTGAAAATGCTACAAGCAAAAGAAAATGAAGGATCTGGGCTCCCAGATTGGGTCCTATACTACAGTATCAAGCATCTGTATTAACATGGTTTAAAGAATGGATAACTCTTAGACATAAAAGATTACTATACCTAGAAGAGCATGACCTACAACTTGGATGGCATGCCTTCCTATGGTATGAGAAAAATAAAATACATAGATACTTTCAAAACCACTACATAAGAAACGAATTGTTCTAGAATGGGAAAAAGTAGAAGCGAAAATTTACATGAAAATACCTGGATGGCTTTCAACAATGGAAGCGTTTGTTCACCCAAACCTAATTAAGTATGAGCAAATTGTGACTTATAAAGACATTTTGAATATTGAAGGAAAACTAAAATCTAGACAAGAACTAGAAGAACAGGGTATTGATCTATCATGGTGGCCACACCTGCAAATTCAAATGAGATATGAAAAAGATGCTAAAATATCTGGATTCTATAAAGAACAGACAGAATTTGATCAGATACTATTGGCATCAGATGAAAAATTGATTAAGAAACTGTATAAGTACATGCTAAGTTTAAAGATGGAAGAGGAACAAGTTAAAGAAACAATGATAACATGGGCAAAAAACTTTGCGCATAACATAGAACTAGAAAACTGGCAAAGACTTTGGGAAAGAAATTCTAAAATAACAGAGGCGGTGGCTTACAAAGAAAACCTATATAAAATGTTTTACAGATGGTACTGACCACCTGTGAGGTTAGCAAAAATGTTTAAAAATATGTCTAGCAATTGTTGGAAATGTAGACAAAAACCAGGCACATACTATCATCTTTGGTGGACATGCCCTAAGGCTAAAAGATTTTGGTCAAGAATACACATATGGTTAGAGAAAATGATAAAAAAAACACATAGATTTTAAGCCAAAATTATTTCTATTAGATATAATTACAGGGAATAATGAGAAAGAGTGTGTATATTTAATGTTACATGTTCTAATTGCAGCGCGAATTGTATTTGCTCAACATTGGAAAGATGAAGAATTATCAGCAGAGGAAGTGATAATCAGGAAAATTTTGGACTATGCAGAAATGGACAGACTTATATTGAAAATGAAGGAGAAAGAAGATTCAAAATACTTTAGAACAGTGATTCTCAACCTGTGGGTCGGGACCCCATTTGGGGTCAAACGACCATTTCATGGGGGTCACCAAACAATGCAATCCACCATTTTTTCCCCCTTTTCCTTAGCTGTGTTACTCCCTTTTATTCTATTGGCTTTTGAAAGCCAATAGAATAGACTCTCTTGAATAGAGTCTAATTCTATTGGCTTTCAAAAGCCAATAGGAATTGTCCAGGCTGTCTCTGCCCTGCTGAGCCCGCCAAAAGTCCCATTCTGCAAACGGTGCTGCACCAGTTGAGTTGTCCTCGACTTACGACCGGTTGAGTAGTCCTCGACTTACGACTGGTTGGGGGTCGCGGCATTAAAAAGGTTGAGAACCACTGCTTTAGAACATGGGATACATTTTATCAATGGCTAGAAAAATGAGGTAGAGAGAAAGGAGTTTAACATGTATTAGTAAGCTAAATATTGGAACCCAGATAACATGTTGCTGATAAAATATTAAGGATTTGTGATTATAAAAAATTAATAAAATATTGATATAAAAAAAGAAAATCCCAAAACTGCAAGTTCAAGACATATCTATATATTTCCAACATAAATCAGCTGAAATGTGTACCTGTCTCATTTGGGATTCACACACATGTACATGCACACACACACATTAAATAAATATGTGTGTACAGTTAAGCAAATTATATATTTACAGTTTTATTTTAAATTATGTCGGTGCAGATTAATCAAACAGATAAGTAATAAACAAAATGGTAGTGAAGAACAATTTTAAGTGTTTATCAGAAAATAAAATATTCTGAAAATGATGAACAGTTTTTGGTGGATATCTAAAAGTCAGCAAATTTAGTGCTAAATGTTGTTGAAAAAGATCCTATAACAAATGTAAACCTCATTTCTAATGAAATATAAATAACTGAAAATTAATCTGCACACATATGTAGCCACAAGTAACACATAACCCCTTCCCTAAATCTGCTGTTTGAATTTTGGATTAAGAGACATGAAGTGCTTCCGGTGCTGATGTGTTTGTTGCCTCGAGGCACTCCTTGCCTGCTCCAAACCCCAGAACCAGATTTTCCTGGGGTTTCTTTGGGTGGATTAAAAAAGAGTTGGTTTATTATTAAGGGTTGCAAGTTGCAGATAGTTTACTCTGCAGTGGCCCCAGTGCAAAGAGTAAGGGTGCAGTGCTATTCCCAAACTGGGAACAAGCCAATTTTAAGAAGTATATGTATATTGTATTTTCCTCCCCCCAAGGACCTCTTTTATTCTTTTCTTTTATATTCTTACAATGGAAGAAAGCAAAGGTTAAGATTTCCCACTGAGGTACAATGGGATTCAAACTCTGATCTCACTTAACTCAAAAATAATATGTTATATCAGCTTTTCTTTGAACTCATCCAAACTGAAAATGTATTTTGCATATTTATCTGGAAGTAAGTCCCTCTGTACAGGTAATCTTCATATTCAAGTTATGATAGTTCACTTAGTGATGATTTAAACTTTCGACACCACCCCCAAAAGTACTTACGAGTTCAGAAGTTACGAATGTTGCAGCACCACTGCAGTTGTTCAATCTTACGACTGCCCGCAGAGATGCTGTAACACTCCCCCTGTCTATTCCCCCCTCCCATCCTGTCAATGATCGCTCACTTATCTTTCGAAGATCTGCAGAGTCAGGGCCATGTGGCAGAAAAGCAATCATCTCCTTACACACCCTTCTGTCGCCTTTGCAAAAAGTTTTTGGCATGAAGAACGGAAGCCGTTGGGGGTGTAATCTCGCACTCCTTCAGGCCTCCGTCATCTGTGCCAAAATCTTTTGCAAAGGGGATGGAAACCTTTGGGGGCACTATCTGATATCTCAGTGGGTCAGGAAGGCCTTGGGTAGTCAGAAGCACACCCTGAGATGCTTCATATGCACTCAACGACCTGTGCATTCAATTAATCAATGCATTGGGTAAAGCAGGGAGAAATCACATTCATTTAACATGATCCAATTAATGAATCCTTAGATTACGAATGTAATCAATAAGCTCTATTACATTCATAACTCGAGGATTACCTGTATTCTGTGAGGGAGGTAGGAAGTTTTAAAATTTGATGAATAAATAAGTAAATAAATAAAGTTAAACAGGACTGATTACATATGTGGAAGATTACATAGGCAAAGTGCTTTTTCCTACTTTTTACAGGAGACTTTAAAAATGAAACACAAATTAAAAATGCTGCTTGTTAACCTGTTTCCAAAAGATCCTATTTAAAAGTAACAATAAATTCTGTTATTTAAATTACTCTCCTGAACTTCTGAATAATTTGACATTATTTTCTGATGTCATCTATACAACCCAGATTGCATGACTTCCATGAGTTTATGGCAAACATGAGATTTAAAAATAGCATTTCTGGCTTTCTCTCTCACGCAGAATTTTACATTCTAGTCTCTACCATTTCAGACTCCAAATTGGAGATCACATGTATAAATGTTCCATGTGAAGAATTCCTTGTCTGTTTGACATTTTTCCTATTTTATTTTAATTTTTAATGTGTTTTTATTATCAATTCTGCTCAGTGACCACAATAAAAATTCTTTTTTTTAGGATAATAGTGTGTTTGTCTTTCACTGAAGATCCTTTTTTTCTGAATTTATATGTAAGTTAAATTACAAACACACGAAAGAGTCTTTAATTTTAATTAACTATGTCAAACATTGAGTCTCTTTTCAATAGACAGACCTCCATTTAATTATTTACTCATCGAATTTCTAGGCCTCCTGATAATTCTGGGCACAACTAAAAATAGTAGAAAACAGAATAATAGAACAGGTGTCAACCACAGGCAATAAATTAAAAAGAACATTTGCTCCATCCTCCCAACCATTCGCAAATCCCAGGCCTGGGGGATGAACCAAAATTTAAGGGCCACTTAAACGTGGGTAGGATAGGTAGGATGGGAACCATACATGCATCCAGGGAGACCTGTTCCAGATGGCAGATGTAGCAATAGGGAAGAATTGCTTCCTAGGTCCTGGTCGGTTCACTGTTTAATTAATAGAACCCAAAGCAAGCCAACTCTATTGGATTGTATAGAATGGGCAGACTCTATGGGAGACAGATGAGCATTTTGATAACTAGGTCTTTTGCCATATATGGTTTTGAAGGTAATACAGGAACCCTGAATTCCACCTGGAAGCTAACTGATTAGAATAGCTAATGCAGCATAGGTATTACATGGGTAGATATTTATCCATTGCTACTTGTGCCACCTATAGTTTCTGATTGTCTTTTTAAGAATAATCCCATACAGAATCTACTGTAACAGTATATTTGGAAGGTGATGAAGGATGACTGGAAGAAAGGACTCTTTGTCCAAGAATGGACACAACTCTCATATAGGTTGATCCTCTGCCACCTGCTCCTTCAGCTGGAAATGACAATCAACCCAGATTACACAAGTTCTGACTAGAACAATGCAACCCTATTCAGGACTAGAAGATTCATCGAACCAAGTGATTGAAGAACCTACTTTATTTTGCTAGGATTGAGCTGAATCCTTCTCTCTTAATCTAAACAGCGTCCAAGCACTGGAACAAGGCAGGATTATTTAGTTGAGATTTCAACCAAGTATCATCTGCATACTGATGATATTTGTCTCCAGACCAACAGTAGCAACTTGTAGATATTAAACAATAGAATGACTGGGACTGGCTACAGAAAAAGACGGAAAACCACAATTTTTAGAAGCAGTTGGTCCAGAACATCCAGATAATCTGTTTCTTCCTTGGCCCTTTGTAATTGCAATTCAACCATCTTCTCAACAAATTTCTCTCCAAAAGGGAGATTAAAGAATGCCTGAAGATTGTCTAGGACACTGGAGGAATGGATGCATTAATGCTTTTTCAAGGCCAATAGATACCCTCTCTTAAGGATGTAGCATCATTACATGGACCCAATTTCATATTATCTCTCAGACAACCCTCATAAACCAGTAAGGATATAATAAAAAGATGGCCAATTAATAGGGCTGTAATGGAATGTGCAAATGGCCTTGGGGGAAAAGGGGGAAGAGATGCTGATTTAACTGAAAGGGTTGACTAGAGCCAAGGATCCTGTTTATTTCTTCACATGTCAGTTCTTCCTTGTTAACCAAACAAGGCAGCACCTCTGTCACTTCAACTGGATTCTAACTCAGTGAGAGTCCAACCAATTAATCTGAGCAATTTTATCTGCTTAGATGCCTAGAAAATTATATTCAGTGCCATGCAAATAGTCCCATGCAGGAATGTGCCACCCAAAAAAGAGCTGTTGAACAGCAGATGCAATAAGAGTAGAGAATTAACTGAATTTTGCTGCTCATCTTCATGGTATAATTTCTCATATAGGCTTTTGCACATGCTTGGTCAGATTCATTCTTTGTCTTCCTCCAAAACAGCTCTAAACACCTCTTCAGGTGTTTTATCTCCAGGAATTCTTCAAAAAAGAAGTCTTTTGGGATCACCAGGCAGTAAGAAGCCACATAGAAATAATCTGATCCACCACATTTGCTAATAGAAATCTAAAATGACTAGCCAATTGAAGTTCAGGAGATGGTTTTCATTACATAGGTACCTGAGTGCTTTTAAGCAAGCTCACCAGACCCTTTCTCACTGGACCTATTTAAAGGAAATATAGCCAGTGGCCAGTTGAAGACTACCCCAAGAACCTACATTCTTTGACTGTTCCTATTCCAAGGCCAGGAAATGGCAGATTTTCCTGTCTGACTGTATTCCAAAGTTTTGATGGGCTTGCTATATTCAATAAATGCAACTGCCATTATCTTGGCAAATAACTTTTTCAAATCTTGCATAAATCATGCCAGAAAGACACAGTCAGATCATTAATCTATTACCACAAAAGCACAGTAACACAAATAAGAACAAGTATTTCTGCCTGATATAAAAATTTATTCTTCTTCTGCAAATCCTGAGATTGCTCCAAGTCTGCTAAAATTTCTGTTTTCAGAATACCAATGCTGTTTGATTAATTAAGGACTGATGTACAGAGAATTAAAATCTGCTGAGAGAGCCCTCAAAATAAAAAGATTTCTTAATTTTTAGTAACTGGTATCCAGTTCTTATTTTCTGCATCAGAAAAATTGGTAATATAGAACTGGACAATTTCTTTCAACACAGTCTCTGGAATCAAGATGCCATTACATGTTTGACTGCCATGTGTTAGAATGGAATCTAGCTAGATTCTGGGATTTGTAGTAGTGGAGGTTGAAATTCTTTTATAAAGCATTAATGGAACTGCTCTTCCACTCCTATTTGCCTACTGTAAATAACAAAGAAAAGCAAAACTAAAGTATACAACTGATTAGTCTCATAACTCCAAATATTCTGCCCATATTTTCAGGTAGTGCAAATCAGGGAACATTCAGCTTATCATATATTTCTCACAGATAATCCAAAATTATTATCAGTGCCATTTTCAATTAAGACCATATATGTATCTGGTCTTAACTGGTCTCAGAAAACTAGGAAGCATCTTTGATCTCTGCCTGAGGCTCATGATACAACAGACCATTGTGATACCAACTATGCTGAAAAACTACATGGCAAATAGTGTTCATACACAACCACAGAAAATCTGAAATATGCCCTAGTTTCCTTCATTTGGAATCATCACTGGTTTTCTTCTAGCATTACTCCAATCAATCATTATTATTTCTAGGACAATCCAAGTCCCCTGAATCCCGGCTCCAATAAGACTCAGAGATTATCTTGTCACTATCCCAGCCATTTCCTCATTACAGAGGTCAATGAGAACTTAGTAACATCAGCATTTCCTAAATAAGGAATTAGCAATATTGATCCTTCAGGTGTTAAAACTCCAGGTCCTATCAGGCCCAGCCAATGTGATAAGCTATGAAAGATAATGGGACTTACAATCCGACAATGTCCATAAGGACATACATTGCTTATCACTCATATCAGTCTTAAGCTAACTCAGAGGTGGGGAACTACAGCTTCTTTATGATTTGTGGGCTTCAACTCTCAGAATTCCTGAGCCAACATAAATTTCAGCTTCAACTTCAGAGTTGGTGTCTACAAGTCATAAAAGGGCCATAGTTCCCTATCCCTGAATCAACTAATGTGATTCACATTACACATTCACATAGAGGAAAATAATCCTGGTAAATCTAAAAACTTAAGAAATAATTTTCTGTGTTAAAAGTCATAATTACCCATCTATAGATCAGGTATCCCTTATAAAGTTATCATGGAAGTAATAAAATCCTGAGGTATGTTTATCAATTGACTTTTAATATACTCTAAAATCACATATCTGCAGTAGTCCAAAAGCACCTATATCTATTTTGGCAAGAAGATCCTCGGACTATGGAAAAAGACATATATCACCAGAACCACTATCCTGACACTTATCACTCAAAATCTGGTGATGGGACACTTGAGAGGAAAGAATCACAATCCTCCTTATTAACTGCAACATAAAACAAAAATAAAACAAAATCACACTACAGCATTATAGTCCCACCACACACAGCACCACACCTTGAGCAGCAATGTGTTTCTGACATCTTCTTTGAAGCCAAATAGCTATACAATACTTGAATTTTATTTTATTTGCTATACAATACTTGAATTTTAAATTTTAAGATTTTTTTTAAAAAAGGGGGTCATACTGCAAACTAAAACCAATCTTTGACAACAACTTTATTTCAAACAATAAGCAAAGATTGCATAAAAACCCCAATAATAATTTCAAAAAATAAAAATGATGGGCAACTTACATCCTGAGGTTTTAGTAAAAATGCTTATTTATACAAGAAGTCAAAAATATTTTGCCACTGATTATATTCTAGCAGACTACAGAAAGACAGGAAATCAAACAATATCTTTTATACAGGTAGTCCTTGCTTCATTGCCTCATATAACAACTCTTCAAAAGTATGATGGTGTTTAAAAAAAGGAGTTTGGCAACTAAACTTCATATTTATGACCGTTGTAGAATCCCACAATCCCATAACTGCCATTTGTGTGTTTCATAAATTGGCTTGTGACAAGCTGAGTTAATAGAGAAGGAAGTAAAATTGTAAGTCAGTCAGTTGATGTTTTGCTTAACAACCACAATTTGCTTTCTCATCAAAAGGGAAGTGAGATCATAAGTCTTTTATGGTCATATGATGTTTGCTTAGTGACTACAACTTAGTGATTGAGTTGCCAGTCCCAATTGTGGTTGATAAACAATGACTACCTGTATTGGCTATGCACACATTGCAACAGCCATTTTTTGGTTTGTTTGTTTGAAAGCCTATTACATGTTCAAAATGTTAAATATTTAAGCTAGCCACAAATAGGCTGGGGAAATCCCTGTAAAATATACAAGGATTTATTTACCCAGCCTCATCTAATGACATTTCTGTAATGCAAAGCAATTTTGAACATTTGTCCAGGATACTATTAACCAACGTAGCATTTCTTAGCATAATTCTAAGTGTCCAGAGAGTTGCTGCTGACAGGAAAATGGTTAAAGTGAGAAAGCAATTCTCCACTCTAAAGTTATCAGTTCTTTGCCAAAACTGGGCTACCGATCTGCTGCCATGTTCTGATGCTGTGTTCTAATTTCTAAATGCCCTCATCCAGAAACCCTTTTTTTTCCTCCTATATACCTATTTTCTGAGATATTTCAGTCTTGTATCATACATGAAAGCATGCCTTCAAACCATGTAAGATGCTGCCAATATCAGCTGAAGTATCTTCTCACAGGATAGATATATTCCCAACAAGCACTTCTTACTCCTTTTTCCATGACATCTGAAAGGCTAAATATGTGCCTCTCATTATGCTAGTGTGCTCTGTACTGCCTCTGAGCATCATCTTTACTATACACCATTAATGATCAAGATGATGCTGTCTGGGAAACTGTATCCCCAGGGAAACACTTAAACATAAATATCTACCAAGAATTCTAAAGTTTCAGCCAACCCCTAACCCCCAAAATTTATTGTCTGATTCTATTGATTCTAGGTAGTTAAATCAGTTCTCATTAAAGAATTGCTCTGTTATGTTCCAAAGAAACTGCATTCTTTTACAAAAACAAAAGAAACAAATTACATTGCAGGGCATACTACATAAAGAGCAAGTTGATATGAAATCACTAAAGTTTTCAGGTTTAATCAGTTTTTACACAATTCAATGCTATTACTGTATTTCCTTTCCTAAGATTCCTAATGAAAGGAATAAGAGTTTTAGTATTCCAAATGCAGAAAACTCTAGATTGGCTTATTTAATTCAAGGACTTCATAGATTAAAAATCTAACTGCATGTTTGCTATTTTAAGTAATAACTTTAAAAGAGGTGAATATTAAATCATAATATTTAGGTTAAAATGATCAGCAATATTTCTCAATATTAAAAAAGTTTTAAACATTTAGCATACAATTAAGATGCTAGCTTTTTTAATAATTATTATTTACCTTCAAATAAACTGAGGTCTCTTCGTAGCCTTGGTCCATAAAGCCCTTCTAAAATACTTTCAAAACCTAACAAAAAACAAAAATTAAACATTTTACTGTACAATATATTATATAGTTTCACAAATGTAGCAGATGAAAAGGTAAAATCACTGCACATAAGCACATTATTACAGAAAAGGAAATGTTTCTGGATACAGGTAGTTCTCAGTTTACAATCACAATTTCTGTTGCTAGGTGAGACATTTGTTAAGTGAGTTTTGCCCCATTTTACGACTTTTTTGCCATATTTGTTAAGTGAATCATTGCAGTTGTTAAATTACTAACATGGCTTCTAAGTGAATCTGGCTTCCCCATTGATTTTGCTTATCAGAAGGTTGCAAAAGATGATCAAATGATCCTGCAGCATTGCAATTATCATATATATGTGTCAGTTGTCAAGCATCTGAATTTTGATCAGGTGACTATGGGGATGCAGCTATGATCCTAAGTATGAAAACTGGTCATAAGTCACTTTCTTCAGTACCACTGAGACTTTGAACAGTCACTAAAGTGACTGTAAGTCGAGAATGACCTTTATAGAGATTTCAGAAAAAACTCAATGATCTAAAGGCATCGATATACATCTACCTCCCCCCTCAACATACATACTTAGTCTCAATATAACACTTGCAAATAATATGTTCATACTTTCTACTGTACCTTGTACCTTTAGATGAATGGGATTTAGGTGAAAAATGATCCCATTCATACCACCTTCTATTAAAAAAATGAAACAATTCAGGATGAACTGAACTGATTCAATAAATGGTCTAAGACAACGGTTCTCAACCTGTGGTCGCGACCCCTTTAGGGGTCCAACGGTCCTTTCACAGGGGTCGCCTAAGACCATCAGAAAACACATATTTCTGATGGTCTTAGGAACCGAGATACCGCTCCTCTATCCGTCTCCAGGAGGATAAAAACAACACAGAGAATGGTAAGACTTAAAGCATCAAAGGAGCAACTCCCCGCCTCTCAGGTAGAGCTAGCAAAAGCCGACTCAGCCCGCCTTCTCCCAGCATTTTCACCAATCAGAAGCGGAGGTCCGGACATTGGGGTCCATGACGTATCTTCCCGGGGAATCTGTGAAGCCGGCGGAGCTGCTCCAAATCGCGCTTGCGTGCAGTCGCTCGCGCCTCTGTGGAAGAGGGGAGATGGGCTGGCGGGGAGTTGAGGGAGGATGAGGCAAGAGGAGGAAGGAGGGAAGGGTTGTTAGCTGTGGAATCAGCACGCCAGAGGGCTTTGCCGCGGGTGGGTTCCTTTTGTATTTTGATTCCTTCCCTTTTGGAGGGAGGAATGGACATTTTAGGATTTGGGGAAAAAAATCTGGTGTCTGTGAATAAAAGCGCCGGTGATCATCTTTTCTTTCCGCCAGCTCATCTTGATGCATTCAGTGCAATTGTTTTTTTAAATAGCGCTTTTGGATTTTTTTTTAATCTTAGCTTTTTTAAAAAAAAAACTGGGGTTGGTCTCTGCCCTTGTGTGTGTGTGGGGGGTTGCAAGCACCTTAATTGTGTCTTCCCACCCCCATCCATGGGATTTTCCTCGGGGTTGCTAGGAGCTGCGCTTAAACTTGGAATCGCCCAGCTGCAAGCGAAGAGAAGGGAGTTGGCGTGGGCGAGAAAGCCAGCAAGCCTGCCTGCCTGAATTGCGAGGTTCCCTTTGCCTTTTTCATCATGAATCAGGATTTTCCCTCCTCCCGTCTTTAAACGGCTTCCTTTTATTTTGCCTCCCGCCTGGTCGGGATCAAAAGGCTCCGATTGGGGAAGTGTATACTTCACTGCCAGAAATTGTTAGGAAAAAGGAAATGCATTGAGAGAGGGACTTGTCAGAAAACATTTAGATGAGAATCAAGTACGCTCAGTGGAAGGTGAAAATGTTGGAAGGAGGGAATGAAATAGCTGGAATCTGGGACAGCTGTAAAGTCGTATCCTTCTGTTTTGGGAAACTTCCATGAAAAAGTAGTCACATAACCCCTCGCTTCATCCACAAAATGTTACAGGGGTTCTGATTTTTTTATTTATAACCCTTTTCCTTTCTTCCATTCTCTATTGGTCATGTGATCAAAATGTGGATGCTTGGCAACTGGCCTGTATTTATGACGGTTGCAGTGTCCCAGGGTCATGTGATTATTTTTAGCAATCTTTTGACAAGCAAAGTCAATGGGGAAGCCAGATTCATTTAACAACTGTGTTCCTAACTTAATAACTGCAGTGATTCACTTAACAACTGCAGCAAGAAAGGTCGTAAAATGGGTGCAACTCACTTAACAACTGCCTTGCTTAGAAAATAGAAATGTTGGGCTCAGTCATGGTCGTAAGTTGAGGACTACCTGTAGTTGTGGAATTCCTTTTCTTGGATGGTTCTATCTTCTGGAGTCTAGAGTCTGATCCTGCATATCATATATTTACATTACGATTCATAACAGTAGCAAAATTACAGTTATGAAGTAGCAACGAAAATACTTTTATGGTTGGGGATCATCACAACATGAGGAACTGTATTAAAGGGTCGCGGCATTAGGAAGGTTGAGAACCACTGGTCTAAGACAAAATTTATCATGAACACACTTTGTATATTCATGGCTGTGTGAAAACTGAACTATTTTTCAAAATAGTGAATATCTAAAGCCTCTATTGCAGTGTTTCTCAACCTTGACAATTTTAAGGCATGTGGACTTCAACTCCCAGAATTCCACAGCCAGCAATGCTGGCTGTGGAATTCTGGGAGTTGAAGTCCACATGCCTTAAAATTGTCAAGGTTGAGAAACACTGCTCTATTGTCATGAGAATATGAGGAGATATTTTCTACAGAAGAACTATAAACAAGAGTAATTTGTAAAAAATGATGGTGATGGTGAAATCCAAAAAGTGAGATGAACCAGAGGAAACACCAGAAGCCATTAGTCTAGTAAGTTGCATTATATTGTGATTTACCATTTTAATAGGGAGTATGATTTGTTAAAAACCCTCTCTCAAAATAAAATGTAACTTAATACAATATAATATATAATAATATAAATATTATATGAAAGACTATCTCTGTTCTGATTACATTGAATTACACATGACTCATTAATAACAGCCTCTTAAAATTTGTTATACACATTTGGAAACTTGTGTCATGTACATATACTGAGGGAACAGTAATGCAATCACTGACATATATATGCAACTATCCAGTATGTTTTTTATGCTCTTCCTCTTGCAAAGCTCTCTAAAGCACCAAATGTCAAAGAATTTGTCTTTTTTATGGGGTCTTCTTTAAGGGGGTCAGTTAAGAGGAAATTGTACACCTTGTGGCTTGCAAAAAGAGAAAGTTTTATATTAGATTAATATTAGAAAGTCCTTGGTTCAAATCCAATCTTAGGTATGGAAGCTCATTGGGCAACTCTGGACCAGTGACAATTTCTCTCAGCCCAATCTACTTCATATGTTTTAGCCTCCAGACCCCTAATCATCTTTGTTGCTCTTCTCTGCACTCTTTCCAGAGTCTCAATATCATTTTTTATCTTGTGGTGATCAGATCTGGATGCAATATTCCAACTGTGGTCTTACCAAGGCCTTATAAAATGATACTAACACTTCATGTGATCTTAATTCTATTCCTCTGTAAATTGCATTGGCTTTTTGGGGGGCTGTAGCATACCGCTGGCTCATATTTAAGTGATTGTTCATTAGGATTCCAAGATCCCTCTCGCAGTTATTGCTATTGGGCCAAGTTTCACCTAATCTGTACCTGTACAGATTTTTAGGCAAGTTTTTCTTGCCTACCCCCAACACTAGTTCTCAGCCCTGACTCCAAGGAGACCTACTTATAACCCTAACCCTAGTTTCATTTTCACTGGCAATTTCCCATGTATTTTCTTGCCTACATATAAAACCTTACTCTTCTTTACACTGAACTTCATTTTGTTAGATCAGGCCCAGTGTTTTTGTCAAGATCCATCTGGATCTTCTGGGCTATTCCTGCCAGCTTGGTGTTCTCTGCAAATTTGATGAGTTCCTTTTCTATCCCCTCATCTAAATCGTTTACGAAGATATTAAAGAGTACTGGACCTAAAACAGAACCTTGAGGTACCCCACTGCTTCCAAGTAGACATAGTTCCATTAGAGACTACATGTTGAGTGCAGTTTGTCAGCCAGTTAGAAATCCATCTGGTGGTGATGCTGACTATCCCACATTTTTCTAGCTTACCAAGAAGGAGGTTATGGTCTACTTTGTCAAATGCTTTACTGAAATCCAAGTATACTATGTCCACAACATTTTGCTGGTCCACTAATTTAGTAATTTTGTCAAAGAATGAAACAATTTGTTTGGCATAATCTGTTTTTGACAAATCCATGTTGGCTTCTGGTTATAACTTTGCCTGCTTCTAGGTGTTTGCAAATCTGTTGCTTAATTATCTTTTCCAGGATCGTCCCAGGTATTGATGTCAAGCTGATTGGTCTACAGTTTCCTGGATCTATTCCCCCCCCCCCCGAAGATCGGAACCTCATCAGCTCTTTTCCAATCCTCTGGTAGTTCCCCAGTACTCCAGGATCTTTGAAAGATATGGTTCAATGGTTCCAAGATCACGTCTGCCAGCTCCTTCAGAACTCTGGATGTAATCCATTGGGTCCTGGTGATATGAATTCGTCCAGAGTAAACAGATGTTGTTTTACCATTTTCTTGCATATTTTAATTGGAATTCCTAGTCTACCTTTTACTGTTCTGTCTTTGGTAGTTTGGGGCTATTTTTTCTTTTTGTGTGAAGATAGATGCACAGAAAGAATTTAGAAGCTCTGCTTTTTCCCTGATGACCATCACTTCCTTGCCATCTTTTCCCATTCATGGACCAATTCTTTGACTTTTTTCTTTTTTATATGTTGAAAGAAACTTTTTTAATTATTATTTTTGAATTTGTTGCAAGTGTTACTTCATTCTAAGCATTACCTTCCTGACCAAATTTGCAGATTTGGGCTATATGCTGGTATTCTGCCTTAGTTATGTGTCCTTCTTTCCATTTTTTATACTTATCCTTTTTATCTTTCAGTTTATTAGAGAGTTCTTTGTGCATCCATGCCAGTTTCTTCTTGGATTTCTTTCTTTTTTTTTTCAGTGGAACTGTGCTGGACCGGGTTTTTATAATAATATTTTTCAGAGTTTCCCAAGCTTCTTGAGTTGTTTTCCCCTTTAAAATTTTCATCCATGCAATCCTTACCAAGCTCTAAGTTTGTTGAAATCAGCTCTTTTAACGCCTAAGACACTGGTTTGGTTAAGTTCTTGCTTGTGTCTGCCTTATATTGCATTTTAATATGACATGGTCACTCTCCCCCAAAATTCCTGCAACTCTATCATTTCTTCTCTATTAGTAAGAATTAAGTCCAGTATAGCTGTCCCTCTAGTTGCCAACTCTACCTTTTGGATGACATTGTCAGCTAGGTTGGTCAGGAACCTGTTCAAACTCCCACAAGCTGCAGAGTTTGTCTCTCAGTTAATGTTAGGGTAATTAAAGTCCCCCATTACTATTGTTGTCAATGTTGTGACAAACCGAACTGAAGCCATTTTCATTGTCTTCATTGCCACATATTTAGTTTAGAAGGAGGGGGGGTGTAGTTCTCAGTTAGCCAAAACAATTCAAACATATGGGAACCAAGGTTATTGCTGATAACATTTTGGTGGGCTGGAGAGCTGGGAGCCCATGTTTTCTAACAATTGGTGAATGTGATTTATGACAGAAAATTGGGGTGGGAATTGCAATTTGCATCTTTGTAACCAAGGGGAGGGGAATTTAATCTTGGGTTCACCTTTGTATGTGCCGTTATTTTGTAGCCAAATAAAAATGTTCTTTGAGGAAGAATTCCTGGCCTTGAAGTTCTTTTAATTCAGTGGTTCTCAACCTTTCTAATGCCGTGACCCCATAATACAGTTCCCCATGTTGTGGTGACCCCTAAGTGGGTGTGGCCACCAATAAGAGGGAGTAGGACAGCTAGGGAAAAGGGAACAAAATGGTGGACAGCATGGTTTGGTGACCCCCATGAAATGGTCGTTCGACCCCAAATGGGGTCCCGACCCACAGGTTGAGAACCACTGTTTTAATTGGTTTCATCTATCAGAATCATGTCATTAACCCAAGACTGTAAACTATTTTATTACAACAGGGTCCTGAATTCCAGTTGCCTACGCAAAGCCTTGGGATAACGACAAAGACTCAGGGAAGATTCCATGATGGAGAAAAAGGAAGAGCCTGTTACTAGCCTCAAAGCTACAGCTACCACATCAGTAGATAGGGTGCAGGCCGTTGCCCCGGTAGAGAGTGTGACTTCGATGGTTACGGCAAGCAGCGCAAGACCAAAGGAATGACAGATCCAGTTGGAGCCATTGTTGCTGTTGGAAGGAGTCCTATCTATCGGAGACACTTGGCCTTCAGAGTTAGCCCAAACAAAAAAGAGTTCAGTAAAGACCGCTGAAGCCGAATTCCTGCTAACTGCTTCTCATGAATTGCGCTCTCCTGATCGAAAAGGCGCCAAGGACTAGAACCTTGGGATGAATCAGGTGAGCGGAAATATCTGACTGCAATCCAGAGCCAGTCCGCTGAGTGGTTAAGAGAGAAGTTTGAAGGACTGGAGATGGGAGGAAAGGAGCAGGTCACCCATTAGTTGCTTTCCAGTGAACGGGATGACAGAGGCCACGAAGACCGTCCCCAATCCAGGTGAAGTGCCAGTCCCATAGCTGGGGCCTGGGCTGCCTACCACCAATCAAAGCCACCAGCTTTAACTTCGAGGCAAAGCTCAGACAGCCATCAGCGTCGTGATAGTGCTGATCGCCATCAACGCTATGCCAGTCCTGACCATCGGCAACAGTATGTTAGCCCCGATCAGTACCAACGCTATGTGAACCCTGTCTGTACTCACGCTATGAACGTTATCAGCATAGAGCAAGTTCTGATTACTGCTGATACCCAGATAGCCCTGATAGATATCCACATCGGGCTAGTCCAGATCGATTTCGGCACCATGCTAGTCCAGACTGTCATTGTTACAGAATTAGCCCTGAGCGACACCCCCAGCGACTCAGCCCCGAACGTCACCAGCACACCAGTCCAGAGCCCCTGCCAAGAGCTGATCGAGCAGCAGGACTCCCAGCGGGACTCATTTGCAACAGTATGGGTTACTACAGGCTCTCTTAGATCGGCAGCAACCTGTAGCAGCTCCTCCTTTCAAACCCATGTTTGATGGCGACCCCGAGAAGTTAACTTTCTTTTTGAATAACGTGCGCTCCCACATGCCTATCCAGACCCTGCCACTATGGTTGATATGATAGCAGCAAACCTAGAGGGGGAGGCAGCAGAGTGGTTGAACATCTTGAACAACAAACAAGCACCTGAGCTATGGGACTACAACCTCTTCATCCAAAGATTAAGGACCAGGTTTGTGGATGGTTCCATAGCCCTGCAAGCTGAAAAGGACATTCACAAAGTGAAACAGAGGGGTCGGCCAGCGAAGGACTATGTGCATGAATTCCGGAGAATGGCTGGCAGAATTGTGCAGTGGCTTGAGCGATCACTAGTTCATCATTTCAAGTCCGGTCTGGACCCAGACCTGTTCCAGATATGCGTCTACAGGGGGATCCCTGATCAACTCCATGAGTGGTATTGCTTGGCCATGAATTTAGATCTGGGCTTTTCAACTGGTGGTATGCGTACCACCAGTGGTACGCGAGCACCTGGCTGGTGGTACGCGTAGGACGGGTTGAAAAAAATGTAAAAATGTAAAAGAAAAGTGTAAAAAAGTGTAAAAGTGGATGAGGTGAAGCGGCAGCAGCGCTGCACAGGCTTAAATTCAGCTGGAACTGCATGTTGCCTGGGTCGTACTAAGAGCCCAGGATCAAAGTGCACAGCTCCAGCTGATTGGCGGTGGCCTTGGGGGTGGCAGGCAACCTCAAGCAATCTTCAGTGGAGATTCCGCTGGAACTACGCGATGCACTGCCTGGGTCCCCCCCGCCTCCACTCAGATGCCCTCACATCCCCCAAGCATTTTTTTACTCACCTGCTTTCAGCAGCATTCCCTTTCTCCTGTACTTCTCAGCCTTCGCCATGTGTTTGTGAGACAAAAAAAAAGTTCCATGAGACTTTCTAATTTCTTACGAGACGTTAGAACGTCTCATGGAACTTTTGTTTCTTTTTTACACACAAACATGTGGCGAAGGCAGAGAAGCAGAAGGAGAGAGTGCAGTTGAAAGCAGGTGAGTAAAAAAATGCTTGGCGAAGGAGTGGGATCTGGGCGGGGACGCCAACCTTACCCCGCATGGTGGTGAGAGGGTTAACGGCAGGTGCAGGGGGCCCGGGAGGAGCTGCGCAAAGCAGGCAGAGGGGAGGCCGGGCAGATTGTGGGCACCAGCAAGCGAGCAAGATGGGCAGGGGCGCAAATCGGCGTGTATTCAGAAACGTCGATCTCATGCTCCTGCCGAGCTTGCTTGCTTTCCGCTTGCTATCTATCTATCTATCTATCTATCTATCTATCTATCTATCTATCTATCAACAGCTTTTGATGCCTGTCCGTGTCTTCTGAATTTTGTTTCTCTCTTGCTTGGGACAATCTACTCCCTTGTTTGAATCTGCTTAATTGTAATTTCCTTGATTAGCTACAGTTTTCAAGCAGTTATAATCTCTCTTAATCTCAATCGATTTGATTTCTCCAGAGTTTCTTATTTCTTCTTGTTGTAATATGTAATATGTTAAACATCAAAACCCTTGGCCCCCAAATTTTAATTACCTTACTTTTCATAGCAAATTTGAATCAAAGGGAGGGGTCCTTAGTGCTCTCTGAGCTTTTTTGCAAACAAACAAAAAACCTCTAAGATCACTCCTCCCTATACTGACAGGGCACCCACTACTATAATATAAATTAACAGCAAACCCCATTCCCTACTAGCACTGCTGATGTTACCTAATTTGGGTAATGAAACATCTGCAAGAAAACAAACAAGCTTAGAGAGCGCCAAGGATCCCTCATGTCAACCCTGAGCTATAAATACTCTTCTTTATTAGTTGAATCAAAGTGTTATTCTTTTCAATATTTCTCAACTTTACTGCACCCTTCTGGGTTGCATTATCATTATCATCATCTTAACCTTATTGCAGTCATTAACCAGAACAAAAGAATTGGCATTCAAATACTCAGAATATCCAAAACTAAAGTGACAAATTCAGGATAGTTAAAAAACTACTTTCAGACAAACATTTTGGCTAAAAAACAATATCAAATCAATATATTAAAAGGCTTATTATACTACAGATATACAACAAGATGAAATTTAAATATGCAATCTGGATAATATGAACTTGGAATAGTACTATAAAATATGAATATATGCACAAATACATATGCATATTCATATACATTCTCCCTCTCCCTTTCACACACACACACACACACACACACACACACACACACACACACACACAGCCCGTTGAACCTGGGGCTTCACTTAGCAAGCAGCATATTTGCCGTTCAGAGTATAACATGCCTATTGAAAAGTTTCCCTCCTGCAACTGTTCCTGTATCAAGAGATTTAGTCATTCCTTTGTATTGGACTTAACATTGCTCACCTTAATCATTACAGTGCAAAAGGAAAGTGATTCAGCAAAGGAACCACCATCGAAGAAATTAAAACTGAGGGAGGGAGGGAAGGACAATGAGAAGGAGAGAGGGACAATGGAAGGGAAGGAGGGAAGGAGGAAGGGACAAAGAGGGAGGGAAGGACGGAAGGAAGGAAAGAAGGAAGGAAGGGACAATGGGAGAAAGGGAGGGAAGGAAGGCACCCACCCTAGTCCCTACCCCCTCCATCAGAGATCCACGGATTCCCCCCAACAGGCACCCCACGACCTGAGTGATGAGCTGGCCATGCCCCCCCCGGCCATTGACTTCGCTTGTCAAAAGGTTACAAAAGGTGATCACATGACCCTGGGACACTGTGAACATCATAAGTATGAATCAATTGCCAAGCATCCAAATCACATGACCCTGGAGATGCTGCAACAGTCATAAGTGTGAAAAATGGTCATAAGTCACTTTTTTCAATGCCATTGTAACTTTGAACAATCCCTAAGCGAATTGTTGTAAGTCGAGGACTACCTGTACTTTATCATTTTTTCCTTTTGGGGGGGTCAGGTTTTTGACACCTTACTGGGCGACTGGTGGTACTCGGATGTTGCCTTATCCTAAAAGTGGTACAATGGGTGAAAAGATTAAAAAGCCCTGTCCTAGAATACATGCAGGTTAATATAAAAGGAAGAAAGAAGGCCACTGCCACCCAACCAAACAGAAGAAGTAGGTGAACTTTTTGCTAAACATGTAACAAATGTACGTTGAAAACACACACAGTTGTTATGGTTTCGATAGATGAGACTAATTAAAAGAACTTCAAGGCAAGGAATTCTTCCTCTAAGAACATTTTTATTTGGCTACAAAATAACGGCACATACAAAGGTGAACCCAAGACTAAATTCCCCTCCACTTGGTTACAAAATTGCAAGTTGCAATTCCCACCCCAATTTGCTGTCATAAATCACATTCACCAATTGTTATAAAATGCGGGCGCTCCTCCCAGCTCTCGAGCCAAAATGGTTTTTTTTACAAATGTTATAGATTTTCTAATATAACATTCACATATTTGAAAAGCAACATGGCGGCTGGGTTGTAATAATTCAATTACATACAGATATCATTAGTACAGATTTCAAATGACTACCGTAAACATTTCCTCTCCCTTCCCTTTAATATATACTGTCCATATGTAAATTAAAACAATTTTTATTCTATCAATCACATAAAACATAACTTTCTTACGTATATCAATAGGTTTTAGTTTATATATATTCTAATTGTTTTAACATACAATCTTTTAGACAATCAATGGCCTAATAAATTTTTCCAATTTTAATTTCCATTAATATTTAAATTTAATGTTTGATATTTATCATTCCCAAGATTTTAAATACTCTCAATTCCTTTATCACCATTCCTCACAAAATCTAATATTCCGATTTGGCTAGGTAATGGGCACTGGAGTTTAGGGATATCTCGAGCTCCACATCTATTTCTACCTTTGATCCTTTAATAATAAAGTAAACTTTTGGGACTTCCGGTGGCGACAACCGCGGCGATGGCGGCGTTCTTCAGCCGTCTGCCCTGGGATGTGTCAAAGCCAGCTGAGACGGCAAGCAACAGCTGTCTCGCGGCTTGGAACCTCTCTCCCTGGGCGAAGGGGAGGAGGTGAGCTTTCCTCAGATAGTGGTAGAGCTCCCCGAGACCCCAAAGTTTTCTTTTTTGGTGGTCAGAGGGTGAGAGCTCCCACAGACTCTGGGGTGTTCTCCACATTCCAGGATGCCTTGGCCCTGATTTTTCCAGGGCAAAACTAGACGCTGCTTCCACATCTGCGCTTAAAATGAATTTGTGAGTAAAATTTAAAGCAGACAGAGCTGACCAGGAGAGATTAAAATGGGGATTATTTCGAGACTTTAACTCTGGAAAAGAACTTATCTTCTCCTTCTTTTAATTAAGAGTGGTGAAAAATGGCGCTGAGATGTTGATTCTTTGAGTGAAAGGACCGGAACTTCTATCTGGAACAATGTAACAGATTTTGTATTTGTATAAATTGCAAGAATCTTCTTTTTTTCTTTTAAGGGGGCTTTTGTCTTTTTTCCCCTTTTCCTTTTGGGGGGGGGGTATTTGTTGATTTTATAAGATTTTAGCAGACTTTTTACAAGTGGTCTTAAAAATAAAATGGCTTCAAAGCGTCTCAGAGCTTCTGTTGCTTCTAAAACCTCAATCTTCCCAGTAATGCAGACAGCTCAGCAAGCTAAGACTAAGTTTCTACCACCTTCCCCATTGTCTTCAGCATGTATACTTAAAGATTTACAGGATGCCTTGGAAAAAAAGGCACGACAGATTAAAGAAGAGATGGAGGTTTTTTTTGAAAATAAATTCACGAAACTGAGAGAGGACATAGTGTTCGTGTTTCAAAAGTTTGTTGGTCACATAGATCGTCTGGATGAGTGTATTGATGATGTTATGGAAAATTTTGAAAAACTGGAAGATCGAATTGACAAAGTGGAAAACAGTGTGGAAATAATACAGGATGAAATTACTATGATACAATACAGAAACATGGAATTTGATTTAAGAATAAGGGGAATGAAGGAAAATATGCAAGAGGATTTGAGACAAGTGGTGGTAAAAGATATAGCTTTCATTTTGGGGGTTAAGCCTGAAGAAATATTGAGAGAGATGGAAAAAGTTTTTAGGGTTGCGAGACAGAGGAATTTGCCACGAGACATGGTTATCTATTTTTCTAGGAGATCACTTCGTAATGAAATTTTACAGGCTTTTTATAAGCAGAGATTTCAAATTGCAGCTCAAGATGTTATAATTTTAAAAGAAATACCTTCAAAAATTCTTAGAAAAAGAAAGGATTTTGCTTTTTTGGTTGATGAGCTCAAAAAATGACAGGTTCGATTCAGATGGGAGATACCGGTTGTAATAGTACTGAACTATGTGGGGATATATTACAGACTTAATACAATATAAAAGGCGAAAGATTTTTACATTTCGGTTTTGAAGGTGGGCTCTCCATTATCTTTACGACCTGAGATAATAGAAGAAAAGTTGGAAGAGCAGTCGGTTGAAAGTGCTATGCTATTGGATGTAGGAGACATACAGGCTGAACCTTTGCAGCAGTCTCTTGAGACAGAAGATTTTTTAAAAGAACCGAGAATGACTTGTGCAGCCTATAGACGTAAATTAAAAGAACAGCAGAAGATGGATGTTGGAATAAAGAAAAGGAAATGATGGATTTCTGTAGTAGTTTTGTGAGATAAAAGGGGGGGGGAAATGACATTGCCATAGGTGTATACTACAGACCACCCAACCAAACAGAGGAAATAGATGAACTTTTTGCCAGTCAGCTAACTAAGGTATGTAGGAAGCACATCACAATAGTAATGGGGGACTTTAACTACCCTGACATCAACTGGGAGACAAACTCCGCACCAAGTGGAAGATCAAACAGGTTCCTGGCAAACCTAGCAGACAACTTTGTCTCCCAAAAAGTAGAGAATGGAACTAGGGGATTAGCCATCTTGGATCTAATTCTCACTAACAGAGATGAAATGATAGACGGTGTTGAAGCCATAGGAACCCTGGGAGGAAGTGATCATGCAATATTAGAATTCAACATTATAGAAGCACAACCAATAGAACACAGTCAAACTAGAGTCTTGGACTTCAAGAGAGCTAATTTCAATAAACTTAGAGAGGGCTTGGGAAGGATTCCATGGATGAGAATCCTCAAGGGGAAAACAACTCAAGAAGCTTGGGAAATTTTGAAAAATGAGATAATAAAAGCACAGTCTAGCACAATACCAACAAAGAGGAAAAACAACAGCTCTCAAAAGAAACCAGCATGGCTGCATAAAGAACTCTCTGACAAATTGAAAGATAAAAAGGACAAGTATAGAAAGTGGAAAGAGGGGAACATAACTAAGTCAGAATATCAGCAAATAGCCCGAGCCTGCAAAGATGAAGTGAAGAAAGCCAAGGCTCAAAATGAACTAAGGCTTGCGACCAAAGTCAAAAATAACAAAAAAAGCTTCTTTCAACATGTAAAAAACAAGAAAAAAGTGAAGGAAACGATTGGTCCATTAGTGGGTGGAAGTGGCAAGAAGGTGACAAACAACAGGGAGAAAGCAGAACTATTTAACTCGTGTTTTGCATCTGTCTTTACACAAAGGGAAAAAACAGACCAACCTATTAAAAATACTGCCATAAAAAACAAAACAGAAACACAAGTTAAGATAGGCAAGAAAATGGTTAGGGAGCACCTGTCCAGCCTAGATGAGTTCAAATCGCCAGGACCAGATGGATTACACCCCAGAGTTCTCAAGGAACTGGCAGATGTAATATCGGAGCCACTGAACTATATTTTTCAAAGATCCTGGAACACAGGGGAACTACCAGAGGACTGGAAAAGAGCTGATGTAGTTCCCATCCTCAAAAAAGGAAAAAAAATGGATCCAGGAAATTACAGACCTATCAGCCTGACCTCAATACCTGGGAAGATCCTGGAAAAGATAATCAAACAACGAATCAACGAACACCTAGAGGCAAACAAAGTCATTACTAAAAGCCAACATGGGTTTGTCAAAAATAGATCATGCCAGACAAATCTTATTGCATTCTTTGACCAAGTGACAAAATTAGTGGATCAGAGGAATGCTGTGGACATAATTTACTTGGACTTCAGTAAGGCATTTGATAAAGTAGATCACAACCTACTACTTGACAAGATAGAAAAATGTGGGGTAGACAGAACCACCACCAGATGGATCCGTAGCTGGCTGACCGGCCGTACTCAGCGAGTGGTCCTCAATGGAACTGCATCTATATGGAGGGAAGTGTGTAGTGGGGTGCCCCAGGGCTCTGTTCTGGGCCCAGTACTCTTCAACATCTTCATCAACGATTTGGATGAAGGGATAGATGGGGAACTCATCAAATTTGCAGACGACACCAAGCTGGCAGGAATAGCCAACACTCCAGAAGACAGGCTTCAGATACAGAAGGATCTGGACAGACTTGAACACTGGGCACTAACTAACAAAATGAAATTCAATGGTGAAAAAAGCAAGGTTCTACATTTAGGCAAGAAAAACCAAATGCACAAGTACAGCATAGGTGGCACCATGCTCAATAGTAGTAACTGTGAGAGGGACCTCGGAGTCCTAGTAGACAATCACTTAAATATGAGCCAGCAGTGTGCTGCAGCTGCCAAAAAGGCCAACACAGTGCTAGGCTGCATTAACAGAGGGATAGAATCAAGATCACGTGAAGTATTAATACCACTCTTCAATGCCTTGGTAAGGCCACACTTGGAATACTGCATCCAGTTTTGGTCACCACGATGTAAAAAAGATGTTGAGACTCTAGAAAGAGTACAGAGAAGAGCAACAAAGATGATTAGGGGACTGGAGGCTAAAACATATAAGGAACGGTTGCTAGAATTGGGTATGTCTAGTTTAACGAAGAGAAGGACAAGGGGGGACATGATAGCAGTGTTCCAATATCTCAGGGGCTGCCATAAAGAAGAGGGAATTAAGCTATTTTCCAAAGCACCTGAAGGCAGGACAAGAAGCAACGGGTGGAAACTAATCAAGGAGAGAAGCAACCTAGAACTAAGGAGAAACTTCCTGACAGTTAGAACAATTAATCAGTGGAACAGCTTGCCTCCAGAAGCAGTAAGTGCTCCAACACTGGAAGTTTTTAAGAAGAGACTGGACAGTCATTTGTCCGAAATGGTGTAGGGTTTCCTGCCCTAGCAGGGGGTTGGACTAGATGACCTCCAAGGTCCCTTCCAACTTTATTATTATTATTATTATTATTATTATTATTATTATTATTATTATTATTATTATTATTTGTATTTAGTATGTTTTAAAGGAACAGTGAATGATTTTTGTAGTATGTAGATGTAAAGAAAAAGAATAATAGAAGGTGCTGATTTAGTGGAAAAGTTTAAATATTTGGGAGTATATATATTATAAATTCTTAATTTAAAGTGAAAAATAATTATGAGATATTATGGGTAAACGTGTAAAAGAATTTAAATTCTAATGATCTTTGTTGGTGAGAATTTTAGAAGATGAATGGTTTGCTGAAACTTTTTAAGTAGGAGGGTATTAATAGACTTTCTTAGGGGCAAAAAGCAAAGAGCCAATTTTATCGAACGTAAGTTTGTTGGTTAGGTTATATTGGAGGGAAAATTTTGTGTTTATTATGGATGAATGGTTGTTTAAAAGAAATATACACCTCAGCAAGGTGAAGATGGATAAATTATATGTAGAGTAAATATGGGTTATGATATGGGTTTAAAATGCATTGTGCAGATTATGAATAATTTTTAGTTCTCAATTTGAAAATGCTTATATTGTAACTTTTTTTTTCCTTTTTTGTATTTGAGTTAAAGTATATTATTGATTTTATTATTTGTATAGTTGGATAAGTTTATTTAGAATTTGCTTGTTTATTTGTAACCCTGTAACCAGCTCTGGGAAGAGAGGGGGGGGAGGGAGGGAGGGGGTTATTTTAGGGGGGGATATTGTTAAAAACTTGTATAAAACTTTTCAATAAAAAAATCTAATATTCTGAATACACATCTTATCTATTTAACTTCTCACCCTCTATATCGACAAATTAATAAAATATGATATCCTTATTTTCTGCTAATTTTTGAATTTTTTAAATTAGTGATCAAAATTTCTTTTTATTTCAATATTTAATACTTCCTCTCTCTTCCTCTTTTTATCTACTATCTCATGTTTGAACTAATAATTTTTGTTTTTAACGTTCCATATAGACCTGTTTATTACTTTCATCAATAGGTTTTTAGGTTAGGGTTAGGGTTAGGTTAGGGAAGGGGCGTTGACTTACCTGGACGCCTTTTCTCAGCACGGAGATGGATAATCCACGCAGTGGGTTGAGACTGTATTCTTGGCCAATCAGATCAGTCAGCCAAAGTTGCCACGCCCTGTCCTGGACCATGATTCTCCAGTCTTGACTCGAGCGCAGCCATTGACTGACAGTAAGACGTTTTGGCTCCACTAAATATACCCTATTATCCTAGTCTATAAGGGTGGGTGTGGATTATCCATCTCCGTGCTGAGAAAAGGCGTTCAGGTAAGTCAACGCCCCTTCTCCAGCACTGGAGATGGATAATCCACGCAGTGGGACATACCAAAGCCTATTGTCCCTTGGGTTGGGGAATAGACTGGTCCCGTGTGTAACTTTGGTCTAGAACCTGCTGGAGAACCCTCCTACCGAAGGAGGCCTCTGCAGAGGAGTACTTGTCGATTTTGTAATGGCGAATGAATGGAGAGGGCGAGGCCCAAGTGGCTGCCCTGCATACCTCTTCAATAGAAGCCTGCATGGCCCATGCTGCTGAGGTGGCAGCACTCCTTGTGGAGTGGGCCGTGATATGCTTGGGGACTTGCAAGGACTCCGCCTGGTATGCCCCAGTGATGCATGCCCTAATCCACCTACCGATGGTAGAGGACGAGACCTTCCGGCCCCTATTAGCGGGGTAGAAGGATATGAAAAGCACTTCCGAGCGTCGGAATTCCGCTGTGCGCGAAATGTAATGTCTTAGTGCCTTTCGTACGTCCAAGGTGTGTCACTGTTGCTCCAGGGGATGAGCTGGGTTTGGACAGAAGTCTGGTAGGACTATTTCCTGTGATCTGTGAAAAAAGGAGTTGACCTTTGGAATGAATGAAGGGTCTATTCTTAGGACTACCTTGTCCCTGTGAAAATGACACAGGTCCTTCCTCGTTGAGAGAGAAGCTAACTTGGATATCCGTCGAGCTGACGTGATAGCTACTAAGAATGCTACCTTATGGGTCAGGTAGCGAATGTCACATGTTTTGAGTGGTTCGAAGGGCGCTCTGGTAAGAGCTTGTAGTACTCGTGGTAGTTCCCACGATGGATACCTGTGCACGGTTGGCGGTCTGATGTTCGCAGCCCCCTTGAGGAAGGATCGTATTAAGGGATGCTTGCCCAAGGATTCACCGGGGCTGGCAGAAAGTATAGTTGAGAGGGCGGCGATTTGCCTGCGCAGCGTGTTTGGCGAGAGGTCCCTCTCTAGGCCATCTAGTAAAAATTCTAGGATCTTGGGAATTGTGATCCCTTCGAGTAACAATTCCTGTTTAGAGCACCATGATTGGAAGCTTCTCCACGTGGCCTCGTAGATACGGTTCGTGGAGGGGCGCCTTGATGCCTGTATGACCCTAATTACACCCTGTGAGCAAGCCCCCTTGGCTAAAATTGACCGTTCAAGAGCCAGACGGCTAGTTGTAGCCATTGTGGCTCTGGGTGGGAGATCTCCCCCTGCTTGAGGGAGATCCTCTCCGGAGGAATCCGCCATGGATTCGTGCGGGAGAGACTCCTCAAGTCTGCGAACCAAGGTCTCCTTGGCCAATAAGGGGCCACAAGGATTACCTCGGCCCTTTCCCGCAGAATCTTGCGTACTACCGCAGGAAGGAGAGGTAAGGGTAGAAACGCGTACAGGAGTCCCCTTGGCCATGGTCTCCATAACGCGTCTGTCTGCTCTGCTCCCCTGGATGGGAATCGGGAGAAGAAGCGAGTTAGGTGGGCATTGGAAGGAGAGGCGAAAAGATCCACCTGGGGAAGCCCGAAGCGGTGACAGATCTCCCTGAAGATCCTCGGGTGTAGTTGCCACTCCGAGTGATCTATTGTTGATCTGCTCAACAGATCTGCTTGGATGTTTGCCTCCCCCGATATGTGGTCGGCCTTTATGGAGGCCAGATTTTGTTCCGCCCAGGCCCCCAGTAGGAGGGCCTCGGCCGAGAGCGAGCGAGAGTGTGTGCCCCCCTGACGGTTTATGTGGGCCTTGGCTGTCACATTGTCTGCCAGGACCAGTACGTGCCTGCCTTTTATGCTGCTGTGAAAATGCCTTAACGCTAGGTGAATAGCCCGTAGTTCGAGCCAGTTTATGTTGTGTCGGAGATCCACCGCTGACCAGCGGCCCTGTGTCCACTTGGTCCCCAAGTGGCCTCCCCAGCCGAATAAGCTCGCATCTGTTGTGACTACTACTCTGTCTGGTTCCCTGAAGGGGGACCCCCTGAGGAGAGCTGGAGATAGCCACCACCTGAGGGAGTGTCGTACTCTCAGAGGTATGTCTACCCTCTTCCGGGATGCACTGATTTGCTGTCTCTGAACGGGAGCATGAACCACTGCAGTTCTCTTGAGTGCAGCCTTGCCCAAGGAACTATTGCTATGGTCGATATCATCTTCCCTAGCAGCTGGGAGAGGCAGACCAGCGTCACTGACTGACCGCGGCTTACCTGTTTTACAGCTTTCTTTATGCTGCTGAGGCGTTCCCGTGATAGGTACACCTTGCACTCCTTTGTGTCTATGACCACTCCCAGATGGAGTATTCTCGTAGTTGGGGTTAGATGGCTCTTTGGAAAGTTCACCGAGAAGCCGTGGTCCTGCAGCAGTTTTATCACTAACTTTAGGTCCGCCCGAGACTGCTGGGCGGACGATGACTGGATTAGAATATCGTCCAGGTAGCACTGGACTCTGACTGGTACGTTTCTTAGGTGTGCTGCCAGAACCGCCAGAATCTTGGTGAACACCCTGGGCGCTGATGACAGGCCGAATGGAAGTGCCCTGTATTGAAAATGGTGCCCCCTGTAGGCAAACCGTAGAAAACGGCGGTGAGCCAGAGAGATAGGGATGTGCAAGTATGCCTCCATGAGGTCGATCGATGCCAGAAAATCCCCTTTCCTTACGCTTCCAAGGATGGAGCGTAGTGTCTGCATTTTGAATTTGCGGTATTTTATGTAGAAATTTAGCCTTTTTAAATCCAGAACGGCTCTCCAACCCCCCGAGGGTTTTGGGACCACGAAGAGGATAGAATAAAACCCCTGGTCTCTCTGGTTCATAGGCACCGGCTCTACGGCCCGTATGTTTAGAAGGTGCTGAACGGCCTCGTTCATGAGCCTTCTCTTTGTTGGGTTTGTGGGACAGGGGCACGGGCGGAAGCGGTTCGGGGGCTTTGAGAGAAATTCTAGAGATAGACCATGACGTATGGTGTTCCTGACCCATACGTCCGTGGTGGTCTCTTCCCACTGGGGAGCAAACCCTGCTAGTCTGCCCCCTATGGGAAGGTCTGGGTGGGAGTCATCTGGTACGGCGGAAGGGGCGGTTGCTCCCCCGAAAGGGCCGTCTTCCCTGCGTTTGCCTATGTCTTGTGTTCTATCTGTCCCCCTGTCTTTCCCTATCCTGTCTAGCTTGGACGGGTTGGGAATTTTGAAAGTAGTTGACCCTGGCTTCCGTACGAAAGGATTGTTTCCTTCCCCAGGAGCCGGGTCTCTTGTCCTGCCTTTTAAGCATGTGTTTAAGGACCTTGCGCTTGTCCTTGTTCTCTGTCAGGTATGGCGTTAGTGCCTCACCAAACAGCTTTGCCCCTTGGTACAGAGCCGAAGCCAATTTCCACTTGGATTTGGTATCCGCCTGCCAGTTCTTTAGCCAGAGGATGCGCCTGCTCGTGTTGTTTGCCGCCATTGCCTTGGCTGAAAACCTGGTCGCTAAAAGTGTCGCGTCCGACGCATATTCCGTGGCCGCTACCATTTTGCTGAGTTCCTGGTGAGTGCGTATATCCTCCATGGGAACCCGGCCCTGTAACTCACGGAGCCAACAAAGTGTGGCTCTGGTGAAAAAGGACGCGGAGGTAGTCGCCCTGGTAGCCCAAGCTATTGCCTGGTGCGTTCTCCTGTAGTTGGACTCACTCTTTCGGTCCTCGGCTTTAAGAGCCTCAGCAAAATCTCCTGATATGGCCGTGTCTGATATCAGGGGACCTATGGGTTCGTCCAACACCGGCACCTCCAATGTTCCCTCTAGCTCCCTTGCTACGTTAAATAGCTTCCTCTCTGCATTGCTAGGAAGCGGTAGGGAGGTTGGCGCTGCCCACTGTTTTCTTATTGTGTTTAGGAACATGGACGGGCATGGTATGCGGTGTTGAGTGGTTACCTTTTCGGCGAACGTCGGCTCAGCCTCCGTGTCAACTGTGACAGGCTCCGCTGGTGTCCCATGCCCCAGATGGGCTGTGGCCTCAGCCTTGCGCAGAATGGTAACAAAAAGAGAAGGGTTAAACAGGCCGCTGAAGGACGGCCCTTGAGGTGAGGTGTCCTCCTCTTCCTCAGACATTTGAATCCCTTGTGACGTACCTGGCTGGTCCAGGTAATCTTCCTCGGAGACTGACGAGTCTGAGAAGGAGGAGAGGTCCTGATGGTCCTCCGTTTCCTCCCGATGCCTCGTTCTAAGTCCTAGAGGCTTGGCTTTGGAACTTTGAGCCCTGGCCTCAAATGCACGGTCCACTGCCTGCGCTATTAGGGTAGCTAGCAGATCCCCCGTCAATGCAGGAGAAGTAACCATTGCCTGCGACCCTGCAGGTGCTGTGGTTAGCATGGTCCTCGGGGTTTCCTGTAACCTCCGTGGGGAGGTGGATCGGGAGAGCGATGAGAATTCGCCTATCCCACCCTCTGTTTGGGACTGTGATAAGTTCCCTAATGACCAAATGGCCCGTGGGGATGAAGGGAGACCCAGCGGTAGATCAGGACCTATCCCCCCATTCTGCCTATTTTCATTTCTGGCCCTTTTCTGGGCTCTGTCGAACTCTTTTTCTAGGGCTTGGTGTCTTCTGATTGCCTGTTTGTCAGCCTTCTTTGATGACTTCCTTGCAGCCTTTCTAGGGGCTGCAGAGGATTCCGAATCCTCTGAAGCAGGTGCTCCAGAGGATGAAGGCGGGGCTCCAGTGGAGGGAATGATTGCTTCCTCCATTCTCCACTAACGCTGGGCCGCGATAGGGGGGACCCAGGTAGTAGGAGAGCTCCAACTTTGAGTAAGGACAGGCGCACTACTGGGGGCGTCTGGAACTCAGGAGCAGACTCTGCAAAATTGTCAGAGTTAGTCACTGTGCACGGATAAGAACAGGCACGCTAATGGGAATGCCTGGAACCCGGCTTGACTATGGTGGGTAAGGACAGGCACGCGACTGGGGATGCCTGGAACCCACCACTAAATCCAGAAGCGTACGGGCCACTAATGGGGGAACCGAAGTCCGGAAGGAGCCAAAGGCAACTAAACACAGTTAGCTATGAAAGGGTCTTATTTACTTTAGATTGAAGACACCAAGTCCTGGAACCCGCAGCTATGTGTCTGATTTGAATGTCTCTGAATGAATAATAGATGCTTTAGTACCCCAGTACTGCTTGCCTATTAATTCACTCCAGCGGCTGAACCTATGCTTCACATGGAGCCTTAGATCCCCTGTTTGGACAAAAATATGGCCGCCGCTGCCAGGAGACTACTGCGCATGTGTTAAAAGGATCAGGAGATTATTGCGCCTGTGCTAAAAAGGCTGCCTGTGCCACGTGCGGTTGTAACAAAGAGCCACGCGTGCTCCCAGCTGTGCAGACAATGGCGCCTCGTTTAAAAATCCTGAGCAGCCTGGTGAGTGAAAGAGACTGCTCCTTCGCACGCCAGCTGTTTCCCTTAATCAATCTCCCTCCCAGCATGCGTCCCCTTTGTCCTCCGCTCCCCTCGCTAATTGCCTGCCTTTCTGTCTTTCTTTCTTTCTTTGTAACGCAAGGGGTTGCACGAGCCTCCCCGTTTGTTTAAGGCGGCTGCCGGCTGCTGGAAGGTGGTTGGGGTTTGGGTTAGGGAGGGGAGTTAGGGATTTCCCCCTTTTAAGTGGGGGTGGTTTCCCCTGTAGGGAATCTGACTTCCTGAGTCTTACAATTTAGCCAGGAAATTTTTGAGTAATCAATTAAATTGAATTAAATTATCTCTAATTAACTTTTAAACTAAGCAATTTCAGCTACTAGAAGAAATCCCCCCCAATGGAAAGGAACTATACCTGCCCAGGAGCCAAAGTTGTAGGTCTTTCTGTATGGCCAGATCAGTCAAGACTGGAGAATCATGGTCCAGGACAGGGCGTGGCAACTTTGGCTGACTGATCTGATTGGCCAGGAATACAGTCTCAACCCACTGCGTGGATTATCCATCTCCAGTGCTGGAGAAACACACTAGGTCAGTGTTTCTCAACCTTGACAATTTTAAGGCATGTGGACTTCAACTCCCAGAATTCCACAGTCAGCATTGCTGGCTGTAGAATTCTGGGAATTGAAGTCCACATGCCTTAAAATTGTCATGATTGAGAAACACTGCACTAGATGACAATAATGAGAATTTACCATCCAGTAGTTGTCTGACTCTGGCAATTCAGATAAGGTAGTTCTAAAATTCATACTGTGTGTGTGTGTGTGTGTGTAAGAGAGAGAGAGAGAGAGAGAGAGAGAGAGAGAGAGAGAGAGAGAGAGAGAGAGAGAGAGAGAGACATACCAACACCCACATGTTAAGGGATTAAGAAACAATTAGGTATAACTAAGTTCTCTCTTAAAATAAATATTAGGAAAATATTATACAGGGCAAGAAAATGTTTTAATTATGTGCAAATTAAATGTTTATTATATAATTTAAAAATTAATTAGCATAGGTTTTTCACATTTACAAAGTGAGTCTAACAAGATATCTGGACAGCTGACAGAAATAAAAAAAACCATTTAGTGGAGGTTTATTTCATCTTCTTCAGTTTCAAGAAGAAAGGGAAGCAGCTATTTCATCACAGTTTTAGCTTATTGTGTTAATACAGTATTAGATATGATAGTGCTATGTTACTTTGCTCTATGATCTAATACCCTTCACTTTTCATTGTAATTCCCAATTTAAGCCAGAAGTCCCCAACCTTTTGGGCACCGGGGACCGGTTCCATGGAGAGGTTTTTCTGTTGACTGAAGAGAGCGTGGTTTTGTGTGCTGCCTGCATCCCATGGATGGGGATTTGCTTGCTTGCTGGCATGCCATGGCCAGGTACTGGTCCACGAACCAGAGGTTGAGGACCCCCTTTAAACTTCTCTTGTCAATATAAAGCTGTGTTTTTTTTTAACATGTAGCACGGATGTCTTCCTGTAATTTGAAACCATTATTCCAAGCAACTAGTTAGAGAGAACCTGAAAAAATAACTGCCTTATTTCTCTTTGGAGGGACCAGGACTGATGATGTTCTGACTAACTTAAGTACTCTGCAGAAACTCCACTGTCTGCTTCTTGGCTATAAAAGGAGTCCTGCTTTGAATCAGCTTAATCCCAGCAATAATTTGGATAGTACCAGTACTGCATACTTGATGCAAACACCTTAGCACAGTGATGGCGAACCTTTTAGAGACCGAGTACCCAAACTACAACCCAAAACTCACTTATTTATTGCCAGGTGCCAGGTGGCTGTGGCCCACTGGGTGGGCGTGGCTGTGGTGGTCATGGCAGACTGGGTGGGTGTGGCCAAGTTGGGTATGGTCACCTCGATGTTGCTCATGGGGAAGGACGCCTGTGGAAGCCGGGCAGGGTTGGGGTAGATCCAGGGGGTCTCTGGCAGGTGGGGCAGTGGGCAGGAGACTCATCCTGCGAGGCAAGGTGTGGCAGGGCGGCGGTGCCATTGTCACAGCGCATGGCAAGGCAGGGGCCAGGGAGGCCCGCCGCCAGTTCAGAGAAGCCGCCTCTGAGCTGGACAGCCAGCCGACAGCTGAGGAGGCAATGCAGTGGGTCGTGCCTGGGAAAAGGAGAGCATGCGAGGCCAGGAGGGATGGGATGGGGGAAAGGAAACCAGCCATGCTGGGATGCATCTGGCCACGTGGGATCTCGGCGAGTTAGCGGGTGGCTGGTTGAAGAGGGATGGTTGCCATCTCCGAAGCTTCGCGCGCATGCCCACAGAGAGGGCTCTGAGTGCTGCCTCTGGCACGTGTGCCATAGGTTCGCCACTACTGCCCTAGCATATGCTGGATTTGGTCATGTTTGACTAGTATTCTGAAAAACAAGGGAGCTGTAGTATTGCAATGGATAAAGCAGTTGTTAGCAAGAAAACAACATAGGTTGTCTTTCCAGTGCACTGGCATAGTTGGGGAAAGGCAAAGGGCCATCTGCTATTACTGTATTAACAACCAGCATCTCCCATTCTGCAGGATTCAGGTACAAATAGGTGCATCTTCATATCAAAGTGCTAGATGTGGTTCATATAACAGATGGACTATGTGCTTAAAAGCTGCCTGTCAGAGCAGACTTCATTCTGGGTTTCACAGTAAGTTAAGCCATAATTATGAAACAGGTAGTATCAGACATAGTTGTACTATTTCCAAACTGACTGTGCAAGATCATTTTGCCATTTAATATAATGATTATCATCAGCACTTTTAAAGACACCTGCCAAAATTGTTGCAAAGATCCACTGAAGTGGGAAGGGGACCAGAGAAGATGGATGCTTACTCAACACACCCTACCTCAATACTCAATTTACTCAGGATATCCTCATATGCTGGAGCTCCCTTTATTTCCTTCTCAGATAGTTGCATGTATAGCATATCATGTGTGAGGCAATTCTTCCACTTGAGATGTTTTCTTTCCTAATGGAGAGATCTTTTGGCTTCTGAGGTGGACCACCTCAACTAAATAGATAAGGCTAGAACTTCCAGCAGAAAGAACAATCCCAAAGGTAGTATCTAAAACAGGGATCTTCAAACTTGGCCCTTTTATGTCTTGTGGACTTCAACTCTCAGAATTCATAAAAGGACCACAAGTCATAAATGTCTTGTGGACTTTATGTCTTGTGGACTTCAACTCTCAGAATTCATAAAAGGACCACAAGTCATAAAAGGACCAAGTTTGAAGACCCCTGATCTAGAATCCCAGTTGTAGAATATTTCTTTGATATCTTTATGACTTCCAATCATTTATTCACCTACCAATGAACTCTAAGTTTCCAGTTACCACACCATCTGAACTGTAGTGGGATTGAGCTACTAAGACTCACCCACTATCATAATTTCATGACTCACCCATTCCCTCTTCATGAATAGCCAATCACGATATTCCAGGGCTTTATCTACATGGGGATGTTTTGAATAATAAACCCTTGTCCAGATAGATGATTACTACTTGCTGTTGAATACCTGCCTGGTAAGTTAAAACTTCCTTCCTTCCTCCCTCCCTTTCTTCTACTTCTCTTCTTTCCCTAAAAGTCAGGTGAGTAGGTTGCACATGTATTCTGCTGCTGCCTTCTTTTCAAGGAAATAGAACGTTGAACTAGTTTGAATGGAGCTGGTTTCCCCTAAATTCAAAACAGACATATTTTCAACATTATACAAGCTCCTGACCTTCAACAAGTGTTACCTGGATCTATTTTATCAGAGGGTTTAAACAAAATTTAGTTCAAGGACTGCATTAATTTGCCTTTTTTGACTCACTAAACTAAAAACAAAACAAAGCACAGTAAGAATCAATAGTGCAGATGCCAAACACTCAACCCAAGTAGAAAGGATTCCTTTGAACACAAGCATTATAAAACAATTGTCTCCTACTTGTTGTCAAATAAACATAAACATCAAAATACAGCTCTTTATGCTTAAAAATGTATTCAAGGAGGTGTTCCAGAAACATAAGATCTTTTTAGAACAGCAAAAGGAGCGTTGCCTTACCTGAACGCCTTTTCTCAGCGTGGAGATGCAGAATCCACCAATGGATTTGTTCTGTCTTCCTGCTCTTGAGACCAAGTCACCCAAACTTGCCATGCCCCTGCTGGGCTAGGGGACACCCAGTCTTGACGAGGGCAAAAGCAGCTGACGACAGTCCGACGTGTTGGCTCTCAGACCCCTAACCTTGGTCTTACGGGCCCTAAGGGGTGGGAGTGGATTCTCCATCTCCGTGCTGAGAAAAGGCGTTCAGGTAAGGCAACGCCCCTTCTCCAGCACAGGAGATGGAGAATCCACCAATGGGACATACCAAAGCCTCACTATCCCAATGGGAGGGAAACAGACAAGGCCGGATTCATATCCCCAGACACCACCTGCTGAAGGACTCTCTGACCAAAGGAGGCGTCCGCGGAAGCAAAGCAGTCAATTTTGTAATGACGAACAAACGGGGAGGGCGAAGACCATGTCGCAGCCCTGCAAATCTCCTCAATGGACGCCTGAGTGGCCCATGCTGCAGAGGTCGCAGCACTGCGAGTGGAATGAGCCATGATATGACCTGGAGCTGGCAGGGAAAATGACTGGTACGCCTCCGCAATGCAAGCCCTGATCCACCTGCCTATAGTGGAGGCAGACACCTTCTGTCCGAGATAGGCAGGGTGAAAGGAAAAGAAGAGGACCTTGCACTTGTGAAAAGACGCCGTTCACTTGATGTATCGGCATAGTTCCCTACGGACGTCCAGTGTGTGCCACTGCCGCTCCAAGTCATGGGAAGGATTAGGACAAAAATCCGGCAAAACAATCATCTGCCCTAGAAAAGGGAGTTGACCTTGGGCACGAATGTGGGGTCCAATCGAAGGACCACCTGGTCCCGGTGGAAGATACAGAGGTCATCCCAGACCAACAGTGCCGCAAGCTCAGAAATGCACCTGGCTGACGTGATAGCGATCAGGAAGGTGACCTTGTGGGACAAGGACTGTAGAGCACAAGTTATAAGAGGCTCAAACGGCGGTCTGGCGAGCACCTGTAGGACCCGAGGTAGTTCCCAAGAGGGGTACTTATGTACCACAGGTGATTTTGTGTTGGTGGCACCCTTGAGAAAGGTGCGTATTCTGGGATGCTGGCCCAAAGGGACCAAATTGGCACAGGTAAGTAAGGTTGATAGTGCCGCAACCTGCCTACGAATGGTATTAGGCGCTAAGCCCCTATCAAGACCCTCGAGCAAGTATTCTAAAATCTGTGGAATTGTCAAGTCCGAGATATCCAGTTGCCGCCTTCTGCACCAATGGCAAAAATTCCTCCATGTGGAGTCATAGATGCGATTGGTTGCCGGCCTTCGAGAGGCCTAGATCATGGAAATCACTCTTGTCGACTACGACTTCTGGGTCATGATCCGGCATTCAAGTGCCAGGCGACTAACTGTAGCCACTGGGGTTCCGGGTGTCGTAGAACCCCCTGGTGGAGAGACACGCGATTTGGTGGGATTTTCCATGGGAGAGAGCGGGAGAGGTTCATAAGGTCAGTGAACCAGAGTCTCCGAGGCCAGTACGGGGCCACAAAGATTATCTCCTCTGGTTCCTGTAGCAGTTTGCGAATGATTACCGGGATCAGGAGGAGAGGAGGGAATACGTAGAACAGACCCCTGGCCATGGGGCTCGAAGAGCATCCATTCCCTCTGCCCCTGGAGATGGAAACCGGGAAAAGAATTTCGGGAGCTGCGAGTTCGTCAGAGAGGCGAACAAATCTAGGACAGGCTGTCCGAACCGTTGCGCTATCTCTGCGAAGAGGCCCGGATGCAGGCGCCATTCGGAGTGATCTACAGTTGACCTGCTTAGGAAGTCTGCTTGCTGGTTCGCCTTCCCCAAAATGTGTTCGGCCCTGAGGGAGGAAAGGTTGGACTCTGCCCAGGAGCCCAGTAACTGGGTCTCAGCCATGAAGGACCAAGGGTACCCCCTTGCCGGTTCACGTGGGCCTTTGCTGCCACGTTGTCCGTAAGAACTAGCACGTGCTGCCTTGCAACTTTGTTGTGGAAGTGGCGGAGAGCCAGGTGTATGGTTCTGAGCTCCAACCAATTGATGTTGTGTCCCAGGTCTGCTCGAGACCATCAGCCCTGAGCAAACTGAGACCGAAGGTGCGCTCCCCAACCGAACAGACTGGCGTCCGTCGTAAGTGTGAGATGGACGGGTTCCTTAAAGGGTGACCCTCTGGCTACCGCTGGCGAGAACCACCAATGGAGGGATCTCAGGGTTTGGGCAGGAACCCTTACCTCTTGGTTGGATGAACTGGTGCCCAACCTCTGGAAGGGGAGCAGAAACCATTGGAGATTCCTGGAATGGAGTCTGGCCCAAGGGACTATGGCGATACAAGAAACCATCTTTCCCAGGAGTTGGGAAAGTAGGGCCAGCGACACTACGCGTTCCCTGCATATCTTGAGTGCTAAGTCCTGGATACTGTCCCAATGCTCCTGTGATAGATAGACCAGGCAACCGACTGTGTCTATGACGGCGCCCAGGTGTGGGAGTCAGGTCGAGGGAACTGTCTGACTCTTTTGGAAGTTCACCGAGAATCCGTGCTATTGGAGGACCTGGATTTATAAATTCAGATCCGACTGAGCCTCCAGAAGGGAGGACTGGATGAGAATGTCATCCAGGTAGTATTGAATGCGTACAGGTACCAGTCTTAGGTGTGCTGTGAGCACCACCAGTATCTTGGTGAACACTCTGGGAGCCAAGGAGAGTCCAAACGGCAGGGCCCTATACTGGTAGTGGTGGCCCTATACTGGTAGTGGTCAGGAAGGATAGGGATGTGGAGATACGCTTCCATGAGGTCTATAGACGTCAGGAAGTCTCCCTTTCTGACGCTGCCTAGGATGGAGTGGAGTGTTTGGATTTTAATTTCCGGTATGCAATATGGGAATTCAGACCCTTGAGGTCTAGAATCACCCTCCAAACTCCTGAGGCCATGGGAACCACAAAGAGGATGGAATAGAATCCCTCTCCCTTCTGACCAGCCGGTACCGGTTCTATGGCTCTTATGTCTAGAAGATGACAAAGGGCCTCTTGCATGAGGCCCCGTTTGATTGAATTCCGTGACTGGGGGCAAGAGATGAAGCGCCCAGGTGGGCTGGACATGAATTCCAGCGTCTGGCCAAATTGGATGGTTTGGAGGACCCAGGATTCTGTGGTAGTGAACTCACACTGGTGGAAAAAGAGGGATAGCCTACCACCTATGGGAGGGGCAGCCAGGGAGTCACTTGGACCTCCTGAAGGGGCGACCTCCCCCACGAAAGGGCCGTTTGCCCTGGTACTGTTGCCTGGGTCTGAAACCAGGTCTATCGGACGGACGATCCTGTCTGGCCGTGAAGGGGCTGTGAGGCTCCCGAGCCTGTTCCTGACCGAAAGGACTGCTTGCGAGGGTAGGGGTTAGCGCACCTGTCAGTCCACCTGTTGAGATGTGTCATGACCTTCCGCTTATCCTTATTCTCGGTCAAATAAGGATTTAGGACTTCTCCAAACAAATGCCCTCCTTGATAAGGGGCCGCAGCCAGACGCCACTTGGATTTGGCATCGGATTGCCAATGTTTAAGCCATAGCATCCGATGTGCTGTGACATTGGATGCAATGGACTTGGAGGAAAATCTGGCTGCCTGCAAAGTAGCATCAGAGGCATACTCTATCACTGCGACCAGCTTACTCAAATCCTGATGAGTGCGTATCTCCTCTGGAGGGATTCTGGCTTGAAGCTGACGAAGCCAGAGGAGCGAGGTCCTGGTAAAGAAGGAAGCACAAGTGGTCGTTCTCATCGCCCATGCCGCCACCTGGTGGGTCCTACAGAAGGCCAGTTCCCAGTTCCCATCTCCTGTCCTCCATCTTCAGTGCCTCAGCCATATCTCCCGACACTGTGGACGAGGACAAGAGAGGGGCCAAAGGTTATTTATTTATTTATTTATGAGACTTATATACCGCTTTAAGTACAAGCACTTTCTAAGCGGTGTACACCAGTAAGCAATATAGATAGATAGATAGATAGATAGATAGATAGATAGATAGATAGATAGATAGATAGATAGATAGATATTTACATTGCCCCCAACAATCTGGGTCCTCATTTTACCTACCTCGGAAGGATGGAAGGCTGAGTCAACCTTGAGCTGGTGAGACAGTCAGCTAAAGTGGCCTGTAGTACTGCACTCTAACTGCTGTGCCACCTCGTCCACCTTTGGTACCTCCAGGAAGAGGGATGGACAAGGGACATGGTGCTGAGTCGTAACAGTCTCAAAGAACACCGGATTTGGGTCTGAAGTGGGCGGAAGGCCTGGCTGAGGGACCTGATCGGGACCTATGTTGGCTGTCATGCTGGCCTTGCGCAGCAGTGGCAAAAAGAGGGCTGGGTTGAAGAGACCTCCAGGTGGAGGCTCTGGAGGGGAGGTCCTCTTCCTCAGACCATGGGATGTCGCATTCTGCTGGAGAAGAAGCCCTGCTATACGAAGAATGGGAAGGTGAGGGGGAACCATGGTACCTGGGGGCCCTGACTGGGAAAAATAAGACGGAGGTACGGGTGCCATTGATTCTGTCCTGGGCATGCGATAGACCTTGAGGCAAGAGCCCAGTCAACCTCCTCAGAGATCAGGGCCTCAAGGTGATTGTCAGGAGGGGTGCCTTCGGGGTCAACCCCCGAGCCCGGCAGCCATAGGGGTAAAGGTGGCCTCTGGGCCGAGATGTGCGGCCCGCAAGTTGAATGCAGTTGTGTGGTTGATAATATCATGACCTGCCCCGGAGGAAGGGGTGTGTGTCATGGGATTGTCCTGCGGGGACCATACCCCCTGGGTAGAGGTCGAAGGCCCCAGCGGAAGGTCAAAGTCTGGAGTCCCTTGCTCCGCCTCTGCCCTGGCCTGCCTCTGCGCCCTGGAGAACTCCTTCTCCAGGGCCTGGTGCCTTCTGCTTGCCTGTTTCTCTGCCAATTTGGAAGGCTTCCTGGAAATGGCCGTTGCCTTGGCCTTGATCCTGCCTGCTGCCTCCTGTTTGGAGGATTTGTGCCTTTCCTGGCTAGTGGATGGGGAAGTGATAGTCGTAGGTTGGAGCACGATGGAGTCCTCCATCCTGACAAGAACTATCTCAGGAAGTACTGAGAGGGAGCTCTGGCAGGGGATCAATTGGTGGGTTGGCTAAAGCAGCTGGAGCATACACTGCTCCCCTGGATTTGTGCCTTTCCTGGCTAGTGGATGGGGAAGTGATGGTCGTAGATTGGAGCACGATGGAGTCCTCCATCCTGACAAGAGCTATCTCAGGAAGTACTGAGAGGGAGCTCTGGCAGGGGATCAATTGGCGGGTTGGCTAAAGCAGCTGGAAATATACACTGCTCCCCTGGCTACCTGACTGGTAACTCAGTGTCCCCTTGGGGTCTGGTCATGTCTACAGCCGTGGTAAGATCATTTGCGTGATAATAGCCCGTTTGCACATAGAACCCTTGGAGGCGATGAGGGAGATGTCAGCACGCTCGCCGGGTGGGTCAAACTGCGGCAGAGGCCGTGACAGCCAACTGGTGTGCAGCCTGCTAAAATCTTATGGTGGCCAGGTCAAAAATTCGCACGAGAGTGGCCCAAGTTGCTTAGCACAGAGTAGGCTTCGCTGCCGGACCTCTTTTGTGTGAGCAGCCGGCCACATGTCCAAAATGGCGACCGCACAGGGAGATTGCGTGGGGTACAGGCCGGGCCTGGCAGACGGCAGCTAAAATGACAGCTGTACAGGATTAATGATGCCTATGTGAAATCCCAAGCATGGTAGCGGTCAGGGAGGAAAAGACTAGCGGTGGCTGAAATGTGGCCGTGTCGGAGGAGTGGGCTTCGATGCGACGAAAGACCGAAAGGCTCAACAATCCCCTCAGGCAATAAGAACAGGGCGTGGCCAAGATGGCAGCCGCCCAGATCGGATCGCGATCTTCAGCAATTGGGCCGATCACAACAGCCAGTAAAAGGGGGCTGAAACTGCTTCACGCTGCTGTGTGAGCTTTCCCCCCCTCACTCGTAACGGGAAGGAACGGCCTTACAAGGAACTCCCCCCCTCCAGAATTCCGAATGGCCGCTGCGGCTTGTTTGCGGCAGCCAAAATGGCAGCTGTGACAAACGAGGCGAGGAGAAATGTGTTGGAGGCCAAGGAGCCTTGCGTATCTTTCCTGGGAGGCTAAGGAAAGATCCGAACTACGGCGCTGAGCCCAGCATCGAAGCCACTTAAGGAAGTGGAATTGACGAAGGCTGAAGCCTCAGCAATTTGAGCTGCAGCGCTGAAGCCCTTAAGGGAGAAGAGGTGGAACAGACGAAGGGCAATGGTCCCTAGAACCCTGGGGCAAGGAGAAGGGGAAAGGAAACCACCCCCCCCCCTCAGACTTTCAACAAATGATCTGGAGCCGCGTAGTAGTAAAGGTATTATTGCCGGATGTAAGCTGCTCCAGATAAAGCTGTCTTTTATAACCTAGGGTACTGGTCACACCTAATACTTCTGCCTCCCATTTTCCTAACAACTCTGTGAGATGGGTTCGGCTGAGACTGGCCCAAAGTCACCCAGTCAACTTTCATGCATAAAGGAGGCCTTGAACTTATAGTCTCATTTTCTATGCTAGCACCTTCACTTACTAGTGGATTAATAGTTTGAAGTCACAGCTGTTCTAAACACGTGCATCTGTGCATTTCAAAGTATCTAATAATCTCTAAAACACATGAAACACTAAAAGAACATTCTTTAATGGAAAAAAGAGATAAATGTTCAGGTCTTCCCAAGGTACTCAATCCTCCTGGTTCTACTTCTGATTGTTGATATAGCCATATTTTAATCTCCTTAAAATGACATCACAAAAACCAAGGAAGGGAAGTAAGCTATGGGGTACCACAAATTTCCGTCTTAAGCACAGTACTCTAATTTCTTCATAAATGATCTAGATGAGAGAACAGAAGAGGAACTTATCAAATTTGCAGATGATATAAGCTGGCAGGAATAGTCAACAACCTCGATAATAGGCTCAAGATCCAGGTGGATCTCAACAGACTTGAACACTGGTCCCTATCTAATAAAATGAAGTTCAATATAGAGAAAGTCAAATTCAGTCAAGTAAATTTATTACAGTCAAAGACCAAAGATAAGAAAAAGTTAAAAACACTCAAGGAATATCCAATTAAAAATTCTAGAATAAAATAATAAATAACAGATAAAATCTATATTAAAATCACAATATGTCAGTTACATATGAGCAAAAAACAGCATGGCCTAACTATAATATTAATCTTTAAACTATGAGGAACATAGTCATTAAATACTAAAATGCAAAAGAGTAGTAATGCAAAAGGGTTTGCTGCATTAGTTGTGTAAAATAGCTATGGTGGATTAATCACGTGTATCTTTTTATACTTGCCGTGCGGTTGGAAGCGCATGGCAATGTGCAAGCGAGAATGTTTTCTGGCAGGGTGGATTTGATTTAAATCATGATTTAAATCACTAGTAAAAAGACTTGATTTAAATCAACTCAATTTAAATCATAATTTTTAAAGAGCAACTGTCATCTCTGTCCCGCAGCGGCTCTTCCTCGGACCCGCTGTTGACTCACCAACAGTCCCATTCACTTTAATGGGACAGCTGGTGATGTGGCAGTGACACAAGGCCCATTAGGACCCTGCCCACTCCGTCCCATCTCACTGCCACAATGAGGCAAGGCAGGTGGAGGGGGTGGAGCTTCCCATGCACCCCGCTTACTTCAGACCCCCCCCCCAGCCAGGCCATTCCTTGCTTGGCGACCTTCCCTTTCACTCCCCTTCCAACTTCTTGCAAAAAAAAAAAAGATCTCACAGGAAGTTGTAAGTCTGACTGAAATTTGCTTAGTCCCACAAACTCCATTTCCCTGCAGCAGGAGAGAAACGTGCCAGAGCTGGAAAGCAAGTTAGTGAAGAAATGCTTTCAGGAAGGGAGAGGAGCTGGGCAGTGGTGCGACAAACTCTACAGCAGCGCCAGGAGAAGCGGCAGGAAATGGGGCTGCCATTTCCAAAATGGAGAAGGAAGATGTGGGGCAATGCAGGGCAGCAAGCAAGTGCTCTTCTCTGCTCTCCATCGCTGTGCAGAGCCACTGCCCTTCCCATTCTCCCCAGTGGCAGCGACAGAGGGCTGGTGGAAGATGGTGGCAGGTGAGGCTTGCGCTGCCTGGCCATGGCACAAGCCATGGGAGAGTTGGTGGAGAAGATGGCGGCTGCCACGGGGCAGATGATTTTGGGGGCAAAGCACGAAGAAAGCCCCTCCAGGAGCACACAGCAGCAGCAGAGCCTTTCACCATCACTCCCCCCTGGCTTTGAAATGGCAGAGGGGGACTGGGCCTACCTCACCCATCCTACATAGCATAGCAGTCCAAAAGCATTTTATTAAAATAAATTTTATAAAAATAAAACAAAATCTAATTTAAATAAAAAAAATCTGATTTTTTTTTTAAAAAAATGAAAAAATCATCAATTATTATCCACCCTGCTTTATGGTGGTTCTGGCTAAGACAACTGGCAGGAGTAACAACATATCTAATACAGTCTGGAGCCAGAAACAACGGAGCTTTCCCTAAGTCTGCTTGCCTCTCGATGTCCTCTATCCTTTGTCACAAGGTTTGTTTTGCTTGGTTGTAGTCCAACTTGAGTATTGAGGCTGGAGAAAAGCCTAGTTTGGGAAGGTTGGACTCAAACAGCCTTGATCCATGAAGAGAGGAGAATTTGTCTTGGAGGATTAATGGAGCAAGGCCTTGCAGAAAAAAATAAACTTTAGCCAAGAAGGTATACAGATTCTTGCTTCGACTTTTATAATCCTGTCTCCAGATGCAGAAGTGCATTTGAGACACAATGCAGCACCTGGAGAATTGGTCTAATAAATTTGGATTGAACTCTTTCCAATAGTGTGAAATATGAAGCTGAAGGTCCGAGCAAGGTTCTGTAAAGAAGCTATGCTAGTGACTTGGCCTGAAAGAGCTTAATTGTGGCAGAAACATTTTTTTCCTCCCTTTGTGTGGAAAAAAATTGAGAATAGTGTTGGCTGATCTTTGGCCAGAGGCAGCCGCATATTCACCATGTGGTTTTCTTGAGTCACTGGCATGGATGATCACCCCAGATACTTAAAGGTGGTTACTTGCTCTATATTATGACCATTTAAGACATCATGAACAGAATTTTGGCCTTTTTGCAAAGGCCATGACCTTGGTTTTCTAGTAATTTATGTCCAGTTTATTGTAATTACAATATTAGACAAGGGGTCTCAAGGCTCTTTTCAGACCTACAGATGTCCTGGAGAGGATCACAGCATCATCTGCATAGAGCAGCAGGGCGATGCTTCGATCACCTATTTTTTGGGGGGGTCGTAATTTGTTTTATTTAACCATTTTATCACGTCATTAATATAGCTGAAAAGCAAGGGGGGCAAAATGTACCCAGTTAACCCCTTTTGCATATTACACCTAACCTTGAGGGATGTTTCATTCTGTAAGGCACACAACAAATGGAAAAGCCTATGATCAATCAAAGCAGCTTCCAGCTTTTTTCATAGCTTAGTGCTGGTAACGGTATCAAAAGCTGCCTTGAGGTCTATATAATATATAGATCTATATAATGATACAGATCTATTTGATGCATATTTTTCAATCAAATGATGGAGGACTAAGCACTGATCTATGGTGCCTCTCTAAACCCAGCTTACTCTTCAGCAATCAAGTTCTCAAGATCCAGCCACTCCTTTAATTTATCTTGGAGGTGTTTAGCGTAGAGTTTGCTTGATTATATTTAGCAGACTTATTGGTCTGTAATTAGCAGGGTCATCTCTATTTCTCTTTTTAAAAATTGAGACAATTGCCAAGCCCCAATCCTCTGCGACATGACCAGTGGAGTTGATATGAGTTTACACCGCTGCCAGGAAAGTAGAGAAAAGTAAATTCTTACACTTAGGCTAGAAAAACCAGAAGTACACGTACAGATTAAATGACAGCTAGCTCAATAGCAGTAACTGTGAGAGGGATCTTGGAGTCCTAGTGGACAATCATCAGCCAGCAGGGTGCGGAGGCAGCTAAAAAAGCCAATGCAATACTAAACTGGATTAACAGAGGGATTGAATCAAGATCACATGAGATATTAGTACCACTCTATAAAAGGTCTATGGAGATTCTCAGTCATCCAGGTCATAGTTATCCCAAAGGTGCTTTTTCATGAGGCAACTGGAATGCAAATGACCAGTTGTCTGCAAGAAGTATAAATCCTTCTATTCCCCACCATCCAGTTAGAGCTGAGGAAGCTTCTTGGATGGGAAACATCTTCAAAGAAAAACAAGAAAGTCCAGTTGCCTTGTGAAAAAGCACCTTTGGGACATTCTATAAAACCTTAATAAGACCACACCTAGAATACTGCATCCAGTTTTGATCAGCACCGTCAGATAGCCGTCAGGAGACTACAAACTTTCCATAACTTTTTTCTTGCTTTAATTCCCTCTCTCCCCCAGAAGGGGCGTTGTCTTACCTGAACGCCTTTTCTCAGCAGGATGATGTAGAATCCACCGGATGGGTTATTACAGCCTTCCTGCCCAGTAGACTAGGTCAGAACTTTGGCCACGCCCCTCCTTTGGGTGTGACTCCAGTTTTGACGAGACGAAGCAGTTCTGATGAATTCCACGTAGTGGCTCCTTTTGTTAATCACCTGCCTAGACTATTTGTATGGGGATGTGTGGATTCTACATCATCCTGCTGAGAAAAGGCATTCAGGTAAGACAACGCCCCTTCTCCAGCAGGATAGCTGTAGAATCCACCGGATGAGACATACCAAAGCCCTCATGTCCCCTCGGGAGGGAGAGTCTAGGCTAGTGGACCCTGAGAAGAGACAACCTGTTGGAGTACAAATGAAGCATCAGCCGCCGCAAAGGAATCTACGTGGTAATGTCTGACAAAAGCCGAAGGAGAAGACCACGTTGCAGCTCTGCAAATCTCCTCCACCGAAGCTTGTGTGGACCATGCGGCCAACGCAGCAGCGCTGCGTGTTGAGTGAGCCGTAACGTGTGAAGGAACGGGGATTGACTGAGAAGAATAGGCTTGAGTTATACAAGCCCTAATCCACCTACCTATAGTTGAAGAGGAAACTTTCTTCCCCATAGTCGAGGATTGGAAGGATACAAATAGGGCCTCCGATTTACGGAAGGATGAAGTACATTTTACATAGTAACGCAGAGCCCTGCGTACGTCTAACTTGTGCCACTGACGTTCCAACCTGTGTGTGGGATTGGGACTGAAATTAGGGAGAATTAGCTCCTGAGATCTATGAAAGATAGTGTTAACCTTTGGAATGAACGATGGATCTGGTCTAAGGACCACCCTGTCCTCGAAGAAGGTGCATAGATCCCCCCTGACTGACAGCGCGGCTAATTCCGAGATCTTTCTAGCTGAGGTAATAGCCACTAGAAAAGCTACTTTTAAAGACAAGTAGTGGAAAGAACATGAACTGAGAGGTTCAAATGGAGATGATGTCAAAGCCTGCAGCACCTTGGTTAAATCTCAAGAAGGATATCGATGCACTACAGGAGGTCTTGTATTGACTGCTCCTTTTAGAAAGGCACTGATTGCCGGATGTTGTGACAAGGGACTTGAATTGTCGCAGGAAAGGACCGTTGAAAGGGCCGCTAGTTGCCTGCGGATAGTACTGGATGACAAACCTTTATTCAAGCCTTCCAACAAATAATCTAGGATATTAGGAATAGTAACCGAGAGCGGCTCTAACCTATGTATAGAACACCACTTGCAGAATCCTCTCCATGTGGCGTCGTAGATCCTGTTCGTCGAAGGAGGCCTCGATGCTTGAATCATCAATATCACCCCAGATGAGTAGGATTGCCTGGCTAAACTTTCCTGCTCAAGTGCCAAGCGGCTAGTTGTAGCCACTGTGGGTCTGGATGTAGATGTTTGCCCTGGCTAAGGAGCACTCGGTCCGGAGGAATCCACCACGGAGGTGATATCGAGAGATCCACAAGGTCGGCAAACCACGGATGCCGTGGCCAATGTGGAGCAATCAAGACTACCTCTGCACTTTCCAGGATCAGCTTGCGTATGGTCGCCGGTATCAGGGGAAGTGGTGGGAAGGTGTACAAAAGTTGCGCTGGCCACCGACATCAAAGGGCACCCGTTCCCTCCATTCCCCGTGCTGGAAATTTGGAGAAGAACCTGGGGAGCTGTGTGTTCGTCGGGGTGGCAAATAGGTCCAGGTGCGGTCGCCCGAACCTTCGTGAGATCTCCTCGAACAGAGCCGGATCCAGTCGCCATTCCGCATGGTCCACCTTGGCTCTGCTCAGGGAGTCTGCTTGACGATTTGCCTCCCCTGAAATATGTTCCACCCTGATGGAACCCAAATTTGACTCTGCCCAAAGACCCAGAGCCGATGCTTCTTGCATCAGTTCCCAGGACCGGGTCCCTCCTTCTTTGTTGACGTGGGCCTTTGCTGCCACGTTGTCGGTCAAAACGAGGATATGTTTCCCTTTTACTAGAGGGGAGAATCGAAGGAGGGCTAGGTGTATGGCCCGAAGCTCGAGCCAATTGATGCTGTGCGCGAGATCCGAGCGGTTCCACTGATCCTGAGCTAGGTGAGTTTCCAGGTGAGCTCCCCAACCGAACAGACTTGCGTCTGTTGTGAGAGTGACCCGGGTTGGTTCTCTGAATATGCTTCCCTTGGTCATCGCAGATGATGTCCACCAATGTAGGGACCGTAATGTGTGATGTGGAACTGTGACCTTCCTGTTGGAAGCACTGAGGTTCTGTCTCTGATAAGGAAGGAGGAACTACTGTAAGATTCTGGAGTGGAGTCTGGCCCACGGAACGATGCCCATGCAAGATATCATTTTCCCCAGGAGCTTTGACAGTTGTGCCAGAGACACCCTCCTATCCTTCCGTACTTGATGGACCAGCTTCCTGATGCTGATTCGACACTCCTGAGAAAGATATACCTTGCAAAGTGATGCGTCTATTATTGCCCTCAGGTGTTGAAGTCTCCTTGTGGGAGTGATGTGGCTCTTCTTGAAATTCACGGAGAATCCGTGATTCTGAAGAGAATTGTGGTCTGAATGTCTGACTGTGCTGTTTCGAGGGAGCTGGACTTGATTAGGATATCGTCCAGGTAAAATTGTACGCACACTGGCATCATTCTGAGATAAGCCGCTATGACTATTAGTATCTTTGTGAAGACCCTTGGGGCTGAGGATAGACCGAAGGGTAAGGCCCTGTATTGGTAATGCCGGTGCATGTAGCAAAACCTGAGAAACTTGCGATATTGGGGGTGAATGGGAATATGTAGATACGCCTCCGTGAGGTCTATTGAGGAGAGGAAGGCTCCCCTCCTGATGCTGGCTAATATGGACTTTAGAGACTGCATTTTGAACCTTCTGTAGGTTAAGAAATAATTCAGTTCCTTTAGATCCAATATCGCCCTCCATCCTCCTGAGGTCTTTGGGACCACAAAGAGAATGGAGTAGAATCCTTTTCCTTCCTGGTCCCTTGACACTGGTTCTATGGCTTGAATTGATATCAGGTGTGAAATGGCCGAGGCTACCAAGTTTGCCTTGGTAGTGTTTCGGGAGAGGGGGCACCTGATGAAGCGGTCTGGTGGGGGAGAATAGAACTCTAGGGTGAGACTGTACTTGAAGGTTTCTAATACCCAGGTGTCGGAGGTGGTCAGTTCCCAGACGTCGCTGAACCTTTCTAGCCAACCCCCGATGGGAGAGTCCTCCCTGGCATCACTTGGCCCGCCTGTAAGGACGACCTCCAGTTCCCCTGAAGGGACGCTTAGATTGGAATTGGCCTCTGGCTCCTGTGTTTTGGCGATCCTGGGAACGATCCTGCTGGAGTAGAAGGATCGCGAGCCTCTTGACCAGTTCCAGGATTGCCCTGGCCGAAAGGGCTGTCTCCACTCCCATGGGCAGCTGGGACGGAAGCCTTGTTTACGGAACTCCTGTGGGGGTCTCCTGTCCAGCTTTTTTGAGGGGTGGACTAAGATCTTGCATTTGTCCTTGCCCTCGCTAACATGTGGATCCAAGATAGATCCAAACAAGAGTGTCCCACTGTACTTAGAGGTGGACAGGCGCCACTTGGCCTTTAGGTCAGTTTTCCAATGTTTGAGCCATAGAAGCCTGCGAGAGGCTACTGTGGCTGCTATAGATCTTGCTGAGTATTTAGTTGCGTGTAAGGAGGCGTCAGCCATGTATTGTGAAGCAGCCAGTATTTTGGCCAAAGTTTGATGTGTTCTGACCTGATCTGAGGGACTCTGGCCTGTAGTTCGCGAAGCCACACGATACAAGCCCTGGCAAAGAAAGAGGAAGAAGTTGCTGCCTTGGCCGCCAAGGCCAGATGCGCCCGACGGAGAGTTCGAATTTCTTGTCTTCCGCCTTCAGGGCCTCTGCCATGTCCCCTGGAATAGCAGATGTAGAGAACAATGAGATCAGAGGACTCTCAACCGTGGGAACATCCAACAATGAGGAAAAAGAAGGAGAGACATTAAACAGCTTCTTTTCCACACTGTTGGAAGTAGATGGGGCTGCCAGCGAGGACCATTGTTCCTCCACAGAGGTGCGGAAAACCTCTGGGCAAGGAATGTACTTGTCCTCCGTTATTTTTCCTCCTGTACAGACGTTAGATTGACAGTAGTGATCGCTTTGATTAGAAGGGATTTAAGAAGAGAGGGGTCAAAAAAGACCTGAATTTACTGTCTGCTTGGGAGTAGCCTCTTCATCCTCTGATAAGGGCATGTCAGCTATGTCTAAGTCCATCGACTCCACCTCTCCCAGCTGTGAGGAGGTCTCGGAAACATCCGTGGCAGAAGCATTGGTCCGCCCTTTTTGGGATGGAGGTTGAAAGGTTAGTTGCCCTTTGGATGACATAAATTGATTGAATGCATTTTGCATAAAAGCCTGAAATTGAGCAGACCATATGTCCTCCTGGGATCTGGCACTAGGGGACCAGTTGGAACATGATCTGGTGAAGATGCAGGTGATGAGGAGTGAGGGGAACCAATCTGCTCAGTTTCCCCCAGAGGAGACCAAGATCTTAGGATTTCCTGAGGAGGAGCCAAAGTAGGCTCGGCCATAGGGGCCTCCAATGGGGCAGGGGAAACCATGTCAGCCTCATTGGATCTAAGTCTTTGGGCCCTAGAGAATTGCTTTTCCAGTGCCAAATGTCTCCTCGAGGCCTCTCGCTCAGCTGTTTTAGAGGGCTCCCTCTGAGAGATAGGTTTTGTTTTGGCTTTCTTCTTCCCCGCCGCTTCAGATTCGGTAGATCTGCGCTTTTGTTGTTGTTGTGGGGGGGGGGAATTCTGGAACCCTGTGTAGCTGAATGTGAGGCAACGTCTGCCATTGTGGGCCAGATATACTGAGTAGGAAATACCTGGAGGTGGGGGGAAAACAAACATGCAGACCAATGACAGAGATGGAAAGATCACAATCCTCGCTCTGTACACAACACAATGGCCGGACAGTCAGGTGCTTCACTAAGAGAGAAAGGGCCTGTTAAGCCGGTGACAAATGCCACCTTAGTAGAACAGTTGGGAATAAAGTAGAATTTCTTCTCACTCCTTCACCTGAGTTTTTGGATGGCAATCACACAGATGTGCTGAGAGAAATTTGTAAGCAGTAATTGCGAGCTGAGTAAATTGTATTCCCCCCCCCCAATATATGGGCCGATGAGTCAGACCCAAGGGTGTCAGGATAGTTCTCTTTCTCTCTCTCTCTCTATTATATATATATATGTATATGTATATGTATATGCATATGCATGTATGTATGTATGTATATGTATATGTATACGTATATATATATATGTGTGTGTGTATATGTGTATATGTATATGTATACGTATATGTATACATACATACATACACACACACACACACACATATATGTGCTGTTGATATTCCCTTCACTCAATAGAAGGGCCTGAAATCCCCGATGGTTGACCCACCTAAGATGGAGGATGACAGGGAACACACACAAGATGGCGCCTGGGCTGAAGGACACACCCCCTAACTGACAACAGTCAGTGAAAAAACACAAGGCTAAAATGGCGTCCGCGCTCCCTAACGGTTTCTTCCCCAGCTGAGGTAAATTGGGAAAATAAGCTCAGATAAAGGGTGGGGGGTGGGGGCCAAGGAGAGCTCCCTAAACGACCTGCGACTTCGCGCCTCCTTCGTGAGGCTAGGGAAGGTGATCCACGGTTCTCTCAGGCCATTCCGGACGCCGTAAGTCTTTGCGCGCCTCAGCTGAGTAAAGTCTAGCCGCTGCTGCTGCCTGACAAAAGCTCCGAGGCTCAAGAGGAAAAAATCAGCCTGTTTGTGTGATCTGAAGCAGTGAGCTCAATACGCTCAGCGCATTGTAGGAAGAAGTCCTCAGGTGATCGCAATTCGGCCGGAGGCTCGGAGCTCTGAGCCAGAAACCAGGGGCCATTTTCCTGACACCTTGTCAAATTTGAGATTCAGCCAAATAGAGAGGATTGAAGTTAGATTCGGGAATTTCACTTTCTTCTAGACTAATCTATCTACGGATCCTTGAAAACTAGATGCTACCGGGCTCGAGATTAAGCCAAAACTGGAGTCACACCCAAAGGAGGGGCGTGGCCAAAGTTCTGACCTAGTCTACTGGGCAGGAAGGCTGTAATAACCCGTCCAGTGGATTCTACAGCCATCCTGCTGGAGAAAGCCACATTTCTTAAATAGAAAGAAAAGCTGGGAGGGAAACTAAAACTAAACTCCTGACCTCTGCCCTCCTATCTCTATCCCTTTTAAAACCTTTCTTTGACTCCAAGCTGAAGATAGAGGAAAAGACAGAAAGAAGGAAACAAAGAAACTTTCTCTGCATCCTTTCATCTTGAGCAGCTGCAGAAAAAAGTTTGGGTCAGAAAGTTTAGCAATGAGCTGCAAAAAACTTGACAGAAACTGGAAACTTACAAAGCTTCTTTTTTATAATATTTTATTAATTTTCTCATTTTACAATTGAGTATTTAAAAAGCAACATGATGACTGGATTAATAGTTCAATTGCATACATAAATCTTTAGTATGAACTTCATGTTACAACATCAAATATTTCCTCTTTTTCCCTTAATATCTACTATCTCATATTAAGCTAATACAGTTATTATTATTATCAACTGAATAAAAACATCTTTGTTACAATTATCAATAGTGTTTAGCTTATTATACAATCAATGTCCTGTTATTGCTTCCCCCCCCCAAGCTTTAATTTCCCATCAATATTCAAGTTAACATTTGTTATTTATGATTTCCAAGTGTTTTATATTTAGGTGACCAATGTTTCCCTTATCTCAACTTCTTTTTCCCTTTTCATTACGAAGTCTAATATTCTAAATACACATCTTATCTATTTGATTATAGTCTTGTTCTGTTTTCTAAAAGCTATCTATTTTCCCCCATATTAAACCATCTAATTAATAATACTGTATCCCCTCTAATAAGTCCAAACCATTATAAGTGTTACCTGGGTTAACCAATAATTCAGTAATATACATAAATATCTCATATTGAGCAAACAACATTCTTATTTTCAACTAAGTAAAAACACTCTCTTTTACATTTATCAATACTTTTTAGCCTATACATAAACTTTAATTTCCCATCAATATTCAAAGAAAAGAAAAAAAACAGTTATTTATGATTTCCAAATATTTTATATTGGGTGATCAAAATTTCCCTTATCTCAACTTCCCCCTTTTTCCCTTTTCATACCAAAGTCTAATAGTCTTGTTACACATCTTAGCTATTCAATTATAATGTTACTTTATTTTCTAAAAGTTATCTATTTTCCACCATATTCAGCTCTCTAATTAGTAATATAATAAATCAAAGCCATTATTTTCTTTAGCCTTACTCTGGCTTTCTTCCTTTGCCAGCTAACCTTCCATGTCAGTGCCTTTGAATCATCAAATAGTTCTCCCTGTATTATTATATATATTATTTGGAATAAGAAAGACCATTTGATTGCAGTTTTTTTGGAAGAACCAGCCCATTTGTATTCATTAGATCACCTCTCAAAGCTTTTATCTGACTCTAAAGGCCAGTCCTATCAGGGTGCTATAGACATTCAGACAAACAGCTAAAAGCTTTGCAAAGACCTAGCTTCTGTTTTGTTTTTTGCTGCATGTGGCTAAATTTTCTGAGCTGATTTTTTTTCCTCCAGCTATTCAAGGCACAAAGCTGCAGAGATTTTTTCTTGCTTGTTTTCTTTTCCTCTACTCTTCAGCCTGGAGTCAAGGTAAGGTTTTTAAACTATACGCTTGAGGAACTCTACTGCAACAGCCTCCGCAGCTCAGACCAGGAGGTAGCAACACAACAGAGAAGCTAGTACAGTACACTCTATCCATAAAATTAAGTTTATAGGGAAGGGGTGTCAAACTGCTGGCCTGAAGCCAGATGCATCATAGCAAAACCGTGTCCATCCCATTGCCGGCAATGGCAAAAAAGTTGCAATCACGTGACATTGTGAGTTTGACATCCCTGGTATAGGGAGTCCTCAATGTATGATGATAATTGAGCCCAAAATTTCTGTTGCTAAGCGAGATAGTTAGGTGTGTTTTGCCCCATTTTACAATATTTCTTGTCATAGTTGTAAAGTAGATCACTGCAACTGTTAAGTTAATAACACACACAGCAGTTTTAGAGGGCTGATACAAAAAATACTATATGACTGAGACTGTGCCCCTGTTGACAAGGGGTCATTGAATCTACAGTTCATGCCCTCCTATAGTATATCTTCTATAAGGATTCACAGATTCAATTTATAATACCTTACCTAATAAAATATCCAGGAAGTACTGATCTGTTTTACATGCAACAACTATTATCAGATCGGTATGAAGTAGTTTGCCTGAATGTGGCAAAATTCTGTTATGCTGTATGTAAAATTAGGCAAACTTTAACTGCCCACTGTTAACTCAACACCAATCACAATATATTACTCTGTCTTTCTTATTTTTTACTATTTTTATTGTTTTTAATGCTTTTATTTTTAATATAGTGACAGTAATAAAAATTGAGTGATTGCTTGAAGTTAGTAGTAACCCGCTTGTTGTGAATCTGGCTTGCTTATTGACTAGGCTTGTCAGAGATCACAAAAGGTGATTATTACATGATCCCAGGACACTGCATTATAAATATGAGCCAGTTGCCAACTATTCAAATGTTGATCATGTGACCATAAGGATGCTGCAACAGTTCTTAAGTGTGAAAAATAATCACAAGGCACTATTTTCAGTGCTGTTGTAACTTCAAACAGTCACTAAACAAATGGTTCTAAGTTGAGGACTACCTATAATTGCTCTATATCCATTATTAAAACAAGATATTATTTGCAACTATTTTTCTACCTTGTATAGTCACAGATTAATGTCATTATTTGGTTTTAATATCTGACATATTGAACTATTTGACAAATTGTCACTTTAACAGTTAATTTTCAATCCACACAAACTCTCTCTCTCTCTCTCTCTCACACACACACACACACACACAGGTATTTTGAAAATATTTGCTCCATTTGGCTTTTTCAATTGGCTCTTTCAATTTCTTATGTAACAATTGTTTTTTGAAAATGAAAATAATGAAAAAGTATTTTTTAAAAAATAATGTCTTTTTAAATTAAATCTGATCTTTTCTAGATAATTTTCCACCATCCCCATAAGATCTGGCACACATTTATGTCACACTATAGCTAAGAAAACTACATGGACTATCCACAACTAAGAGCCACAATTAACCTAAAGGAGACTTTATTAACCTAAAATTCCTATAATCAGCCCTCAGGCCAATTAATTTTCTTAATATCTCTTTTAATATTTAGGAAAGCATTAGGATCTGGCTTTACAAACAGTGTTTTATTTTGGTACGTGTTTCTTCAGTGTGATATGATTTGATTATGTATTGTTATACTGAGTGTAATATTTTTACTATTTAAAAGAAACTGTTTACTGAACTGGAATGTATGCCACTTAGAAGCAGGTTGTGTTAAAGCAGCATATAAATCTGAACAGTAAATAATAATAAAAAAATGTTAGGCTGACATTTCCAAATTCTCCCTTTTTAAAATCTGAATATATAAATAATAGGGATGCAGGAAACATTTTGGGTACAAAACAGCCAGTTCTGGGAGCTGTGTATCTGGATTGAAATATGTATTTTAGGCAGGTTCTGGTGGGGAAGAAGCCTGTGACAGGGTCAGAAAGTAAAAGGTGTGTATTCGATCTTCCTAACTGAAATAAACTTGGCATAAAATACTCAAATTTTGTTCCTAGAATAATTGGCATTGTATTAAAAAAAAAAACCCTGGATACAGCTTCCCATGCTATATGTGCCAAACTATCCAAAATATATGGCAAAGCTGTAAATACAATTTAGGTTTGCTAAAATAATTTTTTAACAAAAAATAATTTTTTTCATCAAAATTTATTTTCTTCAACGCGGTTTCATGGTTCAATTTTAATTCTGCAGCTCTAACTCTAGAGCATAAGAAAAATGGTGTTTAAATTTAAATAATTATTTTAACCCCTTTATGGATTACTGCCTTGTCGTGGCGAATGGGCTTGCGTAACTCAATGAAGCTATAAGCTATGCCGTGCAGGGCCACCCAAGACGGACAGGTTATAGCAGAGAGTTCTGACAAAATGTGATCCACTGGAGAAGGAAATGGCAAACCACTCCAGTATCTTTGCCATGAAAACCCCATGGACAGTACTAAAAGGAAAAAGATATGACGCTGGAAGATGAGCCCCTCAGGTCGGAAGGTGTCCAATATGCTACTGGGGAAGAGCAGAGGGCTAGTACTAGTAGCGCCAGAAAGAATGAAGCGACTGGGCCAAAGCCGAAAGGACGCTCAGCTGTGGATATATCTGGTGGTGAAAGGAAAGTCCGATGCTGTAAAGATTTTTTCTCCATAGGAACCTGGAATGTAAGATCCATGAATCAAGGCAAGCTAGACGTAGTCAAAAAAGAGATGACAAGACTGAACATCGACATCTTAGGAATCAGCGAACTAAAATGGACAGGAATGGGTGAATTTAACTCAGATGACCATCAGGTATACTACTGTGGGCAAGAATCCCTCAGAAGAAATGGAGTAGCCTTCATAGTCAATAAAAGAATAGGAAAAGCAATACTGGGATACAATCCCCAAAATGACAGAATGATCTCAATTCGAATCCAAGGCAAACCATTCAATATCACAGTAGTCCAAATCTATGCCCCAACCACTGGTGCTGAAGAGGATGAAATTGACCGGTTCTATGAAGCCCTACAGCACCTTATAGAATTAACACCAAAAAATGATGTCCTTATCATCATGGGGGATTGGAATGCTAAGGTAGGAAGCCAAAAGATAACCGGAATAACAGGCAAGTTTGGCCTTGGAGTACAAAATGAAGCAGGGCACAGGCTAATAGAATTTTGTCAAGAGAATATGATGGTCATAACAAACACTCTTTTCCAACAACCCAAGAGATGGCTCTACACATGGACATCACCAGACGGTCAACATAGAAATCAGATTGACTATGTGCTCTGCAGCCAAAGATGGAGAAGCTCTATACAGTCAGTAAAAACAAGACCAGGAGCTGACTGTGGCTCAGATCATGAGCTTCTCGTTGCAAAATTTAGGCTTAAATTGAAAAAAGTAGGGAAAAGCACTAGGCCACTCAGGTATGAACTAAATCATATTCCTGATGAATATACAGTAGAGGTGACAAATAGATTTAAGGAATTAGATCTGATAGACAGAGTGCCTGAAGAACTATGGATGGAAGTTCGCAACATTGTACAAGAGGTAGCAACTAAAACCATCCCAAAGAAAAAGAAATGCAAGAAAGCAAAATGGCTGTCTGAGGAAGCTTTGCAAATAGCTGAGGAAAGAAGGGAAGCGAAAGGCAAAGGAGAAAGAGAAAGATACACCCAATTGAATGCAGAATTCCAGAGAGTAGCTAGAAGAGATAAGAATGCCTTCTTAAATGAACAGTGCAAAGAAATAGAAGAAAACAACAGAATAGGGAGGACCAGAGATCTCTTCAAGAAAATTGGAGATATGAAGGGAACGTTTCATGCAAAGATGGGCATGATAAAGGACCAAAATGGCAGAGACCTAACAGAGGCAGAAGAGATTAAGAAGAGATGGCAAAACTACACAGAAGAACTATACAAGAATGAGCTTAACATCCCAGATAACCACAATGAGATGGTCACTGACCTCGAACCAGACATCCTAGAATGTGAAGTGAAATGGGCCTTAGAAAATCTGAGCAACAACAAAGCTAGTGGAGGTGATAGTATTCCAGTTGAGCTATTCAAAATCTTAAAAGATGATGCAGTAAAAGTGCTACACTCAATTTGCCAGCAAATTTGGAAAACTCAACAGTGGCCACAGGATTGGAAAAGGTCAGTTTACATTCCAATTCCAAAGAAAGGCAATGCCAAAGAATGTTCAAACTATCACACCATTGCACTCATTTCACATGCTAGTAAAGTTATGCTTAAAATCCTACAAGCTAGACTCCAGCAGTATGTGGATCGAGAACTACCAGAAGTACAGGCAGGATTTCGAAGAGGCAGAGGAACTAGAAATCAAATTGCCAACATACGCTGGATCATGGAGAAAGCTAGGGAGTTCCAGAAAAACATCTGTTTCTCCTCCATCAACTATGCAAAAGCCTTTGATTGTGTGGATCACAACAAATTGTGGCAAGTTCTTAAAGAGATGGGAGTACCAGACCATCTCATTTGTCTCTTGAGAAACCTATATACAGGTCAAGAAGCAACAGTGAGAACTGAACACGGAACCACTGATTGGTTCAAAATTGGAAAAGGAGTCCGGCAAGGCTGTATACTGTCACCCTGCCTATTTAACTTATATGCAGAGCACATCATGAGAAAGGCAGGGCTAGATGAATCAAAAGTTGGAATTAAGATTGCCGGGAGAAATATCAACAACCTAAGATATGCAGATGATACCACTCTAATGGCAGAAAGTGAAGAGGAACTAAAGAGCCTCTTGATGCGGGTGAAGAAGGAGAGTGCAAAAGTTGGCTTGAAACTCAACATTAAGAAAACCAAAATCATGGCATCCGGCCCTCTCAATTCCTGGCAAATAGATGGGGAAGAAATGGAGGTAGTGACAGATTTTATTTTTCTGGGCTCAAAGATCACCTCAGATGGGGACTGCAGCCAAGAAATTAAAAGACGCTTGCTCCTGGGGAAGAAAGCTATGGCAAATCTAGACAGCATACTAAAAAGCAGAGACATCACCCTGACAACAAAAGTGCGTATAGTCCAGGCCATGGTTTTCCCAGTTGCAATGTATGTCTGTGAAAGTTGGACCATAAGAAAGGCTGAGCGCGAGCTTCCGGTGGGAGGCGACGGCGATGGCGGCTAGCTTTTAGCCGTCCAGCTGGGGAAGTGTCAGAGCCGCGGAGCGCAGCGCGCATCAGCTGGCCCGCGGCTCGGAAATCCCTTCCCGGGCAAAGGGAAGGGATAGAGAACGCAAGAGTAGAGGTAGAACCCCTGAACCCCCTCTGGATTTATTTCTAGAGGGGGTGAAAGGAGTGTTCCCTCGGAGCTCTTGCTGATCTCCGCCTCCCAGCTGTTTTTGCTTCCTTGGAAGCAAAAGAAACCGCCGCTTCTATCTCCGTGTTTACAGCATTTTGGTGAGTAATTTTTAAACGGACGGAGCAGTTTAAAGGACTTTTTCTTATATTTTAGGTGTTTATTTTTTTATCTTTTGATTTTTACTATTTTTCCTCCTTTTCTTTGTTATACTAGTGAAAGGACTTAAGATGGCGTTTTGAAAGTGTCGGAGTTTTTTTTTCCTTTCTCTTTTGTTTTACTTTCCCTTTTTAAGGATTGTTTTTTGCTTTTGCTTTTGCTTTTGGCTTAGAATTTTTTTTTTTTGAATTGTTTGCTCTTTTATTACTTATTCTTGGGATTTATTCTGGACTTTTAATGATTATAGTTTGTCTCTTTTTAAAAATTCTTTTTTTCTTTTTTTCCTCCTCCCTTTTTGGCTGGAGGGGAAAGGGAAGTGACAATTGTGCTTTTTAAAATGGCTTCAAAGAGGCAGCAGCCTTCCTCAGTACCCAAGGTTATTTCTTCTCCTATAACTTCCACTGCACAGCTACAACAACAATCTAAACATGCACCACCGGCTCAGCCACCACCCTCCCCTCCTCTACCTGGACTTTCAGTGCAAGAGGTTAGAGGCATAATGGGAGAGATTGTAGTTCAAATGAGAGAGGAAATGACTCAATTTGTTTCACAGATTAAATCAGAAATTAAATCTGATCTCAAAGAAGAGATAACGGGGATAAAGTCTAAATTGCAAGAAAATAATAATGAATTACGACAAGATATACTGGCAGCTGTTTCAGGTTTGGCTACTGTGGTGGTTAAGCTCGATGCAAGGCTTGAGGAAGTGGAAGACAAAGTTGACTCTTTAGATGACAAAATTCAAGACGTGGAAAGGAAGGTGGACTCCTCACAAGAAGATATTTTGATGTTTCAATACAGACAAATGGAGTATGCTCTGAGGATTAGAGGCCTCAAGGAAGATATGAATCAAGATTTGATGGAGGTGGTTCTTAGTGATCTGGCGCTGGCTTTGGATATGGATAAAGGAGAATTACAGAGAGAAGTAGAAAAAATTTATAGACTCAACTCCTGGATTGCTAAGCAGAAGAATTTGCCCAGAGATGTGGTGATTTACTTTACAAAGAAGTCCCTGCGGAATGAGATTATACAAGCTTTTTACAACAAAAGATTTCAGATTGCCGCCCAAGATGTCATCATTCTAAAGGAAATCCCATCTAAAATTTTAAGAAGTAGGAAAGACTTTGCTTTTTTAACCAATGAGCTTAAAGCTAGATCGATGCCATTCAGATGGGAAATTCCGATGGGTATCGTTTTGAGCCATGCTGGGACACGTTACAGATTGAACACAGTTGACAAAGCTAGAGATTTCTATACTTCGGTCCTGAGTGCAGGCTCAACTTCATCTGGTCGGAAATCTTTGAGTGCTAAGGAACCTGAGCAGCAATCTGAGGCACTAGATTTGGTTTCCGCAGGGATGATAGAAGTGGCAAAGCAACGCCAAACGGAGGCTAAAGAGCAGAGGATGACTCGTGCAGCTTATAAGCGTAAAGAGAAAGAGCAACGTAAAAAAGAGCCCAAAGAGAATTCTCCTGGAAGTGCATCACCGCCGGTGGGAGGAGCAAGACCCAAGAGTTATGCAACACACGCAGCTCTGTCAGAGTTTGATGGTGTCTTCTCCAGGCTGCGTGCCAAGGGAGATGGCAAAGTTTTTGACCTGGAATGTTAATGGATTGAATTCTCCTCAGAAACGGAAAAAAATCTTTTATTATTTGAAACAACATACCAATGATGTTATTTGTTTACAGGAAACTCATATTCTACTTAAAGATCAGAAATATTTAGTTAATGCTCGTTTGGGATCTCATTTTATATCTCCTGCACCTGGGAAGAAAGGGGGAGTTGTTATATATGTCAAACAAAACCTGCCAGCTTGTCTGGTAGAATCAGATCCCCAGGGGAGATATGTGATGATTGAACTTGGTATTTATGGTAAGAAAGTACTTATAGTTGGACTTTATGCTCCAAATCAACAACAGGAACTTTTATAAACAGTTACACCAAAAAATAACTTTGCTTGATTATAGATCAGTGGTATTAATGGGTGATTGGAATGGTGTCTTAGATACACAAAGGGATAAGAAAGGTTCCTCTCCTTTTCTTAAACAAGCAAGGCTACCTAAAGCCTTTTTTGATATGAAAGAAGACTGGGAATTAAGGGACTATTGGCGGGAACGTAATCAAGAGGAGAGAGACTTTACTTTTTTTTCTGACAGACACCAATCTTTTTCAAGAATTGACTTTTTCTTGATTACCACGGATTTGTATAATAAAGTAAAGAATGTAAAGATTTTTCCTAGATCACTGACGGATCATAGTCCAGTTTGGATGGAGTTGATTCAAGAGAAAGAGGAAAGAAGATCCTGGAGAGTTAATGAAAATTTGTTTAGACAAGAGAAGAATGTTCAAAAACTAAAGGAGTGTTTAAAGGACTATTTTGCTTTGAATATGTACAAGGGGACTTCAATGTCAATGGTATGGGATGCAGGTAAAGCATTTATGCGCGGTGTTTTGATAAAAATGAATAATTTTTATAAGCGAAATCAGATTCAGAAACGTAGAGAACTTGAAGATGAAATTAAACTAAAAGAAAGGGCTTTGATTCTAAATCCTTCTGATGAAAGTACTAAAGAATCTGTAAAGTTATTAAGGTCACAATTTAATATGTTGATAGCAGATCAAGCTGCAACCAATTTATTATTTATGAAACAAAATACATTTTGTAATGCTAATAAGCCGGGGAGATGGTTGGCTTATCAATTAAGAAAGAAACAGAGACTGAGAATAATAGAGAAAATAAATTATAAGGGTAAACTAGTTTCTCAGAAGGAATTAATTAAAAAATCTTTTTTGGATTATTATCAAAACCTATACAAATCTACTAATGTACAACTGTTAGATATAAATAAATATTTAGCTGAGGCAAGTTTTCCTAAACTGACTGAGGATCAGAAATATGAAATTAATGGTTTAATTACTAAGGAGGAAATCGCCTCAGCAATTCAACAATTGAAATTAGGGAAAGCACCGGGTACGGATGGGTTAACAGCTGTTTATTATAAAGCTTTAATGGAGGAGATGATTCAACCATTAAATGATCTTTTTAATGGTATCTTACAGGGTTTAGAGATTCCTCCTTCATGGCGTAGTGCTTTTATATCATTGATTCCAAAGGAGGATCAAGATCTTACTTTACCAAAAAACTATAGGCCTATATCTCTTTTAAACGTGGATTATAAGATATTTGTAAAAATTTTGGTAAATAGGCTTATGAGGGTGGTGCATCATCTTGTGCATAAAGATCAATCAGGGTTTATAACAGGAAGGTATATGAAAAACAATGTTAGACAAATTATTAATTTATTAGAATACTTAGATAAGAACAACCAAGTTCCTGCAGGGCTCATATTTTTAGATGCTGAAAAAGCATTTGACCAACTGAATTGGCATTTTATGCTAAGAGTAATGGAAGAAATGAATTTTGGTGAAAACATATTACAAGCCCTTAAGGTAATATATCAAAAACAAACAGCACAACTTATTGTTAATGGAGGTTTGTCGGAGGTTTTCACAATAGAGAAAGGTACTAGACAGGGGTGTCCTTTATCGCCATTGTTGTTTGTTTTAACATTGGAAATATTATTGATTAAAATTCGAGAGTCTCAGGAAATTAAAGGAATATATGTTAATAAAAAAGAATATAAGTTGAGAGCTTTTGCGGATGACTTGGTTGTTACTTTGTCGCAACCTGATTATTCTGTAGTAAACTTATTACAGTTGATTCACCATTATGGTTTGGTCTCGGGTTTTAAGATTAATGTAAATAAGACTAAAATTTTACCTAAAAATTTGTCGAGTCAGGAGAAGCAGATTTTGGTTAACTCGACGGGTTTTGAGATTGTTAATAAGGTAAAATATTTGGGGGTGATGCTGTCTGTTTCTAATGCAAAACTATTTAAAAATAATTATGAAAGGTTGTGGGTCGGGGTACAGAAAGACTTGAAGAATTGGGAAAAGCTGCAATTATCCCTCATGGGAAGAATTGCAGTGATAAAAATGAATATTCTACCCAAGTTTCTTTTTTTGTTTCAAATGTTACCAATTTTGAAAAATGAGATTAATTTAAATGAGTGGCAGAAGGGTCTCAATAAATTTATTTGGGCAGGGAAAAAACCAAGGGTTAAGTTCAAAATTATGCAAGACTTCCGTGAGAGGGGTGGACTCAAGGTACCAAATTTGAAATTATATTATGATGCGGTGGTTTTAACATTAATTAGTGACTGGGTAAATTTGACAAATTCTGAGATACTTTATCTAGAGGGATGGGATTTACTTTATGGGTGGCATGCCTATTTAATATTTAATAAAAAAATAGATTGGGCTTTTAAATCTCATATTTTAAGAATTTCTTTACTTAGGATTTGGAGAAAATATTATAAAAGTGATTTTAAAGTACCATTATGGGCTATACCTTGGCATGCGATAGAAGGAATAAAAAGAGGGGTTAAAATGGATATGGTGTCTTATAGACAGTTACTTAAATGGGATGGACAAAACTGGCAATTAAAATCACGGGAAGAATTAGCACAAGAAAATTTTACTTATTCTTGGTTCCAATATAGGCAACTACTAGATAGATGGAAGATGGATTGTAAGGTGGGTTTTCTTAGAGAAGATGAAAATCTTATTAAGCAACTGAAGGATCAAAGACAAACCCACATTAAGAGAATTTATGGGGTTTTAGTTGAATTGGACTCAGAAACGGAACTAATTAAAGATTGTATGATTAGATGGGCGCAGAACTTTGGTGAGCCAGTTTCATTGGACACCTGGGAAACTATTTGGGTGAGAAATGTCAAATTTACTCAAGCACAGAATCTAAGGGAGAATTTTTATAAAATGTTTTATAGATGGCACCTTGATCCACAAAAAATGTCTTACATGTACCCTGACGTGCAACCTAAATGTTGGAGATGTGGTTATAAGGAGGCTTCCTATTATCATATTTGGTGGTCATGTAGAGAGATAAAAGCATTTTGGATCAAAATATGGTGGAATATCCAGAGAATTTTTAGAAGGAGGGTAAAATTTACTCCGCAATTATTTTTGTTAGGTATTGTTACAGATTGTGATACAAAGGAGGTTGTATTGATGTTAAACTTGATCACAGCCGCGAGGCTGTTAGTTGGACAATATTGGAAGAAGGAATCTTTGCCTACATTGCAGGAATGGTTTTTTAAAGTAGCTTATCTGGCAGAAATGGCAAAGATTTCGGCTTTCTTAAAGCAACAAACGCAAGAGAAGTTTTTTGCTATCTGGGACAAATGGATAAAATTTATACAATTTAGATTGGGTATACAAAAATATTATATAGCTTTTTCATAAGTTTTATTTTTATATATATTATAGATATCTTTTTTATATATATAAATATAAAGTTTTTAATTTAATTTTTATTTTTTTTTTTTTATTATTATTATTTCTTAAGCCTATATTCTGCTCTGGGAAGCTCAGGGGGGGGGAAGGGAGGGTTTTTGGGAGGGGTGTGGGGTGGGGGGTTTTTTTTATATGTATTGTTTAATTTTTTTTTCTTTTGTATATGTTGTTTTTTGTTCTGTATTGTTCTTGTTTTTCTTGTAAAATTTATAAAACTTTTAATAAAAAAAAAAAAAAAATTGGATGAAGAGTAACAGATTAAAACTGAACAACACCAAAAAAAAAAAATAAAATAAAAAAATAAAAAAAAAAGAAAGGCTGAGCGCAAAAGAATTGAGGCCTTTGAACTATGATGCTGGAGAAGACTCCTGCGAGTCCCTTGGACTGCAAGGCATTCAAACCGATCAGTCCTAGAAGAGATCAACCCTGACTGCTCTTTAGAAGGCCAGATCCTGAAGTTGAAACTCAAATACTTTGGCCACCTAATGAGAAGGAAGGACTCACTGGAGAAGGGCCGCCTAATGCTGGGAAAGATTGAGGGCAATAGAAGAATGGGACGACAGAGAATGAGATGGCTGGATGGAGTCACTGAAGCAGTAGGTGTGAACTTAAATGGACTCCAGAAGATGGTAGAAGACAGGAAGACCTGGAGCAGTGGTTCTCAACCTTTTTGTACGGCGACCCCGGTCATAAGGCCGCACCGCGCATGCGCGGCGCCACCCCATGCGCGCTGCCCCATGTGCAGCGCACATGTGTGGCGGTGCCCCCATGCTCAGCGCATATGCGTGGCAGCGCCCCATGCGCGGCGCATATGCGCAGCAGCGCCTGAGGGAAAAAATGGCGGATCGCGTTGTTTGGCAACCCCCGTAAAATGGTCGTTCGACCCCAAATGGGGTCGCAACCCAAAGGTTGAGAACTGCTGACCTGGAGGAACATTGTCCATGGGGTCGCGATGGGTCAGACACGACTTCGCAATTAACAACAACAACAACAAATTATTTTAATAATTACATTTATTCTGATCAAACTACAGATTGACATGTTTTAAAGACATACTGTCCTTTCTGATTTAGCATACCAATGACACATCACTTCCCTACCCAGAAGAGCTATACTGTGCTTAACTGTAAAGGCTTCATATGGAAAAGGACAAGACAGAATTGGAAGGTACCTTGGAGGTCTTCTAGTCCAGCACTCTGCTTGAGCAGGAGAACCTACCATTTCAGACAAGTGACTGTCTAGTCCAGTGGTGGCAAACGTATGGCACGCGTGCCAGAGGCGACACTCAAGAGTCCTCTCTGTGGGCACGCATGCCATGCCCCAGAGATGGCAATCATCTCTCTTCAACCAGCCGCCCATTAACTTGCTGAGGTCCCCACTCCCATTCCTCCTGGCCTTACATGCTCTCCTTTTCCCGGGCACGACCACTGTATCACCTCCTGAGCTGTCGGCCGGCAGTCCAGCTCACCTCCTGAGCTGTCGGCCGGCCATCCAGCTCACCTCCTGAGCTGTCGGCCGGCCGTCCAGCTCACCTCCTGAGCTGTCGGCCGGCCGTCCAGCTCAGATGCAGCTGTTCTGAAGTGCTGGCTGCTGACGGACACTGTCGACCCCCATGAGCTCGCTGGCCTCTGTGTGCAGGGGCCAATGGTGTCAGGTAGCAGCCGCCCGGCCCCTGCCTTACCTTGCCCTGTGACAATGGCATCCCTGTCCTGCCTTGCCCTGCAGAACGAGCCTCCTACCTACCGCCCCACTTGCCAGAGACCCCCTGGATCTCCCCCAACCCTGCTTGGCCCCCACAGGCATCCCTCCCCATGAGCAACATCGAGGTGACCATGCCCACTTTGGCTACACCTACCCAGCCTGCCATGACCACAGCCATGCCCACCCAGTGGGCCATGCCCACCTGGCACCCAGCGATAAATAAGTGGGTTTTGGCTTGCAGTTTGGGCACTCAGTCTCTAAAAGGTTCGCCATCACTGGTCTAGTCTCTTCTTAAAAACCTCCAGTGACGATTTCTGAAGGCAAGCTGTTCCATTGGTTAATTGTCCTCACTGTTAGAAAGTTTCTGAAAGGACCCACCCCACTTTGCATCTTAAGAAGACAGAACTCTTGGAATAATTCTTCCAACAGGAATCCTTTATTAAGAAGAAGTGGTTGCAGGCGTGCTAGACAGGACTTGGGGTCCAAGCTCTCCCATTCAAGGTTTTAAGGGGTTCCCCAGCAGTCCCACCCAATCACCCCCCCTTCCAGTGATAGTTTCAGGCATCACAATTCCACCCCTTTGCTCTTTTCTTCCGTCTGTATGGAGACTTCAGATAAACTACATGAAAGGTAAATAGCTCTCTTTGTCATGGTAAGGTTCTTTGATGCTAGTTACATTCAAAGTCTTTCTTTGATGTTGCAATAAACACATTCAATTCCTTAGAAGTATACTGAAGGAAGTGAGGGCCATAAAGCCCCTTTGTTCTCCCCCTTCTCTCCCTCTTATGGCAGAATCCAGAGAAGGCAGAATTGGGAGTTTCTATATTTGATAATTAAAGATGAAATATATTGGATTCTGACATCCGGCCCCTCTTAAAAATAAGAGAGATCCACCTGAAAGAAAACAAAACAGGTATAAAACTTAGTCAGGCTTGTTAGGATACTCTGTGAAACTTCTTCAATAGCTTCGGGGCTCTGACATGGCGTTTATGGACCCACTCGTTTTGTGAGGGAGGGAGGTGTTTCCAGGCAACTAGGTACTGAGTTGCTCCATGATATCTCCTAGAATCAAGGATTTCCTTTATTTCGAAGTGTTGTTCACCCTCCACCATGAGTGGAGGTGGTGGTGGGGGGATTTTTGGCCGTAGAGGTGACTGATGCTCTCTTTTCAGCAAGCTGCAATGAAAAATTGGGTGTATTTGCCTGAGATTTTTGGGTAATTCTAATTCTACTGTTACTGGATTTATGATTCTTTTAATTGGAAAAGGTCCTATATATTTTGGTCCCAGTTTTTTACAGGGCTGTAGGGACTTTAGGTATTTTGTAGATAAGTACACCATTTCTCCTATAATGAATGGTGTAGGCTCAACCCTTTTTTTATCAGCTTGTGTTTTGTATGCCTGCCTAGCTTCATCTAGTGCTTTTCTGACTATTGGCCAGGTGTTTTGTAGTTTCTCCATCCATTCTTTCAGCGAAGGGATCGTTGGTTTGTTTGGGGTTAATTCTGGCATGAGGTTGAAACTTTGACCAGTGGCTATTTGAAAAGGAGTGTAACCTGTGCTGGAGTGGACTGCATTATTGTAGGCAACTTCTGCAAAAGGGAGTAAGTCCGCCCACTCGGTCTGCTGGAAACTAAGAAAACATCTTAAATATTGCTTAAGTACGGAGTTCATTTTTTCAGCCGCCCCATTTCCTTGAGGGTGGTGGCTAGATGTCAGTCCCTGAGTGGTTCCTAAGAGGGATAAAAATTCCTTCCAAAAGGCAGACGTAAATTGCACCCCCCTGTCAGAGATGATGCGTTGGGGTGCCCCATGCAATCTGTAAATGTGTTGGATGAAAAGTTTTGCTAAGGCTTTTGCAGTGGGAATCTTTTGGCAAGGGATAAAGTGCACCTGTTTGGAAAACAAGTCCGTGACCGTCCAGACCACAGTATTCCCATTGCTTTCTGGCAATTCCACTATAACATCCATGGCTATTTCTCTCCAGGGGGCTGAGGGACTTGCCACTGTTTGCAATAGTCCTGGCAATTTCCCTTGCAACCTCTTTGCCATGGCACATTTTGGACAACTGGCTATATAACTTTCAATGTCCTTTTTCATGGATGGCCACCAAAATTGCCGTTTAATTAAATGTAAATTTTTTACAAATCCAAAATGCCCTGCTGATTTTGTGTCATGGCAAAGGTGCATGAAAGTTACTCTTTGAGTTGTTGGCATATATAACTTTTCCCCTACCCAAGGCAACCCGTCTCTCATTGTGCGCACATTTTTGTTTTTCTGGAACCATTCATCTGTTTCCAAACTTTTTCTGAATTCAATTCCAGTTTGGCTATCCAGTTGTGGTTTTATTTTGGCTTGGGTTCTTGTGGTTACTGGTGCTGCCAGTTGTGACTCTGCCATTATTGGCCTAGAGTCTGTGGTTCGTGCGCTGTTATATTGGGGAATGCGAGATAGTGCATCTGCCAGGAAGTTCTTTCTTCCTGGTAAATGTTTGAGCTTAAATTGGAACTGGTGAAAATGCTGGGACCAGCGGGCTTGTTTGGGATTGAGTTTCCTGGAAGTTTTCAGGGCTTCTAAATTTTTGTGATCATCCACACCTGGAAGGGGATTTTGTTGCCTTCCAGGAACTGTCGCCACGTGAGTAATGCCCAACGTATCCCATAAGCCTCCTTCTCCCATACGGGCCAGCGCTGTTTTGTTTCCGTGAGTTTCTTGGATGTATATGCACAGGGTTGCAATACTGCATCATCATTTTCTTGTAATAGCACAGCCCCCACTGCCACATCACTTGCATCTGCCTGTATTACGAAGGGCTTGTCCATGTCTGGGTGCCTTAGTATTGGTTCGGCAGAAAAAAGTCTTTAGTCTCTCAAACGCTGCTTGGCACTCCATTGTCCATGTTAGTGGCTGGCTAGGTTTTACTGAGGATGCTCCCTTCGTTTTTAGTAAGTTAGTGAGGGGCAAGGCTATCTGGGCAAATGAGGGGATGAATTGGCGGTAAAAGTTTGCAAAGCCCAGGAAACTTTGTAGTTGCTTTCTTGTGCGGGGTGGCGCCCAATCTAATACTACTTTGACCTTCTCTGGGTCCATTTCAATGCCCTGTGGGGATATGTGATAGCCTAGGTAGTCTATCCTTTCCTGGTGGAATTTGCATTTTGAGAGTTTGGCATATAGGTGGGCGGCTCGCAGCTTCTTTAAAACCGCTCTGACAAGGTTGACATGTTCCTCTTTTGTTTCGGTGAAGATAAGAATGTCGTCTAAGTAAACCAGGACCCCCTTAAACAGGTGCTTCCTTAGAACGTCATTGATTAATTGCATAAAGACTGCAGGGCCCCCTTGTAATCCAAATGGCAAGACTTTGAATTGATAGCACCCCATGGGGCAGTTAAATGCAGTCTTCCATTTGTCCCCTTCCTTAATTCTCACGCGATAGTAAGCTTCCCTTAGGTCTAGTTTAGAAAAAAAATTTCCTTTCGATAGGTGTGACAGCATGTCTTTCATGAGGGGCAGAGGGTATAGGTTGCTTTCACTGATTGTATTCAGGGCCCTATAATCCATGCATAAATGTAAAGAGCCATCCTTCTTCTCTCTAAAAAGGACCAGGGCAGCCACTTTAGGCTTGGCTGGCTCAATGAAACCTCTCTCTAGGTTTTTTTTTATGAATCTTTCCATTTCCTCCTTCTCCTTTGGGCTCATGGAGTATAATCTGGGCTTCGGGAGTTTTGCCCCAGGCTTGAATTCAATGGTACAGTCTGGGGGTCGGTGGGGGGGGAGCTCATTCGCCCTCTCCTCACTGAAAACTTCAGCAAGGTCTCTATATTCCTCTGGTATTTCTGTTAATCTTTTTTCCTCTCCTATGGATGCTTTTTCTATTCTTGATTCTGGTAGCCTCCCTTGGGGTTTTAAGTCCATAGGGTCCCCTTTCGGGAATTTGATTTCTGTCGTCCTCCAATTTACCCAGCGGTTTCATTTTTTCAACCATTCCATCCCTAGAATCATTGGGCATTCCATACCTGGGGTCACCACAAACGTTATGTCCTCTTCATGTTTGCCCAGGGAGAGGTGTATTGGTAGAGTGGCTAGGGTAGCTGGCACCCCGCCTGCTATGGATCCATCTAACTGGCCAAATGAGATTGGTTGTTCCAGTCTCCTGGATGGGATGCCCAGACTCCCCACTAGTGTTGGGCTAATGAGGCAGCGGGTGCAGCCAGAGTCTATTAAGGCTTTCACCTTCACAGCTTCGGGCATGGGGGGGATTAATATAGTCACTGTTTTGAAGATGGTGTGATGCATCCACTTACCAGGGGTTTGCCCTCCAAGCTGTCATCTGAGGCATCCACCGGCCCTCTGGTGTAGGCTGGAGCTCTTTCCCCTTGGTGAGCAGAGGTGGGGGGGTCTGCAATTTCCATCATTCTCATGGCCGTTTCTTTTGGCTTAGCTGAAGACTTTCCAGATTTGTTGATTGGGGATCTGTCTGGGTTGTGCTGGGGGGCCTTTGAGCGGCATTCTACAGCTCTATGCCCTTCTCTTCCGCACTTGAAACACCCCATTTGCTTCTTGGCTGTATCCGATGATTTCACCGGTTGGTGTGTCAGCTCAGGCGGGGGGCGGCTCCATTGTTTTCCTCGGCGGTGCCTCTTCAATATGTCAATCTCTGCTTCCTCTGCCAAGACGTACCATTCCTCAAGTCGGTGTGGGTCCCCTCGGGGCAGGCAAGCGTCATATAGATCATAGTTTAGTCCGTTTTTGAAATGGCTAAGGAGGATGTCTTCTGGCCAATTCAGTTTGCTGGCAATGGCCCGGAATTCTTGTGTATATTCAGCCACTGGGCGTTTGCCTTGCCTCATCATTTTTATCCTTTCATGGGCTTTGCGATCAGCCAGGGGGTCTTCAAATCGTCTTCTCAAAGAGGACATGAAACGGTTGAAGTTACTGAGTTCTGGGGCATTGGAGTCATGCAAGTTCACCACCCAATCTGCAGCCGGTCCATCCAGGGCAGATTGCACGATCCGGATGCGGGCTTTGTCACTGGGAATGTCCTGTCCGTCTTCCTCCATATAGCTGAGGACTTGGGTTAGGAAAAACCCCAAGTGTGTTGGCTCCCCTTTGAATTTCACCTCCAACGGTGGACGTCTTGGAATGGATCGGTGCCTCTGTTGTTGGTGGTAATGTCTTCCGTCCAGGTTGCCATCTGTGGTCCGGTAGGGGGTGGGGGCTACTGGATCAGTAGCTGTCCCCGGGGTTGCAGGTTCCACTTCCCCCTCGGTGTTTCTTCCTTTGCGGCTCCAGGAGCTGGGGCGGCCGTAGGGCTCATGATTCTCCTCTCCTAGGGAACTGAGAGTTCTCTTCATCAGGTCAATAGCTTTCTCTAGTATCCAGTCTGAGTACGGTGCCCAGCTTCCTCCCTCTTCACTTGCGTGCAGGGATTTCTCCATCTCCTGCTTCCATTCTGGTTGCTTGGTCCCCCGTCTCAGGGTTACCTTTCTTGATTCCTTTCCCCACTCACTTTTCTTTCCAACACCCATTGACCAGCGAGGCTTGTGGTCCCGTGTCTCCACCACTTCTTCTACTAAGGAATCTGACCTCTCGGATACCAACATCTGGCAAGGTTCCAACTGGGTCAGCGGCTCTCTTTCCAGGGAGTTTTCCCCTTCTCTTGCTCCATTGTCTGACATGGTAAATTTCTGCAAAATCCCCCGGCAAGGGTCTCCCTTCCAGGTGGATTAATTTTGCAAGTCCTGTCTAATGTAAGGACCCACCCCACTTTGCATCTTAAGAAGACAGAACTCTTGGAATGATTCTTCCAACAGGAATCCTTTATTAAGAAGAAGTGGTTGCAGGCGTGCTAGACAGGACTTGGGGTCCAAGCTCTCCCATTCAAGGTTTTAAGGGGTTCCCCAGCAGTCCCACCCAATCACCCCCCCTTCCAGTGATAGTTTCAGGCCTCACAATTCCACCCCTTTGCTCCTTTCTTCCGTCTGTATGGAGACTTCAGATAAACTACATGAAAGGTAAATAGCTCTCTTTGTCATGGTAAGGTTCTTTGATGCTAGTTACATTCAAAGTCTTTCTTTGATGTTGCAATAAACACATTCAATTCCTTAGAAGTATACTGAAGGAAGTGAGGGCCATAAAGCCCCTTTGTTCTCCCCCTTCTCTCCCTCTTATGGCAGAATCCAGAGAAGGCAGAATTGGGGTTTTCTATATTTGATGATTAAAGATGAAATATAATTGGATTCTGACAGTTTCTCCTTAATTCCAGGTTGCTTCTCTCTTTGGTCAGTTTCCAACCATTGTTTCTTGTCCTGCCCTCTGGTGCTTTGGAGAATAGTTTGTTACCCTCTTCTTTGTGGCAGCCCCTCAAATACTGGAATACTGTTATCATGTCACCCCTGTTTCTTCTTTTCTTAAGACTAGCGAAACCCAAGTCCCGCAGCCATTCTTCATATATTTTAGTCTGTAAGCTTTTGATCATTTTAGTTGCTTTTCTCTTTTTTATAAAAACAACCTTTTAGGAAGAACTCAACATCTGCAGCTTTTCTATCAGGTTTTGTGTTTTACACACACCTATGGGCTGTACACACTGGATTCTACACAGCTTTAAAGTATCAACAGCCATTTAAACTAGCAGTAAAAGAAAGACACAAATACTTTCAACAAATATGAATCAGATATATTGTTTGATAAACACAGGACTAAGAAGCAGACTATGCCCATAGCAGGCACTTTGTTTTTAAAAAAGTGGATTCCCCTTCCCATTTTAATTATATCCTCCTAATTATTATCTTAATAAACAATCAAAGGACCATCTATTCAAAAATAAACACGGCTGTTGATAAGTTTAACATCTGATTTTGTAATTAGTTCAACGTCTCACCTACGCCTAATAAACAAGCCTTTGTGCATACTAAAAATCAACACATTATAAACTCACTGCTAGTATTTATTTAGAAGGGGCATTGTCTTACCTGAACGCCTTTTCTCAGCATGAGGAATGTAGACTCCACGAATGGGTTGATTTAGTCTTCTAGCCCAATCAGACCAAACAATCAAAGTTGCCATGCCTCTGCAGGGTCTGACCATGCCCCAGTTTCGAAAGGGCGAAGCGAATGATTGTGTGACGTGATGGCTCTGAACTGCTGACACTAACCTAACTGCTAGTAATGATCAGGGAGGGGGTAGAGTCTACATTCCTCATGCTGAGAAAAGGCGTTCAGGTAAGACAACGCCCCTTCTCCAGCATGTAGAGGAATGTAGACTCCACGAATGGGACATACCAAAGCCCCTATGATCCCACGGGTGGGAAGCAGGTTGGTTAAGTGTTGGTGCTGAAATGGACCACTTGTTGTAAAACCCGATGGCCAAAATCAGCCTCCGCGGAAGCAAACTTGTCGAGTTTGTAGTGGTGAATGAATGGTGAAGGGGACAACCACGTAGCCGCCTTACAGATGTCCTCTATGTATGCCTGAGTCTGCCATGCCGCCGATGTGGAAGTGCTACGAGTAGAATGCGCTGTCAGGCGGCTTGGGACAGGTAAAGAGGAAGCCTGGTAAGATTGAGCGATACAGGCCTTGATCCACCTGGCTATAGTAGAGGAGGAAACCTTCTGTCCCTTGGAAGCTGAGTGGAAAGAGACAAACAATGCCTCCGATTTGCGAAAGGAAGCTGTCCTCTTGATGTAATGAAGCAATGCCCTACGTACATCAAGGTAATGCCACTGTTTTTCTAGTATGTGAGAAGGATTGGAACAAAAGTTTGGTAGTACAATGTCCTGAGCCCGGTAAAACAGTGTATTCACCTTGGGAATGAATGAGGGATCTAACCTCATCACCACTCTGTCCTGATAGAAGGTACACAGGTCTTCCCTAAGTGAAAGAGCAGCCAGCTCTGATATGCGCCTCGCCGATGTGATGGCTACTAAGAAGGCCACCTTGTGGGACAAAATGTGAAGAGGACAAGACCTTATAGGTTCAAAGGGAGACCTAGTGAGTGCCTGCAGAACATGAGGTAGTTCCCAAGATGGATACCTTTTTATTACCGGAGGTCTAGTGTTGGAGACGCCTTTCATAAAGGATCGGACCCTGGGATGATGGGACAATGAAGTGGCGTTAGCACAGGTGAACAACGTGGAAAGAGCGGCCACCTGTCTACACAAAGTGTTGGGCGCTAAGCCCTTATCCACTCCATCCATGAGGTATTCAAGAATACTGGAATAGTGACAGAAGAAATAGACAAATCCTTACAGGTACACCAGTCACAGAAGTTCTTCCAAGTGGCATCATAGATTCGGTTCGTCGCCGGCCGTCTGGATCCGCGAACCATGGACGCCTCGGCCAATACGGGGCCACAAGGATTAGCTCCGCCCGTTCCTGTAACAGCTTCCTGATGATGGCCGGGATCAAGGGAAGGGATGGAAATGCATATAGAAGACCCGCCGGCCAAGGGCTGCGGAGGGCGTCTGCTCCTTCCGAACCCTGGGATGGGTACCGAGATAGAAACCAGGGAAGCTGGGTATTCTTCGGGGATGCAAACAGGTCATCTTTGGGCAGACCAAAAGGGTGAGTTATCTCCCGAGAGACGGGGATGTAGACGCCACTCTGAATGATCTATCGTAGATCAACTCAGAAAATCTGCATGGTGTTTTTCTACCCCTGAAATGTGTTCCGCCTTTAGGGACAACAGATCTGTTCCGCCCATGACCCCAGACACTGGGCCTTAGACATTAGAATCCACGATCGAGTGCCACCCTGCCTGTTGACATTGGCCTTTGCTGCCATGTAGTCTGTCAGAACCAGCATGTGGCGGCCCACCAACTTTTTGTGGAAATGGCGATGTGCTAGGTGTATGGCTCTGAGCTCTAACCAATTGATATTTTTCTTGAGATCCCGTTGAGACCACCGTCCCTGGGTGAATTGGGATTGCAGATGTGCCCCCCATCCAAACAGATTGGCATCTGTGGTCAAGGTTACCTGAGTCGGTTCCCTGAACAGGGATCCTTTGGACAATGCTGGGGACAACCACCAGATGAGGGACGTGAGTGTCTGTGGTGGGACTCGCACCCTCTGTGGAAAACATGCTACACCCCGTTTCTGGTAAGGGAGTAAAAACCACTGTAGTTGTCTCGTATGAAGCCTGGCCCAAGGCACTATGGCAATACATTAGATCAGTTTCCCTAACAGCTGTGACAGTAGGAGCAGGGTTACATGTTTCTCCTTGCGCACCCTGGTGACCATTGTATGTATGATGAGCTGACGCTCCTGAGACAGGAAAACTCGGCACTGGCTGGTGTCTATTATTGCGCCTAGGTGGAGCAAACGGTTTGTTGGGATCCGATGGCTCTTTGGGAAGTTGATCATAAATCCATGATCCTGGAGTGTCTTGATCGTCAGTGCCACGTCTGATCGGGCGTTCACTGCTGAGGACGACTGGATTAGGATATTGTCCAAGTTGAACGCGGACTGGTACCAACCTGAGCTGTGTGGCGAGAACCGCCAGGATTTTGGTGAAAACCCTTGGAGCTGACGATAGGCCGAATGGCAGGGCCCTGTACTGATAGTGATGGTTGGAATACCTGAATCTGAGGAAACGCCTGTGATTTAGATGTATGGGAATGTGCAGGTAAGCTTCTGTCAGATCTATGGATGTAAGAAAATCCCCCAGCCGAATACTGCCCAGAATAGAATGAAGAGTCTGCATCTTGAATTTTTGGTAAATTAGGTACCGATTTAGAGCCTTGAGGTCTAGGATTGCCCTCCACCCTCCTGAGGCTTTTGGTACCACGAACAGGATGGAGTAGAAACCCAGTCCCCATTGATCTGGGGGTACCCGCTCTATTGCCTTTATGCTTAATAGATGACGGCCTCCTCCATGAGACCTTGTTTCACGAGATTTCTGGATAGGGGGCAGGAGATGAAGCGCCGAGGGGGGAGTGTGAGGAACTTCAGAGACAGTCCATCTCTGATAGTGCTTAGAACCCAATTGTCCGTGGTGGTACTTACCCATTTGTGGAAATATAGTGCCAGTCTTCCGCCAATGGGAGGAATCCGCCTCAAGTCACTTTGACTTTCGGAAAGGACGAGCTCCTCTGCCACGAAAGGGCCGCTTAGCCTGGAATTGTGGCTTTGGCTTGTCTCTGTAGCCAGACCGGTCCGATGAGCGGTCCGGCCCTGCTTGAAAAGGCCGATACCCGCTCCAGGTAGTTCGGTCTGAGCCAGACTTGAACGACGGATGCCGGTTGTATGGAGAAAAACGTCTGCCCGTTTTTTTGACAACATGAGCTAGTACTTTCAACTTTTCTTTGTTTTCAGTCAGGTAAGGAGTGAGAGCCTCTCCAAAAAGGAGACCCTTTTGATATGGTGCCGCAGCTACTCTCCATTTGTGCCTGGTATCGGCCTTCCAATTTTTTAGCCAGAACCACCGGCGTGCGGCCATGTTGGAAGCTATGGCCTGAGCCGGATATTTGGCCGACTGCAGAGACACATCCGCCATGTATTCCAGTGCGGCCCTTAGTTTAGTGACATCCTGGTGAACCCTTACTTCATCTGGGGATAATCTGGCCTGTAATTCCCTGAGCCAGATTAATGCAATTCTGGCGAAAAAGGAGTTAGATGTTGAGGCTCTTATAGCCCAAGCTGATGCCTGATGGGTCCTTTTGAGGGAAATCTCAGACTTCTTGTCCTCAGCCTTAAGGGCCTCCGACATATCTCCTGGGATTTTGGTGTCTGACAGAATGGGGGCGAGAGCCTCATCTACACTCGGAACGTCGAGGACATCGTTGAGGGAAGGGACCGTATCTAAGAGCTTACGATCTAATCCCCCAAGAGCAGAGAAACTTCCAGGAGATCCCCACTGATCCTGAATGGATTTGAGAAACAAGGGAGAGCAAGGTATCTGTAGGTTCTTCTTGACTGGTTCCAGAAACAGTGGGTCAGAACTCTGTCCAGAGTCCTGATCCGTCGTCTGTGGTTTCACAGGTTCAATTTTTCCGGTGACATAGGCCTTTTGTAAAAGAGAATAGAAGGAATTTGGATTAAACACCCCTACCATAGGAGTGGCCTCCTCCTGAGTGTCTTCCCCGTCTGACCACATGCCTTCTTCCAGAATCTGTGCGGAATAATCCGATATCTCGCTCCCTTCAGATTGAGGTGGAGAACTGTGATCTGAGATCACATACTCCCTGGGATGCATAGTTCCCGTGGGCGTAGGGAGGGTTTGACGGTCCTTGGAACGGAATGGCCCTCCCTGAAGCCGCCATTGCCTGAGTCACTGCCTGTGAGATCATGGCTTGGAGCTGGACAGTAAATGAAGGATGTTCGGGGCCCCGAAGACCCGCTGCCGTTGGCATGAAAGATGCTGACGGGATTGGGGGAGGGACGACTGTAGTAACCTCCCCGAGACCCACAAGACACTGAGGAAGGTCCTGGCTCAGCAGCTGGAATTGAATCTTGGACCTGTAATCTCAATTCTCGGTCAAAGAGGGACAGATGGTCCCGTTCATATTCCAGCAAAGAACCCCGGTCCAGAGTCTGCTCAGGAGACCAAGCCCGTGTAAAAGGGGAAGGTCGATGCTCCCCTGACGTGGATGCAAGAGGAGGTAAGGGGATAAGCTGTGTCTCTCCTGTCTGCCGCTTACCAAATAACTTACCAAATAAGTAAGTTACTTCGTGACTGAAAAGGCTGTAATTTGGACAAAGCAGTCAATTTAATGTGTGCGATCGGGCGGAGCCCAAAATGGCGGCCGGGACAATCTAATGAGAGATAAAACAAGCTGAGAGAAAAGATCCTCTTCTTCAAGTAATCTGGTAATAAGCTCTTTTAGTCAAACAGTTCACCTGCAGCTTTTTTTTGGGGGGGGGGGTAATTTACAGCTGACAATCAACAGAAAGAAGGAAGTACTTGAGTAGTGTGAGGATCGAGCCTTCTAGAGGCTCAAAATGGCGCCCGCAGGTTGTTTGAATTGGTAATGAACCCAGAAAGGTGATTTCAGTTTTCAGCCGAAAATTAGTAGTTTAAAGCTTCGCATTCACAGCAAAGATCCTGGGAGGGGGTGGGGGAGGTGGATTGTAATGAGGAGGCAGCAATCTACGATCAGCTGTCTGCCTCTGAAAAACTCACGGAGAAGGGAATTGATTAAGAGAGAAGAAATGGTGCAGCACTGAGCTCAGAGCTGAACCAATCCCCCCCCCCCCAAAGAAAGAAATAAGGGACAGAGAATCCACGAATGGCAATAACTACCTTTCTGAATCTAAATTAGGAGCCAAATTCTCACGTCTCTTTAGGGCTGAGACCAAACAAAACTGGGGCATGGTGAGACCCTGCAGAGGCGTGGCAACTTTGATTGTTTGGTCTGATTGGGCTAGAATACTAAATCAACCCATTCATGGAGTCTACGTTCCTCTACATGCTGGAGAATATATAAGGATCTTCATTACAATGGTGATTTATAGTCACATTTCTCATAATAATTTTAAGTAAATGAAACTTTAAAATCTAACTTAAAGCTAAAACTCAATTGATTTAGTGCAGCAAAAGTTTTCAAATTTAAAATCTGCTACCCCAAATGTTACAAATTTATTCAAGATCCAGTACCTGCTGTTTTCCATTCATATGTTTAAAATTTTAAAGCCAAACACTTCAAGTATCTATTTCCTCATTTATCAAAGTTCTTATTTCACTTATCTATAGCTTGCTTCCCATGACAAAATCTTTCCAAGGAACTCTGTAAAAGAAATAAAGCATTTAAAAACTGTATCAGGCAACACAAGATAGTTGCGGTATCAAAAAGTGTCTTCCAAAAACAAAGGAAAGAAGGATTAGCCATTTTTTCCTGGAGGGGATGGACTGCTACTGTCAACTCTACAACGAACCTGGCTGCAGCCATTTTTTTCATTCTAGGTTGCCAAAAGAAGGGGAGGGAGAAAATGGTATTTCTGGTAGCTTAAACATGAGCAACTCTCGTGGGAACCAAGGTCAATCCCATGCCAGATGGACAGAGAAGAATTGTTATAGTATATTCCGGCGTATAGGGCGACCGGCGTATAAGACGACCCCCGAGTTTGACGCCGGGTTGCAAGACGATGGACACCGAATCGCAAGAAAATCAACGCCGAGTCGCATGCCTAGAAAGTCGTCTTATATGCCGGAAACTACCAGTATTTCTGGCGTATAAGACGATCAACGCTGAGTCGCATGCCTAGAAAGTCATCTTATATGCCGGAAACTACGTTATTTCCGGTATATAAGACGACCCCCGAGTTCGGAGGCTGTTTCGATGCTCTCAAAAGTCGTCTTATATGCCGGAATATATGGTAAGTCATAAAGCCTGCCAAGGTGTTCTATTGGGCAGTATGAATAGAGGGGTGGAAATTGTTACATTATATTACTTTGATTCTTGGATGGAAAGTTTAGATCTGGTTTCACTTTTGAATGTCTCGATATTATGTATCAATAAACATGTTCTTTGAGAAACTTTCCTGCCTCGGAGTTCTGATTTATTTGGTCTTATTGATTAGAACCATGACATTAAACCAAATCTTATAAAACCTTTTTCTATGGGGTCCTGAGCCCCAGTCGCCTACCCACTGCCATTGGGAGGACGGCAAAGACTCAGCGAAGAATCCGGAATGGAGAATAAAGAAGAAGCAACTGCTAGCCTTGGTGCGACTTCAGCTGCCGGGACACATGCTACTGCCCAGGTGGAAAGTGGAGTACTGGCGGCAGAAGCTCAGCAGAAGACCTGGGCGACCCAGCCAGAGAAATTAGGGCAGCAAGAAGGAGTTCTAACCCTAGGGGCCCTTTGTTGAGCTGAGGCAAGTCCCCAGCGCAGGAGTACTCCAAAAGCTGTCAAAGCCGAATTCCCACAGATTTTGTCCCATAGTCTTCTGTCACTCGCGTCAAGAATTATGCCAGTAGGATGGATTGAATCTGGAGAATGGAGGTACCTGATAGTAATCCATAGCCACTCAGTCGAGAAGTTGAAGTTTGAATGCCTCGATGTAAAGGAGGCGGCCCCAGTTGCCCGATACATAATTTCAGCTGGACAACACTCCCTCCTCCTCATGGGAGTCCAAGCCCGATTGCAATGGCCCAGGCCGCTTCACCATGACCCAGACCAGCCTCAACATTGAGCCCAGTGCCCAGGTGAAATCCCAGGGGAGATTGGTGGATTGCAAGCCCCGGACCCCAGCCGAGGGGATTCCAGAGAGTGGCAGAGCATCAGTGACCTGCTTTGCATCCCCCATACTGGGGCCACCAGCCAGTGGATCCACCTCCCATCAAGCCCACTTTTGATGGAGATCTGGAGAAGTTGCCTTTCTTCTTGAACCAGGTGTGGGCTCACCTGAATCACCTCACTCCTGCATATCCTGACAATTCTGGGATGGTGGATGCAGTGGCAGCAAACCTAGAGGGAGAAGCAGCGGAATGGATGACCAGCCTGCACGATGAGCAAGTGCCAAAATTGTGGGATATAAACCTATTCATGGGACAGCTGAGAGCCCGGTTCGAGGATGAATCCCAAGCCCTGCAAGCTGAGATAGAGATCTACAACCTGAAACAGAGGAGACGTCAAGCTAGAGTACGTCTGGGAATTCCGGAAAATTGCCAGCAGGATCAGACAGTGGCCAGAACGATCATTAATCCATTATATCAAGGAGGGGATGGACTGTGAATTGTTCCACGCCTGCATCTATTGGGGAATTCCCAATCAACTCCGTGGCTGGTATTGCATGGCTGTGACCCTGGACATCGAGTTGGCCCATAGTCGAAACCCAGTGCCACTGAATTGACACCATGAAGAGACCAGGAAAAGCATCTATTTTGGCAACGACCATCAGCCACTCTGGCAACCAGTGTCACCCGAGTGCCCGCTGGAGCTCCCATCAAGTGCTTCAGATGTGGGCAACAGGACCATCGGGTTGCCGATTGTGTGGCTCCTGCACCCCAGGGCAGAAGCTCACCTGCCACCATTACCAAGCCAAAGCAGACACCACAGAAAGGACGAGAGAGATTGAACTGGGTGCATCACAACCAAGCTGTCGAGAGGTAGCCCTCTCCTACCTAGGAAGGAGAAGGAACTCCAGCTGAGCACCTGTAGCTGCCAGCGCCCTATGACAGCGACAATGACTGCGAGGACCCACCTTTCACCATTGCCACCAAGCTGATAGTGCCAAAGACTGGGTTGCAAACTGAGTTGAACATCCTAATAGACTCAGGTTGCACAAAGTGCTTGATTAGACTCCCAACCATACTAAAGCTAGGAATTCGTGCCAAGCTATTACCCATAGCAATGAAATTCGAGCAAGCAGATGGTTCTTTAATGGGGGCTTCCTCTGCAACACATGTAACTGAGCTGATCTGTTTAGAGATGGAACAGCATTGTTGTTATCCCCAAAATGACTGAGACTGTGATTCTGGGACTAGCGTGGCTTGATAAGTAACGCCCCACCATTTAGTAGGAGAACAGGGTAAGGACCTTGAGGCTAGCAACAGGGCCCCTCCCACTTTCTGAGACCAGCCAGATCAAGAGAATAACAGATGCTGAGGGGGGAGGAATTAATTGCATTGCTAAGAGCCACCACAGACTGAACACCTAGGATCCAACTCATTCTGATGGAATAACGGGATCTAGCAAGAGCTTTTAGTGAAGAGTACTGTGATATATCTCCCCTTCAACGAACTACTGATTGTGCTATTGAGATACTGCCAGGAGCTAAACTTCCAAAGCCTAAGATGTATTCCATGACACCCAGATAAATTGAGGGAGTACCTAGACAAGAACCTGGCTAGGGGTTTCATCTAAGCCAGCCAGATTGTGAGTGGCAGCCCCAGTGCTATTTAAGGAGAAGATGGGTTTTTGAAGTTATCTGTGGATTTTAAAGGATTGAACAGGTTAGCGTGGAGAATATGTAGCCCCTCCCTTTGATGAAGGACATGTTAGCCAACATCGCAAGGGGGAAGATCTTTATCAAGTTTGATTTAAGAGAGGATTATTATCAAATGAGAATGCTTTTAATTGCCCCTTAGGAAGTTTCCAGTTTAAAGTGATGCCTTTTGGCCTTCAAGGTGCTTCCGCCATATTCATGCAGCTGATCAATCAAGTGCTGCATGATCACTTCTACAAGGATGTGTTAGTCTACCTTGATGACATCCTCATTTACTCAGAAACCATGGAGGAGCACGTGAAATTGGCCCAGGAGGTGCTAAAGAGGCAAACCTCTATGCTAAATTATCTAAATGTGAATTCCACCAGTCCAGTCTTGACTATTTAGGATACCCAATTTCCAATCAGGGGGTGGAAATGGACCCTGGCAAAGTCAAAGCTGTGTTAGAATGGCAGCCTCCGAGAACTCGGAAACAGCTGCAAAGTGTTTTTAGGTTTTGCAAACTTTTATCGGCAGTTCATTTCTTTCTTTGCTGCAATAGCTTTACTGATCACTGAATTGCTGAAAACGGGTTAGGGAGGAGGGAGGCCTCGCCCCGGTCAACCTTTGAAATGGACCATGGAATGCCAAGGGGCATTCCAACAGCTAAAAAGTCTATTTGCGGAGGAACCAATCCTCAAGCATCCCAACTCCGAAAAGCAATTCATCATCCAGGCTGATGCTAGTGATGTTGCAGTAGGTGCCATGTTCCTACAGAGAAATGACAAAGAAGACCTACAACCATGAACCTATACCTCGAAGAAACTTACAGACACAGAAAGGCGATGGGTGGTATGGGAGAAGGAAGCTTTTGCAGTGAGATGGGCATTACTCACATGGCGGCATTTTCTAGAGGGGAGCAAAATTGCTTTCGAGGTATGGACTTATCATAACAATTTAGAGCCACTAATAACTCCATGGAAGTTATCTATGAAAGGGCATTGTCTTACCTGAACGCCTTTTCTCAGCATGATGATGTAGAATCCACCAATGGGTAATCTCAGCCTTCCTGCTCAAATGAGACTAAGTCAGAACTTTAGCCATGCCTCCATCTGGGAGTGTCCTCCATTTATTGACGAGGCGAAGCATCCATGAGAAAGTCTGATGCAATGGCTCCAATTATCATGACACTTGCCTAGACTGCCCTAAAGGGAGGGTATGGATTCTACATCATCATGCTGAGAAAAGGCGTTCAGGTAAGACAACACCCCTTCTCCAGCATGATGAATGTAGAATCCACCGGATGGGACATACCAAAGCTGCTCATGTCCCTACGGGGAGGGAAAAGTCTAGGCATGTGTCCCCTCAGAAGAAACTACTTGCTGTAGAACCCTCCTAACAAACGAGGCATCTGCCGCTGCAAATCTATCAATCTTGTAATGTTTCACAAATGAAGAAGGGGAAGACCAGGTTGCTGCCCTACAGATCTCCTCCATTGAAGCCTGGGTGGACCAGGCCGCTAACGTGGCTGCACTGCGCGTCAAGTGAGCAATGATGTGTGAAGGAAGTGACTGAGAAAGATAGGCTTGAGCAATGCATGCTCTGATCCATCTACCCATAGTCGAAGAGAATGCCTTCTGACCCATGGCAGACGGCTGAAAAGACACGAACAAGGCCTCCGACTTGTGAAAGGCTGAAGTTCGCTTAACATAATAATGCAGAGCCCTGCGCACGTCTAACATATGCCACTGTCTCTCCAGACGATGTGACAGATTAGGACAAAAATCTGGAAGAACCAGGTCCTGTGATCTATGAAACCAGGTATTGACTTTTGGAATAAAGGAAGGGTCCAATCGAAGGACCACCCTATCCTCAAAAAAGGTACACAAATCACTCCGAACTGAGAGTGCGGCCAATTCCAAAATCTGCCTAGCTGATGTGATAGCCACTAAGAATGCCACTTTCAAAGAAAGAAAACGAAGTAAACAAGACCTGAGGGGCTTGAACGGTGAAGAAGTCAGGGCCTGTAATACCCTAGGCAAGTCCCAAGATGGATAACGATGCACCACAGATGGTCTAGCATTAACCGCCCCTTTCAGAAAAGCACTAACTGCCAGGTGTTGCGATAAAGGAACCAGGTTGTCACAGGTAAGAACCGTTGATAGGGCCGCAACCTGTCTGCGGATGGTGCTAGGTGATAAACCCTTCTTGACACCTTCCAGAAGATATTCCAATATGTTAGGAATGGTGACCGATAACGGCCTGAGATGCTGCTTAGCGCAACACGTGCAAAAGTTCTTCCACGTGGCGTCATAAATCCTATTAGTCGAGGGGCACCTTGAGGCTTGAATCATCGAGATCACCCCAGACGAATAGGATTGCCTAGCTAAACTTTGCTGCTCAAGTGCCAGGCGGCCAACTGGAGCCACTGTGGATCTGGATGCTAAAGATTCCCTTGGCTGAGAGCAACTCGGTCTGGGGGAATCCTCCACGGTGGCGAGAGCGATAGATCCACAAGATCGGCAAACCACGGACGCCTTGGCCAATGTGCAGCAATTAAGATTATCTCCGCCCATTCCTGAATCAGTTTGCGAATGGTTGCCTGTAACAACGGAAGGGGAGGAAAGGCATAAAGCAACCCCCCCGGCCACTGACACCGGAGGGCGTCTGTTCCCTCCACCTCCCAAGTCTGGAACCTGGTGAAGAACCTGGGGAGTTGGGCATTCATCAGGGAGGTAAAAAGATCCAGATGTGGATGACCAAACCTGATCAAGATTTCCCTGAACAGTGCCGGGTCCAGGCGCCACTCTGAGTGGTCTATTGTGACCCTGCTCAGGGAATCTGCTTGTCGATTTGCCTCCCCCAATATGTGTTCCGCCCTGATGGAGCCCAGAGTGGACTCTGCCCACAGACCCAGATCCAAAGCCTCCTACATGAGTGACCAGGACCAGGTCCCTCCCTACTTGTTGACGTGAGCCTTGGCTGCCACGTTGTCTGTCAGAATCAGGACATGTTGTCCCACCACTAGGGAGGAAAACCGATGGAGAGCTAAGTGTATGGCTCTGAGTTCGAGCCAGTTTATGTTGTGAACTAGATCCGACTGGGACCACTGCCCCTGAGCCAAATGAGTCTGTAGATGGGCGCCCCAATCGAACAGACTGGCTTCTGTAGTCAAGGTGAGCCTGAGAGGCTCCTTGAAAATGGTCCCCTTGGTCATTGCTGATGAAGCCCACCACAGAAGAGATAACAGAGTGTGGTGAGGAACCCTCACCCTTTTTGTGGATGAACTGAGGTTCCATTTCTGGAAGGGAAGGAGGAACCACTGAAGGCTTCTGAAGTGAAGTCTGGCCCACGGAACGATCTCCATACAAGAAACCATCTTTCCCAGGAGTTGAGACAGTTGGACTAGAGGCACAGCCTTCTCTCTCCGAATCTGGTGTACGAACTTCCGGATGTCGACCCGGCGCTCCTGTGAAAGATAAGCCTTGCAAAGATTTGAATCTATTATCGTCCCCAGATGAAGGGGGCGCCTTGTGGGAACTGTGTGGCTCTTCTTGAAATTCACAGCGAACCTGCAATCCTGAAGAGTATGGATCGTGATTGCCAGGTCTGACTTAGCTGACCGGAAAGAACTGGATTGGACAAGAATGTCGTCTAGATAGCACTGCACGCGCATCGGCATCATCCTGAGGTGGGCCGCCAATGCTGCCAAAATTTTTGTGAAAACCCTTGGAGCTGAAGAGAGACCAAAGGGAAGAGCCCTGTATTGGTAATGCCGGTGCACATAACAAAACCGAAGGAATCTGCGGTGTTCCGGAAGGATTGGGATATGTAGATATGTTTCCGTCTGATCTATGGAGGAGAGGAAGTCCCCTTTCCTGATGCTGGCTAGAATGAACTTTAGGGTCTGCATCTTGAACCTTCTGTAGGTCAAGAAGTAATTCAGGCCCTTTAAGTCCAGTATCGCCCTCCATCCCCCTGAAGGTTTGGGTACCACAAATAGAATGGAGTAAAACCCCTCTCCTTCCTGTTCCTGGGGTACTGGTTCTATGGCCTTGATTTCTATCAAATGGGAGATGGCTGTGGCTACCAATTCTGCCTTGGTTGTGTTTCGTGATACTGGGCACTGTATGAAACGGTCTGGAGGAGGTGAGTAAAACTCTAGAGCGAGACCGTGTTTTATGGTCTCTCTGACCCAAGAGTCGGTGGTGGTAACCTCCCAAATGTCACTGAACAGTGCCAAGCGACTGCCTATGGGAGAGTTCTCCTTGGCATCACTTGGACCGCCTGTAAGGATGGCCCCCTGAGCCCTGAAGGGACGTTTGGACTGGTATTGTCCCTTGGCTCCCGTGTTCTTGCGGTCCTGTTGACGATCCTGCCTGGGGGGAAAGGATCGCGAGCCTCTGGGCCAATCCCAGGACTGCTCGGTCCGAAAGGGGTGCCTCCACTCCCAGGTACCACTGGGACAGAAAGCTCATCTGCAAAATTCCTGCTGGGGCCGCCTATCTGACTTTTTGGAGGGGTGTGCCAGAATCTTACATTTGTCGTTGCCCTCAATTATGTGTGCTTCGAGGACTGAACCAAATAGATGTGTACCACTGTACGTGGACATCAAAAGACGCTACTTAGACTTTAAGTTGGTCCGCCACTGTTTCAGCCACAGTAATCTATGAGAGGCAACTGTGGCCACAATAGATCTAGCGGAGTCCCTGGCCAAGTGAAGAAAAGCGTCTGCCATGTACTCTGACGCTGCCACTAGTTTCCCTAGTGTCTGATGTGTCCGAACCTGGTCAGGGGGGACGAGTGCCTGTACTTCGCGGAGCCACATGATTAATGCCCTTGCGAAAAAGGAAGATGAAGTTGCAGCCTTAATCGCCCATGCCGAGGCCTGGTGAGCTCGGCGAAGGGAGAACTCGAACTTCTTGTCCTCCGCCTTCAGGGCCTCAGCCATATCCCCTGGAATTGCAGATGTGGAAAACAAAGAAGTTAGAGGAGTGTCCACAGCAGGCACCTCTAAAAGGGAAGCAAATGAAGAAGCAACATTGAAAAGTTTCTTTTCTGTACTATTGGGAGAAGGTAAAGTGGCCAGAGATAACCACTGTTTCTCCACCGTAGTACGAAAGACAAGCAGGCAAGGAATCTGCTTCTCCTCCACAACCTGTTCTGCGAACAAAGGCTAAGACTCTTGACTAGTGGAGGTGGAAGGTTTGTCTTCCTGTGCCGAAGTGAGGTTGGTCGTGGTACAGGCCTTCATAAGCAGAGATCTGAAAAGAGAAGGATCAAAAAGACCCGACGTTGGCGCCTGTTCAGGTGCTGTCTCCACATCCTCTGACATGGGCATGTCGGCTAGCTCCAGGTCCACTGACCCCTCCTCGCTTAATTGGGAGGAAGTCTCAGAGATGCCGGAACCGGGGACTGTGGCACGTCCCGCTTGAGAAGGAGGTATGGACGTAGGCGGTGGCAGTTGCAAGGGTCATTGACTCCTAGAGGATGACATAAATGGGGCGTTGTCTTACCTGAGCGCCTTTTCTCAGCAGGATGATGTAGAGTCCAATGGATGGGTTCTATGACAGCCTTCCTGCCCGGCAGACTGGGTAAAAACTTTGGCCACACCCTTCCCATGGGCGTGACCCCAGTTTTGACTGAGGCGAGAACCTTCTGTTGGAATTGATATGGTAGCTCCTTGTCCAATACCTGCCTAGACCTAATACCTGGGGGGGGGCTTGGACTCTACATCATCCTGCTGAGAAAAGGCGTTCAGGTAAGACAACACCCCTTCTCCAGCAGGATGGCTGTAGAGTCCAATGGATGGGACATACCAAAGCCCTCATGTCCCCCTGGGAGGGAGTGTCTAGGCCACTGAATCCTGAGCAGATACGACTTGCTGTAGCACTCTTCTACCAAAGGCAGCATCCGCTGCGGCAAAGGAGTCTAAACGGTAATGCCTAATGAATACAGAAGGAGAAGACCAGGTTGCGGCCTTGCAAATCTCTTCCACCGATCCTTGTGTCGACCACGCAGCAGATGTGGCTGCGCTACGTGTTGAATGGGCAGTCACATGTGTGGGCGCTGGAAGTGCCTGCGAGACGTAGGCTTGGGCTATACAGGCTCTAATCCACCTACCTATGGTAGAAGATGACACCTTCTTTCCCATAGTTGATGGTTGGAAGGAAACAAATAATGCTTCCGTCTTACGGAAGGCAGAAGTGCACTTCACGTAAAAACACAGCGCTCTACGCACGTCCAGCTTGTGCCATCTATGCTCTAGCCTATGTCTGGGTTTTGGGCAGAAATCAGGAAGAATCAGTTCCTGAGATCTGTGGAAGATGCTGTTTACCTTCGGAATGAAAGCAGGGTCTGGTCTAAGAACGACCTTATCCCTGAAGAAGGTACAGAGATCCTTCCTCACTGACAGTGCTGCTAGTTCCGAAATTCTCCTTGCTGAAGTAATAGCCACTAGAAAGGCTACCTTCAGCGATAGGTGATGAAGAGAACATAAGAGGCTCAAAGGGTGATGATGTCAAGGCTTGAAGAACTTTAGGCAAGTTGCAAGACGGGTACCTGTGTATAACAAGAGGTTTAGTATTGGCCGCACCTTTCAAAAAGGCGCTAATCGCTGGATGTTGCGCCAGAGAGGTTAAGTTGTCACAGGAAAGTACAGTTGAGAGGGCTGATACCTGTCTACGGATAGTGTTGACTGATAGGCCCTTATTGAGTCCTTCCAATAGGTAATCTAGTATATTGGGAATAGATACTGAGGTTGGATCTAGGTGAAGTAGGACGCACCACCTGCAAAAACCCTTCCATGTAGCATCGTAGATCCTGTTTGTTGAAGGTCGTCTTGATGCTTGTATGATCGATATCACCCCTGAGGAATAGGATTGCTTGGCTAAGGTTTGCCACTCAAATGCCAAGCGGCTAGTTGTAGCCACTGCGGATCTGGATGCAAAAGTTTGCCCTGACTGAGAATTACTCGGTCCGGGGGAATCCTCCATGGGGGTGATATTGAAAGATCCACGAGGTCGGCAAACCACGGGCGCCGTGGCCAATGTGGAGCAATCAAGATTACTTCTGCACCTTCCAGGATCAACTTGCGTATGGTTGCCGGTATCAATGGCAGCGGTGGAAAGGCGTACAGGAGATGCGCCGGCCACCGACACCTGAGAGCGTCCGTTCCCTCCGATCCCGGAGTCGGGAATCTGGAGAAGAACCTGGGGAGTTGTGTGTTCTTCGGAGTGGCAAATAGGTCCAGATGTGTCTGTCCGAACTTCCGGGAGATCTCCTCGAACAGAGCCGGATCCAGCCGCCATTCCGACTGATCCACCATGGCTCTGCTCAGGGAGTCTGCCTGTAGATTCGTCTCCCCTGAGATGTGCTCTGCTCTGATGGAGCTCACATTTGTTTCTGCCCACCGAGCCAGAGCTGATGCCTCCTGCATTAGTTCCGCGGATCACGTTCCTCCCTCGTTGACGTGGGCCTTGGCTGCTACATTGTCTGTTAGAACGAGAACGTGTCTTCCTGTTACTAGGTGGGAGAATTGACATAGAGCCAGGTGAATGGCCCGAAGCTCCAGCCAATTGATGCTGTGAGAAAGGTCCTTCTGATCCCACTGGCCCTGCGCTATCTGTGTTCCCAGATGGGCTCCCCATCCGAATAGGCTCACGTCTGTCGTAAGCGTGATCCGGTTCGGCTCCCTGAATATACTCCCCTTAAGCATCATGGGAGATATCCACCAATTCAGTGATTTCAGTACATGTTCTGATATCAAGACCCTCCTGTTGGAGGTACTGAGGGTCCTCCTCTGATAGGGGAGGAGGAACCACTGCAACTCCCTTGAGTGGAGTCTTGCCCATGGAACAATGCCCATGCAAGATATCATCTTTCCCAGGAGTTTTGAGAGCTGTATCAAAGGTACACTCTTGTCTCTTTGAATTTGGTGAACTAGCTTGGCGATGCTGGTCTGAAGCTCCTGGGAAAGGTATACCCTGCACTGAGACGAGTCTATCACCGCATCTAGATGCTGTAGTCTCCTTGAGGGAGTGAGGTGGCTCTTTTCTATATTGACCGAGAATCCGTGCTCTTGTAGGACGCGGATTGTGGTCTGGAGGTCTACTTTTGCTTGCTCTCGCGAGCTGGACTGAATCAAGATGTCGTCCAGATAAAACTGTACGCGCACTGGCATCAACCTGAGATGGGCCGCTATTACTGCTAGAATTTTGGTAAATACCCTTGGGGCTGAGGATAGACCGAAGGGTAGAGCCCTGTATTG